>NC_030811.1:63291590-63934090 GCF_001704415.2 Capra hircus
TATATGTTCTTCCAGGAGACAAACTGGTTAGTGAAGATTATGAACTAAAGGAAAATGCCTTCAAGAATGAGGTGATGTGGGTAGAATAAATCTTTACCCTGCCCCCAAGAAAGCTAAGAGCTGATTCCGCTTATTCTGTGCCAAATTAATTTCTCCTCTGCTGAGTAGTAGCTCATCAATCACCTATTCCTAAGCATGAATGGAGATCTTGGGAAAATACATCAGATTCAAACGAACCCATTTTTAAAGTAAACGGCACTCGCATATCACAAGAATGGCTTATACTTTGAAAAACACTGCTTCGAATCAAATCCAAGTTACAAAATGCTTTTTTTTTTTTTTTTTTTTGTCCCCTGCTTTTTTAATCATGAAGGAAAAAAACGTTAATACCTCTTTCTAATTCTTGGCTTGCTCTGACAATTCCTACTTAAGTCTCAGTAAAGACCTTGTTCCTGAACAAAACTAAACCCTTACCATAGTTACTTCAAACTATTTAAAGCTTTAACTAAGCGCAAAGCAGATCTTTTAAAATTGCTCACACGCTAGAATTTGACAGCGTTGTAAGTGCCTATAAATGAATATTGAATAATGCAAATTGGTAACCAGTTGATAATGCATCTGTGTAAATCAAATGAACATTCATGTAATAAATTCACATCTGACCTTTTTAACCTTTCCCAGTATTGATCATTCTTTGGTGGATAAGGTCCTAAATGAGGCTAATGATACTTGTTAAAAAAATGGAAAGGAAACAAATGCATTCTATGGGAATGACTAAATAAAAGCATTAAAACTTGGTGATAAGAAGCCAGTTCCCAGGAGGAAAAAAAAAAATCCAACACTAGAAAAAAGTGATGGGACTTAACAACTTCACAAGATGAGCTTTACCAAGTCTATGCTAACTCCACATTATTATTGCCCTTATATTTAACAATCATAACTCATCTGATGCACAACTTATCATCAGGCTCCTTGCATTTTTTCACAGTATTAAAGGCAAGAATGTCATTCATACCATTCTTATCAAATTAAAACCAAAGGATAGTCCAATCCTGAGAGTCAAACAAACTAATGACATAAGTGAGATGGCTTTGGTCATAAATCAAAAGCTAATAGGGCCTGAACACATGAGTCTGACCCTTTAACAACATTCTCTCCCAGCTTGACAACTCAAGTGAGAAAAAGTATAGGGGTTATCCCTTGTACTAAGACACTGGATGCTACACTTGATATTAGCTGAAGCTATCACAGTATTCAGAAAACTTCTTACATGAAATCAGGTAAAACTGTCACTGGACTTCCCTGATGGCTCAGTGGTAAAGAACCCGCCTGCCAATGCAGGAGATACAGATTCAATCTCTGGGTCAGGGAGATCCCCTGGAGAAAGAAATGGCAACCCACTCCAGAATTCTAGTCTGGGCAATCTCACAGACAAAGGAGCCTGGTGGGCTACGGTTCGCAGATTCGCAAAATAGTCAGACATGACTAAGCAACTGAACAACAAAAAAATTACCATTATCACGAAGACTAGACTTTTGTTATCTAACAAATTATGAAGCTTTTACATCAGATACATTCAAATACAGTATCATGATCTATTAAGGAGACTTCAGTATTTTCGGTTAACACTTAAAATTCCTATCAGAGTTTTGCCTCTTTTATAACAAAAGCCATACATAGGAGGTGCTATCTACCATCTACTCAGGCGGTGCTAAGACATGCTTAACTCAGTGATTAACTCAGTAGAACTTGCAGGGTCAAACTGCAAGACTAAATGTCCTATCTCCATGCACAACAGGACTATATTTGCCAACCATCACAAGGGAACAGGATTGTTGAATGTTGCTGCAAAGAGTCGAGACAGGCCAAATGATAAACGCTACCAGGAAACAAATGAAGGAACATCCAATAAAATAATGGCCTTGTGAGACAGTGAGATGTCTACCACCAAAAAGTAGTTCTCCATCTACTTGCTTAAAGTGTTGTCTCTTGGGCCTGGTATTCAACTGACTCATTCATGAAACTGGGGGTTAAGCCTGGAAATGTGCATTTCTAACAAACAGCTGATTCTGATGTAGGTAGAAAACAACATACAATCCAAACTAAGCAACCAGACCTTAGCAAATCTGTGGACATATTTATAAACCGGTCAAAAGCAACAGCTGATGGACTATAAGGTCCTTTTGATATTTAATCTTTGTTTCTACAAGATTAGGAAGACAAGTAAAACCACTGAGCCACCTGGAGATGCAAGAGATGTAGGTTCCATTCCTCGGTCAGAAAGATCCCCTGGAGAAGGAAATGGCAACCCACTCCAGTATTCTTGCTTGGAAAATCCCATGGATAGAGGAGCTGGAGGGGTATAGTCTATGGGGTCGCAAAGAGTCAGACACGACAGAGCATGTGTGTGCGCACATACACACACCCACCCACACACACACACACACACACAGCCAATAAGCCAAAAAATATATATATATAAACATCGTTAGTAATCAAAGAAATGCAAATCAAAATAACAATGAGATACCACATCACACCCTCTAGGATAGTTCTACAGCAAGACATTTAACATGTTAGAATTTGGAGAAATTTGAGTCTCCCTACTTCATGGTAATAAGGGTGCAATTTGAAAAACAGTTTGGCAGTTCCTCAAAAGCTAAAATGTAAGAATTATCATATGATCTAGTAATTTCACTCCTAGCTATAGATACAAGTTAACTGAAAAGAAGTATTCAAACAAAAACTTCTATACAAATGTTTACAGCAATGTTTTTCATAAGAATCACAAGGTGAAAACAGTTCAAATGTCTATCAACTGATGAGTAGATAAACAGGATGTGGAATTATCCAGATGATGGAATATTATTTAGCCATAAATAGAAGTATTGACATATGCTACAACCTAATGAACCTTGAAAATATTATAAGCAAAAGAAGTGAATCACAAAGGACAATATGTTGCTTTAATTCTATTGATATAAAATGTTCAGACTATGTGACTCACAACAAACTGTGCAAAATTCTGAAAGAGATGGGAATACCAGACCACCTGACCTGCCTCTTGAGAAATATGTATGCAGGTCAGGAAGCAACAGTTAGAACTGGACATGGAACAACAGACTGGTCCAAATTGGGAAAGGAATATGTCAAAGCTGTAGATTCTCACCCTGCTTATTTAACTTATATGCAGAGTACATCATGAGAAATGCTGGGCTGGATGAAGCACAAGCTGGAATCAAGATTGCCGGGAGAAATATCAATAACCTCAGATATGCAGGAGACACCACCCTTATGGCAGAAAGTGAAGAAGAACTAAAGAGCCTCTTGATGAAAGTGAAAGAGGAGAGTGAAAAAGTTGGCTTAAAGCTCAACATTCAGAAAACTAAGATCATGGCATCTGGTCCCATCACTTTGTGGCAAATGGATGGGGAAACAGTGGAAACAGTGACAGACTTTATTTGGGGGGAGGGGGCTCCAAAATCACTGCAGATGGTAACTGCAGCCATGAAATTAAAAGACTCTTACTCCTTGGAAGAAAAGTTATGACCAACCTAGACAGCATATTAAAAAGCAGAGACATTGCTTTGCCAACAAAGGTCCATCTAAGTCAAGGCTATGGTTTTTCCAGTAGTCATGTATGGATGTGAGAGTTGGACTATAAAGAAAGCTGAGCACAGAAGTGATGCTTTTGAACTGTGGTGTTGGAGAAGACTCTTGAGAATCCCTTGGACTGCAAGGAGATCCAACCAGTCCATCCTAAAGGAGATCAGTCCTGAATATTCATTGGAAGGACTGATGCTAAAACTGAAACTCCAATACTTCGGCTACCTGATGTGAAGAACTGACTCATTTGAAGAGAGTTGGGAAAGATTGATGGCGGGAGGAGAAGGGGACGACAGATGGTTGGATGGCATCACTGACTCAATGGACATGAGTTTGAGTAAACTTCGGGAGTTGATGTTGGAAGGGAGGCCTGGCATGCTGCAGTCCATGGGGTCGCAAAGAGTCGAACACGACTGAGCAACTGAACTGAACTGAAAATGTTTAGAACAGGAAAATCTATAGACAGTATATATTACTGGTTTCTAGGGGCAGAGGTTGGGGGTGGCATATTGATTATGGCTGAGGGTAGTAGGGTTTCTTTCATGGCTAATACAATGCTGATTGTGCAGATGAATGCACAGATTCATATACTAAGTCACTGAATTATAAATTTCAACTGGGTGAATCATACAGTATACAGATTAAATCTCAAGCTACTTTTTTAAAAGATTTATCTAAAATAATAAGGAAAACACCCCACCATGATGACCTCCATTCTAGTGGGCTGTCAACTGCAGGAAGTCCCCAAATGCCACTCTAGCCAGAGTAGCTGCTCACAAATTTCTGTCACTTAACTCTGGAGTTGTTTCTATTTCTATACTTCCTGAGGCTTACTTACTCAACTCTGTTTCCAATTCTGTGATGTATTCACACTTTATCCAATAAACCCCCCAGGTTTCTATGCTTAAATAATCTCTCATTTTAGGTTGCTTGTAATCACAACACACTATTTGGTATATACTCTACATTCTTCCAGTGGTGCTAGTGGTAAAGAACCCACCTGCCAATGTAGGAGACGTAAGAGACTCGGGTTCGAGCTCTGGGTTGGGAAGATCCCTTGGAGGGGGGCATGGCAACCCACCCCAGTATTCTTGCTTGGAAAATCCCGTGACAGAGGAGCCTGGCAGGCTACAGTCCATAGGTCACAAAGAGCTGGATATGACTGAAACGAATTAGCACCAGCACCAGCACCTACACTCTTCCATTCCCTTGTCTAGAAGTAATTTCATAAACAACTGACTACAAATCCTAACAACTTTTTCTACGGCTATACCATTACGTGTCCACCTATATAAATATGTCTTAACAGTGTAATAGTATGTATAGCATGATTACATGATAATTGATTTTATCATTCTTTTACTAACAAACTGTTCATTATTTTATTTATCCATTTTTCTTTTAGCATCAAGGGGAATAGGGAACATCCATCAAAAATATATCTGGCATGTAAGAATTTAAGATTTTAAAATTTAAAAAAAAAATAAATTAAAAAAAAAAAATATATATATATATATATCTGGCTAAAATCCAATAAACATTTACTGAATATATTTGGTGGTTGGGGAAAAAACAATTTTTTCATACTTTTAGATGAGAGGAAGGTGAAAAATAATTTCTAATCAATTTTTGTTTACAATCTAGTTTTACACAGAATATATAACAATTACAAAACAATTATGTATTAGGAAATAAGCAAAACTGCACAACAGTCATCTTGTACCAGTTGAAGTTATGCAAATTCAATTCAATTTTACTAAATATCAACTATGTAATGTTTTTCAGTGTGCTGATTATATTATCCTTCAGGGTATCCAGAAAAATAGTTTACAGTTTGATATACTCATCCATTAATCAATATTTTGTAACTATCACATATATAAAGACTGATAAAATTTCCAGCAAAATTAAATATGTTTAGGACAAAAACATCCATGACTCTGAGAATTATGATTATAAAAACCATCTACATTTTTTAGTACTTACTAACTCTTATTATCTCATTTATGTCTTCAGTCAATCCTACGAGGCAGGTATTGTTATCATAATCACCCAAGGGTATTATGATCACTTTAACTGGCAAATCTGAGATTCAGAGTCAAATCTTTCTATCACAAGAGTTCCTTTCTTAACCAATACTTCTGTAATATTGTAATGATTTTAATGACCAGCTGAAAAATTGAACTGAAGAGTTTTTATAATATTAAATTACATTAAAACATCTCTATTTACAAAAACCCGGCAAGCAACAAATTACTTTTCTGAATCAGCCAGAAAAATTACTAAACCTGAGTTCTTTACTTCTTGGCACATGAGAAGTTACAATATCAATTTCTTCAGTATTATGATAAAGGCAAAATCAAACTAATTCAAGCTATATACTCAATAGACTTGTGATCTTTACACAGAAAACAGGTTAGTATAGACTCTTAATGGTGTAATTATTGTCCATGAGAAATAGGTACACAGTTCCATAAAAATACAAAATAGTATAGAACACATTGTAATTACTGCATTTGTTACACAGTAAATCTTTCTATATTTATGCATATCTAATTGGAATGATATTTATCAAAAGGCTAATGATACCATTTTGAATCCCATTTACTAAAAGGCTAATGAGACAGTAGAATACAAGCTGTTTATTAACTGAAGAACAAGATATGTGACATCTGTACACAGTCAGAGAAAACTGAAATTAAAAATAAAGTATCTCATAAACCTTACAGTAAAGAAGTCATACCAGAGATAAGAAAGACCATGTACGATGTCAGTTTCCCTTGTAAACTGATAGGTAAAGGCAAATTTATATTCTAGTCAAAGAACTTATATAAGGAGAGTATATAAATTATATATAATGAGACTATGTAATTATATATTCATTTTTTCAGGGATACCATTATTACAGGTATTGAAATACAAGTCATTTTTTTTAATTGCAAGATAGGCCATAATGCTTACATGGTGAAATAAAATTACATATGCTGTACTTTAAAACAACCTCATGTTAGATTACTGCACCTCAGAAATACCCTATTGATACTTCATGAGCCAAAAAACAGTTAGTCCCTTGGACTGCAAGGAGATCCAACCAGTCCATTCTAAAGGAGATCAGTCCTGGGTGTTCTTTGGAAGGAATGATGCTAAAGCTGAAACTCCAATACTTTGGCCACCTCATGCGAAGAGTTGACTCATTAGAAAAGACTCTGATGCTGGGAGGGATTAGGGGCAGGAGGAGAAGGGGATGACAGAGGATGAGATGGCTGGATGTCATCACCGACTCGATGGATGTGAGTTTGAGTGAACTCCGGGAGATGGTGATGGACAGGGAGGCCTAGCGTGCTGCGATTCATGGGGTCGCAAAGAGTCGGACACGACTGAGCAACTGAACTGAACTGAACTGAATCATATGAATATATTGGTAAGACACCATGCTGCTGCTGCTGCTAAGTCGCTTCAGTCGTGTCCAACTCTATGCGACCCCATAGACAGCAGCCCCCGTCCCTGGGATTCTCCAGGCAAGAAAACTGGAGTGGGTTGCCATTTCCTTCTCCAATGCATGAAAGTGAAAAGTGAAAGTGAAGTCACTCAGTCGTGTCCAACTCTTAGCAACCCCATGGACTGCAGCCCACCATGCTGAACAGCAAATAAAGTGTAGTCACTTTCTTGAATAATGGTGATACTAATGAATATATATCTCAACACTTTTCAGCTTCAAGAACAGAAAACTCCAGACACATCAAAATGGCACATATCAAACTCTAAATAACAAAATTATTTAACAGGTAATTGCAAACTCTCTTCTCATCAAATAAACAGGAACTCATTTTAAGATTAAGACAAGTAGCAAGTCAGTTTAGGTTGAATTTTTAGATGAAAGAGCAATCATGAGCAACTTTCTAAGCCAAGATCTTGATTAGATTTTTTCCTAACATTGACAAGATTCATAAATACACAGTAAGTTTAAGCAAAAAATAAAATTCACATGTATTTCAAGGAGCAACTGTTTTCTATAAATAATTTATTATTACAAACTACCTGAATAAAAATTAAAAGTGAATTCCAGCAGTCAGTAAAAGTAACTCCCCAGCAAAACCTTCTGTGTATATTTCTCAACATGAAGTACCATGAAAGGATTCACTTATGGCTAATATATTTGTCAAGAAAAAAATGGTATTTTATTACTGCACCTAAATAATTTGAAGGCACATCAACTGTAGTTCGTGTGTTTTTTGTTATCATTTATCCAACGGTATATTTATTAGTTGTCATATCAAGGCTCTGCCAGGAGAGTTTTTAAACATTTATTAAGAAACACAGTCTATAGTCAAATGAGATTATGCGTAATATCTTCAAAGAATCTGAAATAGCCTATTATATATTTATTGGCTCCTAGGACATGTTGCAGCCAGATAATGATCTTTTGTCAAAATAAGAGCGATCCAGTAATGTGGTCCTCTTCACCCAAGCTGACAGCAACTCTCAGAAAGTAATCAAAGCAAAACTATTAGCCTAAGTGCAAGTGACAGAACTAGCTCAAACTGCTTAGATTTTTACTTTTGTTTTAAATTTTAGCCCCTTGAAATGTAAGTGGAGCTAATGCACAGGTATTAAAAAGTAGCAGACTTATAATCAATACCTTCACTAACAGCTATTCCCCAGGCTGTCTTACATAGGAGCACTAGAGTTATGCAAGGTGGAAAATACCCAATTAGGTTTTCCCGGACCAATTTAACTTGTCTAGCTATTGAATATGTTGACAATAAATACGTCCACGCTCTTGAGTATGTGAGAGAAAAATCAGCTCTTTAATCACCAGTAACACTAGTCTAGAAACAAGCCATCTGGCTTATCTCTGATATACTCTGGGATTGTATCATTCTATCTTTTAAAATACCATGCATAAATTGCTAACCTCAGAACAAACTTAAGTTCAGATCTCTTTACAAAAAAGTACAAGAAACTGTTTCTTTTAAGTATCTGGGAGTGATTCTAAGAGAAAGTCATCAACTGCTCTCACCGCTAACCACTTTCCATGGTGCCAGAAACAGAGAACAAATCTGAGCTCCTGGTTCAGATACAAGCCAATAAGAGAAGCATATTTTCACCCAGGTGCTTGTGTCACAGTCAGCCAGTACTGAAACAACACTGTACAAGCTGTTGCAGCTAGTTGATTTGGGTGGTTAAATATTGTCTTTGAACACATGTGAACAACTCTTCTGAACCCGAGTCATTCTCTCTCTCTCTCTTTCTCTCTCTTTCTCTCTCTCGCTTTCTCTATTTCTCTCTCTCTCTCTCTTGCCTGCAGTGCAGGAGACCTGGTTTCAATCCCTGGGCTGGGAATATCACCTGGAGAAGGGAATGGCTACCCACTCCTGCATTCTTGCCTGGAGAATTCCACCGACAGAGGATCCTGGCAGGCGACATTCCATGGGGTTGCAAAGAGTCAAAGGTGACCGAGTGACTTTCACTTTCACTTTCTTTCATGTTAAAAAGGACTCACTAGGCTCCTCTGGTTAATGGTAACTACAAATATAGCTCCACAGACCCAAGTATCTGAGAATACTTCTGTAAAGAATATGTTCTAAAGTCAAGGGCAGAGAGTTATCACAAGCCAACTCAACTTCAGTCTACTCCACAGCCATTAACTTAATAGGTTCTAGTACAAGAAACCTCTGGGAAAGGATTGTCCTTAAGCTCCATGAGGATTGGAGGGACAGGAAATCCTTCTGTCCCTCTAGGGTTCCCCACTAAGTACATGTGGAGTGGAGAGTTAAGAACAAGGTCCATCCTCTCTACCTAACACTTCAGCAGCTCCTTCTTGGGGAAAAGTCACAGCTGCCACACTGAGTCACACTTTAAACCTTCTGGGTGGAGTTACTGTTCCTTCAAGACAGGAACCCAGGTTCCCTCTTCCTCTACTCTTCCCATTTCTGGCGTTGAAGAGGTGCACATGCACGCCTGGGCTGAATCTGGACCACCATGACCACTCTGCCTGATCACTTTGTGTAACTTTTTTAAAAAATCTGATCTGGCCTTCATCTCCCCTCCACTCCAATTCTCCACCTACAACTGGGGAGGTAACTGTGACTGAGGCTCCTTGGAACAGAAAACACAGTTTAACCTTCAAATCCCTCACTGGAAAAGCCAGACATGGAGGGTTACCAAGCATTCAACCAGCTACGAAGCAGCACTTCATTTCCCTGCTGGTGGGGAAACAAGTCATTCTTCAGTCCAGAACCCCACAGAAGGGGTAAAAGTGAAAGACGAAAACGTCAAAATCCCACCTTGAAATCCCTTTATCCAGAAGCCCTCAGCAACAGACAAAGGAAAATTTGCACTAAGTTTTTCTTTCTCTTTTTTTCAAGTGTCTTGACCTCAGTCTGACCCTCCTGAAGTCTTCCCCACTTCTACTAGCACATATTCAAATCCATGAATTTTCAATATGTCATCTTCTGAAGGAAATCCTCCCAGCCTGCCCAGTTAGATTTAAGCATCACCGCCTCATCTATCGCCTCATGTACCTTATTTATATCTCTATTAAGCACTTTATTTTAATTAGTTATTTAAATATAGCTCCCCTACTAAATCAGCTGTGCATCTCTGGCCTTGAGCACATTGTCAAGGTTGGTCCCTGCTATAAGGCACACCTCATTGCCTGTGAACTCCCACAGCACTTTGAGGGGCTCCTACTCGGTCCAGCAGCACTCGATCCGCACTATCCCCCCAACTCCTTTTCTTTTTTTTTTTTTGGAAGAAATGGGGAGATTGGAAGGATTTTGTATCATAGATAAGCAATCTGAACTAATCTGACTGCCCAACCAGGAAGAGCTAAAGGAGCAATGTTTTGCCTCAGCAGATCATAGCTCCATTTGGCCCAGAGCTATGGAAATTCTTAAATCATCAGGCTCAAAGGAAGATCCACAGAGAGTAGAAATCAATCATGACTCAATGTGAATGAAGCGCTAATGAAAAAATCAGGCAGGATAGGCAGAAGGTTGGGTTTCTGGTGGCGGAGGAAGTCCTTAGTGACAAAATGACCTTTGCGCAGAGACCTGAAAGGGGAGGAAGAGAACTAAGTGGGTGGTGTCCCAGAGTAAATGGTAAGCCAAATCTCGGATTTCCACTGCTTATGCTCTTTAAACTAAAGCAATTGCCTCTAGGAGAGGAAGATGCCAATGTTCAAGAAAATAGCAGGAGAAAGAGCCCTATTCTTGACATTTAGGGCACATTAGGAAAGCAGTTCCCAAATCCCCAACAAGACACAGAGCACTATCCCCTGCCCACCAGGGTCCTCAACCACAGAGTCAGAGACTCCAAAAAGATGCCACGTAGTCATTTTCATTGACAGGAGTAGCAAACCACCCCAAATTGTAAAATGTTGAAGTTATAACTAGAGACTGTTTGATCTTTCATTGCTGTTTTCAAAGGCTGATGTACTAAGTGCTTTGTTATGGTTCCTATCGTGCAAGTCATTTGACTCTACTCTGAGTTACTCAGCTGTCACAAGACAGGAAATGGGCTGCAATAAGAAGAGTTTATTCAGAGCAGTGTGTCAGTTGCTCAGTCATGTCCAACTCTTTGCAACCCCATGGTCTATTCATGATTTCTCTAGATAAGAATACTCGAGTGGGTTTCCATTCCCTTCTCCGGGGGATCTTCCCAACCCAGGTATCAAACCAGGGTGTCCTGCACTGAAGGCAGACTTTTTACCCTCTGAACTACCAGAGAAAACTACAAAAATATGGTCCCATATCGTGTCTTCACTCAAGGCAAGGTTTACCTTTCCCAGGGAACTATTTGTCCAGCCCAGTTAATCACTCCCTACCAATCACAAGTAAAATATCATTCAGAAAGATGAGGTAAATGAGAAGATTACCTAAAAATTTTTGCACACAATTACTAAGTGACTGGAAGTAATCACCTCTACAACAAATAAATCTTTGTGGCATGAATGACATCTCCACAAGACTGTCCTTTCCTTTGCCCAATTTGTGCCAGTTCTTAAAAATAACTTCTGGTTTTAGGCTCATATTTATTTACTTAATAAACTGAGCCAGATATTTACAATAAACCAAGTACTCAGAGTGATTAACTACTTAAAAATGTGTGTATGTACATACACCTACACAAAAACACACCAATTATATACATAGGTCTTGTGTGACCTTCATTTGGGAATATTTTTATGCATGTCAATTATTTAGATTCAAGCAAGAAGGTATGTTATATGTGTGTGAATGTATCATGAGAGAGACAGAAACAAAACGAAGGGACTGGGATAAGAAGCAAGTAAAATTACACTAGATGAGGTCAGGAGAATGGAGACTCATAAGAAAATGTAAATATGTTTAAAGTAAAATAATGAACTGAGCCTTCACTCACTCATCTTCCGTCTACAATCATACTGACTGTGCATTAACTGCTTTGCCCGCATCCTGCATGCTCCCTGTGTTCCTTACAGGTTAAACACAACCAAGATCTACTTCTAAAGCCAGTTGCAAAAACATCTATCCCACCAACTTTTAGTTGAAAAGTAATTATATTTTATCCCCCAAAAGAAAATTAGGCATAAAAACAGTCTCAAGAAAAATAAAAACTAGTATTCTCGCTTCACAAAAGAGACAAAAAGAGAAAGATTTAACCAAGAGAACACCTTCAGTTTCTGTCTTACCATCTATTAATTTTAAATTTGATTTTTCTTTTTATATCACAAAGCACTTATTCAAAGCTAGAAGAATCCAGATATCCATATATTGCCCTGCAAAAAGAAAACACTATTATTTGTATTTTTGTTCAAACACTGTAAGAATAAAAGAACTGTTTTTACAAGTGATGAGGTTCCTACAGATAACATTTACCCACAGGATCTGAGGCTTTTTTGTGACATAAAGTGCACAGTACTTTGAGGATGGTTACAGATGCAATGGCACAGAAAAGGCTTTTAACTTTGGCTCATTTCCTCTGACCACCATGCCTCCACTCTAAATTATAACCTCTCAAAGCTCCAGATCCTTTAAAACTAGCTTTTAAACTACCTTCCCTTGGTATCATCACAAAACAAGAATGCTTTCTTACTTGAAAATAAAAGCACAAAATTATTAGGACTCAGTAACTGTTCTCATTATTGCAAACCAATAAACAAGGCTCAAACATTTTTCCTAATAGCTGCTTCTTATTGAGCTGACAAGAAATAAATCCAAAAGAAACCAAAGAAAGATCTGCCTCTGCAATATAGACGGTTTCTTATTCAGAAACTATCTTTTATATCAGAAACCACTAGCGCAAATCCCACTGCTATCATTATCGTCCACAATAGAATGGCAAGCTAAGCACTAAAACCCTGTCATTCATACTTGAGAATAATAGTTTTTTTTTTTTTTTTAAAAAAGGACTTACTGTATAGCACAAGGAACTAGACTCCGTATCCTATAATAACCTGTAATGTAAAAGAATCTGGAAAAAGTACATATAGGTATGTGTATATATGTATATATAGGTATATACATATAACATATAAGTACATATGTATATATAGGTATATACATATAACATATAAGTACATATGTATATATAGGTATATACATATAACATATAAGTACATATGTATATATAGGTATATACATATAACATATAAGTACATATGTATATATAGGTATATACATATAACTGCTTCACTTTGGTCTACACTTGAAACTAACATTATAAATTATACTTCGATTAAAAAAAACTAAAATTCTAGAAAATTCCATTTTTAACTTAGCAATTTCTTTTTTGTTATAACCCAAAACAAATGCTATCTGCTAAGCAGACTCGCTTTTAGAGATCCTACAGTACCTTATACTGAAAGGAAAATATCAATAATAATAATAGAGTGAGGAAACATAAAAAGCATCAGGGCCTCTTCCCCTTGTTTGAGGCAGAAGAATCAGCTGGCATGGGCAGCAAGGCCAAGACCAAACGTTCAACAGGGCTGGCTGAAGATAGTAGGGCCAAGCCAAGGAGGTGACCAATTGATATAAGACTGGTTACATTACAGGGGGAGTTGAGAAATAAAATAAACATATTGAGGATAATGGGAGCCAAGGTTTTCAACACCGCAAAAGGAAACTATAAAAATGTGGAGGAAAGAATAAACCCTGCTGTTTGGGGCTGGAATTGGAGATATCAGGGTGAACATATTTTTAGACAGCTCAACTTATAGATATATACATACACAGGGATATATACACACATACTGTATATGGTATGTGATATATACAGGCATATATACATATACACACATACAAACAAACCTCTATTTCCTAAGTATGTTTACTAAGATCTAGAAACAAAGATATCTTAATAGCAATGAGCACCTCTAGAACCAAGAAGGTTCTAGAGGTGGTTTATAAATGTCATTTCCACCCAAAGGAACCAGATGAGTCTTAATAATTCTGAGGCTTGGGAAGAAAAAGTATAAGATAAGCCTGGACTACGTTTTAACATGATGAATTGAGAACACAGCACCAGTTCTGTGATATTTCTGCCCAAAACACATCACCTGAAACTCTCCGTGAGTAAACACCAGATAAACCCAAATAGAGAAGCATAATTTGGTGGTATTCTTCAAAGATAAAAGACAAGGAAAGACTCAGGAAGAGTTCCAGTTGAAGGAGACCAAAGCACAGGATGATAGATACAAGGCATGGTCCTGGACGCTGCACCTATAAAGAACATCACGGGGTGACTGAAGAATTATGAATGGGATCCATGGGTTAGGTAATATTGTATCAATATGAATTTCCTATTTTGATGGTTACATGAAGGTTATGTGTGAGAATGTCCTTGCTTTTAGGAAACACCTTCTGAATTACTAAGGAATTACTAGAGCATCATGTCTGCAACTTTTACTCTCAAGTCAAGAAAAATCTTTAAAATGTGTGAGTAAAGGGATAGAGAAAGAGAGGGAATATGATAAGACAATTGTAATAAATGTTAATACTAGTGGAATAGAAGTGAAGAACATATGAGAGTTCTTTGTCCTATTCTTGGAATGTTTCTGTAAGTTTGAAATCATTGTAAAACTAAAAGTTCAAAAAAGAAACATTTGGTCATAAATGTTCATATACTATTAAAAAAAAGCCTTACCTTTCTATGAAGGGTCACAATCAGCTGTGAATTTAAAAAAAAAAAATGGTATGCTGTGGCTATAGATAGAAGAGAACTTACATAACACTAAAAGCCCTCAAAAACAACAAGGACATTAAAATGGCCTTTGTCAACTCTAAGTCTAAAAAAATGTGAACAGTAATTCTTATGCAAAACTTTGCTGATTAGAGGTGACATATTTTGGGGGGCATTACAAATACTTTCAGGATAAAACTGCAGAAAATCCCTGATATTCGTGAAATAAGATGGCCTATGTAGACAAAGAAATGTGTCAACCAGATTCTGCTTCAAGGATGAACTAGTAAGGAGTATGATCAGTAGAGGGTCTTCACGTCAGCAGACGCAATCACGTCCTCAGCTGCAGACAGAGAGTGGGCAGCCCTTCCTTGGGCATTCCATTTACTTCCACAGAGCAGGGGTGACCCAAAACAATGCCAAGGTCAATATCACCTCCAGAGCCACCCTCGCTGGCTTGGCTGGGACTCTGTCCCTCTTGCATACAAGTTTCATCTCTTTCTCAGCCCAGTCCTATATCTTCTTCCCCTTCCTTTCATCCCTGACATACTCCATGCACCCCCATTCCATCTCACCCCCATTCCATCTCAAAATGATTACTTCTGGGGAATCTAACCTACAACAAGTTCCTCCTATACTGTTTGTAAAGACACAGCTTGATATGGGCACACATTTCATAATTTTGTCTTCTGAGCGGGCAACATTATTTCTGATTCATAAGACAGTTGTGATTTTCTTAAGGTGAATTCTGCCCGTAACTCCCATCCATTTACCTTCTCATGCTGTGTGACAGAGAATTGTACTTTCCCCTTTTCATGTTAGCCAAATATAAAAGATAATCATTGTTTAAACAACAAATTTCCCTCTTATGGTCCATTAGCTCCTGTGGCTGTTCCTGTAGTGAAACTGAAATATAACAAAATGATTTCCATGGCAATAGATAATAATCTAGTAAATGCGAATTCTGACTTAGCTACAGAACAAAATAAAAGAAGATTACAGGACTGCGATGGGACTAAATTTCAATATCTGTGTGTGTATTTTCAGTATCACATTTGAAACAAAGAAAATAGACAAATTCATACGCACAGAACTAGGAAGAGTGAAACTCTAATTAAAGGCTAAGTTTAAAAAATACATCTCGATCATCAATGTATATTATCACTCCCTACCATTACTACCAGGATACATTCAACTATCACAAAAAATCTTACTTAAAAATTTGATACTTTTTATTTGAGACTCTATTATGTACTATAATTTCGGTTCCAATTACTAATATATCCCATTATGTTCATTTTTACTAATAATTACAAGTATGGTTATGGATAATATGTAAATGAAAGATTCTCAAACACCTACAGAATCTTTAGTAAAGCAGAGGAACAGAGGAACTGCAGCATTTCTGAGCATCACAAATACAGTAGCAGATCTCTTGCCAGACTCTCAGTTAACCAGCCTCTCCATTCATCCCTGTGAAACATACAGGCTGGAGCCCTTGGGCAGCCAATCTTTACCATATACCACTTTTCTCCCTCCCAGCCCTCTGAGTTATACACTCAAAGATGATTGTTTTGTTCCCACACTTATTATCAGTTGTTCTTGTTGCTGTGCAAATTGCTCATAAGCTGATGCAATCAAAGTGCAAAAAGGCAAGAATTATTGTAACTAAGAAAAACAAGTACTTTACATCACTAAAATCTAATAAAGATTAATCACTAAAAATATTGGGGCTTCCCAGGTGGTGCTAGTGGTAAAGAATTTGCCTTCCAACACAGGAGACATAAGAGACACGGGTTCGATCCCCAGGTCAGGAAAATCCCCTGGAGACAGGCATGGGAACCTAATCCAGTATTCTTGCCTAGAGAACTCCAAGGTCAGAGGAACCTTGTGGGCTGCAGTCAATAGGGTAGCAAAAGGTTGGACATGACTGAAGTGACTTAGAGCATGCACACACACACACACAAATTAATATAAACATAATCGGTATGAAGAAGCCTAGACTAGGTAATTAGAAAAAAATTATTCAAATCTAAAAGGATTCCACACTCAGAATGCTTTGTCTTAATTTTTCTTTTTAAATAAACCAGACTAATTTAGTGCAGATAACACATCACGTCTGTGCCTTACACAACAATGATTATGCAAAATTCCACAGTTTTCAAAGGAAAGAGTTTCAGCCTTACAACAGAAACTGGCAAATAGAGATAAGAGTATGAGTTCAAGGAAGCCTGGAGAAGATTCTTTAATATTTATCAATTCAACCACACCTCTCTTTCATTTGACTCCACTCATTAGATGCGATTACTGCCATCTGTTCTTAAGGACGACAGTGAGCATCATCTCCTCATCCCTGATCTGCAATAGGCATTGCCTGCATCTCAGGCTAATGTTTCCTGGTTTCCAGCGAAGACTCAACAAATGTTTTTTCCCTGCTTGCTTCACAGTCCTGGCCTTGTTTTGCATATACGGATCCTTTATTACCAACTAGACTTTCTTTGTGTCCAGTGTATCACATCTGAAAATTGTATTTTCTCTTTGGACACCTGCTACACAAGATGGAACTCAGACAAGAACTTATTCTTGGATCCACAGGTACATTACTTAGTGAGACACATATCCAACCCGTTAAGTACTCTTGCTTATACTGGCTAACTAGGAAAAAGGGTACCTGGACCACTGAAGGCTCTTTTTATTCTTCTAGCCACATTTTAGTGGTCAATGTTTCCTGCCCACTGGAAATGCTCAAGAGCTATCATAAATAGTTTTCTGCCATGGGCCCAGCATTTGTAGCTTGAGATCCCAAAGCACCTAGTCTGACTACTTTTTACTCTGTTCCAGCCCACTCTCATCTTCCTGAGCTACCACTCAACTCATTTCCCATCAATCTATTACATCCTTACCTCCCTTCTTGAACGTTTTGGCCTTGAACTCAGTGCTTCCCCTATTACGCTTGAGCTGTTTTTATTCTACACCACTTCTGACATCAGACAAGTGTTTCTCCTCCTGACATCAGTGAATTCTAATACCTCTGGGTGTCCTATAATCCAGTCAATTGTGACACTGAGTTCCCGGGGTTAGCTTCAGACTCCTCACAACATGCTTTCACTATAAATGCCAGTCACAAGTATCAAGTCCCCAGGATATCCACATTTCTGTCCAACTTGGCAAGGGGTTCCCACAACAGACTCTTCCTGCAGGAGTCAACAATTCACCAGAATGGCTCATTCAACTCTCGAAGACACTTATATACTACTACCAGCTTGTTACAATGGACACAAAGGAAGAACCAAATGAAGAGGTACATAGGATGAGATCCCAAAAGATCCCAAACATGAGACTATACGTACCCTGGAAGTTGGGGTCTGCTCCCCTCCTAGCACATGGGTGCATTCAACCAATTCTGAAGCTCCTTGAACCCTGTCATCTAGGGCATTTATGGAGGTTTCATTACATAGACAAGACTCATTAAATCACTGGTCATTGGTGATCTACTCAATCTCCAGTCTCTCTCCACTAGCCAGAGGGTGTTGGGTGGGGCTCAAAGTTATAAGTTTCCAGTCAAGGCAGGTGCTGTTTTGGTGACCAGCCCTATCCAAAGCTATCTAAGGATCCATCAGGACTTTTCACTACAACAAAAGATGTTCCTACCACTTCTACCACTCAGGAAACATCAAGTGTTTTAGGAGCTCTGTGCCAGAAGGTGGAAATATAGATCAAATCTCTCTCTCTAGGACCATAATAAGTTAACTCTTTCTTCCTTTTGCTATAGACAACAAATAATAGCTCTCTGTGACCTAGCCTCTTTAACTGTTCCTCTCACACTACCTCTGGGGCTTCCCTTGTGGCTCAGCTGGTAAAGAATCTGCATGCAATGTGGGAGACCTGGGTTCTATCCCTGGTTTGGGAAGATCCCCTGGAGAATGAAAAGGCTACCTATCCCAGTATTTTGGCCTGGAGAATTCCACAGACTGTATAGTCCATGGGGTCACAAAGAATCAGACACAACTGAGCAACTTTCACTCACTCACTTACTCACTTTGTCTCTTAGAAGAAACTTCTCCCATTTATCCTTTCTTTCCCTCTTCCTTGCCCAAGTCTGTACCAGGTAACAGCTAAGATTTAGATTATGCATTTTTGATTACTTAATCTGTCAGCTGCTCTGCTCAGACTATCTGCTGTGTGTATACTCTGCATGCTAGGAGGAGCTATTTAATTTCACTCCTTGGAGAAGGAAATGGCAACCCACTCCAGTATCCTTGCCTGGAGAATCCCATGGGTGGAGGAGCCTGGTAGGCTACAGTCCATGGGGTCGCAAAGAGTCGGACACGACTGAGCGACTTTTTACTTTTACTTTTTACTTAGTAACTATATAACATCCAGCTAAAGACTAGCAGGCAGGTATTCTTTCTGCCCACTTCTGATGTCTATGTCAGAAGCTTTCTCTATCTCCTTTATACTTTAATAAAACTTAATTACACACACACACATACAAATAATTTCACTCCTGACATTGTATATAGGAAATAATTGCTTACAGGTTCAATGTCTCTAGAAACACCATTCCTCTGGGAAGAACATATCTATTGCTTAATGTTCATTGACTGTTTTACTTTTAAAATCCTCCCACAGCCATTCCCAACTGCCAACTTTTCAGTCTAATATCTAATATGAGTGGAAATTAAAGCTTAGTCTCTGCCTACATAAAAATGTACCCCTACTTGAAGATAAGCAGTCCCTTTAGAATCCTTTTTCTCTGATGCTATGCTCACATAAATGGGTACTATACACGTATCTTTTTCCCAAAAAGAACAGGCCTAAAGACAGCCAAGAGATACAGGATAGACAACTAAACTTCATTCTGAACAGAAAAACAATTTTTTTTTTCATTGCCATCCTGTCACATTTTCAAAATTTTCTCTCAGTGATGATAACCTTGTTAAAAATTGATCTTTGAGAGAGGGAACAGTAATTGATCAGCCTGGTAGTTCACTCTCCCATCTGCCAACCAATGTATTGCATTCATTAGGATACAATTTTTAAAATATTCTGTCATCTCTGGAATCAGCATTTATTTTACAGTCAATGACAGCATAGTTTAAGTAACTTTTTCTTTCTTGGTGGTATATAAAAATAAGGATGCATCTCAGATTTGATAAAATTTAAGTTCCTCTCCCAGCAGCCTCTGGTTGGCCACCAGAGATAGCCAATGTAAAACACTTAGAATTGGATATGGAATACAGGAAAAGTACTCAAATTGTATTTGTTGTGCTCATGTTTCTAAACATGAAAGAACAGAAAATTCAAAAATAAACACAGATTAAGTTAGAGATCTGATGCATTCTCCTTACTCAACTTTGTCTCTGAATGCATTTTGTTTCTGTCCTAATTTTATATACTTCTCATTGGTCCCCATGTACATGTGAGTCCAGTAAAAAATATGATGCAATTTCAAAAGGTTATGCTAAATGACCTGACTCAGAGTATCCAAATCCAACAGATTAGCATCTTTTCATATCAAAGACTTTTAATATCCTTTACGATCCAATAAGATCCTTTCACTAGCTACCAAATCAAAAGACTATTTGTATAATGTACTATAAAAAAATCTCACTGGATAATAGACTAGAAGACAATTCCGCAGTTAGGAATCTTTGAAAATGAATCTAATCTTTTCTCTTTTTTTTAAACTAAAAGTGAAAGTGAAAGTTGCTCAGTTGTGTCTGACTCTTTGTGATTCTTTTGTGAATTTTCCAGGCCAGAATACTGGAGTGGGTAGCCATTCCTTTCCCCAGGGGATCTACCCAACCCAAGGACAGAACTCAGATCTCCTGCATTGCAGGCGGATTCTTTACCGTCAGAGCTGCCAGGGTATGAGCAAAGATACCCTTTGCTCACTTAAATAAATCACTTTTGCTCACTTAGATTTTTTTATAGTTGCATCAAAAAAAAGATTATACTGATAAGTTTTCAAATGTATTCTGATGAGGAAAATTTTGTTTGTGGGGGAAGTTGGTTATGTTTTTATCATGATGTAATTGACACCTAACATTATATTAGTTTCAGCTGTACAATATAATAATTCAATATTTGTATCTATTGTGAAATAATTACCATAAGTCTAGTTACTCATCCATGGTTAAAATATTTTTTCAAGTTATAAGAACTTTTAAGATCTCTCCTAGCAACTTTCAAAATAGTACATAGTATTCTTAGGTATAGTCACCATGGCAGACATTACATCTCAAGGACTTACTCTTAAGTCTAAGTTTGTACCTTTTGATTACCTTCACGAGCTTCACCTACCCTCTACTCCCAGCCTCTGCCAACCACCTATCTGTTCTCTGTATCTATACCTATTCAGTATTTTTTGTGTTTTTTTCTTTTGAGATTTCACATATAAGTGAGATCATACACTATTTGTATTTCTCGGTCCAATTTATTTCAACTAACAAATGTTCTCAAGGTCCATCCACATTGTCCCAAATAGCAAAAAAAAAAAAAAAAAAAAAAGGCTTTTTTTTTGTATTTTCTGCTTTTTTTCCTCTAATCTAGTTTTTCTTAAATATTTACATAAATTTATGCAATAATTTCATTTTGGACTAAACAGATTTGCTTTCATTTTCTAAGGATTTGATGACATGTGTTGAGATTATCTTGAGATGCAATAAAATTTAGCCTATGTTCCAAATGTAACCCACCAAGGTAAAACATGAGTTAAAATTAAGTCAGTAAAATAAAATTCCAACTTCCATTATTAAACAATAGTGAATATGCATAATTATTAAGAATAGTAGCATATGTTAAATATTTTCTGATTGCTTACCTATACTGAGAGATATGGGGGACCAAAAGCAATTAAAACCAGTTTTCTGTCCCAAGTGTATACTCCCAAGTGTAAAACAGAGAGATGCATGCTCAACTAACAATAACACAAGGCAGAATAAAATGGTTCTTTAAAGAAAAGTAAATCCTGTAGCTGCATAAAAGAATTTTAGCATCTAAACGATATATAGATAAGTGAAATGCAAGAGACCCTGGTTCAATTCCTGGGTCAGGAAGATCACCTGGAGAAGGGATAGGCAACCCACTCCAGTATTCTTGCTTGGAGAATTCCATGGACAGAGAAGCCTGGTGGGCTACAGTCCATAGGGTCACAAAGAATTTGGCTCGACAGCAACTAACACACACACACAGATTATTCACATAATGAAATGAAGTCACCCTTTTCTTTAATATGCTGCTTTGTTCACATTATTTAGTCAAATCTTAAACTTCCATTTACTACAAATCAAATTGAAATTTCACAAGGACACATTAAAAACCTTCCATCTCTCTGAATATCCAATCTGTTTCCTATTACCTTCCCAACAGGAAATTTCTGTTCCAGCCTCAATGCCTCTTGGTTCCACAAGTACATCATCTTCATTTATGTCTACTGACATCTGTTTTTCCATAGCCACCTTAACACAATAAATCCTCTCCCTCCTATCCAAACTTTTTCCAGCTCAACTCAAGCAGCATTTCTTCCAGAAAGTCCTCTTGGATCATCCAAATCCCTACTACTTTCTTCCTTATCATGTATCATTCATTTTGGTAACAAATCTTATTCAGTTTTAAATTACTATCTGCTGTTTTCATACCAACTAGGTTAACATTTTTTAAGTCAAGTGGTTTGTCATTTATTTATTTTGTACTTCCTAGGATTTGAACTGTGGTGTTGGAGAAGACTCTTGAGAGTCCCTTGGATTGCAAGGATATCCAACCAGTCCATCCTAAAGGAAATCAGCCCTGAATATTCATTGGAAGAACTGATGCTGAAGCTGAAGCTCCAATACTTTGGCCACATGATGTGAAGAATTGACTCACTGGAAAAGACCCTGATGCTGGGAAAGATTGAAGGCAGGAGGAGAAGGGGGTGCCAGAGGATGAGATGGGTGGATAGCATCATTGACTTGATGGACATGAGTTTGAATAAGCTCCAGGAGTTGGTGACAGACCGGGAAGCCTGGAGTGCTGCAGTCCATGGGGTCACAAAGAGTCGGACATGACTGAGTGACTGAACTGAACTCCTAGGATATTTAGTATACCACTTGTTGGATAGTAAACATTCAAAATGTATGTGCTGTTTTAAAAGGATCAAAAAATAAATAAATAAATATAGTCTAACAAATTTCTTCACCCATGGGAAAAAAAAAAACACACACAAAACATTAAATAACTGTTCCAAACCACAAACAGTTTGAGAGTCAAGTCTGAAAGCTAAAATTCTGTATTCTTCAGGTTGCTCAAGTCTGAAAGCTAAAATTCTGTATTCTTCAGGTTGCCAAGAATCCTGTAGTGTGTCCTGAAAGGGTATGAGCAAAGATCCCTTCCTTTTCGTATAATATTGTTAAAGTCGGATCCTCTGATTTAAAAAAGTAACTTGAATTCAGAATGTGAAATGACCATCGTAATAAAATGTAAAGTAATATTTGGGCAAAATTAGTTATTTTGAAGCCTCTTGAAGGGTGTGTGTTTTTTTAACCAACTTATTATGGTAAGGGCCATACCTGAAACAACTCCAGACACATACACTAATTAATACCAAATGACAGCGTAACACACAAGGAGTTTTTACCATGGAAGCATGACCTACCCATCCTGCTGTTTTCGCCCTAGCTCCCAGTACTTTATCATAAAATACCACATAAATTCACACTAGTCAACTGCTTCTTCTAAAACATTTTGGAATACAGGACATAAATTTATCTAAAGATGACTAGTATACAAAAAACTCAGGTTCACTGTGACACAATTCAAACTGGTTACCACAGTTTGAAATGCCAAGAGCTGTAGAAATTATAGAGAGCCTTAGGAGTATTAGGATTTGCTGAGAGCCTTTTAGCAAAAGAGGGCTTGCCCAACCACTACTGTAATGACAATGAAAATTTTTTCTAATGATCTCATCTGTAACACATTACATTTGACAGCATATAAGTGCTATCAAATAGGCACATAAGGAATACCAATTACGACCACATTCACCCACAAGTGAAAAATGACTTTCGAGCACAACTCTGTTTTTAGTCCTTTATGGAACTTCCCCTCCCCCATTTAGAAATAATCAACTACATAAAACAGTTCATACAAAACTCAAGCACTTAACTATCTCAGTGAAGAGAGGTAGAAATAAAATCTATATAAACTTCACTTCCAGTCCATTTGAAAAAAAAAAAAATTTCAATTTGGAGAGAAAACTCACCTCTTCCTTAAAGTCCCTACACACTAAAAACAAATTCATTCCACACTTTCATATTTGACAAAGACAATAACATCAAAAAGCCAACCACAATTCCCTGAAGGAATCATGTCAATTGGTATTTCTAAAATTAATTCAGTGACCTATAATAATGTGAGTTTTCTACACATAATGTCTATAAGTAGGAAATGCAAAAATTTCAGAATCACTTCTGGTGTCAAAATTCCAAAAAGATATGTCTAAGCAGTTCCTTAATTCCTACTTCACCTTGCAGCTGCAGCTGCTGCTTATAAGAGTGTCAGAAAAATTAAAATTTCACCAGGAATAGCTTGTGAGAACTCCAATCCTACAAATTAAATGCGAGTTTAACCAAGATTTCTTATAATGTCTCAGTCATATTTCTAAGCTAAGCCATCACACATCTGTGAAATCCCTTTTACCAACTATAGTTTGATGATTTCTCACCTGCTTACACAATTCATTCTTTAGTTACTTAGGAAAGGTGCAACAACATTCTTCAAGACTCCAAAGGTCTTAAATAATTAAAAACACTCAAATTTAAAGGATTTATCTGTTATTTTCAAAGTCTCTTCCTCTAATTTCACTATTTCTGAATACACAGCTCTCCCCAACAAAAAGAATGGCTGAAAATTCAGGAACAGGAAGTTTCAACTATATCATCTTAATAATGCCACACATTAGAGTATACCCAAAAAAATGTATTTGGAATAATGCACCAACGTACATTAATTCTAATGTGATTAGAACCTCACACCCAAATATCTAAAGAATTCTGAGCATTTTACATGATACCACTCCATACATTCTAGAGCATGATTAATAAGTATATTAAAGAAGTAGTATGTCTAAGAACAAAAAATATTAGAATATTTCATATTTATGTTTTACATTATTTGCCCAATTACAAATGTAAGTTAAGATAAACATAAATTGTAACCTAAACACATTCTTTGAGCTTTCCTTCTGCATCACTGTCTTCATTCCAATCTCCCTGGTTCTATGTATTATACTAGCCCAGGGCCCAACTAAGGGAAGAGCTAAGATCTCTTCTCATTCTCTATTCACTATCCAACTCAGAGGTCAGCAAACTATTACCTACCTGTAAGCCAACTGCAACCGACGCTAGTTTTTCTAAATAAAAATTTATTAGAACATACCACACCCACTTAATTATCATTACAGAAAATGCCAGTAGAAGGGCAAAGTTTAATGGTTGCGACAAAGACAACTTGGCGCTTCTGACTTTTCAGAAAAGGTTTCTCAATCCCTGTCTAGAGGAACTCACTCAGATCCATAGCTTCTGAGAGCTCACCAAATTCTATCTTCAGTCTGGACCCAGAATTGCCATCCAACTTTTTGGGCCCATCTACTCTCATATTTCTAGTAGGCATGCAAATTTGGTATGTCTAAAACTGGTAACTTGATTTCTACCCACCCCTACCTGCTCTTAAGCTTTTCATGTCTCAATATATCCATCAGAATTCATCTAATTGTTCAGGCCAAAGTCTTCAGATACATCTTTAATTCTTTTCTTTCTCTTACATTTCTCTCATATCCTTATCCCAACCATCAGAAAATTATATTATCAAAATATACTCAAAATCTGGCCACTTCTTGCCCACTGTAATGCTATCACTCCAACTCAAGTCACAACCATTTCTCACCTGGACCACTGCAATAACTCCTGACTGGCTCCCTGTTGCTGCTCTCTGCCCCTTACATTGTATTATCACAAAGCATCTGGAGTGATCATGGAATCCCACTGCTGAAAATACTTCAAAGGCCACACAGGGCATGACCATCACAGCCCTTTAGGATCTGGCTCCTTTGGTTTCTCCATACAGACCTCCTTATTCTCAAGTATCGTCCTGCCCAGTTTCTTTGCACATACTGTTCTTTCTGAAAAATTCTTCCCTCCAGATACCAAGTTGCCATGCGTCTTCATTTTATTCAGGTCTCTGTTCAAATATTATGTTAAGCTAGAGGCCACCTTCCTCAATCACTCTGAGTTATTGACTCCTGTCAACTCTACAACCCAGCTGTAGTCAGATTCCCTGGGAAACAGTGCAAGACTCAGATGTGCATGCATTTAGGGGAGCACTTTCAGGAACAACATCTGGAAGGGAGTAAAGGAAGCAGGACAGGTAGATAGAAAAGTTGAACTGCAATGAGGTTATAACAGAGACTTCAGTCAATGCCACTGGAACCTTGAGTGGGAATGGCACTTCAGAATTTCCCAACTAAGCCAAGAACCTGAGTTCTTTGCATGTTATAATGCACCAATATGTGGGCTCAGAGTTCTCCCAGAGAGGGGGCATGATTTTGGATAAGATACATAAGAACATGCTTTAGAGAAACTATGGAAATGTAATACTGCTCTACACAGTGACAGTATACCTATAATTAAAAAGGCAAAGAATAACAAGTGTTGACAAGGATGTGGGGAAACTAGAAATTCATACATTGCTGGTGGAAATGTAAAATGGTACTACAGCTGCTTTGGAAAAGAGTTAAAAGTTTCTTTAAAGGTTCAACACAAATTTATCAAACAATCCAGCAATCACACACCTAGGAATCTACCAAAAGAAATAGAAATATATGTATATGAAAAGACTGGTAAAGAATATTTATAGCAGTACTCTGTAATACGTAAAAAACACAAATAAACCAAAGGTCCATCAAATGGTGAATAAATTTCAAACATGGACTACATCCATACGAGGAATACTCTTCAGCAATAAAAGTGAATGAAATACTAGTATCTGCTAGAATATGGATAAGCCTCACAAACATTATGTTCAGTAGAAGGAGCCAGACACAAAAGACAATTTATGATCCCATTTAAATGAAATGTCCATTAAAGGGAGAAAGCAGGATGTTGGTTACCTGGAGCTGGGGTAGGAAGGAGGAGCGTCTGCAAACATGCACAAGAAATATTTGGGAGTTCACAGAAATGTTCTAAAATTGGATAGAGGTGATGACTACACAACTCTCAAAATATCATTGCTTTTCAGTCTTAGCATGGGTGAATTTTATGAGATATAAAGGAAAAGGACAAAAAAGATTGTTGGCTGATTCTTGAATTAACTAACGTAATATAATGACAGTGATAGCTGATACTCACTGAGTTTGCTAGGGGTCAAGAATTAGTCTGAGTTTCACATGTATTAACTCATTTAATTTTTACCATAATCCCATCTTCATTTCAGAGGTGAGATAACTGAGGCTCAGGGAAATTTAAGTAACATGCTCATATAGTAGTAAAAAATATATTAAGAATATATTAATTGACTCCTATTCATAAAAATAAATCATTCTGCCTTGAAATACTAATAGCCTTTAGCTGAATTACCAGCAAAACCAGAAGATATCACAATAGATACCATGTGTGTATAAACATGGCAAGTTTACCATAAGCATACTTAAGATGGTCCAGGTGACCACCCTGCAACATTTCTAATTATCTCTATTAGCCATTGAAACCAGCAATAAATATCCTATTACAGGACAGTTTGGTCAGTAACTGGTGCATATTCAGTGAGAGAATTACTGTAAACAAATACAAAAAACATCTATGATCTTGTCTACTGTATCAATATGTTCATACAGATACAGAAATATCACTACAGTTTATGTAAATACAACTTTATTCTCTTAGAGTCAAGCATAAACATACACAAACACACGATGAGTCACATACACTCTATAATAAAAATTTTTCTAGCCCAACATGTCACAAAAATGAAGGCATATCATTGTTCCTATAACTGAAATGTATGATGAGACAAGATGAGATGACAATGTATTTTGGCTTTTTCATTTAAAAAAAATTTTAGTTATAAATTTCACATGGCAGTAAACCAACTTGAATGGAAAACTTGGGGACAATAACTTTTTGTGCATCTTCCAGAAAAATACTCTTAAATTTAGGTATAGATTTAGACAAGAAAGCTGATAAATGAACTATCTGGTAAGTAGTTAATATTTTTTTTAAATTAAAGCACCTTGAATAAATGACCACCACGCCTATATATTTCAAAACAATTTATTTTAAACAGTCTAATAAAACACAATACCCAGACAGTGGAAGAAACAGAATGTTTAAATAACACTAAATTCACCTTCAATACCTTTCCAACCTAAGACAAAAATCGACATCAGCACTTTCTGCCTAAATGATATATCGATGAAGGCTAGAATAAAAATGATGCTTTTAAAAATGCCATTTATAACTGAGAATAAATGTTTCTAAGCACTGACATGCTTCTGTCAGTTAAATTGCTTTTATGTGGAAATATTTTTCCCTAAATCTTTCATCTACTATTTTTATTTAAAAACTTTGTAATTAATTTGTGTTCCAAACTAATAATTAATCAACTATTTTTATGTATTGACTATACAAATCAGCGGAGAAGGCAATGGCACCCCACTTCAGTACTCTTGCCTGGGAAATTCCATGGGCGGAGGAGCCTGGTAGGCTGCAGTCCATGGGGTCTCGAAGAGTCGGACACGACTGAGCAACTTCCCTTTCACTTTTCACTTTCATGCATTGGAGAAGGAAATGGCAACCCACTCCAGTGTTCTTTTTTTTTTTTTTTTTTTCCACTCCAGTGTTCTTGCCTGGAGAATCCCAGGGACGGGGGAGCCTGGTGGGCTGCCGTCTCTGGCGTCACACAGAGTCGGACATGACTGAAGCGACTTAGCAGCAGCATACAAATCAGTAATGCGAATATTTAAACCATTCATTTAAAGTTGAAGAAACCATTCCATAACAGAAATGTAATTCTAATCCTTTATTCTCTTAAAATGTAAACATGTCTGCCTAGAAAGCAATGTATCAATAATAAATTTATGATTCAATACGGATATCAGCCTAGACCTAAAAATTTGCAGATTTATATAATCATGCACATTTAGTAGTCCTCCTAAGTAACAAATAACCATGAGTGACTTTCATAACTCAATACACACTATGGTAAGAACTATTACAACAGCATGTATTCATTCTGAGTCCCAATTCAATTTTAAAAGAACCTGTAGGTATTGTCAATGTAATGAGTTAAAAAACTGATGTGCACCAAAAAGAGGGAATGGATGACCAAAAGGGTATTATATTCTATGAAAAAAAATCTCTATGGATACTATTCTAAGATATTGGTATAACTTTCATTAAATGATCTTTTGGTCTTTATAAAACAGTTCTTTGAAATCTCTGAAAATAATGTACTACAACATAAAGCTTGCTTCTGAAAGTAACTAGATTCTATATTCAGGTATAGAACAACTACATTTAACACAACGCATTTCAGTGGAAAAAGTAGCTTTGCTGGACTGCTGTAAGGTTGCTCTCCCAACTGTCTATATAACTACAAAATGAATAAAATATATAAAGCTATTTCGGATATTGGACAAAAGGCAATAAGGCCTGTGAATTAAGAGAAGGGAAACAAATCAGGTGCTAAGACTTCCCATATTTCATTCTAAAGGCAAAGTCCAATCTGTGGTACAGAAATTGTTGTTTAGTCACTAAACTGTATATGACACTTTGCGACCTCATGGACTGACTGTGGCCCACAAGGCTCCTTGTCCATGCGATTTACCAGGCAGGAATACTGGAGTGGATTGCCATTTCCTTCTCCAGGTATAGGGAAGGGGAATCCAAAAAAAGAAACTTAACAGATCATGTAAGAAACAAAAGTTACTGTCTGGGGCAGAGTACTGGTTGGGATGGGAGTTGGCGGGGGGGAAGGTGGGGAGAGCTATGTAGGAAAAAAGCTGAAGTAATTGGCATAGGAATCCAGACAGTCTCTGAGTATCCATGTGCTCTGAATAGGATAAATAAAGGTTGAAAGTGAAAGTGAAGTTGCTCAGTTGTGTCCCACTCTTTGCGACCCCATGGACTGTAGCCCACCAGGCTCCTCCATCCATGGGATTCTCCAGGCAAGCGTACTGGAGTGGGTGCCATTTCCTTCTCCAGGGGTTCTTCCTGACCGAGGGATCATACCTGGGTCTCCCACATTGTAGGCAGATGCTTTACCATCTGAGCCACCAGGGAAGTCCTTAGTAAAGGTTATTTATATATATAAATAAATGTTAAATCCTATTTCAAAGGAAATAGTAAAGTTCAGCTAAAAAATGTACTGGGTTGGCCAAAAGGTTCGTTTGGATTTTTCCTTTCCGGAATGAACCTTTTGGCAAATAAATCCTAGAGTCCAATAAATCCTAATGCTCATTGCCTAATTGAAAAAAAGAAAAGAAAAAGAAACTGGCAAAAAAGAGGCAGGAAAAATGTTACCTATAACCCAGAGAAAATTGATCAATTAAAATAGGCCCAGAATTAAGACAGATTATGTTTACATAAAAGGAATTTTAAAATAGCTTTGATGAAATTAAGACTTGAAGGAAAACATGAATACAATGAGAAAAGAAAGTGAAGATATCAAAAAATACCAGATTAAATGTCTAAAGGTAAAAATATAAATACATGGTATTTGACATAAACATTTCACTGGATGGGATTATCAGAAAATTAAGCACAGAAGAAAAAAAAAATAAAGCAGGGAACTATAAACATAGCAATATAAATCACCTTAATCAAAGTATAGAGGGGAAAAAAGGAAAAGAAGTAAATATAGCATCAATAACATGTGAGACAATATAAATTATCTAATATTTGTGTAATTAGAGTCCTAATAGGGGAAGGAAAAGAAAACAATGTCCAAAAATGTTCTAAATTTAATTTTTAAAAAAATCTACCTACAAACCTAAGACATTCAATAAAGTCCAGGCAGAATAGTCATAAAGAAAACACACACACACAAGACATGTTATAACCAAATTGCTCTAAGCCACTAATAGAAAATCTTAAAAGCAGGATGGAAAATATTAAAGTAGACTATATATACACAAGAACAAAGATAAAAATCTAGCAGATGTCTCATCAGGATTATGTAAGCCAGAGGAAATGGAATACCATTTTTTAGAAGCTCAAAAAAAAAAAAAAAAAGAAACAAAACTAAAATTCTATGTCCAGCCCAAGTGTCTCTCAAAAATAAACACAAAATAAAGGCAGAGACATTGTCATCAGCATACTTACATTAAGAGAAAACAATGAAGTTCTTCAAGTTAAAAGAAAAATAATACCAAGATAGAAACTTTGATCTACATAAATGAATAGAAAATAGTGTGAAGAATATGAGGAAAAAGTTATGTTTATTATAAATTTTTAATATCTTTAAGAGATACTTATGTACTGCAAAAATAATGTATTATGGAATTCAAACATATGTAGATGTAAAATGTATCACCACAATAGCACAAAAGATGGAAAGGGTTACTGGAAGTACACAATTGTAAGATAATTATGTGTAAAGACATATAATTATTTGAAGGTATACTATAAGGTGTTACTAATACATATTCTACATAAGGTCAGTTCAATTCAGTTCATTCGCTCAGTTGTGTCCAACTCTTTGAGGCCCCATGAACCACAGCATGCCAGGCCTCCCTGCCTATCACCAACTCCCGGAGTTCACCCAAACCCATGTTCATTGAGTCAGTGATGCCATCCAACCATCTCATCCTCTGTCTTCCCCTCTCCTCCTGCCCTCAATCTTTCCCAGCATCAGGGTCTTTTCAAATGAGTCAGCTCTTTGCATCAGGTGGCCAAAGTATTGGAGTTTCAGCTTCAGCATCAGTCCTACCAATGAACACCCAGGACTGACCTCCTTTAGGATGGACTGGTTGGATCTCCTTGCAGTCCAAGGGACTCAAGAGTCTTCTCCAACACCACCGTTCAAAAGCATCAATTCTTCAGTGCTCAGCTTTCTTTATAGTCCAACTCTCACATCCATACCTGACCACTGGAAAAACCATAGCCTTGACTAGACGGACTTTTGTTGACAAAGTAATGTCTCTGCTTATTAATATTCTGTTTAGGTTGGTGATAACTTTCCTTCCAAGGAGTATACTTGTGTACTAATATATATAAATTGTTGTTGTTTGGTCACTAAGTCATGTCCAATTCCTTTGCAACCCCATGGACTGTAGTCCACCAGGCTCCTCAGTCCATGGGATTTCCTAGGGAAGAAAACTGGTGTGGATTGACATTTCCTCCTTCAGGGAATCTTCGCAGCCCAGGGATTGAACCTGCATCTCCAGCACTGCAGGGGAATTCTTTACCCCTAGTGTCACCTGTGAAGCCCTAATATATATAAACACATGCTGTAAACTCCGAAGCAACCACTGGTTGGTTGGTACAAAGCAAAGTACCAATATATAACAGTAGAGATAAAATAGCACATAAAATGTACTGTTATCCAAAAAGGCCACAGGAAAAGAAGAAATTACAAACAGCCACCAAAAAAAAAAAAAAAAAAAGAAAGAAAGAAAGAAAAAACAAAGGAACAAAAAGATGACAGAGTTAAGTAATTATATTACATGGAAATTCAACCCAGCCTTTCTAGCAGGGCTCCCCAAAAGAATCAAGCTCTAGTGCCTAAGGCATTTATTTTGTATGCAATAAATCAACTTCTCCCCTGAGCACCTAGATTGAGATGTGTTTAGCCTCACACTCAGGAAAATTGGGAAGAAACCTATTCAAATCATTTTCTGTAGACTTATTTCTCTTGCATAAGTCTAGCTGAGTGAGGCTAGTATATATTCAATTTGAAAGGCACAGATTGTTTGGATTGTAAGTAAAATAAGACCAAATATATGCTAAGTTAAATCCAGATTAATTATAAAAATATGTTAAAAGCAAATTTTTTTAAGACTTATCATGCACACACTTATCATAAGAAAGCTTGAGTAGTTACATTAATAGCAACATAGATTTCAGAATAAGTAATATTACCAAAGATAAATATGGGCATTTTATTATGATGAGTCAATTCATCAAGAATACTTAACAATCCTTAATGTATATGTGCCTAATAACAGAGAGTTATCAGGACACATGAAGCAACAATTAATAGAACTGAACAATGAAATAAACAAACTTACAGCAACACTTGGAGATTAGTTTCACCTGAAACTATCACAACACTGTTAATCAGCTCACCCTAATACAAAATTGAATTTTGAAAAATAGTATTAACATTCAATTATAATTTATTACTTTTTCCAAAATTCTTTTCATTCACACACACAATAAAACATAGCACCATAGCTAATATCTAACCTTGAACATTACATTTTCATTTGAATACAGTTTAGTAACTAAAGATGCTTTAAAGAAAAAAAGAACTTAAGTGATAAACCTTAGCTAGAATGACTAAGGGAATAAAAGAGAGAAGATAAAATTTACAAATACAAGAAATAAAAACAAAGACACTCTATAGATGCTTCTAACACTAAAACAATAAGGGAACATTAAGAATAATTTGATATCAATATCCTTGATAACTTAAATGGATAAATTGCTTAACAGATGCAAAGTACGAGTGTTTCAAAAAGAAGCTCATCATCAATCTCAAAAATTGAATTTGTAACTCAGTGTATTCTCACAAAGAAGATTCCATGACCAGAGGCTTCACTGGTAAATTCTATCAAAAATTTAAGAAAGAACTGAGACAAATCCTATACAAACTTGTTCACTAAAAGAGAGGAAGAAGGAATACTTCCCAACTTATTTTATGAAGCCACCAAACCCTCCAAAACCAAATGGCATTACAGAAAAAGAAAATCATAGACAACCCATTTAATGGATATAAAGACCTGTATGTAACAAAGTATTACCAAATCCAATCCAGCAATACAATTGATTGCTGCAACTTGCCAGTTTGAACTATCGAGACCCACTTACCCAGATTGTTTTTCAGGAATAAATAAATACAACAATCCTATAAAATCTGAGTTGACTGAATACAAAGATGTGGAACTAGGGATACAGAGGAACCTTGGATACAGAAGGCCAACAATAAATTATACTTGAATTTTGAACTATTCAGAGGGTCAGTGTCCTTTACTCACACATTTTCAAGGATCAACTATTTATATATATATAAAGGAATTACATCATAATCACGTATGGCTTAGGTAGGAATGCAAGATCGGTTTCACATTCAAAAATCCAATTAAAGTAATTTACCATTTTTAACAGATTAAAAGATAAGACCATATGACTATCTTGATAGCTGCAGAAGAGCATGTGATAATATTCAATGTTGCTGTCATTGTTTAGGCACTAGGTCATGTCCAGTTTTCTCGCAACCCCATGGACTATAGCCATTCCGGCTCCTCTGTCTATAGGATTTTCCAACAAGAATACTGGAGTGGGCTGCCATTTCCTTCTCCAGGGGATCTTCTTTAAGTACTCATTCCTGATTTTTAAAACTCTCAGCAAAGTAGAAACAGAAAGTGTGTTAGTTATCAACTTCTTGCCTGTCAACTCCAAATTTTCGTCTGTCCTTCACTGTCCTGTATGATACTGAAGCTGTACCCTGTATCTTTTCTTCTTTGCCAGTATCCATAGCCTTAAGTTTTATTAGCACAGAGTGCTACATGAACATTGCTAGAATAGAGGTCTTCTCTTTCTGGTTACAGTATGCTTTATGCTCTTCTTGTTCCTGGGACACCCAGGGACAATCACCCCCCAGAAGCTTTAATCAGCACCCCTATGAGCCCATCCTAGTGAGTTTCACCATCCCCCAGGTAGTCTTCCCAGCAAGTCTCACAGATGCCATAAACAGCAGTCTCTGAGAGTTTCAGTAGTAACCCCATAAGCATCCTCTCAGTGGATTCTGTCCACCCCTTAGGGGTTGGCTCACTTCCACCACACACACAGGAGGAGCAAAGTGCACTGGAACCAGAAAGAGAAACCCCTTCCTTCTATTCTAAAGAAGCCTTCCTAGTGAGTTTCACAGACACCTCTACAGGCTATTTCCCAGCAATATTCAAATAAGATCTAGAGAGCAGCCTACCAGATTAAGCAAACTGTGGTACAACCATACAATGCAGTATTTTTCAGCAATAAAAAGAAATAAGCTATCAAGTCACAGAAACACATGGAAGAATATTAAATGCCTATTATTAACGGAAAGAAACCAGTCTGGAAAGGCTATACATTTTATGATCCCACCTATATGATATTCTGGCAAAGCAGTACTATTAGAGATAGGAAAAAGACCAGAAGTTGCCAAAGGTTCCAGGGGAGGGAGGAGGGAAGGATGAATAGATGGAGCACAGGGGATTCTTTAGGGAGGTGCTATCATTTTGTTCAATACTGTAATGGTACATACATGATATTATGCATCTTTCAAACCCATAGAACAATATGAAGTGTAAACCTTAACATAAACTATGGACTTGAGTTAAAAATATAGTATCAGTATTGGCTCAATTTTAACAAGTATACTGCATTAATGCAACAACAACAACAATAACAACAACAACAACAAAAATCCAGCAAACTGTATAGAGGGAAAGGGGTATGTGGGAGCTCTGTACTTTATGCTCTATTTTTCTGTAAACCTAAAGTTGCTCTTGAAAGTATTGCCTGTTATTTTTAAAAATATATACAGATACAACTTAAAATTATCACCTAATTTCTGTGTAGTTGACAGTATTCCAAGATGGCCTCCATCTTAGAAGATGCCTGGTCCCCGGGGTAGAGTCTCTGTAATCTCTTCCTCTTGAGTATTGCAGGACTATAAATAGGATAGGGTTCATTCTCTGTATTAGATGATATTCTATGACAGAGGTAAGAGGATTTTACAGCTGTAATTAAAGTTAAAAACTAGCTGACTTTAAGTCTGTCAAAGGCAGATTATTCTGGGCTAACCAGGGGAGCTCTCAGAAGAGACTTTGCCTTTTCTGAAGGAAGAGCCTCAGAGCCTAGGAGGGATTCTCCTGCTGCCTTTAAGAAAGGGCCTCATAAGCGGGGCATGCAGCAAGACCCTAAGAGGGCCTCCCCCCAAAAAAAAATTAGGGCCTCAATCAGACAACCCCAAGAAAATGAATTATTTCAACAACAAGACAAATATGCAAGAAGACCCCATGAGCCCTCAGCCCAGCCAAGACCTTGAACTCAGCCTGTGAGATCCTGAGCACAGAACCCATCTATTCTGAACCTGTACTCTCAACCCACAGAAACTGTAAGATCTGCTACTTATGTTGTTTTAAGCCACTATGTTTGTGGCAACTTGTTACTTGGGGATGGAAACTAATACAGTCTGTTACTCACACACTGACAAATCACCAAAGTCAACAAATTAGACTAAAAGAAGTCATTTGAGGTTTCTGTTTATTCTGAAAAATGAGCTAAATTTCACAGTCATAAAATGTAAATTACCTTATTTTGCATATGGCTGGCATTTGACATTTTGAAAAGCCAAATTACAACAAGCATATATGACACAACCACAGCCTGTTTAAAAAAAAAAAAAAGTGCACAATCAAGAAAGAATGCAAGAATAAATCCATCAGGAAGCAACTTTTTAAGATGCTACTGAGATTTTTGCAAATGGTCACCAAGTGATAATTTTTTTAAAACATAGACAGGTTCTGCTCCTCCAAAAAATACCAAGAGAAAACAAAATTTTAAAAATCTGCAAATAACACATATCATGAGTCCTGAGTTTCTGAAGAGATTTACTATGAGCAATGTTCATGTCTTTCTATGTGCCACTCTCTAGAAAAGTGAGGCCCAGCCTAATGGAACAAGAGATTAAAAACAAAGAGCCCTTACAACATGATGCAATACATCTTATATCACAGATTAAATATGGTGAAGCTCACCATTTTTTAAAGACGTCTATATTCACTGATAGGAAAGAGAATATTAAAAATCTAGCATCTGGAGATTTCTTTTGATTTTCCTTTAAAAAAAAAACTGGAGTATAGCCACTTTACAATATTGTGTTACCGTGTTAGTTTTTGCTATACAACGAAGTGAATTAGTTATATGTACACATTTATCCTCTCCCTCTTAGACCTCCCTCTCAAATCCCCCCACAGACAGTCTAGGTACCACAGAGAACCAAGCTGAGCTCCCTGTGATATACAGCAGGTTCCCACCAGCTATCTGTTTTAGACATGGTAGTGTATACATGTCAATCCCAATCTCTCAATTCATCCCACCTCCCTAACCCCCTACTCCATGTCTACACATCTATTCTCTCCATCTGCATCTCTATTCCTGCCCTACAAATGACTTTCCTCAATGGATAAAAAGGATATTTGATTTTACTGTTTATTTTCTTATCAAATTAGAGTTTAAAATATTAGTCTCATAGATCAAATTTTATTTTTCTTTCAGCTTTATCATTCTATGATTTAGAATAAATTTAGACTATACCAGGGAGAAGGCAATGGCAACCCACTCCAGTACTCTTGCCTGGAAAATCCCATGGACAGAGTGGCCTGGTGGGCTGCAGTCTGTGGGGTAACTAGGAGTCGGACACGACTGAGTGACTTCATTTTCACTTTTCACTTTCATGCATTGGAGAAGGAAATGGCAACCCACTCCAGTGTTCTTGCCTGGAGAATCCCAGGGATGGGGGAGCCTGGTGGGCTGCCGTCTATGGGGCAGAGTCGGACACGACTGAAGCAACTTAGCAGCAGCAGCAGCAGCAGACTATATCAGACTATCTCACTAACATTTAAGAATAATTTTAAGAGAGGTTTATATAAAATGTTTAGCACAAACAGCATTAAAAAATGAGTGAATGGGAATGTGATTGAGCGTAAAAAATGAAACACTGGTCATATTTCAATAAGCTAAACCTGAAGAGTATTGAATAACTATAAACAAAACGGTTCATGGTCAATTAAGGCTTAGAACTGATTAAGAAAAATTCCTGGAGTTCCTAGTTTCAATTTTATTTAAAAGCTATTCTACATAGCATTATGAATCAACTCGATTTCAATTTAATTTTTTTTAAATTTCTTAAAACTTAGTCTAATTGATGAATGGAAAAACAAAATGCGGTATATTTATACAAGAGAATATTGCTATTGTTTGTTGTTTAGTCACTAAGTCGCGCCTAAATCTTTTGCAAACCTATGGACTGTAGCCCACCAGGCTCTTGTGTCCAAGAGATTCTCCAGGCAAGAAATCTAGAGTGGGTTGCCATTTCCTTCTCAAGGGGATATTCCCAAACCCAGGATTGAACGTGCATTTCCTTCACTGGCAGGCAGATTCTCTACCACTGAGTCACAAGGCAAGCCTTACAACATAATATTCAAACTTAAAAAGAAATAAAGTACTAATACAAAGATAAGCCTTGAAAAAATTATATTAAAATGTAAAAGAAGCCAAGAAACAAAAGTCCATGTGTTGCATTATTTCATTTCTATGAAAGATTTGGAATACTTGTATCCATTTTGAATATGGGAGATTTCTTCGGTGATGTTGAAAATGTTTTGAAACTAAACAGAGGTAAAACAACATTGTGAATGTCAATGATTATATACTTCAAAGCAGTTAATTTTATATTATTCAAATTTTACCTCAATTAAAAAAGTCAATTCAGAAATCTAAATATTAATTATAATTATTACATGCAGATGTACAGAAAACATCTATTCCCAATTTCTATCAATACTTAGCTGTTCAAATAAAATTCACCAGCACATGAACAGAAAATTATTAATTATTCCACTCAAATACACACTGAAATTTTATACACAAATCTTGAAAGGTCACCTGTACACTGCATTAATAATTATGAAAATTTTCCATTCTTCATGAGGCATATGATGAATAAAATCTGCAAAGTTTCAGAAAATTGTATGTAAGCCATAGAGGTGGTTCCCAGAACTCTACTAAGCAATATTCATGTTTCCCCTTTTCTTTGACTAATTTAAATATTCATGAATTACTGTCAAATGCCAAGTCATAGCAAAAAAAGATCTAGCCCAAATCTTGGAATCTTGTTTGGAGCACTTGAATTAGCACACTAATCAGCCAAAAATAATATTAAACACATCAACCAAATATTACACTTGCCCTCTGTCTCTGGAAATGTTCCATTAGGTTTCTAAAGAAAAATATAAAATGCTTCATACAAAAAGGCTTTAACCCCTACTTTGAAAACACATTTCAGCCCATAATATTTTAATACTTCTGATTCAAGCATTTTCAAGTATTCAAGCATTTTCCAGCAAGACAATATCCCCATCAGAAGAAACACTTTTTTCAGCTTAAATTTAAATAGGTTTTCAAATATAAATCTTGTTTATAATTACGAGAATTCCCTACTTTGCTCAATAGGCAGTATCATGTAATCAAGAACTCAGGTTACAATGGAGAGTTTATATCTAAATAAACTAAGTAAAGATGAATATGATACATTAATACATAGTATTTTTAACAGGATTACATGAGCACTAATTTTACATAAAATAGTAATAAAGATGCTAGACCTATACTATCCAACACAGTACATTAGTCACAAATATCTCCTTAACTTTAAAGTATAAAATTAAAGATTCATTTCTTTGGGGGCACTAATCATATTTCAAGTATTCAACAGGCACATATGACTAGTGGCAACCATATTAGATAGCAAATTTCCTTCACCATAAAAACAGCACTACAGAATCCACAGAGGTGAATTTACCATAAATTTGCTTCATGAAGCTTAGGCTTCAGGGTTATTTTCTCATGTCAATGGTGTGAGTCATAGCAGGGACTTTGAGGTTCCAACAAAGAGGAGAGGGAATTGGTGACACATTCAATTTGGGTTTAGTAGGATGTATGTATGTGGTTCTCACTCATTTCCATGTGTAATTAATGATTTCTCTGTAGGACTAGCTTCTAGGAATACACCTTTTTTACGCATTGCACCAACTACCTGGAGTCATGAAATGAAAGTTTAGAGACAGAGGTCTGAGGAGACATATGATGTGCCCCATGGAAACTAGAACTACAAGTATGTGGTAAGTGGGGGAGGAAATCTGAAACATACACAGCTAAAAGGTAGTCTGGGGTAAATTCTTCCAATCATGATATATGAAATAGTATAAGTAGATAATTCAGTCTTTAGCCAATGCCTAGTAAATCAGGCATTTTCTTTTATTAGGAATATATTTGATAAGTCTTATATAATTATAAATACAGCACACATTTCCTTTTTCATTTTTGTAGGACTCTTGAAATAGAATTTCTCAAACTCTTTGTAGAACACAAACTTGTAACATAACCATGCCACAGGAAGAGGCAATCAAAGACTACATATCCTATAGGTGTCAATTTTTAAATTTTAGTAGTTTTAAAGTATGATCAGAAATTCAAAAACATCCAGTTTTCAATATTCTGATGATTATGTCATTGGCCATCTTTTTAAAAACATGTCATCCATTTTCTTTTCTCATTGTAACCATTAAACTTGTACACATTAATCTGTAGTTGCAATTTTGAATTTTTTTCTCAAAAAATGTTTAAATTTCAGGTCTGCAACAAAGCCTTCATGCCCCTGAAACTAGGAAATTTTGTCTTGATCAAAGTATTTACCAATTAGCAATATCTACATTTTTGTTTCTTCATTCCAGGAGTCATTAATAACTCAGCTACATCACTGTCATTGAATCCCAGGATTTAAAAAGGTCAATTTGAAAAACATGTGTCCCATCCACTCTGGACGTTTTCTGGTATCTCTTTAACCTTCAATATCAAAAAGAAGCAAAAACAGAAACATCATTATATCTCACTGGCATTCAACAAACATCATTTCTGGTAACTAGGTTACACCGAGTGCCTTTAAGCTTTGTACTGCTTACACCAGTGAAATTCTTCATACAATTAGAGTTATGGCTATTCAAATGACTAGGACTTTTCTTTTAGTACATAATATATTGAACCAAATGCTGGCCTGAAAATATCGAATCATTGAAAATAAAAAACAAAAATTTCAATCATCTAATTACCTTTATAAAATGTTCTAAATGATACCAACATTAGTAAAACCACCTTTATATATTATGAAAAAGCACTTGCAGAATAAATTTTAAAATGCCCAACAGCTAAATGCCATTTATGCAAATATTCCCTAGGTTACATGTTATTTATCTTTCATTTCATACCCTTTACACTTTATTAAGCCATACTTCAAATAACCTAAGTTATTATTGCATTGCAACCTAAGTAATTATTGCATTACAAAGATACACAACCTGAAATCACATCAAATAAATTGTAAATCAAACTTCTCAAAGCCATAGCCATAGGTGGAAATCAAATGAAATGCCTAATATCAAATAAATGGCTAGTTTAAATGCATTACACTTATACAATTGCCTAGGCACATTTATTTCAAAATGTTTCTGTTGCTGTCTCCACGGCTATAGAATAAAAATTATAGAATATGTTAAAACATTAAAGAACTGAATTTAGACTTGGAATATACATAATTCTAGTAGTGAACCCTCACTAATACAGTTATTAAAAAGAAAAACACTTCTTAAAACTAAGAGGAATGGAAGGAAAGAGAAAACTTAGCCCTCTTAACAACAACAACAACAAAATCGTCTATAATCCTAAAGACAAAGATAGAATGGTGGTGTCCATAGGCAGGAAATTTGGAAAACTCAGCAGTGGCCACAGGACTGGAAAAGGTCAGTTTTCATTCCAATCCCTAAGAAAGACAATACCAAAGAATGCTCAAACTACCACACAATTGCAGTCATCTCTCAGGCTAGTAAAGTAATGCTCAAAATTCTCCAAGCCAGGCTTCAGCAATACATGAACCGTGAACTTCCAGGTGTTCAAGCTGGTTTTAGAAAAAGCAGAGGAACCAGAGATCAAATTGCCAACATCTGCAGGATCATGGAAAAAGCAAGAGAGTTCCAGAAAAACATCTATTTCTGCTTTATTGACTATGCCAAAGCCTTTCACTGTGTGGATCACAATAAACTGTGGAAAATTCTGAAAGAGTTGGGAATACCAGACCACCTGGCCTGCCTCCTGAGAAATCTGTATGCAGGTCAGGAAGCAATAGTTAGAACTAGACATTGAACAACCTACTGGTTCCAAATAGGAAAAGGAGTACATCAAGGCTGTATATTGTCACCCTGCTTATTTAACTTAAATGCACAGTACATCATGAGAAATGCTGGGCTGGATGAAGCACAAGCTGGAATCAAGATTGCTGGAGAAATATCAATAACCTCAGATATGCAGGTGACACCATCCTTATGGCAGAAACTGAACAAGAAATAAAGAGCCTCTTGATGAAAGTGAAGATGAAAGTGAAAAAGTTGGCTTAAAGCTCAACATTCAGAAAACTAAGATCATGGCATCTGGTCCCATCACTTCATAGCAAATAGATGGGGAAACAGTGGCTGACTTTATTTTGGGGGGCTCCTAAATCACTGCTGATGGTGACTGCAGCCATGAAATTAAAAGACGCTTACTCCTTGGGAAGAAAGTTATGATAAACCTAGACAGCATATTAAAAAGGAGAGACATTCTTTTGCCAACAAAGGTCCATCTAGCCAAGGCTATAGTTCTTCCAGTAGTCACGTATGGATGTGAGAGTTGGACTATAAAGAAAGCTGAGCGCCAAAGAATTGATGCTTTTGAACTGTGGTGTTGGAGAAGACTCTTGAGAGTCCCTTGGACTGCATGGAGATCCAACCAGTCCATCCTAAGGGATATCAGTCCTGGGTGTTCACTGGAAAGACTGATGTTTGAAGCTGAAACTCCAATACTTTGGCCACCTGATGCAAAGAACTGACTCATTGGAAAGGACTCTGATGAGGGGAAAGATTGAAAGCAGGAGGAGAAGGGGACAACAGAGGATGAGATGGTTGGATGGCATCACCAACTCAGTGGACATGAGTCTGAGTAAACTCTGGGAGTTGGTGACGGACAGGGAGGTCTGGCATGCTGTAGTCCATGGGGTCGCAAATAGTTGGACACGACGAGTGACTGAATGGGACGGAACTGAACTGAGAGGAGGCAGGGAGGGCGGTATGAGGAGTCACTGAGTTACTATTTAACAGGTACAGACTTTCAGTGTGGAAAAGATGAAAAATTCTGGAGATGGATGGGGGTGACAGTGGTACAACAAGGAGAATATGTTTAAGGTACTGAAAATGGTTAAAATAATACATTCTATGTTATGCATATTTTCCTACAATTAAAAAAATAGTTCTAAAGTAATTACACTTCAATTTTTGTATACACATATTTTTTCTTTTCTGAGATGCAGCCTAAATTGGAAAGTACTTCATTGTAAGTAACAGCAACTAAGCACCTAAGTTGTCCCAGGTCATAGCTAATAAAATGGAGAAAATCAGTTTCCGACTTCTAGGCTCCATGAACTTTGTTCTCTAATACTATGCAAATTGAGAGATCACAGAAGAAATTCCAGACTTATGTGACCAAGAACGGTTCTTTTAAAGCAAATAAAAAACTACCTGTAGAATCAGAGGCACAAGTGAATCTTTATTAAAGTAAAAGAGAGCTGAATATACAGATGACTACACTGAGCATGAAGAGTTGATGGGTAGGGCAGGTGTCAATGATAAACCAGGTCCAGTGTTTCAGTTGTGAAAATAAAAGAATTATGTCCACATCACAAATATCTAATCAACTTAGATCACGCATACCACCATATTTCATTTTCTGTAAAAACTAATGAAAAACTTTACGATGCATGATTGCTTTTAAAGTGAGCTCTAACTCATTAGAATTTAATGTTTACAAATCTAAGTACTAGTTTTAGAATCTGATTTACATTAAGATATTTTCTACTCACAGTATCTCCAGAATCTTATACAATGTTATATAGTCAGTGCACAATAAATACATTTTTAAGTAGCAGGAAAGGAAGGAGAAAGGGAGGGAGAGAATTAAGGAAGAGAGAAAAGGTGGGTGGGGCGTGGGAGTTGGTGGTGTACATTCTAACAAACCATCAGCTAATATTCAGATTTTATGCAAAAGAGAGGTTAGAGACTAGAAATAGTGATAAACTGAAGATCAGTTCCCAAACTATGTTCTACTATTTTATAGATTTTAATAGTGATTTCTTTTTCTATTGGCTAAAGTTCAGAATTTAAACATATTAGTGATGGATACAAAGTACATGATTAATTCATTATACCTGCACAACCCTACACTATTAAAACTGTATTTTTGAATACAAAGACTCTTAATACAAAGTGATTTTATACATTCCAAAATATTTTTCTCCATTGTACAATCAAAAGTTTGTATTTGCATCAATGTTTTATAATAGATTATTATAAAAGCCAAGTATTAGCTAGCTCAATCACAAAAGCAAAATACTTGAAACAAATGCCATATTTCAACTTTATAACCTTTGTAAAGATATGCGTTTATTTGGGTCATAGAATTATGTCACTCTCACTGACAACCAGGCAAAAATCTGTCAAGTGACTTTCAGATTTATATGGTCCAATACCATTATAAGCAATTACAAGACATAACGGCCGCTCCCTGTGTGTACTGCTGGCCTTGCCCTAAATTTGTGTGACAGTCATCTCATGACGTCGTTTCAGCTTTCCTTCATCAACTGCCCTCTCAGGTTTTAGAGCTGTCATTCTTAAGATCATTTCACACAACAATCTGTCACCTTCCTATGTTTTCCAGTTAAACATTTACATACTTTGACTCCTTAAAGATGTCATGTTTTGGTAAAACTTACCAAGGAACAGTAAAAAAAGTCAGAAAAATTGTTTCCCATGAGGTGTGATGGTAAAAGCTGACTGGGAACGGATGTGAGGGAACTTTCTGCGGTGATGGTAATGTTATCTTGATAGAAGTTTGTAACAGGTATAAGCATCTGTCAAAATTAGCAAACGTTCACTTAAGATTATGCATGTCCATTGTACTTCAATTTACCTCAAGAAGAAAAAAAAAAGGAAACTCTTACTGAATTCTAGATGATGATATGCATGCTAAAGCATTTACCTTTAAATGTATCATAAGATAGATGGAATAGAGGGATGAAGAGAGGGACAAACAAATGGACCAGATACTTGACAAACTGATACGTGACAGATAATTGACAAATGTTTGCTCCCCCAGTGGATCAGCAGTAAAGAATCCACCTGCATTGCAGGAGACACAGGTTTGATCCCAGGGTCAGGAAGATCCCCTGGAAGGAAATGGCAACCCACCCCAGTATGCGTGGGGACACAGAACCCTGGTGGGCTGCAGTCCCTGGAGTCAGACACAACTGAGCAACTAAACAACAACAACAACAATTGCTAAAATGAGTGGTAGGTAAACTGGTATTCACTAAATTTCTTTCAACTTCCCTATGTATGAAAACTTCCATAATAAAATGCTTTAAAATTTAGAATGTCATTATTCATAACCCTTTTTACTCTAAAACTCACTGGGAAAAGAAAGAGGAATCAGCAAGTGTTCCCAAAGACAATGAACTATGATGGCAGTTGCTCATTTACTTGAATGCTTCAGATGTTTATATAAATTGATCTGAATAGCTATAACTGGCTAAAAATTTTGTTAAATTAATTAAAAGTATAACCTATTCACCCATTCTTTCATTCATTCTGCAAATACTTGTCAATCACCTTCTATGTACCAGATGTCTCCAAGTCCTAAAGAAGGAGGACAACTTAACTGTAATACATCATAATTTTTACTGTTTTAGGAATATGGCTGGAAGGACATTTTCTGGACCGTGAAGGATAAGCGAAATTTTTCCAGATAGAGGAAGCTGATTCTAAACTGTAGAAAAATGTGTACATAAGCATATAATACAAAAACTTTATTTTATAGCAAAAAGTAACACATTTATGGTAGTTGCTTCTTAAATATATCAAGATATTTAAAATAAATGTGTGTATATATATATAGGAGAAGGAAATGGCAACCCACTCCAGTATTCTTGCCTGGAAAATCCCATGGACGGAGGAGCCTGGTAGGCTACAGTCCATGGGGTCGCAAAGAGTCAGACACGACTGAGCAACTTCAGTCATATATGTATATATTAGACTCTTCTTTTACTATCTAATACACTGCTTTTGAAAAACTCTTCAATCTTTTCAGTCTCCAATATAATCTAGGCATTTCTTGTTTACTATTCAACCCAAGCTGCAAATAATGAATTTTAAATAATTGAAAGTATGTTGCTGTTTAGTCGCTAAGTCAGGTCTCACTCTTTTTTATGACCTCATGGACTGTAGCCCGCCAGGCTCCTGTGTCCACGGGATTTCTCAGACAAGAATACTGGAGTGGGTAGCCATCTCCTTTTCCAGTGGATTTTCCTAACCCAGGGATCAAATTTCCTGCTTGGCAAGCAGATTCTTTCACTGAGCCACTTGGGAAACCTAACTAAAAGTATATCACATCTGATTTTATTACTTCATAGGGATTTTTTTTTTCCATTACAAATTTTACCTGGAACTCACTACATAAAACACTTGCTCTAAAGTCTTAAAATTCCAAGAGTATATATTCTGGAATTAGAAAAGTTTCCTAGACCAGGCAGCAAATGAAAATGTAACTATCTCACACAGCAACTTGGCCTACTAGAAAATGCACAAAGGACAAATATTGATATCAAAGTACTGTCTAGATTGTATATAATCTACTTAGGTATTTTAAATATTTTAAACCTTTTTTAAGGCATATATGGATAGTCACATTACCTCTAAAGAGCAGTCTGCCTCTCTAACCAACTCTAACAAAATTCTAGCATATGTGGGTTTACTTCAGTGTATCATAGCTACAAAATGTAGGTATCACTAAAATACCCACATGTTTATTGAGAATTAAATGATATTTTGTTTAGAAATAAATGCAGTTGGTGCTTAAAATGTTTATCCATACATATTCATGCAATTCCACAGGCACTTTTTAATCTGGGTCATGAACTAGAGTAGACGTAAACCAGAATTCATTATATCTTTTCTGTTTAGTTACAAAGTCCCAATTCTCAGTCTTACTGCATTACTGACCACTTCAGAGTGATAATAGTTTTTCATTTCCTCTCTTTCAGATCCAAACTCCTTACTTCACTGCTCACCCAAGACTGGCACTCTTTACAGAGTTCACTAGCGAAGACCTTAAAATTCTTTTATCATTTATCCGTTAGTGGCCAAGAATAGAAATATCACTGGACCTTCACCTCAAATAATCCTCTAAAAAAATACTGAGTGACTGAGTTGGGCCAGAAGTTCAGACTCAAGACACTTTATAATTTGTTTCAAACCATTTTCTATAGGTTCCTTCAAATGATACCCTGGCTGAACGAGATATTTTTGTTCTTAGAGAAAAAGTTAGGTAGGAAAAGCAATATGTGGAGAGTTCTTAAGACTGAACACTGCATTATTAAAGGAGAGGCAGAATATTCAGAAAGTCTACAGAATAGAGATATCTAGGATGAAAAAAAATGAAACAGAAAGCCTGATTTCATCCTTTAGTACATATAATAATGACTCACAGTATTTAATAAAAAACTACATTGTCACTTAGAGACAGAAAAAGATCTTTTCTATTGATGAGCTTATTAATCTCCATGCTTTATTTCCACTGGGAAAGAAATATTCTTCATATTTGCCATTAAATTACAAATCTACCCCAACATATCATATATTTCAAAACAGTTAAATTTTCCTTCAAACCCTAAGAGCAAAGACAGAACCTAAGGCTTAGTTGTATTCAGTTCAGTTCAGTTTAGTTCAGTTCAGTCACTCAGTTGTGTCTGACTCTTTGCGACCCCATGAATCGCAGCACGCCAGGCCTCCCTGTCCATCACCAACTCCCAGAGTTCACTCAGATTCATGTCCATTGAGTCAGTGATGCCATCCAGCCATCTCATCCTCTGTCATCCCCTTCTTCCCCTGCCCTCGATCCCTCCCAGCATCAAAGTCTTTTCCAATGAGTCAACTCTGCGCATGAGGTGGCCAAAGTACTGGAGTTTCACCTTTAGCATCAGTCCTTCCAAAGAAATCCCAGGGTTGATCTCCTTCAGATGGACTGATTGGATCTCCTTACAGTCCAAGGGACTCTCAAGAGTCTTCTCCAACACCACAGTTCAAAAGCATCAATTCTTCGGCACTCAGCCTTCTTCACATTCCAACTCTCACATCCATACATGACCACAAGAAAAACCACAGCCTTGACTAGACGGACCTTAGTCAGCAAAGTAATGTCTCAGGCAAATCCATAACATTGACATTTTCTTCTCATGAAATATGTTTAATTTAAGATAGAGGAATGAATCTTTTTTGCTAGAATATTATATTTACTGAAAACCTAAATGCTATCAAAGCTGACTTGTATTTTTTAATCTTTCATGACATGCTCTTGATACAAGTGTTGGCTATGAGGATCCACTCAGGCTGCACTCCTCATGGGCTAAGACTCTGCAGCAGATTGTACACATGTGAACACACTGCTTTTTCTCATGTGCAGTATGCTGAGAGTGACTCTTTCTTCCCTGATCTTATATTTTAGTCTTAATGAAAATGATAGGGCAATGAGGACCTTATTTAGAAAATAAGTCAGTTTGCTTTCCTTGTCTACATAAAAAAAATAGATGCTTAATTTCTTATCTAAGTGAGAAAGACATGGACAGTAGAAAAATGAATACTGAAAATAAATGTCAAAAAGAAATAAGGTTTCAACAGTAATTTTTTTAAGTAATAAGGACTAGGAGAAAAACAATTTAATATGAAAATTTTTCATGTCTAAAATTACTTAGGTGAATCCCTACAGTCCTAAAAATATCTTCACAAAATGACTCATATGTGAAATAAACAAATAACTTCAAAAAGAAAAAAGAAACTTTTGGTAAAAGGAATATAATCTTCATTTTAAATGTTTTAAAAATACTCTGATAGAGTACCTTTTGGAAGAAATGGTCAGATGCCTAGTGATTTTATTTTTACCGAAGAAAATCCTATTCTGCTTTACTGACAATGTACTTTATTTTAAAACTAGAGCAGAACAAAAGGTTCAAAGGAGTACTTGGCAAAGGAGAAAAAAAGAGATGACGGTAAACCAAGCCAAGCTAAAATGAATATCTGTACAACTTTCCCAAAGTTATAAATGCTTAAAATTGTAGTATTATAAAAAAGCAAATATGTGTATATTCTCTACTTGAACAGCTTCATAGTTGCCATGAATCATTCTTCCATTTTCTGTGTTTAGAAAGCAGTCTAGTTCCTGATTTAAGAAGAAAGAAAAGAAAGGAGAAGCAGAAAATAAAGTGTTTCAACAACAACAAAATCTGTTCATCTGTGGATGAACAGATGCTGAAGAATGACCTGTGATTAAATAAATAAGCTACCTTTTACCCAAGGTGTGGGGTAGGGTGGAGTGGGGTGGGGGTGGGAGGGAACAACATCTTGCTTTCTTCCTTTCTGTTAAAACTTGTGTAAGTTCTTAAACTGGAGGTTGTCAACGTACTTCAAGAGGGGATTTATGAATCTCCAGGAACTAGGATGGATGGGGATGCATGTTGATATGAGTATACACATGAACTGGGGTGGAGAGGTGAATGTGTGTAGACATCCATTCATGCATGTATTTCTGAATTAGATTAAGAGCTTCTAAAAGATATAGTGACCTAGAAGAAGACTAAGGGCTGCAACTTTAGATTGTTTTGTTTGTTTAATTAAATGGTAGGGCAATACTAGGTAGTCTTCTTTAAGCTGGGGAACCATACTAAGAATTTCAAGCAAACAAAGACTCAAACTCAGGGCTCTCATTAACTAGAGTTGTTAGCTACCCTAAGAGGTGGGAAATAGTATTGTTTAACATAAAAAGCACTTTTTAAAATATGAAATTAAAAGCTTAAATGGGCAAAAACTCATTTTTAATGTTCTCGGAACTTACTTTTAATGAAACTGAAGTTAGAACACAAAAGCTCTCAGGTGTCAGCACTGAGTACTCTATGCAGGGAAAATTCTCCAGAGTTCCCACAGCGCACCTGAACACACAGACACACATAACCATCTCTCTAATTAGTAAAGTATATACCAAAGGTCCCTTCTTCTGTCTCCAGAAACATATTAACCCACTCTTTCTTAAAAGTCTACTTCAGCAGAGTCTTTCATCTGTCACCAAAAGCAGCAAGACCTGAGTGAAGAGGCTGGCAAGGCAGCCTGAACAAGCAAAGTTTCCCTGCACAGACTAGGCAGGTCTGGTGCTCACAGATGGTACAGGCATGGGTCCTGAATTGACAGCAGCAGGATACTGTCTACCCAATAGATAACAAAGCCACTGAAAGTCAGCCAAAAACAAAAATAAAAAAAAAATTTTAATTCCTGATTTCATATTTATCAAGCCTTTCACAATAGTCAAGAAAAATTAAGAATTTAAAGTCTCATCTAATTTAACTCCAACCCAGATGAAACAGTGTTTCTTAAATTGAAACTTCTTCCACTAAATTTTGCCTTTCAATAGCAACAGAACTTTAGAGAAATGATACCTTCTCAGGGACCTTTTCCAGCTTTTCACAAACATTTATCATGGTAGCAAATAATTTCATAAGTTTCTTTACTGGACATGTCAGCTCACACTTTGAGAAATGCAAACTGAAGAATCAAATTCACAGCAGGAGAGGGAAACATGGAAAGTATGCAGGACCAGAATTACATCAGAAAGCTTAGGGGTTTAGCTTTAAAACTAGATAGATGGATGAGAATTCCTAGACAGGAATGGTCATAATACATCTGGCTTTAAGTAGCTACTGCCACATGTATACTAAGCAAACACAAGATAACACACTATATACTTAAGTCACTCTACTTCCTGTCTGGCTTTATCTCATATATAAAAAGCCCTGTTTGAGGTCCAAATTAGAACATTCTAATTGGGGGAAAAAAAAGTGAATTTTGAGAATATATAATAAGGTCAGGATATTGGAACTTAATAAAAGGAAAAAACGTATTTAATATTTTCACAATATCTGCAATATGCCTCCTGAATAACCTAAATGATATATATCTGGAAACTACTGCTATTTTATGTAAAAATAACACACACTAAAATATTGTTCTTCCTTTCATTCCTGGTAGGAAGAAGTTTTTAGGCTTCCCTGATGGTTCAGTTGGTAAAGAACCTGCCTGCAATGTAGGAGATCTGGGTTCGATCCCTGTGTCAGGAAGATCCCTTGGAGAAGGAATTAGCAACACACTCCAGTAATCTTGCCTAGGAAATCCCAAGGACAGAGGAGCCCAGCAGGCTACAGTCCATGTGGTCCAAGAGTCGGACACAACTTAGCAATTAAACCACAGGCAGAAGTTTTTAAAGCACATAAATATACATTTTTAGGGAAAGTTAGATATCAAGCTTGCCTTTTACCTTGTTTAATTTTCTCCTTAATCTGGGTTTATAACAGATCTATAATTCTGGAGAGTATCTGTTGCTACTAGCTTATAGAACAGATAAGTAATTGAAGATAAAATTTTTGTACTTTACACCCAATTTTCTTAATTTAGCAGATATTCCATCCTCAAACCAAAAGCCTTACTTAAGCAAGCCAAATATAATGAACTTATTTTTGGCCACACTGTTGCATAGCATGTGGGATCTTAGATTCTGGACCACACTTCAAACCTGTGCCCCTTGCACTGGAAGTCTGGAATCTTAACCCCTGGACTTTGTTTTAAAGAATCTAAGTAGGGTAACAAAGTATTTTCCTGGATGCTGTATGCAAAAACTAAGAATATTTACCAGCTCATGAATATTTTTATTTTCTTTTTTACTCCAGGAAGTGAACAAACAATGCACACTATTAAATTTAATTATTACTGTGCCCTATTTTATGTTGAGGACAAAAACTGCTCAATCTCAGTAATAGTTTCTACAAGTGCAGCACTCCTATGGTATAAGACCAGAATTTATAGCACTTCTGTTAGATAATAAAACCCAGATAAGAAAAAGAAGAAATGCAATTCATGACAAGGTAACATCCACCAGTAATGCACTTAAGACCTTGAAGATTTCACTGGTCGATGAGAAAGGAAAGTGCTGTATACTCACAAGCAATCTGTTTGGCTACCAGATCTCCAGTTCTCATAGAGCATTTTACTTATTAGTTTTATTAATCCGTAAACCCATTGTTGGCAAAGACCATAGAATCCTAACACCAATCCACCCAGAAGTGGCCAGAGAAACAATGCTCAGGCTGCAAACAACCAAGGTTCTCTCTAATCTGATTAATCTTCAAAGATTTTCTAAGTCTGATCACTGGGTGATAAGTCTATAAAATGTCATCAAACAAATAAGAGGACAGGAGATCCATAAAAGCATGGTAGAACTGAACTGAAGAGTGTAAGAGAAAGAAATGACCTGCACAGTTGAGGATTAGCTGAAGAACTATCTACTTTTATCTTTTTTTGTTAATTAGAAAGTTTTCAGAGGATCCCAAAGACAGAAATTAAGACATGAGAACATAAATTAATCAGTTAAACTTTAACATTGCTTTTTGAAAAATATAACTGGTGGCAAGCTTTGAATACCCACTTGAATAAATCGTTGCCACCATCAGACTTTACCAAAACTATACCAAATACTTTAGTCCTAAACTTTGTTCTACAAAGTATAGTTTCTCTTTCAGATGTTTTTGCTTTGTTTTTTCTAGTTAAAACCTTCCTAGAATGGCTAATCATAATTTCTTACAACCATAAAATGAAAACTTCCTTAAATTCTATGTAAAAAAATGTTTATACTTTTTTTAAATTTATTTATTTTAATTGGAGGCTAATTACTTTATAATATTGTACTGGGTTTTGCCATACATTGACATGAATTATACTCTTTTGGCAACAAAGAAATTAATACTTAGAAATTCACATTTGGATAATATCCCTTAAGATACCCAACATGCAGAAAAAAATCAGTAAGCCACAAAATGTCTATCACAGAAATACTTATAACCGTGAAGTTCCAGTAATAATTTCTAAAATTATAAAAAAAAGAATGAGTATATAAATTACTGCATACCTACTTTATCTTCTATTTTGAAGGTATTTAAAATAACTGGCATAAAATCCAAGTAGCAACATGGAAACACTTTGTGAAAAACAAAAGAGAGATAGAAAGTAGGCTGGAAAAAAATACAGTATTTCCTAAAAAAATGAACATTTTTAAGCAAACAATGTAAGAACACAAAAGCTAAACTGCTCATAACATTTCATAGACATTAGAAAAGTTAAATAAAGATTCATTTTTAACTGAAGACTAAGTTACCTTCTGAATCTCTTCTTTTCAAGTTTAGATATACATATCACTGAATACTTAAAAAAAAATCTTTTTTCTCATTGTATAAAAACAAAGTTACTCAAATTTTTTAAAACTCTGTTTTATACTTAGAATCTTGTCACTGAGTTAAACTCAAAGAATTTGACATTATATAGTTATTCTTTATTTATGAAAACCAGCCAAAATAAATCTTTTAAAAAATATATCCACTGCTAAAACAGTTTGAAAAACTCCAGAGTGAAACAAAGAACTGTGTCAGACTCAGTATCCTTAGCAACAGAAGTACAAAAATGACAATCTTAAAAGATGTATAAAAATAATTTTAATTGTGCCACTTAAAGGTTTTTGCATTATTTTCTCATTATATTATTTCTTTCTGACCACCTAATCTAAAGTAGCTATCAGGCCACTATCACATCACACTTTTTTGTATAGCACTTATTTTTATCTGATATACTCGACAGAAATATCTACTAGTTTACTATTGCAGTTCAGTTCAGTTCAGTTCAGTCTCTCAGTCGTGTCCGACTCTTTGTGACCTCATGGACTGCAGCATGCCAGGCCTCCCTGTCCATCACCAACTCCTGGAGTTTACCCAAACCATGTCCATTGAATTGGTGACGCCATCCAGCCACCTCATCCTCTGTTGCCCCTCTTCTCCTCCTGCCCTCAATCTTTCCCAGCATCAGGATCTTTACAAATGAGTCAGCTCTTCGCATCAGGTGGCCAAAGTATTGGAGTTTCAGCTTCAACATCAGTCCTTCCAATGAATACTCAGGACTGATCTCCTTAAGGATGGACTGGTTGGATCTCCTGGCATACAAAAATACAGACCTCAAGAATAAAATAGTATTTTCCATCTTATTCACCCCCAGAGTTGCATCATACAGACTTGTAAGCTCTATATACATCTCTATAGTTATGCAATGCACAACCTATAAAACTGAATATGACTTGCTTATAAATGATTAATTATATACATGTCATAAAGCACCACAATCTTAACAATGTCATTGTCTCTCATGATGCAACACTCTCAGCATGCATACCAGAAAAACCTGTTCCTCAAAGTTTAACTCCTAAATTTTCTTTAATATTATTTCACATTAGCATGTGTGAATTTGTTTCTTGTTAGGCCATGAAATTTATAAAAGCAAATTATTCCTGAGGGAGAAACCAATCCACAAGATTGGTGAACCAATGCCTTCACCTATTAAAGGTTCATCCATAATGAACGATGATAGCACTACATTTTTTAAAGTATCTCTCAATCAAAAATACTCAGTTTCCTACTACTGGGTACATCTTAATTTTAAAATGACCTCCAGGTAGTTTTAAAGAATACTGCTTATACATGCATACATATACACACACACATACACCATAATCTAATCCATTTGAACTGTAAACACAGAAGGGATTTTTAACATTAAAAATTACAGAACTAGTTACAGAACTACTAAGACGAAGTAGTTTTAAGTTATTATTTTATTTGAGAGTCCCCTACTGCTTCCAAACATGGTTCTTTTTATAATAATGTCTGGAAATACTCTGGAAAACAAAAATTGCAATCTTAATCAAAGGTAAAGGCTAGAACTATTTCCTGGGAAGCCTAATTAAAGGTAAACAACCTCTCCTTTACTAGACTGTTCTATTCACACAAAACTGTTTGGCTAGAAGAAAGTATAATGGAGTATAAAACCTTTGTCTTCTGGGTTGCTGTTTACAGTCTGAATGAAGCTGATAGCCAAAAGAAAGCACACAAAGGCCAATGTGAAAAGAATGCGTAGGCTTGGTCACTCATCTTCTAGAAGACATATGCTGGTCAGTAAGATTATCAGCTACTAAATAATAACTTTCTCATCTCCCCACACACATAAAATATAAATTACAACCCTTATAACCCACTTGGAAAATATAAACTAAATTCAATATATTTTTTTAAATGTGTCTACTATGTGCTAAGCAACAATAGGATAACATATGACTAAAAAACACTCACAACCTCGGCATCGCTCTGCTCGCACTGCTTTATTGACTATGCCAAAGCCTTTGACTGTGTGGATCACAAGAAACTGGAAAATTCTGAAAGAGATGGGAATACCAGCCCACCTAACCTGCCTCTGGAGAAATCTGTATGCAGGTCAGGAAGCAACAGTTAGAACTGGACGTGGAACAACAGACCGGTTCCAGATAGGAAAAGGAGTATGTCAAGGCTGTATATTGTTACCCTGCTTATTTAACTTCTATGCAGAGTACATCATGAGAAACACTGGACTGGAAGAAACACAAGCTGGAATCAAGATTTCCGGGAGAAATATCAATAACCTCAGATATGCAGGTGACACCATCCTTATGGCAGAAAGTGAAGAGGAGCTAAAAAGCCTCTTGATGAAAGTGAAAGAGGAGAGTGAAAAAGTTGGCTTAGAGCTCAACATTCAGAAAACGAAGATCATGGCATCCGGTCCCATCACTTCATGGGAAATAGATGGGGAAACAGTAGAAACAGTGTCAGACTTTATTTTTTGGGGCTCCAAAATCACTGCAGATGGTAACTTCAGCCATGAAATTAAAAGACACTTACTCCTTGGAAGAAAAGTTATGAGCAACCTAGATAGCAGATTCAAAAGCAGAGACTACTTTGCTGACTAAGGTCCATCTAGTCAAGGCTATGGTTTTTCCTGTGGTCATGTATGGATGTGAGAGTTGGACTGTGAAGAAGGCTGAGAGCCAAAAAATTGATGCTTTTGAACTGTGGTGTTGGAGAAGACTCTTGAGAGTTCCTTGGACTGCAAGGAGATCCAACCAGTCCATTCTGAAGGAGATCAACCCTGGGATTTCTTTGGAAGGAATGATACTAAAGCTGAAACTCCAGTACTTTGGCCACCTCATGTGAAGAGTTGACTCACTGGAAAAGACTCTGATGCTGGGAGGGATTGGGGGCAGGAGGAGAAGGGGACGACTGAGGATGAGATGGCTGGATGGCATCACGGGCTCGATGGATGTGAGTCTGAGTGAACTCCGGGAGTTGGTGATGGACAGAGAGGCCTGGTGTGCTGCGATTCATGGGGTTGCAAAGAGTCGGAGACGACTGAGCAACTGAACTGAACTGAACTGAACTGAAAAAACACTAAATGCCCCCAGAGAAGCTTCACATTCATATGAAGGCATGATTTGGCAACAAAGAAGCAATGGAAATAGATTCAAATCAAGGTGGGATCCAGCTATTAGAAGCAGCCTGGCCATGCACTGACCCAGGACAGACTCATCTCAAACCATGCACCCCAGTATCTACTCCTCTTCTAGAATTGCTTCCCTCTGGAGCTTATTTCCTTACCTAGCTATTCCACCCAGATACTCCACAGCTAGTGCTCTCACCTCTGTTTTTCAGAAATGGTTCTTCCAAATTATCCTTCCAATCTCTACTCTACCACCCAGAGTCCCCATCTCAGGCACTCTGTCTGCCTCAATTATTCTCAAACCTCCTCAGAACTGCACTCCCAGACTTGATGACCTGGAGAGAACAAACTTGTGTCTGCACATTATATCAGAGAAAGTCAAGTACACAGCTACCTAGAACACAAGGCAGGGTGAAAATGCATGAGAGCTCTGCAGGTACTGTGATCTGAGCTGGTCATCATAGGAACGTCCAAAGATGTACAGATAAGTGTTCACTGGAGAGTAGAGATTCCCTTCTGGGAGCCACCTACCATGGTCCACAAATCAGTCCCAAGATAGTCTGACTGCACTTTTTCTACAGGAAGTTTTATTAGAAACTATTTCAAGTTTTCACATTTTCAAAATTGGTTTCAATCACTGGAAGTAGCTTTAGAGACATACATTTGAGAACTTCATCATTTGCAGTTGACTGATTTTCTAGACTTCCCAAATGCTGGATTTTACCCCTTTAATGACCTTCTGCTCCCAATATAAACTTTCATCAAAGCCAGGATATTGGACAAAATAACCCTGAAACCAGGTGTCAGATTAAAGAGGGACACAAGGATGTCTCTAGCTTTCAGTAATGGCCTGTGCTAATGAGAAGGCCCAGGTGTTCATTGAAATGTATGTGGAGCTACCTCAAAAGATTGCCAGCTACCAACCAGAAAAATCTGGTACAAATAAAGTAGGACTAGATGCAATTAATGAGGCAAAAAACACTGTAATGCTGAATGTAAATACTAACAAAATTTTCTAAAGTTACATGCGAGGAGGCTCCTTGTAAATCATAGGAAGAAAAGTGTTTTTAACCTTAAATTTTCCCATATAATTAACTGCTGCTACCCAAGCAAGTCCTTTGAATCCAAAAACCAAACTGAGCTGGCTTGGTCCTAGTTATAATTACCATTTAAATACAACAGAACAAAAGCCTCTATGTTGACAAGAATATCAAAGGGGAACATAACACAAAATCTAGAATGTCTCAATTACACAACTGCTTTAGAAATACTGAGGGCTGTTCACTCCACTTTTTTTTTTTCCCAGAATATCCAACAAAACTTTTAAATCAGTCCATGAAAATACATACATATAATAACATAGTTTTGGGTTTTTTGGAGACTTCAAGATTATCTCATGAATCCTCTTCCTTTTAAAAGTGAGAAAATGAAGCCTAGAAAAGGTAAGTCACATAATACTACACAATATATTAAACAAAAAAATCCTGTGCCCTATGACACAACCCTTTCTTCAAATACAACAGAGTGAGTTATTTTGTGAGTCTATCCAAGCACTAGGCTACTTTCAAAACAGCACAATGACCACAGTTACCAGAAGAGGAAACCTGAGAGGACTGGTGAAAAACAAAAGCATGGCGCTCTTAATGGTGTGAACTTAATCCCCAGGAAATCGCAAGTGTCTTGGCTCACCTAAGCACATAGAACTCAAGTGTGTATCAGGCCCCTCTGAACAGTTCTCAGTATGCGGACATCTTAGAGTGCTGTTTTACATTCCAAGTCCAACCTTCACACAACAGAATTCTCCTCAAAATATCTAAGTAGGATTTCACAGTCTACTTTTTCAAATGCTCTGACAAAACATTGAAAAGACTGAAATTATAAAATCTCAAAAGCTATTCTGTTGAATTCAAATGTGTTCAGCTACTACCCATTTTCCCTCCATTTCTAAATACATGGATCACTGTAAACATTCTAAAACTTACTGTATTTTCAACTCTTTGTACAGAGGTACAATGGAAAGAAATGGGGATGTGGTAGAAGGGGAGTAATTTGATTTTCTATCCATTATATCACACATATAATTTAAATACATTATATGTGTGAAAATTTAACTGTAAAAAATATTGTGTATATATCTTGACAGTATCCAATTTTGAAAAACAAAAATGTTTAAACAGAATTTCAAATTACTTCTCTATAAATCATACAACATTAAATGTATAGCCTTAGTTACCATGAAAGTAATTTTTAAATGCAGTATATTTAAAAAGAAAAAAACAGTTCCCTCATCCTTTGGAAGAAATAAGCTTGTTATTTACTTCTCTGTTTCCCTATTATCCGACTCATGAATTTGTTTTTCTACATTGCTTTGTCTTTGTCACATATGACATTTTTTCTTAAACTCTGAGTTGTTATGACAACAATCTTTAAGACTAACTTTCTTTAAGCCCAGAGCTGGTGGCTCAGAGGTTAAAGCGTCTGCCTGCAATGTGGGAGACCCGGGTTCGATCCCTGGGTTGGGAAGATCCCCTGGAGAAGGAAATGGCAACCCACTCCAGTATTCTTGCCTGGAGAATCCCATGGATGGAGGAGCCTGGTGGGCTACAGTCCACGGGGTCGCAAAGAGTCGGACAGGACTGAGTGAGGCACAGTAATGATTACACAACAAAACAACTCATCTTACTCAAGGGTATATTCTTCCTTAAGCTCTATACTAACAATTATATAACAACACGTATCTTGCTCAAGGAAAAGTTTCTCCATCTTAACAGGAAGCTTCTGACTAATCTGATTATCTTACATGGGAGTGGGCCTGGTAAGACTTTTCTACTGTTAGTTCTAACCTTGTTAATTTAGGATGTACGGAGTGGGAGTGGATCTGGTAAAAGTCTATAAGGCCTTGATACAACTAGAGAGTAGGACACCCCTTCTGAGGTCTCGGTCCCTTTCTGTGCTTAGTCGCAGTCACGTCCCACTGTTTGGGACCCCACAGACTGCAGCCCTCCAGCCCCCTTGTCCCTTTTTATACTTTAATAAAATGCTGCTACACAGAAACCTTTAAGTGATCAAGCTTGGTCCCTGGTCCCAAAGCTAAGTCTTCAGAGATCATGAATCTGACATCGTTCACTGTAAGCTATCACTTTCTCTTATGTTTTAACACAATTTGCATGTTTATATATCTGTTAATAAACACACACAGCTAATGCACTGGCAAACGTGTGTGTATGCACAAACATACACACACACACATCAGTTTAAACTGTTGTAGGCTTCAGAGGAACAACACCATACAAGGTTATGGTGAATAAAAAGGAGCACAATTTGAAGACTGACAATAATTTAAAGTACAAATAGAGAATGGGAGTTTAAGTGCACTCAAGATACGAGCATTTTCAAATACTTCTGAAAGCTCAAATTACAAGATCCTTTTTGTGGAATGCTTAAAGGGTAAAGGTTGGAAAACAGGATTAACTGAAGAAAGTTCATTCAGTCACTCAGTCGTGTCTGACTCTTTGCAACTCCATGAATCGCAGCACACCAGGCCTCCCTGTCCATCACCAACTCCCAAAGTCCACTCAGATTCACATCCATCGAGTCAGTGATGCCATCCAGCCATCTCATCCTCTGTCGTCCCCTTCTCCTCCTGCCCCAAACCTCTCCCAGCATCAGAGTCTTTTCCAGTGAGTCAACTCTTCCCATCAGGTGGCCAAAGTACTGGAGTTTCAGCTTTAGCATCATTTCTTCCAAAGAAATCCCAGGGCTGATCTCCTTCAGAATGGACTGGTTGGATCTCCTTGCAGTCCAAGGGTCTTCTCCAACACTACAATTCAAAAGCATCAATTCTTCGGTGCTCAGCCTCCTTTACAGTCCAACTCTCACATCCATACATGACTACTGGAAAAACCTTAGCCTTGACTAGACGGAACTTAGTTGGCAAAGTAATGTCCCTGCTTTTGAATATGCTATCTAGGTTGCTCATAACTTTTCTTCCAAGGAGTAAGCGTCTTTTAATTTCATGGCTGCAGTCACCATCTGCGGTGATTTTGGAGCCCCCAAAAATAAAGTCTGACACTGTTTCCCCATCTAATTCCCATGAAGTGATGGGACCAGATGTCATGATCTTTGTTTCCTGAATGTTGAGCTTTAAGCCAACTTTTGCACTCTCCACTTTCACTTTCATCAAGAGGCTTTTGAGTTCCTCTTCACTTTCTGCCATAAGGGTGTGTCATCTGCATATCTGAGGTTATCCCGGCAATCTTGATTCCAGCTTGTGCTTCTTCCAGCCCAGCGTTTCTCATGATCACAATAAACTGTGGAAAATTCTGAAAAAGATGGGAATACCAGACCACCTAACCTGCCTCTTGAGAAATCTGTATGCAGGTCAGGAAGCAACAGTTAGAACTGGACATGGAACAACAGACTGGTTCCAAATAGGAAAACGAGTACATCAAGGCTGTATATTGTCTCCCTGCTTATTTAAGTCATATGCAGAGTACATCATGAGAAACTGAAGAAAAGGGAGGGACAAAAAAGCAAAGTAGGAAAGAAAAAGGGAGGAAAGGCACACCTAAAGGATGAAATCTTATCAAACAGACCAACTGCACAAAGGCCATAAATTAATAGCTTAATTGGTGATTGAAACACCTTATTAGCAAAACAAAATGCCCAAACGCTACTTAGTCAAGAAATAAATCCTTCATTTCTTCTGGACAAAGCATTCATAGCATAAGAAATCACTAAATACTTTTTTAAAAGGAAGGCTTAAGCAGAACACAATATAAAATGTATAGGTCATTGGAAATGTAAAACTAATAGTGTCTTTCCATACAGACTTAAAACAATTTTAATCACTAATAGAATAATAGGCAGTGGAAGTGAGTTAGATACTTCTAGGAGATACTAGACCACTCATGTTATTCACAAGGAGGATCTCTATCCTTTTGTTCCCTGACCTATCCCAAGTACCTAGACCAGTGCCTGAAACATAATAGGTACTCAAAAAAAAAAAAGAAGAAGGAAGAGACTATCACTTTGCGTGAGGCTCTATCTATACCAAATCCCCCATCTGAGATTGCACTAACTAAATACATTATGGTTACTTAATTTGCATTTGACTTTTCTCACTCTATTGTCATTATCATGGGTAACAGTCTAAAACAACTGAAAGTGTTCTCTGTACAGATCAGCTTTTATTAAAGCTTTAAGGATACTTTTCTGCTGATTTCATTTTATGGCCTTAAGAAATGGAAGCATCTAATCCTTTAGCTTGTTCACTTTATGCCTCCACCCCACCTTTACAATAGATTTACTTCTCTGAGTTTTCCTTGATCAACAAAGTCCCTCAACAACCTCCATGGAAACCTATTAACATAAAAGATAGTGAAGTGAAGTCTCTCAGTGTCCAACTCTTTGCGACCCCATGGACTGTAGCCTACTCCGCTCCTCTGTCCATGGGATTCTCCAGGCAAGTGTACTAGAGTGGGTTGCCATTTCCTTCTCCAGAGGATCTTCCTGACCCAGGGATCGAACCCAGGTCTCCTGCACTGTAGGCAGACGCTTTACCGTCTGAGCCACCAGGGAAGTCCCTACATAAAAGATAGTAATGATTAAATTAAATAACTATGGAGGACCCAAATCTAATATGGTTAAAGCGTCTGCCTCCAATGCGGGAGACCTGGGTTCGATCCCTGGGTCAGGAAGATCCCCTGGAGAAGGAAATGGCAACCCACTCCAGTATTCTTGCCTGGAGAATCCCATGGACAGAGGAGCCTGGTAGGCTACAGTCCACGGGGTCACAGAGAGTCGGACACGACTGAGCGACTTCACCATCACCATCCTTATACGAAGAGGAAATCTGAAAAGGGTCTTGTGCACAGAGGAGAGATCATGTGAAGACACAAGAGGTCAACCAACTACAAGGCAAGAAGAGAGCCTTCAAAATGTCACACAAGTGTATGTTCCTCGGTTCCTTGTCTTGTCCCAACAAAGATTTGGAGCAACAGACATTAAAGCCCTCGGCGCATCACAGCTCTCGGGTCTTGGACAAACTGTGTTATAGCTCTTAGGCAAATCAGTGTGACAGCTCTATTTTATTTAGAAGATAGCAGGAGAATCCATCCTCGAAGCGTGAGGGCATGCCAACCCAAAGACTTGAAAAGAAAAGAGTGGAGGAGCGTGTGGGGGAGGGAGGGAGAGGGAAAGAGCGCATGCATGCGGGAGAGAAAGAGAGAAAGTGCTTTCGCTCCTCCTTTTATGTTTTTTTCCTCCACCTGGGCCTGCCCTATGCAAATTGGGCTTAGCCAGGAGTGCTGTTTATTCTACCTGAAGTCTTCACTCTGGTCCTCGGACCTTCTTTTGTTCTATTTTGCGGGGTTTTCCCTTCCTTGTCTTTTAGCCACTGCCATTTTGGACTCCTTTTCCCTATTCTACCTACCTAACAAAAAGAAACCAACATTTGCTAACACTTGGATCTCAGACTTCTAGCCTCTAGAACTGTGCGAAAATAATGTCTGTTGTTTAAGATCAAGAAAAAAAAAGTTCCTTAGCAATAGATTCATAGACACATTTGTGAATCTATTTAACTTACAAATGGATGTTGTAACATGTATTACTGTAAAAGTATTCAAATTAAGTTGTAGCTTTATGTCAACTGTAGCCTTAAATTAAGTACATATAGAGGTTAATGTCACCTACAAGACCAGATGAAACAAAGAGATGACCGTTACTATTAATATGGACTCTACAATCTGTCCTTGAATCAGTGAGGGACAAGAAAAAAAGACTGGAGGGGACTGCCACTGGTGTACAGGGTGATTTTGAGCAGTGCAGGTATTAACTGACTGGCTGCCAGCTATCTCTTACCAAAGTCTCAAACTAACCCTAAATCACTTCCACAAAGTTAAGCCCAATCATTCCTGTTTTTTCAGTTGTGGAAAGGAAAAAAACTCCTTAAAATAACATGCAATTTACAAATGATTAGTACACAGAAGGCACTCAAATGTTTGCTAAATTAATGAGTACCTCCCTATGGTTTGGGAAATTCAGCCCAAATTGAATGCCAAATTTTTTTAGGTAAAGGGTTATGTCCCAAAAATGTGTATTACCAACATATTAGCATATGAAAAAAAATGTGCCTGGATACTCAATAAGATCTTTATGCATTCATATATTCAACACAGGCAGTTTTGTAACAATAAATTGAGACACTTTTGATTTGAAGTAATTCTTGAGTGACAATTTATGCTCAGTCATACAGTTACCAGAAAATGAAATACCTGTTTCCAAAATTAATGAGTCAAAAACAGTAAGAAACTGCTAATTTATTCTCAATTTTGAAGTAATACATATTTTGTTATAATAATTTTCATTCTTCTCTCTACAAAGCACACATGATTTTCTATTTTTCCATATTTAAGATCACACAAAATATGGAAACATTTTATTCTCAGTTCACTAAAGTATACAAGGTATTAAATACAAAGAATCATTTTCAGATATAGCTAAGTTCATTAAGAATCTGTTGTTTATATCGTTTCAAAGAAACATTTCTAGAAAGTATTACTAGAAATTTTTACTTTGGATAATTTCATTATTAATAATTATTCTTGGGACAAATATAATTATTTTAATTAGCTGGGCTTTAACAAGTTATGCAATCAGTAAGTATTCTTTTTTTTTTTTTTTTTTGCCACACTGTGCAGCATGTGGGATCCTGGTTCCCCCAACAGGGATCAAACTCTTTTCCCGTGCATTGGAAGAACAGAGTTTAGCCACTGGACCCAACAGGGAAGTTCCAATTCTTAATTTGTAAATTCTCTTTTGTTTTTTTTTTTTACATTATTTTCTCTACCCCAAAATATAATCTGGGCTAAATTCAATCTACTGACTCAAGATATGAGAAATTCAAAATTAGTAACATTCTGGAGTTTTCTGGTGCCCCAGTTGTTAAGTCTCTGCACTCTCATTGCCAGAGCCTGGGTTCACACTCTAGTTAGGGAACTGAGATCTGGCAAGCTACATAGGGTGGCCAAAAAGAAGAAAAAAAAAGAAAAGAGTAACATGGAATAATGAGTGATGGAGGAAGAGGCCATAAGATAAGGTACTGATCTTTCTCAGTTCAGTTCAGTTCAGTTCAGTTGCTCAGTCGTGTCCGACTCTGCGACCCCATGAATCTCAGCACTCCAGGTCTCCCTGTCCATCACCAACTCCCAGAGTTCACCCAGACTCGCGTCCATCGAGTCAGTGATGCCATCCAGCCATCTCATCCTCCGTCTTCCCCTTCTCCTCCTGCCCCCAATCCCTCCCAGCATCAGAGTCTTTTCCAATGAGTCAACACTTCGCATGAGGTGGTCAAAGTACTGGAGTTTCAGCTTTGGCATCAGTCCTTCCAAAGAAATTCCAGGACTCATCTCCTTCAGAATGGACTGGTTGGATCTCGTTGCAGTCCAAGGGACTCTCAAGAGTCTTCTCCAACACCACAATTCAAAAGCATCAATTCTTTGGCACTCAGCCTTCTACACAGTCCAACTCTCACATCCATACATGACTACTGGTAAGTGAATAAGGTTGGTATTTTTGACTACTTGGTTAGCATGTAACTTTATATGAATTTTCCTTGTATGAGTACATGTACTTTGTATGAGTAAATTTCTATTAAGACTTAAATTATTTGTACTTATCACTTAAGCCTCTTACTAAAAGTAGTTTTAAAATGGACCAAAAACCTTGTCAGTTTTTATGGAATGGTATTATTACCATTAATATCTATCATATGCTTCAATTTTAATGTTACCTAGCATTGTACCAGCCTGTTCCAAAAACAACAACAACAACAACTTTAAATAACCAATAAAATTACTCCCCCAATCTCTTTCTCCTTTGCCTCTCAGTTCTATTTCCCTCAAAAATTTCTTTCCTTAAAAATTTCCCCAAACTGCAAATTTTCTAGCTCTCTTGTCCCTCTCAACTTTTCATCACTTTTTCCAGGATCCTTTTCATCCTTTCTCCCACAACCACTCCTCTTTGATTTTCTGCCTGCGTTCTTCTTCCTCTTAAAGTTCATCTATTTCCAAGTTCAACTAACATTTCTAGATTGATGAATCCCCAAAGAACATTTTTAACCCTCATCTCCAACCAATCTCTGATCCCATATTTCCAGCTGCCTACAGGATCTATCTACTTGAATGACTGGACATCCTATCAGAACTCAAAACTTTCTCTCCATCCTCCTTACTTTCCTATCCATTTAATCATACTTGAGTGAAGTCTCTCAGTCATGTCTGACTCTTTTTAATCATACTTGGAGACACCTAATTTGTCTATGTAATCCTAAAGACTTAAAATCCTCACAATCTTGCTAGCCCCCAAGCTCAGATACAACTATGTTACCTGCTTTATTTCATCAGAGATGCTATAATGGTCACTAAGTCACCACTACAAATGAAACAACTGCTTTCAGTAGAAACTCATAAATTCATAATATTCCATGAGCAAATTTATTAAAGCTATTTCCCTACTGGATATTTGTTGCTAATTTTTCAGTATTACAAATTAAATTATTAAAGTTTATCATTTCCCATAGTTTTGTATTTAAGAATATTGCTTTACTGTTGCAATTCAGAAGTGGAATTATGGGGCCAGAAGATATATTCATAATGAAGATTCTTAATTAATACTGACAAGCTGATTTCCTAAACAGTGCTATCACAAGAATATTGGCTCCAGGAGAGCTATATACTGTTTTGTATATATCGCAGGCATGATAATACAACACTGTACAACAAAAAGGACTCAGGTTTGGTTAAATAAATTAACCAACCAATCATATCTATGAAAATACTCTCAAATACTTAACATTATTTTATATACTCACTATACTTTTCCATTTACTTTTAACAGTGACCATGTCATTTGTTTTGACTAATAAAATATGAGCAAAAGTGACCTGGGATACTTCTAGACAAAAGTTTTAAGAGCCATTTGTCAGACTTTTTCCTCTATCATGGCACTGAAAATGACAGGCAAAAGTTTCTATTACTTTATTACAATGAATCATTATTATTTTCATATGGTAAAATGCAGTTTTCTTCCTTGAAACATGTCCTCTTTGTTGAGCAGAAAGTCACAGGGAACTTCCTAACAGGGAGCTCAATGCAAGGAGGCCCTTTGACAGGAACACTGCAGGTATGCAGTCCCCTCTTCTAAGATAAAATGTGGAGCAATAAAAGAAATTGCTAAAAACTAGAAGGATCATTGAAATCAAGCTGACTTCAAAAATCAGAGAATATTTGAATTCAGAGAATTCAGATAAAATTTTGATAGATTTCAGAAGAAAGAAAAAAATGCTTCATTGTACAGCTCTAAGATAGTTTTACTGCAGCTCTACCAGCTCCAAAAAGGCATCTAGAAACAAGGCAAAATGCTTCATACTAAGATTCAGCTGTATACTTGAAATGTTAGCCTAGCATAAAGACAGGGTGGATAAGGGAGAGAAAATGGGCAGAACCTTGGATACAAAATGTAATTCAAACTCAACATATCTGAATTGCAAAGAATAAAGCAAATAGAATAAACATATAAAGATGTGCATACAGAAATTTAGTTTTTAAAGACACTTTAATTGCTTGCCATGTACTCAGACATGTCTGACTCTCTGCAGCCCCATAGACAGTAGCCCACCAGGTTCCTCTGTCCATGGGATTTTCCAGGCAAGAACACTGGAGTGGGTTGCCATTTCCTCCTTCAGGGGATCTTCCCAACCCAGGAATCGAACCCACCTCTTCTATGTCTCCTGCATTGCAGGCAGATTCTTAAGGAATACTTCTACAAATACAGCTAAACATTGGGATTATGAGTTTTAGTGGAAATTTCAAGACCAGTAAGAACTTTAAAGGAAGCCCAATCAGAAATGAGAACCAAGTTTAATGCCAATCAACATTTCAAAAGTTAGAATGGAGTATTTATAATTGCTTTTCTTTGTATTTCATAGGTAAAGGTATTTGTGGGAGATTTTTAAATAAATGTTTGCCTTTTTTTTTTTTTTTTGAAGTGGTAAAGGTAGAAAAGGTAACTAAGAAAAGGAGGGAAAGAGAGCATTCAGTTGTGCATTTTGCAATCTGGGAAAATCCTATTATTTCTTTGATGGCATTCTTGTAAGTAGGTCCCACAATTACCATAAATGATTAGGGCCAGGTAGTATGATTATCAAAAGTCAAATACCATGTTTCTTGTTTTTACTCACAATTCAAGTTTATTGCACTTTTCCCATCATAAAACTATACATGATATGGAACATACTGAACAGCAGACAAAAGGAAAAATAACTCACAATACTGTGATTCAAGTAAATCATTATTTCATATTTTGGCTGATTGCTTTCTTATGATTTCTCCAAGCCAAGCTTTTGTTTGCCTATTTTATTCTATACATCTTTTAAGTTCTCATTATTTAAACATAAGCTTTACTCATGTTGCCTACAACTGTTTACAGGCTTCAGTTTAATACAACATTCTATCAAATGGACATTTTACAAATTATATTTTGCCTTAGTACTCGATAGTTGCTTTCAATTTCTTTTACCATTATAAATAATTCTGTAAGGAACATATTGGGTAAAAAGGTTTTCAATTATTTCAAGTTCTTTCCTTGGAATATAATCCTCAAAATTGAACTATTTATCAAAAACAATAATCAAAATTAAAGGGCAATGTGATGTCTGGGGTTTGTAACAAAATTATACAGAGTAGCAAAATGGATGGCAGTTACAGATGAAATAAGATTGCATATATTTAAAATTTTCCAGAACAGTATGTTCAAACAAAAATAAAAGGCAGGTAATGTCCTGAGGGAGAAAAAAAAAATATATATATATATATATATACACAAACATTATATAATACTAGCAAACATGAAAGTTAAGACTCTTTCTGCACATTGTGACATTGCTTCCCTCAAGGACTGTAATCATTTTTACTTCCAACATATAGCTTAAGGTTTATTGTGAAGTATTCTTTAACTTTGAAATCTTTGTTTATACATTGACTTTGGCACATCTCTCCAACCTACTGAAATTTTTTTCTACTGAGATATGACGCTGAGTTTTCACTTTATTCTGGACACTGGCAATTGCTTTTCTGATGCTCTGTTGTTTATCATGCAAACATGATCTTAAGCAGAATAAAATTAAGTTATTTACCTATAGGAATATTTATCATATGGTTTTTAAGCTACCTCATATAACAAGAAAATGCTGGTTCAAGTACAAACTAGGAACATACCAACAATTAATGCCCCCAAATTATTAACATATAAAAATCTGAAAACTTATAGTGATAAGGCTTTTCTTACCTAAAAGTTGAACAATGCAGTGTCTAAATACATGTATTACCTGTATGGCTCTAGCTCTGATTCCACCATTAAAGTTCTCTGACCCTGGGAAAAGCTCTCATCTCCAAAATCAGAGTTTTACACTAGTTCTCATTTCTAAACTCTTTATGACTCTATGATTCTATAAAAGGTTAAAGTAAAATTTTAAAAACAGCTGGTCAATGAGAAACTTCATCACCATATACGGTATATCAGCTTCCTGGATCTGCTATCACCAAGTAGCAAGAACTAAATGGCTGCGGGAAATGGCAATGTATTGTCACAGATACGGAGGTCAGAAGTGTGAATGAAGGGGTGTGCACAGCCATATTCTCTCTCAAGTGGCTAGGAAGAGATCTGCTCCAGGCATCTTGCCTAGTTTCTAGTAGATGCAGTTAATACTTGACTTGTAAACAGCCATCTTCTCCTTGTGTCAACGTCATCTTCTTCTATGTATATTCATTCAAATTTCCCCGTTTTATAAAGACACCAGTCTTATTGGATTAGGGATCACCCTTATGAGCTCAGTTCATATGATTACCTATTTCTGAAAAGGTCCACATTCTGAGAAACTGAGGTTTAAAAATTCAATATATATGAGGTTTTGGACGGGGGGAGGGGAATGAGAGTACACACAATTTGACCCATAATAAATGGCACACTGGTTAATCCCTGTTGCCCTCTAGATCCACTCCCTGATCTTTTCTGACCTCTACCCCAGAGACCTCCACCCCAAGTCTGTGAACTACATCACCCAAGCTTCCTTGCCTCTAGCTTCCATTTGGGTTCAGCAAATAGGAGGCGCCTGGAGGAGATCACAAGCTAATGGAAGAGAGAAGGCGGGAAATCTGTTGCCACTGCCAATCTCCCACCAGGCTGCTGTTTTGGTAGTCACTACATTCAGTCACTCAGGGCCCTGATTCCTGTCCACTGGCCCCTCTCCCATGCCTCGCACTCTCACCAGTAACGTCCATTGCCTCTTCCTCACCCTCCAGCACAAGGCTGTCATGACTTCCCACTGCCACTAGTCCCTGGGTGCTTCACTGTTTCTTTCTGGTTGAATCCTGTACTACTGCCTACCCCTTTGTGAACAGCCCCATTCATTAACCTCTCTTCATCACCCTCATTCATGTACTACCTGTTTCTCACCAAGACCCTGTGTGATACATAGGGATAAGCCACTTTTTACTTCAGATGATCTACATGGTTTATCAAAACTCCAAACAAGAGTGTAACCTCAGGCATGGATGCCTCCAGTCGATATTTTAAATAAGTGGTAGTAAAGGTATCACTCTCTATCATATATGCGTGTGTTATTCTTTGCCCTCTCTCTTCCATCGCCATCTGGAGAATATATGAGAGAGTTTAGGATTAAGAGCATGGATTGTGGAGGCAGACTGCTTCCCTTCGACTCTTGCCTCCACAACTTACCAGACGGTGTAAACTGAGCAAGTTACTTAACCTTGCTGTATATTAATAAAATGGACATTAAAGTAATAGTATATAATTCATAGGGTTGCTATATGAGACAAACATTAAATTACTTAATTTGATGTTTTTCACTTGATCTATGCTTTTAAGTCCATCTAGCCTCATCATTTTATGCGGACCCCAACTGCCCATTCAAAGGTATGCTAGAAATACATAAAAGCACAGACAACCCTTAACTTTTACCATCCAAACTACCTACCAAACTCAGAGGGCCAATAAGACCTGTTGCTCCTGCCATACCTGGCTCTCTGACCACTAATTGCATACCTTCAATTGTCAGTTTTATTTCATTACAATTCATTTTTGATGACTTCGCGTGCTGTCAGACAAGCCCATGATGTTCATCAATCCCCAACCTGGGCTACTCCAGGCTACATGTGAGACACCACCCTCTACCCACTACCCCAAGCTCTATTCAGCCTTTTAAACAATAGTTATCAAAATCCTCCTTCAGTCAGAGAGACAGTCTTTAACAGAGATTTTCATCTCAAGATATTTACACTTGGTTTTATAATTGTGGAGAAGATGTCACTCAAAAAAAGACATAATGTCTAGTCAAAACTATGGTTTTTCCAGTAGTCATGTACAGACGTGAGTGATGGACCATAAAGAAGGCTGAGTGCTGAAGGATTGATGCTTTCCACCTGTGGTGTTGGGGAAGACTCTCATAAGTCCCTTGGACAGTAAGGAGATCAAATCAGTCAATCCTAAAGGAAATCAACCCTAAATATTCATTGGAAGGACCGATGCTGAAGCACAAGCTCCAATACTTTGGCCAGCTGGTGCAAAGAGCCAATTCATTTGAAAAGACCCTGATGCTGGGAAAGACTGAGGGCAGGAGGAGAAGGGGGTGACAGAGAATGAGATGGTTGGATGACATCATCAACTCAATGGACATGAGTTTAAGCAAACTCTGGGAGATGGTGAAGGACAGGGAAGCTTGGCATGCTGTAGTCCATGGGGTTGCAAAGACACAACTGAGCGACTGAGCAACAGCAACAATTTATGTTTTTATATAAGCACTTATTTATTAACACATCAAAATATTTTATCAACATCCCAAAAGAGGTTCAACTTAGAAATAAGAGTACTAGCTTTGAGTTGACTGGTAGCTATAGACATCATTGTTGTAAAACCAGACTGACTGGCTGACCTTGTGGACTAGTTGGTAGAAAGGCCCAGTGGCCAAGAGCACAGATCTGAGGTAAGAAAGCCCTGGTCAGAGTCCTCACTCTCACACTTACTTAATGATCTTGGGCATGTTAAAGTTGCCACATGCCAGAAGTTCCTCACTGTAAAATAATTGTTTTTACCTCCCATGATATTGGAAAGATTAAATGAGATGATATGTACAAAGTATTTAGGACAATCACTAATACGACAATTCCTGACACACAGTAAACTCTCAAACACTTTCAGTTCTAAAACTTCCAACTGTATATAATCAATCCAGAACTACATACAGTTCCATAAAAGATCATTTTTATAATATTCTGAATAACTCTCTTAATTATTACCTGGGAATGTGGGCCAGTTCTTTGACTTCCCTTAGCCTTGGCATCCTCATGAGTAAAACAAGCATAACATAGTTTCAAGGGCTCCTTGTGATGTTGAAATGAAACAGTGAATATATAAAGCCCAAAATGAGTATAAGGGGCCATTCTCATTGTTATACCCCAGACTCTGGACTAGGAAGAACATGTGATGGTGGTAAGGAAATAATGTGGGGTCTAAATTTCCACAATAGTAGGAGACAAGGATTCAGTCCCTGGGTCAGGAAAATCCACTGGAGAAGAGAATGGCTACCCTCTCCATTATTCTTGCCTGGAGAATCCCATGGACAGATGAGCCAGAGGGGTTATAGTCCACGGAGTCACTGAAGAGTTGAACACAACTCAGCAACTAAAGAACAAAAACATGCTTAGTAATCCTTCACAGGGAACCTGGAACCTGGATGTGGGGAAGCATTTTTTTCTCCTTAAAAATTAACAGAAAAATGGCATGATTAGCTTAAACTTTGGAGTTAAATAAATTTGAGTCAAATCTGGTTCTGTCACATACTAGGTAAATGGATGGAATCAAGCAAATTATTTCTCTAAGCCTCAGCTTAATTATCTGTAAATGGAAAAATAACAATATCTGCTTCATGATACTGTTTGAGAAAAAAAGAGGAATAATGTTTAAAAGGTATTTAGCAGAGTATCCAGAAGATTGTATGTGCCAAATAAATGGTAGTAACTGTTGTTAAAAAAAAAAGATTAATTTTACTTTAAAGGAAATATTCTGTGGCAGTTACAGTTTGGGACTTTTTTCTGCTCCTACTTACAACTCTCACTGCTCATATTCACTTTACCATTATATTGGTGATTTTAGAAAGTAAGTTTTCACTGGTGACCCATGTTTACATTAAAACAATATATGCTGAATCCTGAGTTCACGTCTGAACTTCCTTGGAATTAGAGATGAGAAGGTATCACTACCATTTTAAATATGATTAATGGCTGTTATCTTGCTTTCCTTTTAAGACAAGGGCAAAACGTTTTTACTATATGCAAAAACATTCCTGTGGACAATTTATTCATCACTGTTTATGACCTGCAGTTTTCTTTCAAATCAAGCAATTAGATTTTACACAAACTTCCATAAAATAGCAGCAAAAATGACTTCCTCTCCATATTTAGCATTTTTTTAAGGTTTCCCAGATCTAACACCCTCCAATTAATATTTATCTTCTTCCTCCAGCATCAGTGACTATGCTGCCTAAGGGAAGCCCCATGCCACCTAAGGCACATGAGGTTAGTAATAAGATTGGGTTGGATAAAATAATACGTTGCATTATAAAGAATGAACATCTCATCCAAGTGAAATATGCTAGGAGAATAAAGAAGCTAGGAGACAACCAATTGTAATAATATGAAACAGGCAACAAGTCATTCTTTCTCAATGCAACTAGATGTACCAACTGCCATAGGTACTTTCTACTTACATTAGTATTACCTCAGGGGATATATTGTTTTCCTATAAAAGTCAGCCAAGCTGAACAGCTTAACTAAGATATTTCTCTATATTAGTTTCCAAGTACAGAAAGTATATTTGTAAATAAAACATACATTATTCATTGCTGCCTGGATGTTATTAATCCTTGCTGCTCAGAAACTGAAATCGCTATAAAGGACTTCTTTTATAGCGAAACAAAGAAATCTGCTTGTTAACCTAGCTTTGAGTATCACATAAGCATACCATGTATTTCCCCGTTTATTATGAGTGTCCAAGTGCTGTCAAGCCATACTATCCACACTGGAGGCCAAGTTTCTTCCACTAATATCAAGAAGCCTAAAATTCCATCTTTAAAATAAATTTAGGTCTTAAAAGAGTTTCAGAGGAAAGGAAAATACTGAAGAGTATGTCTACGGTTAAAGATAGAAGAGTAGTCTAGGACTTACATGCCACACAAGAGAACAAATGGAACTAGTAAAAGTTCTGACAGGCAAAGGGTATTATCCGACTGTGCTAGGAACTTTGGAAGCAATATCAAAAATGTATTAAAGGAAACAGAGACCGTGTGGGATTTTAGCACAGGTGGGAGGGACATGAAGTAAGACACTGCAAGAAAAGAGAAAATAAAAATATTCATTATGTATTTCACAGGTAAACCCAAAAATATTGAGTATCTAATTGTATGAGGTTGTTAAAATTTTTTTTTTTACGGAAGAAGCTGAAGATTATAGTAAAGTCTCTAACTTTGACTTGTGACCAAATATGGTGAGGTCAAGAATCAAAATAATAACCAGGGAAAGAAAAGTTTGGTATGGAGCAAAGGCTAGGTTGGGTTGGAATAATTCACAGAGTATCATCGTACAGATATATCCAATAAATAGCTAAAAGTATAGATTTGATTCTTAGGCAAGAAGTCAAGGACACTGGGCAAAGGAAACAGAAAATAGATCCAAGAGAAGAATCAGCAAAACACACAACTCAGGGAATAACCAAGAAAGAGGAGTGCCGTATATGACAAGGGACAGGGAAGTTTCAAGGAGAAAGTATTTACAGTGCCTGAGTTAGCTATGGTATCAGGAAGCATTCACACTGTGGCCACTGTATTTAGCACCAAGAAGGTATGGGAACTTTTTCAAGAAGTTTCTGTCCAGTATTGAACATAGAAGTCTGATTTCACTAAACTAAGGAAGTATGTTAAGGAACTGAAGAGAACTCAGGCTACTCTTTTCTGGATGTTTGAAAATAAAGAGAAAATGTGCCGATTCAGCTCTAAGCTCTGTCACTACTCAATAGAAAAGGGGAGAAAACAAGAGGAATTAAGGGTGATTCTATAGTCCCTAAATTTGATTGATGGGTAGTGATATAAAGATCCAGTAATCTCAGCTGCACAGTCCAGTACAGTAGCCTTGAGCCTCCATGAAGCTACCAAACACAGGAAAAGGAGTTAGTCCCAAGTTGAGATGTGCTCTTGGAAAGCCACACCAGATTTATGACTTAGCATCTCAAACATGGCAAAATATCTCATTAATAGTTTAATATTAATTACATGTGGAAATAATATTTGGGATACTACACTGAGCTAAATAATTATTAAAATTAATTTCACCTATCTCTTTTTAGTTTGGCAATGTACCAAGTAGACAATTTAAAATTACATATATGACTCACATTGTATTTTTATTAGGCATCTCTGATCTAGAGAATAAATACTGAAATTGGAATAAGAATAGGAATCAAAAAGGTTCTGTTGAAACCAGCCCTTCTATTTCACTTTAGGGTAAAAGTTTATGATATGGTCACCCAGGACAATGTCATGACAATGTAACTTAAGAAACTTAGGTCCTAGCTGATGAGGTGGCTTACTCTGGTTCTCTGGCTGCTGCTGCTGAGTCACTGCAGTCGTGTCCAACTCTGTGCGACCCCATAGACGGCAGCCCACCAGGCTCCGCCATCCCTGGGATTCTCCAGGCAAGAACACTGGAGTGGGTTGCCATTTCCTTCTCTGGTTCTCTGGCTAGTCAGAAGCAAAACTCAAACTAGAACTCACCCATGAGTATTACTTCTATTATTCCATCTCTTGAAATGTCAGTGAAAATTTTAAAAGTTTGAATTTTAAAAAAGGTAACAGCAGCTTGGCTGTAATATAGATCCCATTCTATGCCACATCTAATAAAATCACTTTCAACAAAAAACACAACCTCGAAACATTAAAACTACGACCTCAGTAAAAAACAGTAAGTATCCTATGTTCACCACTCAATCCATATTGGAACTAATCTTTTAAGGTACCCATGCTAGGTTTTGCTTTTATTTGGGGCATATATGCACTCTGAATTTATTTCAACATAATTCTACATTAGTTTTAAAGACAGTATCATTCATTCAAGTATATGTCTCTTAAAAAATAGGTTTAAGAAAAAATTTGAAAAAGCTCAAATAATTTACTTCTCAATTCCTGTATTGTTGTCTGCCATTCATGAGTGGTAACTCAGTAAAACAGCAGGGGTTTTTAGTGCAATACTCATGAGAAGTTAAAAATTACTATGTTCAAAGCATAGCTACAGTATATAATATACTATATTTCAAATTCTTACAGAATTTAAAGTCCAACTTTGTCCAATGAAACCCTAAAAGTTCATTTAATCTCTATGTTACAGGTTAGCCACAGTTTCACCAATAATTATAACCAACCAAAAATCTCTGGTTATAATTTCTTCAATATTCCAAGCTCCTATAAATCTGTTTATATCTCCCATTAAAAATGGGTACAATTGTATTGTTAATGACCTGTTCTTTTAGAGCTAATTTTCCATAAGAAACTGAAAAAATAAACTTACTGCTTTCAACAGTACATAGTACTAAATTTTGTGAAATAGTTTAATTAGCTATTAACTGCCAAAATGATGACAGCTATTTTCATTGTAGAGTTACTGCTCCAAAACGCAGTGCTGAAAAATGAAGAGTATTTGATTGGGCAGCATGTTTATCTCATATTGTATATACACACCCTGTATTTATTTTAACAAAGAAAACTACTATTGGTTTTCAAAAATGACATGATTGAGAGAAATAAAGAATGCCAGCTTCCACCTCTTGTCTATGTGCTGCTCTCTCATTGCACCAGGCTGATAAAAGGCTGATGCAAATCTAGCTAATGTAGTCAGGCATGCACATACCAATTGGGCTTTCCAAAGGGGCCTTTTCCATATTGATCCACATGTTTGCATTTCTTTGCTTGCTGTTTGTGACCCCTCCTCACATAACTGGAATTAGTGTGCTCATCTATTTCAAAGATTCCAGATTCCTGTATGGCAGCCTGTCCACCGGCTCCAGACACCACATTTAAAACAGAGCTTCAGCACATCCTTAAAAGATTTTTCCAGTTTCCCCTGCTTGTACTGGCCTTTCAGCTTACTCCACAGAGGAGATGCCAGGTGTCCCACTGTCATCTACTCCTGGAAACCGTAATCCAGCATGGTGCTACAGAGGGTCCCTGCTCCTTCAGAGCACAGTCACATGCCAACCCAATGCACTGTAAGAGAAACTTGCAGTTCATGCTGAGGAAAGTGCATAAGTATCTGTGATTCACTCAGTATCAATATTCAATAAAACTATTACTGCAAGCAACATGTTACAGGCCTTCAGTTTGGTATAGAGTCTATATTCTACTGTAAAGGATTTTATTTCCTTAACTCTCAAAGTATCACTAAGATAAAGTCAAAAAATTCAAGAATGGTCTTCCATTTTAAACTACAGAGCTAGTGAAAACCTAGTCATGTTTAGGACTTCTGATACAGCTTAACACATGATTTAGACATTGTTATATTCCTATGAGGTGAAGCTTTGACATCTTGTTCAACAAACCTACTTAACCACTTCTCCCACATAGCTATTCATTCTCGCCTCAAAATTCTTACACATGCCACCTCCTCCCCATGCCTCAAAATTGTTACACATGCCATCTCTGAAACTCTTTTGCTTCTCTGGTCAAGCATTAACCACTCCATCTTTAAAATCAGGTTTCAAATTCACACCTACTTTTCTTTCAATGCCTCTCCCTTCACTAACTCATTATTTTCAGTATCCCATCAATAGCAGTTCCTTTGGAGAAGGCAATGGGTCCCCACTCCAGTACTCTTGCCTGGAGAGTCCCATGGACGGAGGAGCCTGGTGGGCTGCAGTCCATGGGGTCGCTGAGGGTCAGACACGACTGAGTGACTTCACTTTCACTTTTCACTTTCATGCACTGGAGAAGGAAATGGCAACCCACTCCAGTGTTCTTGCCTGGAGAATCCCAGGGACGGGGGAGCCTGTTGGGCTGCCATCTATGGGGTCGCACAGAGTCGGACACAACTGAAGCAACACAGCAGCAGCAGCATGATTCTATAAACTCGCATACACCTGGTATCTCTGCTGTGGCTACTTTAATCATAAGATACATATAGATAGGAACTATGTCTGCCATTTCTGTTGCACCACCTGACATTTTCCACAAGTGATATGCTATTAAACCAGATAATTTTAAAACCTGTAAACCCTCATGTGAAGTGTTTACCAATTTTGATGACATAAATATTCCCACCATGGCTCATTTCAAGCAACCAACATAAAGTCGCTGAATCTTGAGATAGGAAGATATGGGCACTCTGACTCTGGAACCAGAACAAAGCATTGTTCCATGCTCACCACAACTCCTGAGTTGTGCTGAGCATAATTTACTGAATATTAAGTTTCCCCTTCTGATAGGCCCACCTGCTACATTTTTGACAATTTTCAAAAATGTCTCTTTTCAATTTGGGCTCATTCAAAACACATCTATTTTGTGGAATCATAAGTTACATGAGGGAAGATGCTTGTCTATTTTCTTTACAGCTGTAAAAATGGCTAGTTCTGGGCCCAGAGTAAACACTTGAAAAATTAATTGCCAAAGGAATTAATTCTCAATAATTTAAATATAAACTATGTAAAATCCAGTAGGAGTCGCTATATGCCTCCCATCATAAAATAAATTTAACCTACATGTGAAAATAAAATAATCATACAGAAAAGAACTATCAAGTTAAAAGATACCTTAGAAATTATCAGGTGTGATCCCTGCATTTTATTAAAAAGGAAAACCTTTTCACAGTAGTTAATTGACAAGTTAATTGACATGCAGTCCCACAGTGCCAGAGGAAGCCTAGAACTCAGGTCTCTTGGTATCTGGTCCAAATCTTCTTTGACTAGGTAATCATTAACTGCCCCTTGGGTTATTACCTATTTGAGCTATTAACCTATTGGGAAACTGCTAACATTTTGAAAAGCAGACTTTTTCACTGTATATTAATGTTGAAATCCAACACAGAAAAGCATTTGATAGAATATCTAATAAAGAAAAGCCAAACTAACTGTAAGACTATCAGTGACAAAGACAGATTATAATTATATAGTTCTGTATAAATCAAATGACATTTTCCTCAACATAGCATCATAGGAGCTGAGATTAGCCCAGTTTCTATATTCATACCATCTTTAAATTTGGAATCATCTATGAACTTAATTATCTTGGTTACTATTACCTCTTAACTGATCATTAGTATAGAGGTCATATAAAATTAGTCCTTATATTGATTCCAAAAATTACCACCAAGATCTTCCCTTAATTCAGAAGCATAAGAAGCTTTAAAAATGGCCAAGAATCTACCATCTTTAAAAGTTTTAATTTATTTTTATATATGTGTATATATAATTATACATATGTTACATATGTTATTGGGATCTCAGTTATGGTCTTATTAAAAACGCCTAAGTAAAAATTATAAATATTGTGTAAAGAAAGATTTTTCTTCCAAGAATTGTAATATTCGATACTGAATTTCTGTGAATGAGTCAAGAAGGTTGATAGTCTCTAAAGTTGTTTCTACTATGAAACAGATGAGTAAAGCAGAATCCAAATGTAAATAACCAGTAACATATATAGTGAAAATTACAGTATTTTAACAAGTGACAGATGTTACATATGCCTCTCATGAGAAATCCTTTATCCATTTCATTATTTGCTACCATTTTAAAAATCCACAATTAAATTAAAGTGCTAAATGTGCTATTTCCTCCCTGACAATAACCAAAATCCCCACCCTCTCCATTCCTAGACGAGAAGTGAATATTCGAAGATAACTGCAGCAGGTGAAGTTCATTAGCCAATGTTCCCCTAACACCTACGGCAGTTTTCTGATTTTTTTTGGTATGATCTTATTACTGTCTAATTATCCATATTGCTTTTCTTCCTTTTTGTTAAACAGAAATTCACAGAAGCAGTTTAAACTTTCATTCAGAATCATTAAATACACCCCCCTCCTTCACTGATAATTGGCCTCTTTATTAACTGATTTCTCCCGTTGATTTATTACATATCTTTTTCTTTTTTTGCCAAACTTGTATCCATTCTGTTAATACATTCTTTACCTTCTTTCAACTCGATTAACACACTGTCACTGTTACCAAAGCTTTCCTATTATTTCTTCGGGTTCTTACTGCTCTTTGAAGATCCTCTAGTAGAATAATGAATTCTTAATAACCTGGAACATTTTGATGATTCATACTTAATTATATAGTACAATTTACGTGAGACATACAACTAACACTTAAATGTTTCCTATTGTGTTGTCTTAATACTCTACAGTAACTTTGCAGCAATCCAAATACACAAATCTTTGCAATATGACTTATGACCTCTAAAAGCACAGAGAGCCATATTACAATTATCATATTCATAGCCAAATCAAACTGAGTCAGCCTCTGTCAGCAGTTTCCATACAGTTTTTAATAAAATGAAATAGATACTTGTTGTGCCTTCAGTAAATATTAATGTGACCTCTGAATATGAGTAAACCGGTCACTAGATTATGCAAGGAGTAAACTTTCATAATAATGGGTCATTGAGGCTTCTCTTTAATGGAAATAAACAATTGCCAATTAAAAAAAAAGGTATTTCTATTCTTGGAAAGAAATGTTTTCCTGAACTCCAAAACACTGATAAAGTTTGGTGGCTGTCACTTTAAGCTCTCTCCCTTTCTTATCAGCCTCAGACACATTTCCCAGCAATGCCACCTCCTCTCATCAAAAACAGTGCTTTTGTTTGTTTTTGTTTTTTTGTAAAAGGGGGAAAAAAAAAAAAAAACAGGAAGGTAGCTATTGACCTTAGATCAAATAAGGTGATATTGAAGTTCTGAGATTTCTTCCACTTTTCCAGGACTTAAGCTATGAAATGGAATATGGGATCTAGGATCATTTTTTTTTCTAAGAACAGGTGCAAAGTGCATATGAAGTCAACAAAAGAGATGGAAGCAACCAGAACTAGATTAACCAGTAGAGCCAAAAACTCAACACCCATGATAAACGACAATAGAGAAAGAAATAGAAGATGTCTATAGCTTTCGTATTCTGAATAATTTTAAACAAAAAAAGAATTTTGCGCTCATCCTCTTGTAAAATACCTGCCTGCCAACTTTAGATTTTTCGATTTTTAATCATTTCAACTGAAGTCAATCTTTATAAGCATATATTCATCTGACTTCTTAGACAAAAAAACCCCTGGTGTTCAAAGTCCCCTTATCTGTTATAAAGTGTCTGTTTAATGTATCTACAGAGCTTCTCATCTTTTAAAAATATCTTATCAATTTGACTCCAGCTTCAAAAGTTTGCAACATATTTTTCCAGTGTTCTGAGGGATTGAGATTTATGTCTAGCTCTTTTAACAATTTCATCTGGATTCCTAAATCTATTTCACATAATTTACTTTGAATGGAAGACATCTTAAAGATCAACTAGTCTATACCTCTTACTTAGCAGGTGCTAAAACTTGACCTTAAGAGTAGTTAAGAAAATCTCTCCCAGGTCACTCAGCCACTTACTGACTGAAAACAGCTAAAAGGAACAATATTTTCTGAAGCTTATTCTTATATCTGGGGCTTCCCTAGTGGCTCAGTTGGTAAAGAATTTGCCTGCAATGCAGGAGACCATGGCTCAATCCCTGGGTCAGGAAGATCCCCTGGAGAAGGAGATGGTAACCCACTTCAGTATTCTTGCCTGGAAAATTCCTTAGATAGAAGACAGAGATGCCTGGTGGGCTACAGTCTCTGGGTTCACGAGAGTCAGATATGACTTAGCAACTAAACCACCACCACTCTTTATTTTTATGCAAAGCAACTTGCAGGTAGAGGCTTACAGGTTTGTTTTACATAAAAGAAAATAATTTTTCATTACTTAGGCAAGTGGTTAATAAAATTTTTCAAATACTTAGTAAGAGTCTTCCATAAAAGTTCATCTCTTTATACATTCTAAGGGTAATATTGGGCTTCCCTGGTGGCTCAGACGGTAAAGCATATTAGAACTATTTGCATCTTTCCTTTGCTAAACACAATTTTATATTGCCACTCTAACAAATTAAAACAAATGAAGGGGTTTAAAGTTAAAATAACAGCCATTTAAAATTTAAAAAGCTCAGCATCCTCCGGGACTGCAGTCCGGCAAGTTCAGTTGGGTACTCCGTTTGGAGTCTCCAAAGGCCCAAATCAAGCTGTAGGCAACTCTGGGTTCTTCTCTAGAGACTGCTGTAGAGTCCATTCCAGACTCACTAGCTTGTTGGCAAAATTCAATTCTGTGTATGACTGGCCTTTGGCAAGAGTTCATTCTTAGTTTCTAGAGGTAGCCTGTTTTCTTCTTCTCATGGTCCTTGAATCTTCAAAGCCAGCAAAAGCGCATGGAAGAGTTCCCATTCCCTGGCTCTCTCTGACTTGTTCCACTGCACTTTCCTCACTTCCGCCTCTGCCTGCTTTTAAAGACTCATGTGACTACATTGGGCCCACCTGGATAATCTAGGCTAGCTTCTGCTCTTAAGGATTCCTGAGACAGCATTGATTGGACTCACCTGAATAACCTAAGCTAGCCTCCTCGCTTTAAGGTCAACTGAAGGTCAACCTTAATTACAACCACAAAGTCCCTTTGCCAATACAAGGTAACGTATCCATGGGCACAATATCTCAACATATTCACTGTCCTAGGAATTAGGCATGGAAACTTGAGGGTCAAAATTCTGCCTACTATAGCTAGCACCTATTTTATTGATGTAACCTTAAAGAAATGTGACTTTTTTTTTAAACACATCATATTGTTCAAACTTAACAACTCTAACAAAAATGTAAATTTTCACCCTTAATATTTATACATCCATTTCCAGGAATGACTCAGATTGGTCCTGTTTAGATGCAGTACACACCAGTGAACCAATCACCCATGGCCTAGATATTTCCTAACTGACCTATCACCCAGTTCATAATCCTCCCCCTAGCTGTCTCTAATTTGCACTAAACTGATCTAGCTCTTCAGTTACACTAGTTTTTGTCTCTAGAATCCCTTTCAATTCTTTTCTACATTCTCATTCTCTAATAAACTCTATCTTTTCATCAATTTTTAATATATTGATTATAATTATTTTATACATCATGTCCAATAACTCCAAAAACTAGAACACCATGAGAGTGTTTCTACTGTTTGCTGTTTTATATTTTTTAAGCTTGGACCTGGCTTGTGATACACATGGTAATTTTTATAGAATGTGAGGTACTGTTGCTTCTGGCAATGACAGATAGTTAAAGTGAAGGCAGATGACCTTAAAATCAAGATTGAGTTTATCAGAGGCTGCATTGTAATTTTTGTAACTTATAGTCTATTTCTAGTTCTCCCTAACTCCTAGGACATACCTTTTGGGGATTTCAATTAAAAGTTGAAAACGCTTCACCAGGGTCCTGCATATGCCTGAATTCTACTTTGTGGCTTCTTAGCCCTGTGAAACTGCTAAAAATTATGCCCAGCATCTCCCATCTTAGCCTGCACTGCTTCGCTTCTCAGCCTCATGGCATGAGCTGTTTATAAAGTGACAAAAACCCAAGATGAGAAGTGGCGCTAAATACAGGGCTCACCTCAGTGTGTTGCTCTTCACTCTGGGATCTTTCCTCCTTGGTGGTACTATAATGCCTTTATATATTCTTTTTAACAGTATTTTCTCATGTTTTCAAAATGGGCCTTAGTTTGAAATAAACTAAGAAATCAGATACTGATTGATCTCAGTGGTCTCTGTTTATATGTGCATGCATATCTTATTGATTCCAAAAGTATCAAAGATGGATTGACATACATATGGGATAGTTAATTTTTGTGTATTATATTTTCTGCTTGAAAGCTCAACTATTTACTTCTTAAATTTTTAAGTTATTCCTCTGTTAGAATTATTATTTAAAGCTTATCTTCAAAATGCCTCTCCTTCACAGTTCGTCTGACACCTTACATATAACAAACAACAAGCATTTAGGAGTGTCTTTTCTGTAAATGCTGTCCTGCACTTTTTTTTTTTTAAGTAGGGTAACAGTGTCCTCAGAGACTGGGTTTTTTTCCACAATAAAAATAAAAAGTTACAAACATAAGTACCACTATTTCATGGACTGCTGCCTATATAACTTCATTCTTTGACAACTTCTAGTCATCTCTCAGAGGATATAAGATTTATGAAAAGGGTTGAGCAGAGGCTATGGATAGCTCCTATAGTTACATTACCATAAAATATCAATAATTCAAAATTGAAATTTATGATCACTGAAACATCTCTAAGCTATAATTTGTCTCAACTAAGAAAATGTTTTATTGCATAATTAAATGTATAAAAATTGTGAAGGCAATTTATCCTGCTCAAGAAAGGAAATTGCTTTTAAGGACCACCTTAAGGTTACCAACTTTCTATCTATATGCCTCTAAACAGTATTTATAAAATCAATTTAATCTAGATCAAATAATAGCAAATAAAACTTACACTATCTCATTTTTTAAGTATCATTTGTAAATATACTTAGTAATGAATACAAATTATTATGGGTAATTGAAAGTGCTAAAACCTAAATCTCTTACCAAAATAAATTACAGCCCAACACTTCACTCTCTCGCATTTTGAATACCAGTTAATTAAAAACAATGAACAAAAGCCTAGGCACTTCCTCCCACCTATAGAACTTTTCTCTTAAAGTCATGTTCTTCCTAGATTTGTGTTCCTGAAATGCACAATATTAACTACAAACTAAAAAAAAAAAAAAAAAAAATCGCTCTCAACCAAAAAAATTAGGAATAAGTACAATGGATAGACTAGATAAGTATTCACAATTATATCCTCCCAGCTCAACAGATTAAATGGCTTTTAATACAATTATAAGTCATTATTCAGTATTATCATTGCCCTGGGCATTTGTTACAAAACATGAATTTCCATGTTTCAGCAGACTGCAGTTAATTTCCAATGGTGGGTCAAGGGACCTTTAAAGATTTACGAGCACTCAAGACAAAAAGGAACTAGCACCTTTCTTTTTTTCCCCAAAGGCTCTATTCTATTTCATCTATTTCCCTGGCTCACATCTTCATAACTCTTTGCATATTTACTGCTACAGATGTAGCCATCACAGAAAATGGCAATTAGCTTAGCATATTGCAAACCAGCTGTCAAAATTGTATGCAGATTCTATGTTTATAATAAAGTATTATTGCTATTAATGAAGAGACTACATTTCAAGAAACAGTGTATCAGAAATTTCATGGGATAATCCAATTGATGTAGAGATGCAAGGGCTTGTGTGACTTCTTTGCTAAGAATGAGTAAGGATCCTCAACCAAACCATTACTATATACAGATGCTTTACATTTTGACAGTCAAGAACACTGGGTTTGATGGGAAGCCCTTCAAACCTTCATTCTTCCATTTACCAGTCAGCTTTATGATCTTAAACAAGTTACTTAGCCTCTTTGTACCTCAGTGTTCTCACCTATAAATGGGAATAACCACATACCTACTTTACTAGGGTTTATTTTAATGAGGATTAAATAAAAATGAATATAGAATTCAGCCTTGGGACTGGGAAATGATAAACAATCAATAAATATTAGAATTGTTGTGAAGCACATAAAAGAGATGCTCAATTATTAGTAAAATATAAATCAAACCTACAATGGGATATTACGTCACACTGATCAGAATGGCTATCAACAAAACTTCTACAAACAATAAATGCTGGGGAGGGTGTGGAGAAAAGGGAACCCTCCTATAATGTTGATGGGAATGTAAACTGATGCACCCACTATGGAAAACAATATGGAGGTTACTTAAGAAACTAAAAATAGAGCTACCATATGATACAACTAAGATCATGGCATCTGGTCCCATCACTTCATGGCAAATAGATGGGGAAACAGTGGAAACGATGGCTGACTTTATTTTTCTTGGCTCCAAAATCACTGCAGATGGTGACTGTAGCCATGAAATTAAAAGACATTTACTCCTTGGAAGGAAAGTTATGACCAAACTAGATAGCATATTGAAAAGCAGAGACATTACTTTGTCAACAAAGGTCCATCTAGTCAAGGCTATGGTTTTTCCAGTGGTCATGTATGGACATGAGAGTTGAACTATAAAGAAAGCTGAGTGCCGAAGAATTGATGCTTTGAACAGCGGTGTTGGAGAAGACTCTTGAGAGTCCCTTGGACTGCAAGGAGATCCAACCAGTCCATCCTAAAGGAGATCAGTCCTGGGTGTTCATTGGAAGGACTGATGCTGAAGTTGAAACTCCAATACTTTGGCCACCTAATGCAAAGAGTTGACTCACTGGAAAAGACCCTGATGCTGGGAAAGATTGAGGGCAGGAAGAGAAAAGGACAACAGAGGATGAAATGGTTGGATGGTATCACCAACTCGATGGATATGGGTTTGCATAGACTCCGGGAGTTGGTGATGGACAGGGAGACCCAGCATGCCGCAGTTCATGGGGTCTCAAAGAGTTGGAGATGACTGAGCGACTGAACTGAACCGATAATACAGCAATCCCACTCCTGGACATACATCCAGAAAAGATAAAAATTCTAATTCAAAAAGATAACATGCATCCCAAAGTTCACAGCAGTACTATTTACAATAACCAAGACATGGAAGCAATCCAAATGCCCATCAAGAGATGATTGATGAGATATATATTAATATATAATGTAAGGTATGTACACACAATGGAATTTTACTTAACCATAAAAAAGCATGAAATATTGCCATTTACAGCAACATAAATGGACCTAGAAAATATCATATGAAGTGAAGTAAGTCGGAGAAAGACAAATATATGATATCACTTTCATGCGGAATCTAAAAATAATACAAATGAATCCATACACAAAACAGAAACAGACTTACAGAGACACAAAACAAACTTATGGTTACCAAAGTGGGGAAAAGAGGTAAAAAAGAATAAATTAGGAACTTAGGATCAACAGATACAAACTGCTATATATAAAATAGATAAGCAAAATAAAATGTATTGTATACCACAAGGAACTATATTCAGTATCTTGTAATAGCCTATAGTGGAAAATAATATGAAAAAATATATATATGTAACTGATCATTGTGCTATACACTGGAAACTAACGTTGTAAATCAACTACACTTCAATAAATAAATACTTTTAAAAAATAAAGAGACTTCAGTCCTACAAGAAAAAAAAATAATAAACTATAGTGGGTACTTTTCTCTCTTTGTAAATTACATGTCTTTTTTCCTTTGTCTCTGAACCTGATCATCCCAACACTCACCAACACAGTGTTTACCTCTCTTTGGGAGTCTACTGTACTTCATAGAAACTACATTAGTATTTCTCCACTTCACACTTTAGGATCTCATCTTAGTTCACCCTTAGATGAGACACCTTAGACACCCTCCAGGAAAGCAGCAGGTACAATGGGAGAAGATTTCGACAGAGCGTTTGTCCACTTAAGAGGCAATGTGTGTCACACAGGTAATTTCAAATGTTCTACTAGCTACATTAAAAAAAGGAAAAAGAAACAGGTGAAATTAATTTTAATAATACATTTCATTTGATTGAATATATCCAAAATATGTCTTTCCATTGGTTCAGTGCTAAAGAACTCACCTGCCAATGCAGGTGATACAAGAGACTCAGGTTCAAACTCTGAGTTGGGAAGATCCCCTGGAGAAGGAAATGACAACCCATTCCAATATTCTTGCTTGGAAAATTCCATGGACAGAGGAGCCTGGTGGGCTGCAGTCCATGGGGTTGCCAAGACTTGGACATGACTGAGCACACAAGCACTTGGTATACAAAATACTATCATTTTAACAAGCAGCAGTAGCCACATTACGTAACAAGCACACAGTAGCAGAAGTAAAGAAGGCAGAGTGTCAAAGAACTGATGTCTTTACTGTGGTGCTAGAGAAGACTCCTGAGAGTCCCTTGGGCTGCAAGGAGATCCAACCAGTCAATCTTAAGGGAAATCAACCCTGAATATTTATTGGAAGGACTGATGCTGAAACTGAAACTCCAGTGTTTTGGTCATCTAATGCTGACTCATTGGAAAAGTTCCTGATGCTGGGAAAGACTGAGGACAGAAGGAGAAGAGGGTGTCAGAGGATGAGATGGAGGGCATCACCAACGCAATAGACATGAACTTGGGTAAATTTTGGGAGATGGTGAGGGAGAGAGAGGCCTGGTGTGTCGCAGTCCATGGGGTGGCAGAGTGGGACACTCCTGGGCGACTGAATAACAAAAGCCACCTGTAACTGCTCAATAGCCACATATGCATACTATATCAAGCAATACAGGTTTCATTGGACCTGTATTCAAATACAGGTTCAAATGGACCGGTATGCAAATTCTGGCTCTGCCATTTACTTGCTAAATCTTAGTTTTATCACTTTAACTATGTCTGCAAGATTTAGTGTATACAGAAGTAGAAATATAATGTTTGCATATGAAACATATAATGTTATAAACCAAAGTTACCTAAATAAAAAGTACATTAAAAAATAAATAAATAATGTCCACTACCCACAAAAATAATAACAACTATTTCCTGTTACTGTTATGAGAAATAAAATGGCAACCCAAAGCACTTAGTGTAATGCCTGACATACAGGAGTGTTCATTAAAGGAGAATTCGCTCACCCTCGCCTTCTACTGTAGAAGTGAATGCTGGCTCAGTGTAGTATAATCTGTCACCTAGCCTTAGTTCCTTCCCTTCTAACCCTACTACAAACTGTAGCTCTCCCCAGCTGCACAGGCCTCCTTCCTTGCTTCCTGGCATCTAAAGAATTATCTGTGTGGACTTATAGAGGCTATGGGATTTCTTAGTCAGGACACAAATATGTGGTTCCAAGAACCTGAAAATCTCTGTGCCTGACAATTTCCATCTCCTCTGACCCTGTCTTATCCACCTTCCCAACTGTTACCACTGCTGCAGCCTCCCCAGCAACTGCCATCAACAGCACCACCTCCTCACTAGAGACAAGACTGACCCTCAAACATTCAAAGGGATCATTCTCCAAATTATCTGGCCAGGACCCTTCAAAACTGTCAAGCTTAAAAAAGATGAAGAGTGACCAAGGATATGTCGCAGATTAGAAGAGACTAGAGAGATAAGAAAAATAAAAACAAAATATAGGATCCTGGGTAGGAGTTTGGTCTAGAAAGAGGACATTAGTGGGAACACTAGCGTAATTTAAATAAGGTCTGTAGATTAGTTAACAGTATTGTATCAGTGTCAATTTCCCAGTCTCCATAATTATGCGATGGTTGTGTATGATGTTAATATTTGGAGGGCGTAAGAATAAGGTTTGAGAAGCTAATGTATAACATGGTGATGACAGTTAATAAACTGTGTTATATAACTGAAATTCACCAACAGTAGAACTTAAATGTTCTCTCACTCTCTCTCTAGCTTATGCCCAATCCCCTCCCTGCCCCCCACACACAAAATGTAAATAGGTGATGAGTGACTTAATTAACTCGATGAGGGAAATTCTTTCACAATGTGTACATATATCAGTTCATCCCAGTATACACTTTAAATATCTTACAATTTTGTCAATTTTATATTAACAAAATTTAAAAAAATAAATAAGGGGATATGTGGGGACTCCCTGTACTATTTTTACAAACTTTAAGTCGATAATATCTCAAAATGAAAAGTTGAAACACTCTTAAACATGATTATTTGAAACTTTATTATGAAGGAAACTCTGTCCCAATGGTTCTGTTAATTGATATATCATTATAAAATAGTGCTACTTATGTTAAGTCTATGGCAGTAAGGCCATCACACAGGTTAATGAAAAGTCAATTCCGAGGTATAGAAAATCCACCTTAATCACCACTATTAGTCTGCAAATCCACCAAGAGAGTATGATGTCTCCTGTATACACTCAGTAACACTGAGGACTCAATGACAGCAAATAATGTTTTGTGTGATGTTATTAAACAAAGACACCTTTCGATTTAACATTACTGAATAACGTGCTTAAACAGTTGCTGCACTGCTACAGTCTTTTACGGAAAGAAAGTGACAGGAAAAGAGAAGGAAGAGATGCAAAGAAGCATATTCCAATATGTACCCTTCCCCCACCCAGACCTTCCTTGCATTAGGGAATAGAGTTGGTCAATAAACTGAATGAAATAGATGGGACAGTCTGCTCTGCTACATACTGTCTTACTGTAACATGAATTAGTTCATAGGCAGCTGCTGAGAAAGAATGGAGAAAGAAGTCAGCATAAAGCAGAAGCTTCACTGGTCCACATCTGATTTTCTCCCAAAATCATCAATGTCTCATTACTATCAGTTGAAGGCTGAGTAGACTAAAGGCAGCAAGCTAAGAAGGAATCAGTATTATACATTCAACTTTTTTCCTAGAAAGCTTACTGCAAGTTTAACCCAGATCTTAAAACAAAAAACTTACAACAAATAAAACAACACAAAACAATGAGCTGAACATCCATCTCTGGGATCAGTACATTTTGTACATAGCTTGCAAATCTTTCTCTTCTTGCAAATTCTGGTAATAATAACCCTGGCCCTTGAAAACACAGATAGCCTCAAACCTTCCTTATATCTTCTTCCATCAAGCTATCTTCACCTTTATTGTTTTAAGTAAATCCAACATTTACTGCAGTGTTTATTTATTAGAAACTTCAGATGTCTTTTAAATAATGCTATTGGAATTATTGTGATTTTCATTGGTGTTCTAGGTTATGAAGATGCATAAGCCCTAGTAATTTAAGAATGAATTTGCCAACCACAGAGTTTTCCAGAAAGGCATATATAATATTATAGTAGAAATGCTGCATTTCCACATACTCTGAATACATAAAATGCTGTCCAGGAATGATTTAAAATATAAGCTATCACACTACTTTGTTACCAAAGATTACTTATGTATCAATAAAATGCATAATTAACATCAATTTGTTATCTTTGTATTTTATATTTAGCCATAAATTCAAAATTTAGTCATGTGTTTCTGTATTAGTCACACATTTCTTATATTGACAGGATATTCTAATGTAAGAACATGTGTCCAGAAAGCATTTTTGCTCATGAAACTAAAAAGATACTTTAAACAGTGTCTTTTATTAGTATTGCATCATACTAAACAAATATAAGCCTGGTTGTTCACCAAAAGAAAGCAACAGTTACTGCTTGATGATTATTTGTTGTTAAATAATATGATACCAATCACTAAGCATTTTTACATGTAAATAGCTCCTACTAACAACAAGCATTATGAAAGAAAATTTGTGTTATTTGTACCTAACAGAGATACATCACATAGTTAACTCATTTAAAATACAGTTCAATTGAGGTAGCTATCACTTAGTATATCAACCTCAATTTGAATATACTGTTTTTGAAATTAATTTATATAATAAGTATCAATCACTTTAATATTTACAGAAAAGGATAACATTTTCTTTTTTTTATATATAGTCTAGGATATGCTAGGGTACCGTTTTGGATCCATGCAGACTTGGATTTTAAGGAGCCTTTTTTTCTCCCCAATTACCTATTCAAATTCATTTGGTTAAAGACAGTCAGCATGTTTCTCACAGAGAAAATACACCGCACAATAGTCTGCTTATAAGGTGACCTCTTTCACTTGGGTGGGTATCCTCTCCATCACGGACTAAGTGAGGATGTAACCTTGTCAAACCAAAAGCGAAAGAATAATGAGCACACGACAGGCTAACCCAGCATGGGAAGGTTGTTAAGGAGGTTGCAGAAACAGTTCCCTGAATGACAAAGTAAAAGGATACTCTGAAGAGTAGGTTAATATTAAAGAAAGCACTCAAGAATATGAGAAGCATTAATCCCCATCCTTGGATGTCTGCCATATAAAACTCCACTCAAATTTATTTCATTAGTTACTGACCAGTTTTAGTTAATATGTTTTCAAATAAATCTTAGTAGAACAGGCTTGACAGAGACACATTTAGAAAATATCTGTTTCCACAAAGCAGTAACCAAAGATAAGTAAAAGCAAGCAGATAACGTTTTACTTTTACCAATTATAAATTATCACCCAACAATAAACAATTATTCTAATTCAAGAATCATACTTATAAGTTCAAAGTCTTCACCAAACAGTAGGATTTTACTATCATTAAAACAAATAACAGTAACTACTACATTAATTACTTCCCCAATGCACTAACTGACATAACAGGGAATCATGTTAAAACATTTGTATAAGTAGCTGAAAAGAGTAGAAATTAGGCAAGTTCTGTTGCAGTCTTCTCAGTGTAAATTTACTTTTAAAATAAACAAACCTCTAGTCTTAATCATTCAAACAGGAATATCATTGTGTCAGTCATGTACATTTTGACATTCCTTTTCTACACTAAGATTAGAATGAAATTCTTGTTCCTGACCAGTCGTAATACTTTAACAGAGAAATAGTGCCACCTTTTGGTCCCAAACAAAAGCCTCCAGTCTACCATCTTCCAAACTTCCTTTTTTCAGTTAAATCACTGATACATATATATAAATGCCACTGAATTTCAAGTCACACTTACAATGGTCTAGAAATATTTTGTAGCTACACAGCTAATAAAGTATGAGAGTAACATACAAGTTGCTTCCAAAATACAATATTTCAAAATAACTCAAATACCAGATACACGTACTCTAGATCATCAATATAATAATTTCTAATCAATATTTCATCAAACACGTTTTGCCAAACCAAGTATGTCAATCAAGTGATAAATTTTAAGTATCATAGAAAAAAATATTCTTTCATAGTCTTGTTATATTTCAAAATAGATTTTGAAAAATGTATTACATTTTAAATGACCTATTAATTTAGTAATTGACAATATGGTATAAACAGGGAATTACTAGCTAAATCAGATAATTATAAATCATCTTATATAGGAATATAGTATGTTTCTGATTTACTTACACTAATGACACAATGTCACCACGTTGTACTTCAAAATTCCTCACTTTCCAATGGTTCAAAAGCACCACATCAGATGACTGGCTCCCCCCAGGATTCAAAGAAGGCTAAAAAATAAGAAGAAAGAGACACATCTGTCATTTGTAATTTTCAATCTTCATGGTTCCTTGCACTTCATAGCTGTAGTGCAGTGCAATAAAACATTTCTAATATAGTAGCTTTCAATAAATTGCTGTTCTAAAATAACTGCAAATGATGAGTTTTCAAAAAGGCTCATCGGGATTCTTCACAGGTAACCAGAAAAAAAAATTACCAATACTCATTTCAAAGGAAAATGTGCTAGATAGTCAACTCTTTACTAAACCCCCTTAAAGAAGCATGGAAAATCTTAAGAAGAAATAAAAGAAAAAAGTGAATCAAGCCTCTGCATAGAATATTCAGATAGGACCTAATTCCATAGTAGGTACATCTGATTGCTCCATTTGAAGAGAAGAAATAATCTCAAATCAACCAGGAAAATACCACAGTAAACAGTAAAGAGCCCAGAAGTAGCAAGTGATGAAATAATCTTGGAAAATATGGGAATTTCCCATTTTGATCTCTTTTTTCTACAGAGAGCTTGCAGGAAGGGTCCTGGCTTCAGTCTAAGCCTAGTAAGCAGCCTTCACCCTAGGATTTAGATAAGTCTAGATGCCTAAGGACCAATGGGGCAGACACAGAGAAAGATTTTCTGTAAGAGTTTATCTGATGGCCAGGAATCATCTAGGCATAAGAAACTGATTAAGGAACCATAAAGCCAACACATCTATCACCTGGACAGGACTGCTGAAAAAGTCAATGGATATCAAGTCTGAAACTTGATGGTAGAATAAGAAAAAGGAGGAGAGCTTTTTCACCACTGACTCTCCAGGGTCTCTGGGAACGTCATTGGTCTAAAAGAGCAATTGCTGTGGTGGTGGGGAAGGTACTAGACCACAACGGAGGCTCCCCCAACTCACAGATGGTGGGTTGACAGCAAGAACAGACAGAGCCACAGAAGCCAGGGCAGCAGCGAGGAAAACAGCACATGCCCAGCAACAGGCTGCCCTGGAGCAGTAGTGCCACGGTGATGTTTCAATCACTCAGCCGTGACTGACTCTTGGGACCCATGGACTGTAACCTGCCAGTCTCTGTCTACGGGATTTCCCAGGCAAGAACATTGGAATGGGTAGCCATTTCCTTCTCCAGGGGATCTTCTCGACACAGGCATCAAACTCTTGCATTGCAGGAGGATTTTTTGCAGACTGACCCACCAGACAAGCCCTAGCAGTGACATACTCTTTTTAAAGATTCCTGGAATTACTTGTAGGTTTTCTAAAAAGCAGGTGTGAACAAAGGCGTAGAAATGTGTGGGGGCTATTATTACTACTTTATTTTTGGACTCCCCAGATTTTTTGTGACCAAAAACTTATTGGTTATCCTTGGGGATCTCAAACACTCTTATAGCTTCTGCAACTCCTTTATGTGATAATGCCTAAACATCTCTAACTTTAGTTTTGAATTCCCTGCTAATCCTCACTTGACTATCTGACATAAAATTCAATACTATTAAATGGAATTGTCATCATTCCCTAGCATAAAAGTTTTCTCCCTTTCTTACATCCTACTCACTATTTCCCCAGACAACCAACTTTAAATCTTACTTACCTTTTTTTCTTCATGTCCAACCAGTCACCAAGCCAAAGGGATTTTTTTTTTTCATAATGTCTTTCACTTAAGACCCATTTTGTCTATTCTCTCTTCTGTCATCATCTTTCAAGCACCAATCAACATATAAGCCTTCACTGTTGTTTAGTCGCCAGGTCATGTCCAACTCTTTTGTAACCCCATGGACTGTAGTCCACCAGACTCCTCTGTCCGTGGGATTTTCCAGGCAAGAACACTGGAGTGGGTAGCTATGCACCTATACTAATCAGTTGCTCACCTCCAACTCAAAAGTGAATGATTCTATTTCTTTCCAGCTATAAGATTTTGAGAAACTTACTTAACTTTGTTATACTTCAATTTCCTTACTAGTAAAATGGTGATATTTAGTAACTTTTCTCTAATTAGTAATTAAATAATAATAATATCCAATACTCACCAAGTGCTTACCATGTGCCAGACATTGTTCTAAGGGCTTAACAAATATTTACTTACTTGGTGAGATCATGCATTTAAAGTGCTTAGAATGGCTCTTGACCCCTAGTTAAGCCCTCAATAACTTTTATTAGTGATGTAACTAAATCACAATTTTAATTAGAGGTAGTTTTGTACCCTTACCCCAGGTTCTTCATCTAGCTTTATCCCTAATAAGAAACAGAGCTGCAGTGGCAGGACAAATCCAAGGGGCATTGTTGGGCCATGGTGCTAGGGAATGGAGCTTTGGGAGTCACTCAGTCAGGTTAGGCTAAAAGCCAGGCGTCCATATGTGGTTTATTCTCTCTCATCCATATTTCTCATTCATATTTTCTCTTTCCTCCTCTCCTTCTCTATCCTTCAGTTCATTATCTTGCAAGCCCTTTCCCCTTATTTCTTTGTATTTTTCCTCCTTACATAACTGATGTGGTAAAGGTGGCCTAGGGGGAAAGAAACTACAATGAAAAGAAAAATCTACTTCCCACTGCACTTTCACTGGGTCCATTTCTTTTCCTTGCCATCAGAGAAGTGAAGAACAAAAGTGATTTAATTATTTCCAACTGTTCTTCCTTAGTCTCTTTTGTTGTTTTTCAAAACTTTGTGATTACAACTCATAATAAAGACATTTTATACTGTACCCAAAGTACAAATGCACATATCTGAACAAAACATCACAAAAGAATAATCACCTTTACCACACATACCCTGATATCATAATTTCTATTCTCTCCTAATCCATGTTTTTAAAATCCTGTCTATAATCAATCATATTAATTTCCCATTCACTATTATTGATTTTGGTGGTGGTGGTTTAGTCGCTAAGTCATTATTGATTTTGCAACCTAATAATCAATTATAACCCACAGTGCTAACATCATAGATTTAGATGATTCTTCTTTAACCATTATCCTATGAAAGTTGCTTTTGTCTAGAAGTCTACCTTCAGGTCTTTCATCTCTGTTTTATTTTCTTAGAAAATCACATGAATATTCTAGGTGCAAATACCACCCATAGACCTATGACTCTTAAATGTGCAGTCCCAAACGACTTGCTCCTCTTGTATAAACAATCCATACCACTTCATACTACAACACTCAGAATGCAGTAATGCCATATTTATTTATCTGCCTCACAACCAAGCAAGATGTACTTTTTACTTATTATTATGTCCCTTAGTTAAATTTATACTCTACCCTCAACTGCATTTCTGAGATTCTAGAACATGATTCTAACTGGTTGTTCAGCATCAAATCTCATCAAGCCATTCCCCTACCTAAAATCCTTTATAATAAGCTTCCCTGACTACCAGCAAGACTGTCTCCAACATAAAAATCAACACACACATGACATATAGGACCCTACCAATCCCTACTTATATTGTTCCTACAAGTGACACTCAATCACAAGCAGTACTCCATGCACAAGTTACTTCCTCACACTCCAAGACATCATATTGTTCTTGTTCAGTTGTTAAGTCACATCCAACTCTTTGCAATCCCATGGACTGCAGCACACCAGGCTTTCCTGTCCTTCACTATCTCCCAGAGTTTGCTCAAACTCATGTCCATAGAGTCAGTGATGCCATCCAACCATCTTATCCTCTGTCACCACCTTCTCTTCCTGTCTTCAATCTTTCCCAGATCAAGGTCTTCTACAGTGAGTCAGCTCTTGGCATCAGGTGGCCAAAGTACTGAAGCTTCAGCTTCAGCATGAGTCCTTTCAATGAACATTCAGGATTGATTTTCCTTCGGATTGACTGGTTTGATCTCCTTGCTGCCCAAGGGACTCTCAAGAGTCTTCTCTAGCACACTTCAGTTCAGTCGCTCAGTTGTGTCCGACTCTTTTCGACCCCATGAATCACAGCATGCCAGGCCTCCCTGTCCATCACCAACTCCCAGAGTTCACTCAAACTCAGGTCCATCGAGTCAGTGATACCATCCAGCCATCTCATCCTCTGTCATTCCCTTCTCCTCCTGCCCCCAATCCCTCCCAACATCAGAGTCTTTCCCAATGAGTCATCTCTTCGAATGAGGTGGCCAAACTATTGGAGTTTCACTTCAGCATCAGTCCTTCCAATGAATACCAAGGACTGATCTCCTTTAGAATGGACTGGTTGGATCTCCTTGCAGTCCAAGGGACTCTCAAGAGTCTTCTCCAACACCACGGTTCAAAAGTATCAATCCTTAAGTGCTCAGCTTTCTTCACAGTCCAACTCTCACATCCATACATGACCACAGGAAAAACCATAGCCTTGACTAGATGGACCTTTGCTGGCAAAGTAACATCTCTGCCTTTCAATATGCTATCTAGGTTGGTCATAACTTTCCTTCCAAGGAGTAAGCGTCTTTTAATTTCATGGCTGCAATCACCATTTGCAGTGATTTGGCAAGCATCAAATCTTCAATGCTCAACCTTCTTTGTGGTCCAACTCTCACATCCATACTTGACTCATGGAAAAACCACAGCTTTGACTATATGGACCTTCGTCAGCAAAGTGATATCACTACTTTTTAACATGCTGTCTAGGTTTATCATAGCTTTCCTTTCAAGAAGCAAGTGTCTTAATTTCATGGCTGCAGTCAGCATCTGCAATGATTTTGGAGCCCAAGAAAATAAAATTTACCACTGTTTCTACTTTCTCCCCATCTATTTGCCATGAAATGATGGGAGCAGATGCCATGATCTTAGTTTTTTGAATGTTGCATTGTAGACCAGCTTTTTTTCTCTCCTCTTTCACCTTCATCAAGAGGTTCTTTAGTTCCTCTTCACTTTCTACCATTAGAGTGGTATCATCTGCATATCTGAGGCTGTTGATATTTCTCCTGACAATCTTGATTCCAGCTTGTGATTCACCCAGGCTGGCATTTTGCATCATGTACTCTGAATATAAGTTAAATAAGCAGGGTGACAATATACAGCCCTGATGTACTACTTCTTTCTCAATTTTGAACCAGTCCCCTGTTCCATGTAAGGTTCTAACTGTTGCCTCTTGACCTGCATACAGGTTTCTCAGGAGACAGGTAAGGTGGTCTGGTATTTCCATCTTTTTATGAATTTCCCAGACTGTTGTGATCCACACAGTCAAAGGCTTTTAATGAAGCAATGAAGCAGAAGTAGATTTTTTTTTTTAATTCCTTTCCTTTTTCTATGATCCAATGATGTTGGCAATTTGGTCTCTGGTTTCTCTGCCATTTCTAAATCCAGTTTGTACATCTGGAAGTTCTTGGTCCATGTACTGTTGAAGCCTAGCTTGAAGGATTTTGAGCATTACCTTGATAGCATGTAAATGAGTACAATTGTATGGTAGTTTGAATGTTCTTTGGAATTGTCTTTCTTTGGAATTGGAATGAAAACTGAGTTTTTCCAGTCCTGTGGCCACTCTGAGTTTTCCAAATTTGCTGACATACTGAGTGCAGTGCTTTAATAGTATCATCTTTTAGGATTTGAAATAATTCACTGGAATTCCATCGCCTCCACTAGCTTTGTTCATAGTAATGCTTTGACTTTGCATTCTGGCTCTGGTTGAGTGTTACAGTGACTACACCATCATGGTTCTCCAGGTCTTTAAGACCTTTTTCATATACTTCTTCTGTGTATTCTTGCTACCTCTTCTTAGTATCTTCTGCTTGTTAGATTTCTTGCAATTTCTGTCCTTTATTGTGCCCATCTTTGTTCCCTTGATATCTCCAATTTTCTTGAAGAGATCTCCAGTCTTTCTCATTCTATTGTTTTCCTCAATTTCTCTGCACTGTTCACTTAAGGTTTTCTTAGATCTCCTTGCTATTCTCTGGAACTCTGCATTCAGTTGAGTGTATCTTTGTCTCCTTTGTCTTCAGCTTCTCTTCTTTTCTCAGCTATTTTTAAGGCCTCCTCAGACAACTACTTTGCCTTCTTGCATTTCTTTTTCTTTGGGGTGGTTTTGGTCACTGCCTCCTTTACAGTGTTATGAACTTCATCCATAGTTCTCCATCCATAGTTCCCAAGACATAATATATGCAAAATTTTTGGCTGAAATGTTTCCCTCTTTCCCCTTCCCACCATTTAACTCACACTTCAAAAAAAAACACTTGAATTCCATGAGGCAATCTCCCAGGAATTCTTTCACATCACTCCTCACCTCTCCTCCTCATTCCCGTCTTCAGTCTCCATTAGATAAACAAATGTCCCCAAGTTCCTCATCAAAACCTGTGACTTACTATCATAGAGGTTTTTTAAACATTAATTTATTTAGCTGCATCAGGTCTTATTTATGGCATGTGGGATCCTTTTAGTTGAAGCATGCAAGATATTTAGCTGTGGCTTGGGAACTCTTGGTTCCCAAGAGTTATATGGATCTAGTTCCCCCAGTAGATGGGATCTAGCTCCCCGGCCAGGGATCAAACCTGAGACCCTACATTGGGAGCTCAGAGTCTTCACCACTGGACCACTAAAGATGCCCAATTATAGTAGTTTTAAGCATTTTTATAATGATCTGATTGTCTCTCTTTCCAAGAGTATAAAAGCATTTTAAGAAGAGATTACTTCTTAAGTCTGGGTTTTTGACACCTAGGCAAGTAAGGATATTAATACATTTAATGGAAAAAAAATTTTTTTAATAAACTAATGAAATTTCCAAAGACTTTCCAAATTAATATACCCAATAAAGAGCCCTTTTTCCATCTTAGACCCAGAAGCTGAAGTTTCCTTGAGGAAATTAGCAAATTACATGCTGGTGCTTCATGGTTAGGGACAGAATAATCTCTAGAGACTCAAATTTTGACACCTCCATTCATCTTTCCCCTACAGAATCAATCATCCACCAACTTTTCTAATGTTAATTGTTAGAACCTAAAGGTAATGCCTTGTAAACTACAGATGCATGCAGAGGAAAGGAAAATCCCCAAAGCAAGCATGTCAAATTCCAAGCAGTAAAATATTAGAATCATCAGTCAACACCTGGAAGACCTTGTTTGATTTTATAAAAGAAACAATAGTTTCTTTTATCTTTGCTCTTCTGCACAAGGCTAAATTAATCATCTCCCAATCTGTGCTCCCTTAACAATTCAGGTAAACTTCAGGGATAGCCCTTAAAATATTATAGGTATCTGCCTATACAGATGAATCTTTCATTCACTTAACTGTAAGTTTCTCAATTACAGGAACCATATTTCATTCATTTTTGTATATGCCCAACCCCAGAACAGTGGCTGGAAAATAGTAAGTCTATACTTTTAAGTTTAAAAGATTAAAATAATTTGAAATCATATTTAACTAAGATGTTTCCTACCGAATGTATATTATGTTAACAGTGTATACATCTCTTTCAAAGAAAACACACTCTGGATGAGTAAGCATAGTAAGAAACCTTTTGTGTTGGGCCAAGTAGGTAATTTAAGCCTCAGGAATAAAATTGGACAGTATCCATAATGAAATAATGCTAATCAGAAAATCACAAATTTTTTTCTTTACAGTTCATTTATAAATATAAACAATACTTATGAATATAAATAACATCATTCATAAAGAAAAACTTTCTTTAATCGGGAAACTGTTCCTACATCACTATAAAAACCCACAGTTGTTTGTACTTCAATTAAATTTCTTTATAAAAACAAAAAAATTTTACTTCTTGAGTTTTCTAAAAAACTTTTCAGAAGAAAAATAATGCTCTAACTTCAAAATGAAAATATTATATAAGAAACGAAAGAAACTTCATTTGGATGCTGCAATTTTAGAAAAATTAGTAAAACCATGTTATTTCTTAGAAATTTTACATCTTGTTTTTACCCACTGTGGGAATGGCAGTTTGCTTCAGACAGAACAAGCAGTCCTTTCAAACCAAAGAAGTTATATGTATGAAATCTAAATTAAAAGTCATAAACTTTGGGAACTTGATGTAACCAGAAAGTCTATATTTTCTTGTCATGTTTTTAATACTTTAAATTGTAGATTCCCAGAGACTACATCAAAATTACAACCAACAGAAAATAACAAAGTTTTCTGAAGTAAGAAATAGCAGAGAATATTTAATTTAGGAGGTTTTTTAATTTATTTATAGTTGACTTACAATGTTGTGTTAGTTTCTAGTATACAACAAAATGATCCAGTTGTATATTTTTTAAATATTATTTTCCATATATATGTAATAGAATATATTCATTCTGGTTTTTTATATTAATAGAATACTGTGCTATATAATAGGACCTTGTTATTTATCTATTTTATATATAGTAGTATATATCTGCTAATTCCAAACTCCTAATTTATCCCTTCCTGCGCTCCTCTTTGGTAATCATAAGTTTGTTTTCTACATCTGTGGACCTCTTTCTGTTTTGTACATAAGTTCATTTGTATCATATTTTAGAGTCCACATATAAGTGACATCATATTCTCCTTCTGACTTACTTCATTTAATATGATAATCTCCAGGTCCATCCATGTTGCTCTAAATGTTATTATTTCATTCTTTTTCCATTCATCTTTTGATGGGCACTTAAGTTACTTCCATGTCTTGGCTATTGTAAATAGTGCTACTGTAAACACTGGGGTGCATTATCTTTTCAAATTAGAGTTTTCTCCAAATAGCTGCCCAGGAGTGGGGGTGCTAGATCATATAGTAACTGTATTTTTCATTTTTTAAGGAACCTCCATAATTGTTTCCATAGGGCCAGCACCCATTTATATTCCTACCAACAATGCAGGACCACTACATTTCGCCATACCCTTTCCTATGCAGGAGTTTCTACCTGTATCTCAAAATGTGTGATCGTATCAGATCTTCCTCCCAGCAGTGGAGATTTCCAGTAGTAAGAGGGAAAACATCACTAGTCATTGGGATTCCTGACAAAAAAAAAAAAACAAAAAACAAAAGCAGCCGTGCCTTTTTTTTCTTAAATGAAGAAGAGAATTTTCTTTTCTTGCATTCTCACACAATCAATTCCTAAGCTTTTGTTGTGGAGCACTAGGATTAAAAAACAAAAAACTTAGATCAGTCTTTTGGACATGTACACACTGCTATATTTAAAACAACTTAGATCAGTCTTTTGGACATGCAGACACTGCTATATTTAAAACAGATAAGCAACGAGGACCTACTATGCAGCACAGGGAATGCTGCTCCATATTCTGTAATAACCTAAATGGGAAAAGAATTTGAAAAAGAATAGATACATGTGTATCTATAACTGGGAAAAAAAGAAGAAAAAAAGCAAACAACTTAGACAAATCTTGTGGATAGCCCTTCCTCTAAGAGAGAAAACTATGTTCAAATCTGGTTTCCACTTCCTTACTAGCCAGACTGTGTGTGTGTGTGTGTGTGTGTCTGTGTGTGTGTGTCTGTGTGTGTGTGTGTGTGTGTCTGTGTGTGTGTCTGTGTGTGTGTGTGCGCGCACGCGCACATGTGCATGCTCAGTCACTTGGTCATGTTCAGTTCTTTGGACGGTAGCTCACCAGGCTCCTTTGTCCATGGAATTTTCCAGGCTAGAATACTGGAGTGTGATGCCATTTCCTCCTCCAGGGGATCTTCCCAACCCAGGGATCAAATCCACATCTCCTTCATCCCTTGCACTGGCAGGTGGATTCTTTACCTACCTGAGAAACCCACTAGCCAGATTATCTGACACAGATTACTTAACCTTTTTCAAACCTCATTTCCACATCAATGGTTGCAGTGCCACCCAGCTCATAGGGTTGTTATGAGAGTTAAAAGAGAGATATAGGAAATTTCTTAACAGTTCATTTCTTACCAGTCAACAAGTACGATGATAATGATAACTATAGCAACAATAGGACAAAGGGAAACAAAATCAAGTACAATATCCTTTCCATAAGATTCAAGACAAGATCAAGCCTTTGCTTATTGCCTAGAATGTTTTTCCTTTTAAATACTGGCATCTCTTCTTATTGCTCTTCACTTTATTATGCTTCACAGATACTGTGTTTTCACAAATTGAAGGTTTGTGTCAGTCCTGGATCAAGAATCTACCAGTGCTATTTTTCCAACAATATATGCTCACTTCATGTCTCTGTGTCACATTTTGGTAATCCTGGCAACATTTCGAACTTTTTCATTTTTATGATACTTACTATGGTGATCTATGATAAGTAATCTTTCATGTTATTATAGTTGTTTGGAGGCACCACAAACTGCACCCATGTAAGACAGCAAATTTAATTGATAAATGTCGTTTGTGATTTGATGGCTCTACCAACTAGCCACTGCCCTGTTCTGGCCTCCCTATTCCTTGAGACACAATATTGAAATCAGGCCCATGAATAACCTTACAATCACCTCTGTGTCCAAGTGAAAGAAAGAATAGCACACAAAAGCTAGAAATGATTAGGCTTCATGAGAAAAGCATGTGGAAAGCCAAGAAAAACTGAAAGCTAGGCCTCTTAAGCCAGTTACCCTAAGTCAGCCAATTGTGAATGCAAAGGAAACGTTATTGGCAGAAATTAAAGGTGCTACACTGGTGAACACACAAATATTAAGAAAGTGAAATACCCTTATTGCTGATATCGAGAAAGTTTTAAGTCTAGAAGATCAAACTAGTCATGGCATTCCCTTTAGCCAAAGCCTAATTTCTTCAGTTTTATGAAGACTGAGAGAGGTGAAGAAACTGCAGAAGGGAAGTTTGAAGCTGGCAGAGTTGTTTCATGAGGTTAAAGGAAAGAAGCCATCTCCCTAACATCAGAGTACAAGGGGATGTATCAAGTGTTGATGTAGACGCTGCAGCAATTCATCTAGACGATCTAGCTAAGATTATTCATGATGGTGGCTACGCTGAACAGCATATTTTCAATGTAGATGAAATAGCCTTATATTAGAAGACGATGCCATCCAGAACTCTCATAGCTAGAGAGAAGTCAATGTCTGGCTTCAAAACTTTTAAAGGACAGGCTGATCAGGGGCTAATGCAGCTGGAGACTAAGTTGAAGCAGTGCTCACTTACCATTCTGAAAATCATAGGGCCTTTAAGAATTATGCTAAATCTACTCTGCCTGTGCTCTGTAAATGGATCAAAAAGGTCTGAATTACAGCACATCTGTTTACAACATGGTTTCCTGAATATTTTAAGGTCTGTGGAAACATATTACTCAGGAAAAAAATAAATAATTCCTTTCAAAACAGTACTGCTCATTGACAATGCACCTGGTTCTCAAAAAGCTCTGATGGCTATGTTGTTGTTTAGTCACTCAGTCGTGTCTAACTCTTTTGCAACCCCATTGACTGTAGCCCTCCAGGCTCCTCTGTCCATGGAATTTTCCAGGCAAGAATACTGGAGTGGGTTACCATATCCTTCCCAAAGGGATCTTCTGTAGCCCAGAGATCAAACCCGAGTCCCCTGCATTGGCAGGCATATTCTTTACTACTGAGCCACCAAGGAAGCCCTCTGATGGATGTATTATACAATAAGACTAATGTTTTCATGCATGTTAACACAACATCGATTCTGCAGTCCATAGATCAAGAGTAAATTCAACTTTCAAGTCTCATTATTCAAGAAATACATTTTCAGACCTAAGAATAAAGATCCTTGGTACTTTAAAAAAACACACACACATACATTTTGTAACTCTATAGCCTTAGCTGTCAGCCTTAGCCACCAAAGTCAGTGATTTCTTGGATGGATCAGGGCAAAGTCAATTGAAAACCTACTCTATAGGGTGCACCATTCTAGATGCCATTAAAAAACATTTGTAATTCATGGGAAGAGGTCAAAATACCAACACTAACAGAAGTTTGGGAGAAGGTGATTCCAGCCCTCCTGGATGACTTTGAGGCATTTAAGACTTCAGGGGAATAAGTCATTACAGACGTGGTAGAAAAAGCAAAGGAACTAGAATTAGAAGTAGAGTCTAAAGATGTGACTGAATTGCTACAATCTCATGAAACTCTAAAGGATGAGCAGTTTCTCCTTACTGAGCAAAGAAAGTGGTTTCTTGAGATGGAATCTACTTCTGGTGAAGATGATGAGAAGACTGCTGAAATGACAACAAGGACTCAGAATATTATACAACCTCTGTTAATAAAGCTTTGGCAGGTTTGAGAGGACTGACTCCAATTCTGCAGAAGTTCTACTGCTATCTAATAACAGCACAAGCTACAGAGATACTCTTCATGAAAGGAAGAGTCAACCGATGCAGCAAACTTCATTTTTGTCTCATTTTAAGAAATTTCTACAGCCATCCCAACTTACAGCAACCACTACCCTGATAAGTCAGCAGTCAGCAACGAGACACAACTTGACACCAGCAGAAAGATTATGAATAGCTAAAGGCTTCCCTGGTGACTCAGAAGTTAAAACATCTGCCTGCAATGCTGGAGACCTGGGCTCGATCCCTGGGTTGGAAAGATCCCCTGGAGAAGGAAATGGCAACCCACTCCAGTATTCTTGCCTGGAGAATCCCATGGACAGAGGAGCCTGGTAGGCTACAGTCCACATCGCAAAGAGTAGGACACGACTGAGCGACTTCACTTTCACTTTCAAAGGCTTAGAAGCTAAGTAATGAAGTATTTTTTAATTAAGTAATGCTCCAGTGATAAAGAATCTGCTTGCCAGTGAAAGAGACATGGGTTTGATCCTTCAGTCGAGAAGATGCTCTGGAGAAGAAAATGGCAACCCACTCCAGTATTCCTGTCTAGGAAATCCCACGGACAGAGGAGTCTAACAGGCTATAGTCCATGGGGCTGCAAAGAGTCAGACACTTAGCAACTGAACAACAACAACAACAAATACTTTATTTTTAGATATAATGCTATTGCACTTAGTAGACTACAATACAATGTAAACGTAACTGTTAGAAGCAATGGGAAACAAACAAAAAACATCATGTGAGTTGCTTTACACTATTCACTTTATTGAGGTGGTCTGAAACCAAACTTTCAATTTCTCTGAGGTATGCCTAGACTAATCTGGAAGTCTTCAGGCTGAAATTTTTACTACCACTGCACACCCCCCAGGCTTCCCTTGTGGCTCAGCTGGCAAAGAATCTGCCTGCAGTGCGGAGACCTGAGTTTGATCCCTGAGTTGGGAAGATCCCCTGGATAAGGAAATGGCAACCCACTCCAGTACTCTTGCCTGGAGAATTCTATGGACAGAGGAGCGGGACAGGCTGCAGTCCAAGAATCGCAAAGAGTCGGACATGTGCGACTTTCTTTCACACACCCCACTACTAAACTCTTTGTGCAGTGTTTCATTTCATCGAAGCAAATAAAGTAAGCCTACTTTTTTAGATTTCAATTGTTCTGCCTCAGGAATTAACCCAGAAAAAACGTCAATGTGCATAACTACTGAAGAAGAAAAATATCTTCTTCAGACACATTATGCTCATTATGTTTTCAAGTTTCATTTTTAAAACATATATACATATATAAATAAAGGTGCACATTAAAAAATCTAAGTTCTTAGCTCTGGTTGATGAAATACAATTTTCTTTTCCTTTTGGAAAAATTTTAAGTTACATGAAAAAAAGGTTACATGCTTTGCTCTGACCTAAGTACTACATCATTTACTCTAAGAAAGACCATATAAGTCAGCAGATTTCAACAGATGTTAGTAAACTATGCTAAAGCTTGAAACAGCAGGTATCAAACCTGCTTTAGAAACAAATATAACACAGAAGTTGAGCTTTAATGTTCTCCCTGATCAAAGACGATGTGGAAGGATTTTTATTCCTCCTACAAACAAATATTATTGTCAAGGTATCCTAAATTCTCAGCTTGTGTCTAAGTTCAAATCATATGACAGTTGGGGGAAAATTTATGTCTTGATTTAGGGAAATAAAACTCCCCTAGAGAATTAAACAGAGACATGATAGATTTCTCACCTTGTAAGATTTAGCCACAGCCATCCATCAGTACATGACATTATTACAGTTTCAATTTTTTTCTATAAATTTCTTATTCATTTTCTCTTTCACTTTTTAATTTTTTTTAAAAAAAGTCCACAGCCACAATTCACTAACGATAATCTACCAACAAAGCCCAGTTTTAACCTCACTTCTTTGGGAGCTATACTGTCAACCTTTTCAGACCTCTATAAAGAGCACCACCCACTCTGCTTATATATACAATCTAAAATGTTTAAATAAAATTTTGTGCTTTTCTGACTTCCCTGATAGTTCAGTTGGTAAAAAAAATCTGCCTGCAATTCAAGAGATCCCAGTTCAGGTTTGGGAGATTTCCCTGGAGAAGGGAATGGCTACCCACTCCAGTATTCTGGCCTGGAGAATGCCATGGACTGTATAGTGATGGGGTTGCAAAGAGTCGGACATGACTGAGCGATTTTCACTTGTGCTTTTCAATGACATAGTCCCCAGTTGCAGCCATGAAGAACCAACAGTGGCCCTCAAACTTCTTTTGAAGAACCATTATTTTAGAGAAATTATTGGGGTGGGGGGTGGGGTGGAGGACTATTAAAGTAAGAGAAGAAACTGATATAGTACTCTGCTGTAAACTTTTAACATTGTAGCACTAGCCAGGAAGCAATGAAGCACAGCAAAGATAAATGTATATTCCGATCATAAAATTATTATTATTATTAGATGCCATAATTTTGAAAGAACATGTATAAGATGGTCTAAAATGCCATCTTCCTTCTGTTACTATTCAGGTGTTTTACAGTTTGCATTATACAGCGGAAGTGAGAAATAGATTTAAAGGACTAGATCTGATAGAGTGTCTGATGAACTATGGATGGAGGTTCATGACACTGTACAGGAGACAGGGATCAAAACAATCCCCAAGAAAAAGAAATGCAAAAAAGCAAAATGGCTGTCTGAGAAGGCCTTACAAATAGCTGTGAAAACAAAAAAAGTGAAAAGCAAAGGAGAAAAGGAAAGATATACCCATTTGAATGCAGAGTTCCAAAGAATAGCAAGGAGGGATAAACATCTATTCCTGTTTTATTGACTATGCCAAAGCCTTTGACCACATGGATCACAATGAACTGTGGAAAAGTCTGAAAGAAATGGGAATACTAGACCACTTGACCTGCCTCTTGAGAAATCTGTATGTAGGTCAGGAAGCAATAGTTAGAACTGGACATGGAACAACAGACTGGTTCCAAATAAGAAAAGGAGTACATCAAGCCTGTATATTGTCACCCTGCTTATTTAACTTCTATGCAGAGTACATCATGAGAAATGCTGGGCTGGATGAAGCACAAGGTGGAATCAAGATTGCTGGGAGAAATATCAATAACCTCAGATATGCAGATGATACCACTCTTATGGCATAAAGTGAAGAAGAACTAAAGATGAAAGTGAAAGAGGAGAATGAAAAAGTTGGCTTAAAGCTCAACATTCAGAAAACTAAGATCACAACATCTGGTCCTATCAATTCATGGCAAATAGATGGGGAAACTGGAAACAGTGGCTGACTTTATTTTGGGGGGCTCCAAAATGACTGCAGATGATGACTGCAGCCATGAAATTAAAAGAAGCTTACTCCTTGGAAGGAAAGTTATGACCAATCTAGAGAGCATATTAGAAAGCAGAGACATTACTTTGCCAACAAAGGTCCATCTAGTCAAGGCTATGGTTTTTCCAGTAGTCATGTATGGATGTGATAGTTGGACAATAAAGAAGGCTGAGCACCAAAGAATTGATGCTTTTGAACTGTGGTGTTGGAGAAGACTCTTGAGAGTCCCTTGGACTGCAAGGAGATCCAACCAGTCCATCCTAAAGGAGATCACTCCTGAGTGTTCTTTGGAAGGACTGATGCTGAAGCTGAAACTCCAATTCTTTGGCCACCTGATGCGAAGAGCTGACTCATTTGAAAAGACCCTGATGCTGGATAAGACTGAAGGCAGGAGGAGAAGGGGACAACATAGGATGAGAGGGCTGGACGGCATCACTGACTCAATGGACACGAGTTTGGGTAAACTCCAGAAGTTGCTGTTGGACAGGGAGGCCTCGCGAGCTGTGGTCCATGGGGTCATGAAGAGTCGGACACAACTGAGCAAATGACCTGAAGAGGACTATTTGCATGGCTTCTAGAGTTACCAGATTTGTCTTACTAGGTGTGCATAATAAAATGGAATATGCTGTACCCAAGTCTGCATGAAGCTTTAAGTTAGAAAAGGGGCATTTTTTTTTCAGGTAAAAGGTACTTATTACCCATAGCCTTTAATACTTGACCCCCCTACAATGACCATCCATCTAATTTAAAAATTATTCAAACTTTTGACCTCAGAGCCCTTAACCTGGCAAGGTGATTAAAGCCTAGAGTCACATATACATACTCAGTTACACTTGAGTACTACAAGGAAGAAATTCAAATCATAATGCATCTCAGGAAATTCATATTTATTAAATCCTAGTTACATCTGACACTTTATTGGTAAGTATAGAATAATGGGCTCCTCACACCTGCTCCATGTCCAAAGGTTGCCCACAGGAGCATTTGGTGACAATCAGTAAGTCCCAGAGAGAAAGCCCCCTTTGTAGAGTTATTTCAGAGCTCTGGCCTAGACCAGTTACCACACCTTGGCCAGACAACCCTGGCAGCCTCGCTCTGCTTACATGTGTAGAATTCGTACAGGTTTCACATGAGCTGGAACAGAGATATATTTTCATATGTCCAAATTAAAAGATAACAAAGGATGCCTTCGTTAAGGAAGTGAAGCTATAAAAATTTACTTATGCTTTCTTTCACTCGTTCATTCCTTCATCACTGAAAAACTCAGAATTCCGATTCTGCCACGCATTGTGTTAGGCAATGGGATTCCATATCCTTGAAAGCCCAGACATGAATCTAATCACATTTTATTCAGCTTTTAAAAAAATATCCACTTTAAATTGAGGTGAATATTTTCCTCACCCTTTTGATTTTTCTGCATGAAATCTTATTCACATAAAAATAACTTGCGTTTCTGTAGATACTAAATTTCTCAACTTTTCTTCAAAAAGCAAGCCTTTAAAGATATATTAATAAATTTTTAAATGGATACATACAATTTTAACTTACAAGTAGAGTGAGTTGCTAATTTTTCATTCTCCTAGACTTCACTTGTACTCTCTATATACAGAGAGTGATACATTAATGTTTTACAAACACTCCAGACACTCCCATATATTGCTTGCACAAATAAAAATCTTTACTAACTATTCAAAAGGTGATTTGTCAAAATATATCTAAGTCTTTAAAGTGGTCTTATCCTTAGGCCTGAAAATGTCATATTTAGAAAGTTATCCTCAGGGAAATAATCAAAAACATGTACAAGGATGCTCATCTTGCATGATTTATAATAGCTTAATACCTAAGCCAACCTAAATACAAATAACAGAAAACTGATTAAAATAGTAATCAAGACCACAATGAGGTACCATTTCACACCAGTCAGAATGGCTGCGATCCAAAAGTCTACAAGCAATAAATGCTGGAGAGGATGTGGAGAAAGGGAACCCTCTTACACTGTTGGTGGGAATGCAATCTAGTACAGCCACTATGGAAAACAGTGTGGATATTCCTTAAAAAATTGCAAATAGAGCTGCCTTATGACCCAGCAATCCCACTGCTGGGCATACACACCAAGGAAACCAGAATTGAAAGAGACACATGTACCCCAATGTTCATCGCAGCACTGTTTATAATAGCCAGGACATGGAAACAACCTAGATGTCCATCAACAGATGAATGGATAAGAAAGCTGTGGTACTTATACACAATGGAGTATTACTCAGCCATTAAAAAGAATACATTTGAATCAGTTCTAATGAGATGGATGAAACTGGAGCCGATTATACAGAGTGAAGTAAGCCAGAAAGAAAAACACCAATACAGTATACTGACACATATATATGGAATTTAGAAAGACGGTAATGATGACCCTGTATGCGAGACAGCAAAAGAGACACAGATGTATAGAACGGACTTTTGGACTCTGAGGGAGAGGGAGAGGGTGGGATGATTTGGGAGAATGGCATTGAAACATGTATACTATCATGTAAGAAACGAAGTGCCAGTCTATGTTCGATACAGGATACAGGATGCTTGGGGCTGGTGCATGGGGATGATCCAGAGAGATGATATGGGGTGGGAGGTGGGAGGGGGATTCAGGATTGGGAGCTTGTATACACCCATGGTGGATTCATGTCAATGTAGGCAAAACCAATACAGTATTGCAAAGTAAAATAAAGTAAAAAAATAAAATAAAATAAAATAGTAATGGTTAAACCATCTGGTATACGGTTACCGAAAGTAAAAGTGAAGTCACTCTCTCGTGTCCAACTCTTTGCGACCTCATGGACTGTAGACTATCAGTCTACACTCGATACTAGAATTTCTTAAAAATCACATTGCAGAGAAATATTTAAAGATATTTGGATATGTTTGGTAAAATAAATTAGGTGAAAATGTGATAAATGAAAAAAAATAAATTGGTGTGATCAAGTTTAAAAAGGGAAGGAAGAAAAGAAAAGGAGGGAGGCAGGGAGGGAAGAAGGAAAATCACAGAAAAGGATAGGAGAAATTTATAATGGTTTAGAAATGCAAACTTATTTAATATAAATTTATTTATTTTAATTGGAGGTTAATTACTTTACAATATTGTATTGGTTTTGCCATACACCAACATAAATCCGCCACAGGTATACACGTATTCTCCATCCTGAACCCCCCTCCCTCCTCCCTCCCTGTACCATCCCTCTGGGTCATCCTAGTGCACCAGCCCCAAGGATCCATTATCATGCATTGAACCTGGACTGGCGATTTGTTTCATATATGATATTATACATGTTTCAATGCCATTCTCCCAAATCATCCTACCCTCTCCCTCTCCCTCAGAGTCCAAAAGACTGTTCTATACATCTGTGTCTCTTTTGCTGTCTCGCAGACAGGGTTATTGTTACCATCTTTCTAAATTCTATATATGTGTGTTAGTATACTGTATTGGTGTTTTTCTTTCTGATTTACTTCACTCTGTATACTAGGCTCCAGTTTCATCCACCTCATTAGAACTGATTCAAATGTATTCTTTTTAATGGCTGAGTAATACTCCATTGTCTATATGTACCACAGCTTTCTTATCCACTCATCTGCTGATGGACATCTAGGTTGCTTCCATGTCCTGGCTATTATAAACAGTGCTGAGATGAACATTGGGGTACGTGTGTCTCTTTCAATTCTGGTTTCCTTGGTGTGTATGCCCAACAGTGGGATTGCTGGGTCATAAGGCAGTTCTATTTCCAGTTTTTTAAGGAATCTCCATACTGTTCTCCATAGTGGCTGTACTAGTTTGCATTCCCACCAACAGCGTAAAAGGGTTCCCTTTTCTCCACACCCTCTCCAGCATTTATTGCTTATAGACTTTTGGATTGCAGCATTCTGACTGGCGTGAAATGGTACCTCATTGTGGTTTTGATTTGCATTTCTCTGATAATGAGTGATATTGAGCATCTTTTCATGTGTTAGTCATCTGTATGTCTTCTTTGGAGAAATGTCTGTTTAGTTCTTTGGCCCATTTTTTTGATTGTGTCATTTATTTTTCTGGAATTTAGCGGCAGGAGTTGCTTGTATATTTTTGAGATTAGTTGTTTGTCAGTTGCTTCATTTGCTATGACTTTCTCCTATTCTGAAGGCTGTCTTTTCACCTTGCTTATAGTTTCCTTTGTTGTGCAGAAGCTTTTAAGTTTAATTAGGTCCCATTTGTTTATTTTTGCTTTTATTTCCAGTATTCTGGGAGGTGGGTCATAGAGGATCCTGCTGTGATTTATGTCAGAGAATGTTTTGCCTATGTTCTCCTCTAGGAGTTTCATAGTTTCTGGTCTTATGTTTAGATCTGTAATCCACTTTGAGTTTATTTTTGTGTATGGTGTTAGAAAGTGTTCTAGTTTCATTCTTTTACAAGTGGTTGACCAGTTTTCCCAGGACCACTTGTTAAAGAGATTGCCTTTAATCCATTGTATATCCTTGCTTCCTTTGTCAAAGATAAGGTGTCCACAGGTGCATGGATTTATCTCTGGGCTTTCTATTTTGTTCCATTGATCTGTATTTCTGTCTTTGTGCCAGTACCGTAGTCTCTTGAGGACTGTGGCTGAGCCTAAAGTCAGGCAGGTTGATTCCTCCAGTTCCATTCTTCTTTCTCAAGATTTCTTGGGCTATTCGAAGTTTTTTGTATTTCCATTTGTTGTAGCTCTGTGAAAACTACCGTTGGTAGCTTGACAGGGATTGCATTGAATCTCTAGATTGCTTTAGGTAGTATACTCATTTTCACTATATTGATTCTTCTGATCCATGAACATGGTATATTTCTCCATCTATTAGTGTCCTCTTTGATTTCTTTCACCAGTGTTTTATAGTTTTCTATATATAGGTCTTTAGTTTCTTTAGGTAGATATATTCCTAAGTATCTTATTCTTTTCGTTGCAATGGTGAATGGAATTCTTTCCTTAATTTCACTTTCTATTTTTTCATTATTAGTGTATAGGAATGCAGTGGATTTCTGTGTGTTGATTTTATATCCTGCAACTTTACTATATTCATTGATTAGCTCTAGTAATTTTCTGGTGGAGTCATTAGGGTTTTCTATGTAGAGGATCATGTCATCTGCAAACAGTGAGAGTTTCACTTCTTTTCTAATTTGGATTCCTTTTATTTCTTTTTCTGCTCTGATTGCTGTGGCCAAAACTTCCAGAACTATGTTGAATAGTAGCAGTGAAAGTGGGCTCACTTGTCTTGTTCCTGACTCTAGGGGAAATGCTTTCAGTTTTTCACCATTGAGGATAATGTTTGCTGTGGGTTTGTCATATATAGCTTTTATTATGTTGAAGTATGCTCCTTCTATTCATGCTTTCTGAAGAGTTTTTATCATAAATGGATGTCGAATTTTGTCAAAGGCGTTCTCTGCATCTATTGAGATAATCATACGGCTTTTATTTTTTAATTTGTTTATGTGGTGAATTACATTGATTGATTTGAAGATATTGAAGAATCCTTGCATCCCTGAGATAAAGCCCACTTGGTCATGGTGTATGATCTTTTTAATGTGTTGTTGGATTCTGATTGCTAGAATTTTGTTAAGGATTTTTGCATCTACGTTCATCAGTGATATTGGCCTGTAGTTTTCTTTTTTTGTGGCATCTTTGTCAGGTTTTGGTATTAGGATAACTCATAGAATGAGTTTGGAAGTTTATCTTCCTCTGCAATTTTCTGGAAGAGTTTGAGGAGGATAGGTGTTAGCTCTTCTCTAAATTTTTGGTAGAATTCAGCTGTGAAGCCGTCTGGACCTGGGCTTTTGTTTGCTGGAAGATTTCTGATTACAGTTTCATTTTCCGTGCTTGTGATGGGTCTGTTAAGATTTTCTATTTCTTCCTGGTTCAGATTTGGAAAGTTGTACTTTCCTAAGAATTTGTCCGTTTCTTCCAAGTTGTCCATTTTATTGGCATATAATTGCTCATAGTAGTCTCTTATGATCCTTTGTATTTCTGTGTTGTCTGTTGTGATCGCTCCATTTTCATTTCTAATTTTATTGATTTGATTTTTCTCCCTTTGTTTCTTGATGAGTCTGGCTAATGGTTTGTCAATTTTATTTATCCTTTCAAAGAACCAGCTTTTGGCTTTGTTGATTTTTGCTATGGTCTCTTTTGTTTCTTTTGCATTTATTTCTGCCCTAATTTTTAAGATTTCTTTCCTTCTACTAACCCTGGGGTTCTTCATTTCTTCCTTTTCTAGTTGTTTTAGGCATAGAGTTAGGTTATTTATTTGAGTTTTTTCTTGTTTCTTGAGGTATGCCTGTATTGCTATGGACTTTCCCCTTACTGCTTTTACAGTGTCCCACAGGTTTTGGGTTATGTTTTCATTTACATTCATTTCTATGCATATTTTGATTTCTTTTTTGATTTCTTCTGTGATTTGTTGGTTATTCAGCAGTGTGTTGTTCAGCCTTCATGTTTTGGAATTTTTAATAGCTTTTCTCCTGTAACTGAGATTTAATCTTACTGCATTGAGGTCAGAAAAGATGTTTGGAGTGATTTCAATTTTTTTGAATTTATCAAGGCTAGATTTATGGCCCAGGATGTGATCTATCCTGGAGAAGGTTCCATATGCACTTGAGAAAAAGGTGAAATTCATTGTTTTGGGGTGAAATGTCCTATAGATATCAATTAGGTCTAACTGGTCTATTGTATCATTTAAAGTTTGTGTTTCCTTGTTAATTTTCTGTTTAGTTAGAAATGCAAACTTTTAAGTCATAAGTCTGGACTTAAATCTATGTAATCTTCAACAGATTAATCTCTCTGCTCCTCTTTCTTCATCTATAAAATGGATTAGTAATAGTTCCTTCATCACAGGATTTGCAGGCATTTAAACTACTTTATTTAAAGTGAATACAATACTATAATGCCTGTAACACATAGATCATTCAGTATTTAACTATGAGTTTCATACAATAACATCTTAGAGTAACCAATTTTTGAAGGTGGTATAGATTATTTTTATTTTGTGTATTTTTTTATTTTTTCCAAGTTTTCTTCAATCAAAATGTAATGCTTTTAAAGGAAAAATAAAGCAATTAACTTTTTTAAAGGAAAAAAGAGCATTTGATTCTTATACCCTCTTATTACAAATACTTTTGAAGTTTTCTGTCTTCTTAACAAATTCTTTAGTGTTTAAGCATCCCCTTTATTCAGATCACTGTAACTAAACTGCAAGGGTACATTTTGCACACTTTCTGGTTCAATGAAATAATTCAGCTACTGGAAAACACTACTATTAAACATGTGTATGGTGTTCCTTGCTAATAAAACAGATATTGAGATAGCTATTCAAATGAATAGTTTTAATTATGAAATAGATGATATATAATTAACAAAATATTAAATTGAGATAATAAACATGTCTACATATTAACAAGAAGACAGATTACTATACGTAATCCAAGTCAGCTACATAGATATGTCTATGTACTGACACCAAGATACATCTATATACCAATGAATCTTCAACATCCTCATAAAACTGAATAAGGCTTTCTTATTCACCACTATGTCCTTCCCCATTGCCCAGAAGAAATGTTTCCCTCTGATGCATCCTCCTGACCTAAAAAGAAGTTCAAAGTAAGGTATGTAGCAACATCAAGAAGTTGGCTCAAAAGATAAAAACGATTTTAGAAGGGTGCTGGAATTATTTCCTCAGGCATACATAACTGAAAAGTCCAACCTCCCAAACAGGTACAGTGCACAGCAATCTAGTCACTTTACTTTACAATATCTGTGAACAAATCTGAGAAGATAAGACCATGGATTTTAGACCCTTTAGCTCTTCATTGCTGAACCTGATACTGCATCATATGGTGGGGAGGGGTGGAGGAAAGACTCCATTCTAGCAGCATGATTGGGTATCAGCAGAAATTTTGGCCCATGGGACTTCTGAATTATATAAATCAAAGCTATTAGAATGGAAGGAATCAAAAACAAAATGGAAGGGATTAGAAAACAAAGAACCTATTGAAAGGAATCAAAAACCATTGTGGCAGAGGAAAGGGACAAAAGCAAACAATCCTTACTCACCTGCTGCTATAAAACAAATTACTCCAAAACAATACTCAGTTATTTATTCTTGGTTCTGCATTTAGGCTATGCTAAATGACTAATCTGGCTTCCCTGGTGTCTCAGCCATAAAGAATCCAACTGCCAATGTAGGAGGCTCAAGTTCAATCCCTGACCCAGGCAACGAAATGGCAACCCAATCCAGTATTCTTGCCTGGGAAATTCCATGAACAGAGGACCCTGGTGAGCTACAGTCCATGGGGTCACAAGAGTCGGACACAACTGAGCAACCAAACCACCACCACCAAATGACTAACTGAGAGGTTAGTCAGCTAGTTTGACCTGAGATTATTCAGGCAACTGCAGTCATAGGGACAGCAGTGATGTCAGAGGACAAGCCCCACTGTGTAAACTTTAACAAGCCTCTGTTGAGTAATGTCTGCTATCATTTCTCTGTCCAAAGGGAATCCTATGGCCAAGTCAAGAGTCAGGGTAGCGATCTACGAAAGAGCTTGAGAACCAAAAGGCATGACTTATGGGGGTTGGGGACAGGGGAGGTGATGTTAACATAACACTCTATCAAAGTCTTGCCCTCTGGCCCCAGTGAATCACATTCCTCCCACATGCAGACATGTAGGACCCTTTCCAGGATTCCCAAAGTCTCCTCTGACTTCTGCAAAAGGATCAAAGTCTATTACCTCATAATATGCACCAGTTCTAAATATGGGTGAGAATCCTAGGGTATAAGTTGAATGCAGCTCATCTTGAATCAGAGGTTTATAAAGCAAAAAGAGAAACTGTCTGTCTCCCAAATAGCCAACATACAATGGAAAGACAGGGACAGTATAACTGCAATGAATTTTAAAAGGGAAGAGAAGAAACACAGAAGTCATTTCTCTACAGCAGGTCTAAAATCCAGAAGCAGGTGTTTTGAGAGCCTCCTACCTCAAGGACAAAAATGTTCTTTTTGTTAGGGCCCACTTCTGTTCTCTGGAATGGTTTCCTAATCTATAACTCCAGGGCTCTGGGCTTTGCATGCATGCTCAGTCGCTTTAGTCATGTCCAAGTTGGCAAACTCTATGGACTGTAGCCTGCCAGGTTCCTCTGTCCTTGGGAATCTCCAAGCAAGAATACTGGAGTGGGTTGCCATGCCCTTCTCCAGGGGAATCTTCCCAACCCAGGGACTGAACCTGCGTTCTTCCATCTCCTGCCCTGGCAGGCAGGTTCTTTATCACTAGCACCATCTAGGCTTTGGGGTTCTTTTTAAACAGAAATGCTTCTATTCTTAGGAAATTGAGACCCAGAGGCTTTTTTTAAAAACTGACCTTCCCTTTTAGTATAAGCTAATTCCAACCCTTTAAAACTTTATAGACTTTCTATTCATTTAACTGAGGTTCACTCTATTCCCCCTTAAACTATAACCATAACTCTTTTTCAAACTATACCTTTCTCTAATTTTGAAGTGTTGGGTTGCTAGGGCACAAAACCCTTAACATTCTTATGATCTTATCATCCTTTTCATCTAGCTAAAGGGATCTATCTTAAATTTTTCTAAGGTCTTAATAAAGAATACTTGATATTTACTCCAGACCACTTCTCACTATGAGAATCTTTTGCCTGCCAGAGAGAACTAAAGACAGTTTTAGTTTCCAACACAGAAATTCCTGGATACCCTGTATTTCCTCTAATTTCTGCTTTAAGTTCAGTTCTCTCTCCCCATACCTTACACAGAGCTATCAGAACCCAACTGACAATTTCAATGCTCTGCCTGGATCTGCAGCTAGATTCACAAATTCAGTACACAGATCTATATTCTAAGTTCCTGCAGGTAATAGCTTTTAAAATTGTTTCAGTACCATAAAAATGGGGCGCCACCACTCCAATCTCCAAAAGCAGTTTCCTCACCACCTTTCAAGCTTCCATTGATAGTTGTTTGTCATTTTTCCAGCCTCTGCCAACAATCCCATCACCACTTTTCTAGCCCCCAAATGCCACCCAGTCCCCAAACCAATGAGACACATTTTAGGATCTTGTTATGTCAGCACCTCACTAATAACACCAGTTTTTGTTTCAGCTACCTATTGTTTCCTAACAAATCAGTCCAAAACTGTGTCTTAAAGAACAACAATTTATTTGATTATGATGCTGCAATCTAGGCTCTAGTCAGTGGGGCACATCCTCTGCTGCTCTCTCCTATGGTCACTCAGGTGGCCATAACCATCTAGGGTTCAAATGGAACTGGAAAGCCCAACATGGCCCTAGTCACGTGTCAGGCACCTACCTAGGGCTTGTTAGCCAAAATGTCTCTTCGGTCCTCCAACGTCCCCTCCAGAAGCATAGCCTGAGTGTCTTGCATGTTCCCAGTTTACAAGTGCTTACCAAGTTTCCACTTGGATAACATCCGTTGATGCTAGCAAGGCACAAGGCCAGAGTCAATGAGTGGATGTGGGGGGTGGGGGCAACTATATAAATCAATGTGAGAGGTATGATTCATTGAGGGGCAATTACTGTAAAACTCTACAAATCTCCCATCCAAAAATTGATGCTTTCAAATTGTGTTGCTGGAGAAGACTCTTGAGAGTCCTTTGGATGGCAAGGAGCTCAAATCAGTCAATCCTAAAGGAAATCAACCCTGACTATTCATTGGAAGGACTGGTGCTGAAGCTCCAGTACTTTGGTCACCTGATTCAAAGGGCCGACTCACTGGAAAAGACCCTGATGCTGGGAAAGATTAAGGGCAAGAAGAGAAGGGGCAACAGAGATTGAAATGGTTGGATGTCATCACCAAATCAATGAACATGAATTTGAGCAAACTCCAGGAGATAGTGAAGGACAAGGAAGCCTGGTGTGCTGTAGTCCATGTGGTCACAAAGAGTCAGACACAACTTAGTGATACATGCTTTCAGACATGACTGAACAACACAGCTGGGAAAACAAATAAACTAAATTTTTAAAATTAATAGATAACTATCATTAATAGTTAATTATTATTGATAGTGAATAGTTAACTATCATTAATAGATAACTATGGGCTTCCCCGGTGGCTCTTAGGGGTAAAGTGTCTGCCTACAATGCAGGAGACCCAGGTTTGATCCCTGGGTTGGGAAGATCTCCTGGGAAAGGAAATGGCAACCCACTCCAGTATTCTAGCCTGGAAAATCCCACAGATGGAGAAGCCTGTAGGCTACAGACTATGGTAGGCTACAGTCTATGGTAGGCTACAGTCTATGGGGTCACAAAGAGTCGGACAAGACTGAGTGCCTTCACTTCACAATAGATAACTAGAAAAGGTAGGTCACACATTTTTAAAGATTCAATAAAATAGGAAGATAATATAAAAGTAAAATTAGGAGGAAGAAATAAAACCAAAGTTTAGAAACTAATTAGAAAAATCAAAAATGAAAATATAAATTTATATAACAATTGGTATGAGGTTAGAAACAAAAATAAGCTAAAACTAGCTCAAGTATATGGTGAATAACTCAACAAACAAACAAAAATATTTAAAAATTACTAAGAGAATGCAAAAGCTTGACAAACCAAGGCAATCAGGATTTTTCAAGCAAAAGTAGTTCTCATCTTGGTAAATCACCCAACAATTTGTCATACCCAAGAGCTGGAATTCTATGGAAAAAAACAACCACCACCACAGTTCTCAAACTTAAGTATTTACAGAGCTTGTCACACTGCAGATTCAAAGGTCCCAGCAGTGATTCTAATTCCATAGATCTGAAATGGGGCTCAGGTACCCAATAGTGTTAATTTAAAAGATCCAAGGACAACACTACGAAAAGGGCTTTCTCAGACCACAGGCCTCCTTATCCTTTGTGTGTTACATTTACTGCTTGAAGTTCTTATGACAGCCCACCTTTAAAATTTCAGAATCAAGGGCTTACATGTTCCACGCCCTTAGCTAATAGCTCAATTTGAGCAGCTTCACCCTTTCAATCCTCCCTCTTGCAGTAAAGCAGCATTTTTCATATTACAGGTCATGACCAACGAATGAGTCATAGAATCAATTTAATGGATTGCGACCAAAATAGAAAATATCAGAAGGCATTGCACGTAATGATGGCAATTACAGTTTAAGTACTATTACATGAAACTTTTGTTTCAGTTCTGTGTCTTTGTGTACAATGAAAATCTATGATATGAGTCATAGGTAAAAAGGTTTGAAAATTTCTGCTATAAAGAATAAGACAGAGTCATCAAGAAGCTAAAAGTTGTTCAGGTGAAAAGTGCAGAAACACCCTCAAATTCAAAGGAAAAAAAATTTAATGATGATAATTTCATTTTATCATTATTGCTGTAGGGTTTAATTATTCAGACATTTCAATGCTTCAAAGAACAAATTTAATATGCAGTTATTCAGCATCCCCCTGAACAGGTAGGTGAGAGGAATATGGTCCCTATCTTTTAGAAGCTTATAGTATTAACATGTGATTAAGATGACTAGAGAACAATATACAAAAAAAAAAAAAGTATAATCATAAGTTAAACTTACAGGGCTGTAGGATTTCAAATAAGTGAATGATGGGATTAAGGAAAGTTGTATGAAAACAACAGAATTTGAGTTTATCTTTAAAAGAAGTGTAAAACAAGAAAAAGCAGAGAGGAAAAGGTATAGTATTAAATCTTATTGTATAACCGAACTAGGCTAACTGTAAAAAGAATCTCCAAAGCTCAATGTATGATGCAACAGTAAGTGGATTTACTATACCTGGTCATTGAGAAACCCAGGTTCTTTCTATATGGTAGATTCACCATCTCGCCTGTCATCTGAGTCCTCAACCGGGTCTCTGTCTGGCCAACAGACAGGAGATAAAGCATCAGGCCTGGAAATGGCACCTCACTTTTCTGGTCTTTTTTCACAGGCCAGAACTCATTCACATTTGACTACTAGTAAAAATAAAAAACACAGTCTAGGACCAAAATGGTCTAGCTTCTAAAATGGTGTACCTCTATTCATCACTGGTCCTTTCTCACAACTAAAACATTCCAGACATAATTAACAAATACAAGAAGATTCTGAAAGGTGCAAAGATATACAGGAGTCTGGGGACCTGAGGACATAAGGAATGACATGGCGGTGAGTTCCCTGGGTGTCCCTTTTGCTTTCTGTGCATCCTAGATGAGGTGCCAGAGAAACCTGCAACCAGGAAATACCAACAGGCAGGACAAAAAAACTGAAGAAGAGCCCACTTTCTAGCCAAAACACTGGAAAAGGATGGCCAAGGGGAACAAAAAATATTTTTATAATACCAGTCCTAATCCAGCCAAACACCAAAGGAAAACCTGACCCAACACCAGAAATGAAAACATGTTTACAGAGTGTGCATGTCTGCTAAGTTGCTTCAGTTGTGTATAATTCGGTGCAATCCTATGGACTGTAGCCTCCCAGGCTGCCAGGCTCCTCTGTCCATGGGATTCTCCTGGGAAGAATACTGGAGTGGGTTGCCATGCCCTCCTCCAGGGGATCTTCTGGACCCAAGGGTGGAACTTGCATCTCTTACAACTCCTGCATTGTCAAGTGGGTTCTTTACCACTAACGCCACCTGGGGAACCTATTTACAAGATCTGTACACAAATGCCTACAGAAGCATTATTCACAATAATGAAAATTCAGAAATAATCTAAATGTTCATTGACTGGTGAACAGATAAACAAAATGTGGTATATCCATACAATTCAATACTATTCAACAATAAAACTTTACAAACAGTTGGTATATGGTACAACAGAGACAGGCCTTCCCAGGTGGCTGGCTCAGTGATAAAGAATCTGCTGCCAATGCAGGAGATGTAAAAGACACAGGTTCAATCCTTGAGTGGGGAAAATACCCTGGAGGAGGGCATGGCAACCCACTCCAGTATTCTTTCCTGGAGAATCTCATGGACAGAGAAGCCTGGTGGGTCACAAAGAATCAGAAATGATTGAAGTGACTTAGCATGTACTCACAACAGAGATAAACCTCAAAACACATTATGGTAAGTAAAAGAAGCCAGACAAAAAGATTACATACTGTTTGCATCTATTTACAAGAAATATCCAGAAAAGGAAAATCTATAAAGCAGATCAGTGGCTGCCTAACACAAGACGGAAACAAGAATTAACTTCAAACAGGTATGAGGGATCTTGGAAATGTTCTAAAAAGTGATGACTATATACCTCTATAAATTTATTAAAAATCATTAAATCACTCAAAATGGGTATAAACCCTCTTTTTAAAACAGGAAACAGAATAAAATAATGAGCTACCATGTTATCCACCATCTAGATTCAACATTATGAACTCATGACCAGTGTTGTTTCATCTGTAACTCCCTCCACTTTTCCTCCTCCATATTAAAGTAACTCTCTGTTATATATATATATATAATATATATTATATGTTATATATAATATATTATATATGTTATATTATATATAATAATATATATTTTATTGTATATATATTTCATTGAAAATTTAGAAGATTCATAGTATAGAAGATAAGGATTTTTAACCTAATCACAATTGCATTTCTACATCTTAAAAAATATATTAAAGCACAAGTGATTAAAAAATGGTACTTTGCTTGACCATTTTAAATAAGCTTTTGTTGCTTTCACATTATTTTCACTTTCCTTTTTATTTCTTTGAACATGCTACATTTAACAGACAATAGTTCTAATATCCAAAGTCTTTAAGATCTGATTCTACTAAAGGCTGTTACTAACTCTAGTAGCACTCACTTCATTGTATGATAGTTTTCACTGTGAGATCATGCTCATCAAACTTTGCATGTGCCCAGGAGGACTGGAGATAGCTCCTGCCAGGTGCCTGAGACAACCCTAAACCCCTTGCCACTATAAAGTAATACCTTTGTTTAGGGTTTTTCAGTTATAGTGAATGTAAATTCAAATCTCAATCCCACATTAGGGCTTTTCCTCTGTACTCAGAACCTAGACAACTTTTCCCTCAGAACAGATTCTGATTTTAGTTTATTCATTCCCTAATGATGTGTCTCTTTCATGATCCTGAATTTATTCAGAATTCCTATTCCAACTACCTTGTATGAACCCAGGACCTTGTCTTCTGATCTCCTTATAGCCATTAAAACCAAAACTCTAAGTTACCAGGTATGGACAAATGTCCATAGGAAAGCTGCTTATTTTAATGCATACTTACTACTCTGGAAATGTATTTACTCTTATCTGTGGTCTGTGATCATTTCCCTTACCTTCCAGCAAGGTCACTATGCATTTTTAAAGATTCTTAATGTTTTATTTATACTTGTTAATGATTTCTTCATGGGAAATACTTTCAATATGTCTACTCTGCCTAATTTTGTCTAATTCCTTCTTAGAAAGTCTATAGCCTTCAGTTTAAAATAGGGTATCTTTTATCAACTTAAGTTTCAAAATTTAAAAATCTTTCATCTCCCACTTATAAATGTAATTTCTATCTTTTTACAATACCAAATATACTATAAAACCCTCCCCAAATTAAATAACTTACTAAAAACATCATTTAAGAAATAAAAATCAAAATGGAACATATCTCTATGACCAGGAATACTATCAGGAGGCACTTGTAGCACAGCCATAAAGCACAACTTTCGTGGGTTATTATTTAGTAAAATGGAAAGGATTAACAGAGTTGGTTCAAATCATTTCTCAAACTTAATGGCTATGCCACTTTATGTAAATCATCTCCAATGTTTGGCCTCCATTTTTCAAAGGTAAAATTTAGAACTTGAATCAATATCTCAATGTATCAGATTTTCTATGCATACGAATCTGAATAAAATAGTAATCATTTTTTAAATTCAAAAACATAGAAAAGCAGTAATATGCCAATTAGCAAACATCATGAATATACTCAGCAGAGAATACAGAAGTACTGTATACAATCTACTCTCCACTGGTTCAATAGCAATGTTTGTGGGTATATTTATTCATACATTCCAACTGACTCATTGGAAAAGACCCTAAAGCTGGGAAAGATTGAAAGCAGGAGGAAAAGGGGATGACAGAGGAAAAGATAGTTGGATGGCATCACGGATTTGATGGACATGAGTTTGAGAAAGCTCCAACAGTTGGTAATGGACAGGGAAGCCAGGTGTGCTGCAGTCCATGGGGTTGCAAAGAGTCAGACACGACTGAGCAACTGAACAGAACTTTCTCATACATGTATACATGTGAGTGGTAAAGAACCCGCCTGCCGATGCAGGAGACATAAGAGACATGGGTTCAATTCCTGGGTCTGAAAGATCCATGGAGGAAGGCATGGCAACCTACTCCAGTATTGTTGTCTCAAGAATCCCATGAACAGAGGAGCCTGGCAGGCTATGATCCAAAGGGTCGCAAAGAGTTGGACATGACTGAAGCAACTTAACACATATACATGTGAGTATATACACATAGAAACATAGGTGCATGTATGTTATCTATTATCTATCATATGTTATAAACGGGGGGGTGCAGAGGGAAGGAAAGAGGAAGAGAATAAAATAAATGTGGCAAAATATTGAAAGCTGGGGAACCCGAGCAGAGAACACATGGGAGTCACCTGTTCTACTCTTACAACATTTCTATAAGTCTAAAAATACTCCAACATTAAAAAAAGAGTGCTATGAAGTCAATGTTTAAATAACAGATCTAACCCTGGCTATACTGAACAGAAGCACCCTGTTATTCTATCATGGGACATGGAGAAAATCTCCAAAGGAACATTTTAAAGTCATCACTCATTCATGGTTTTAGTATCACATATGTTTGTTGCTATAAATGCAAACTGATCTATTTGAATTCTCTATTAATGACAGGTTGCAGAACTATATAAAAATGCATAACATCCTAAGGTGTAAAAACCTCAGGTGAGATTTTTGAGCCAAAAATAATTTGGGAAGAATGCACACATGTAAGCCAATAAAGGCTTCCAACATTAACTCCTGGCTTTCCAAAGTCAGCCCTAGCCCACCAAGGGCAAGTAGTAAGAGCACAGAGCAGTCAGCTTCACAGGAAATATGTGCCAGGCAATTCCCAGCACCTTGGAAGTGCAAATTCAGCAAGTAACAAAAACTCCCTAACTCCACCTTAAACCATGGCAGGCAAATCATGATACAGCTCTTTTCTTGAGAGTCTGTTTATATCTAGTGTCTCAGAATACCAAAGAATAATTACAACTACCACAACCATTGTATATTAAGCTTTAGGTTTAAATTTTTTTTTAATAAAATAAATAATGTGACAAAAAGAGAGAAAGAGCATCAGCCTCTTTGCTTATTTTTTTGATGGACCTTTTAATTTTAAACTCAGAAGGCAACAGACAATGAGTGCAAAGAGCCAGGCAGAAGTCTAAGAGGTTTATTACAAGCCAGTTTCTTCAGGATCATTATTCTCAGGTAACTGAAAATCGACAATTTTGGACCAATGAATGTGTGGTATTAATAAATAAAGACCTCAATGTTGATTAGACTCTATTTCCCCTCAAATTTTCTAATTTTCTAATCTATGCTGCATAAATCTTTCTCTGAAGTCTGAGAGTATTGTAAAGAGACAGTATTGAGTATTGACTGTTTTCAAACATTTTCCCCTATGGTTATGGAAGAAGGAAAACAGCATACTATATAAAAATTATGCGGCAACTGCAACAAAAACAGGACAGTGACACAAAATGATTTCTTTCAGTTGTTTTTTTAAGTCTTACATCTTAATTTTGCATGTAGAAGACATACACCTTTTATAAGAACCAGTGACCCTGCTTCAGGCATTCTTGCTCAAATAAATTCTAAAACTTTGGCGTGAGGTCATTAAACTATTCCTAGGGCACCTTTTTATTCTAAAAGCCTTTGTAAGTGATTGAACTTCTAATTTGAATAATTGCATCTCACCGACATAAATTCCCTCTGTAGTTTCAACTGTATGCAATATCAGCCTTTGTTTCCTGAGTTAAATTAATGTTGAGTAATGTGGTGCTTCTTGAAAAAAAAAAAAAGGTGCATCTACTTTCATAGTAACCTTTCGGCAGCCAGTAGAAGTGATTCATGGGCATGAGAGGGGAAGAGGTCAGTATGAATAATCATTAACCAACAACGTCTGCTAGTGCTCTGTGTGTGCAGAGCATGGCTAAAGGTACGTCTCATCCAATAAAAGAGACATGCCTATATAACTTGATAAAACAAAAAAGATCAACTATTTCATAAACTGAATCCTATTTTCCATTGAATTACATCATGTACCTTGTTTGCATTGATGACTTACCTTTAACTAGCTGTGACTCCTCATGATGGACCTCCTCTATCCTTCTAGTCATAGTGTAAATTAATACTGGAAAACCTAACCTCAAAAAAGAACTACTGAGTAGCATTTTAAAAGTAAAGAATTATTTTTTATAAGACAGAATCCTGAAAATGAGTTTCTCCTATTAAACCTCAAGCCAACAGAATTTTTTTTAAGACATAAAAAGAGCTCTAGTCCAAAATTTGTCACTCAAAGCCAATTTCCAGGGTTGCTATAACAGTATTTATTCAATAAACTCCAAAAGATTGGCATTATATGTACTTTTAATGAAATTCAAACTCTCAATTCTTGGATTTTCTTAAATAACATGTATACAAGTTGCAGAGTAACCTTTTTAAGAAGTCATTCTAAAGATCCAATTGGCCCTGGGCTATTTCAATCCATTCCAGAATTCAGTGACTTAGAATTTCAACCTATTACAATTTTGTCAGACTTGAACTACAAAGATTAGGGTTATTCTAGGTAGACTCAAAGGTTAATACAACTTTTTATATTACCTCTGAAATCTAGCATGTATCTTTGGCATCCTAGTGGCTGTGGTAGATATACCTACCTATTCACAATTCATCCTCCCCACCTTACCTTGCCATGACTTCCCTATGGGTGGAATATACTTCCATCTAATTGCTTTGGGTTTTTCTGTGTGACTTGCTTTGACCAAGGGAATGTAGACAGAAAAGCAGAAGTTCTGAACAGAGGCTCTAAGATGTTCTGAGCGTTTTCATTCACCCTGTGTCCCACTCTCACCCATAAGAAGAGCACACCCCAGACTGTCACTGTTCCTTCAGCAGAGGGCCCACAGTGAGAGATACAGGAAGCAGACTGATCCAAACCCTTAGCCTAGAGTGACTATAATCAATCTGCAGACCAATGAGCAAGAAATAAAAATGTTATATAAACCACTAAAATTTGGGGGTTGTTTGCTGCCATAATAAAAATAATACTGTTGAACTATAAAAGGGCTCAAGGTATTATTTTTCTGGTACCATTCTGTCTCAGATTAAAATTTCCAGGTTCATTCTCTAAACTAGTATGCTAAATCAAACAAGTTTTGGGTTTTTTGGGTTTTTTTTTTTTTCTTTTTCCATTTCTGGATGTGCTATGCACTGACCAAATATCTGACAGCTTGATATCTTCATTATCAAATCTCATCTGAAGATATAGCAAGTATCTAGGATTAATAATTCTTAAACCTCTGCTATAGCAAGACGACCTTGAATACAGAATCTGTATCTGACTCCCATACCTCAAGAGCAGTTTTGCACATACCATCCATTTGATAAATGATTCCCTATTCCAACTCACAGTTGCCAGTGCCTTTATTATTGTCCGTACCTGCAAATGTGCAAATGCCCCAAGTCACAAAATTATTCATATAGTTGAAATGAAAGAAGTGACTACATATGGTCTTTCTACCTGAATACACAGCAGCACTCAGGTACTATGCAACGAATGATGCTCAAGACTGGTTGTTGTTGTTGTTCGGTCACTAAGTCAGGTCTGACACTTTGTGACCCCATGGACTACAGCATGCCAGGCTCTCCTGACCTTCACTGTCACCTGGAGTTTGCTCAAATTCATGTCCATTGAGTCGGTGATGCCATCCAACCTCTCATCCTCTGTTGCCCCCTTCTCCTCCTGCTCTCAATCTTTCCCAGCATCAGGGTCTTTTCTAATGAGTCAGCTCTTCACATCAGGTGGCCAAGGTGTTGGAGCTTCAGTGTCAGCATCAGTCCTTCCAATGAAGGACTGTTCCAACAGGAGTTCCCTCAAAATGGCACGCAGATTCTTTCAATGAATACTGAGATTTAGAATGGATGGCTGGGTGACAAATCTCATGGTGTTATACACAGATATGCAGCAGAGATGGGTCAGCATTCAAGGGTACAATTCCAAGGAAGGTTCCTCAAAAGGAGCCCTGAGCTCCTTCACTGGAGCAGCCGTCTCTCTGCTCATCACTGATTCTCTGTGCCACTCTCGTCTCCTGCTCAGTGTCTCGGGTGTTTAATTTTCTCCGTCACCGAACTGATCTGTGTTATTTTCCTTCCTCCTCTTCTCCACATATTTTTCTTTCTTGCCTATTGTTTTATCTCTCTTCCTTTCACACTTTTAAGCCTTGGTATAACAAGACATGACCACACATCCAGAATACTCCTTCTGTTCACAACAAATCAACCAACTGCAATAATCTGGGAATAATTTTCAGGCCTCAGAGTCAATAAAAGCAGGTGTGTGCCTTGCAGGAAGCTCAGGGATTTCCAGAGAGTACCACACACCCTGCCAACTATTTAGTACTTGCATCATTAGAGAAATTTGAAGACAAGAATTTTTTTGAAATTTTTGTCAAAAATTCTGAACCCCATGGCCTAAAGATGTTCAGTTCATCAAAGATGTAGCATAGCAAAGATATCTTCAAATATGCTGAATTAATTATTAACAATATCTCATTACTGCATTTTCTAGTCTGAAATAATTTTAAGTATGATTCAGTGATATCTAATGAAAGTGTAAACAAATTATCTATTATCCTCAAAAGTAATCTAAAATTCTTATAATATAGATAAAACCATATAAACATACATTTTTTTTTTCCTTTCTTCCCAGAATATCCTTTACCCTTTTATTTCAAAAATAACACCTCCTCTTCTTCTGGGAAGTATCACCACTACCTCACCTTAAAAGCCCACAGGAAAAATGTGATTCAAATATATGTTGTTGCTTTCTCATTCCTCCTAGCCACAAGGCTAGGGGTATGCACCTGTCCAAACGTAGGCCAATCATGGCACCCTAACCTTCTGGTCAAAGTTGATCTGTATTTGCATGGATCAGAGCATATGGTCCAACCTGAGTCAATCACAGTCCTTCTTCAAGATTTCTCAAAGTGAAATTAAGGCATAAGGAGAAATCTCGCTCAGACGGTAAAGAAATTGGGCATCTAAAGGCATGAGAGCTGCCAGCAGCCATGTGCCCTGAGTCGAGATGAAAGCTGGTCTGAGAGAACTGAGCCAAGATGCTGGCAGAAGCAGATGCTGAAAGAGAAAAGACTGAGCACCCTGGCAGCATTCACGTCCCTGCTTTCAGTTGTCCCTGATGACTGCCACATTCCTGCCTTCCACCAACGTACTCATAAGCCTTCCAATCCATTTCCCTGTAGATCAAAGTCAATTCAGACTGTTCTTCTCTAACCAACAGCTAAGGAAATCCTACCAAACAAACTACAAGGTAACAAATTTGATTCTTGGGGTAGTGGTCCAGGAATACTGTAAGAAATTCTAATGTATGCGCAATAAACTTACTATTTAATCAAGAGATCTGGCATTTAAATGACAGATCTTGTCATCTAAAGGCTTTAAAAGACAAGATCTGGCATATTCAAGACTTTCTTCACTGTCTTCTTCACTAGGGATAAGCTTTGTGTTTTCATAAAATGGCTATTTCCTTGTGTTTTTTTCCCTCTGAGCACAAGTCATGAACATAGTATATACTGGGCTAAAGGCATGAGGATTGCAAACTATGATTGCCATATGATTCTCTGGAATATCATGAGATCCAAGATTGTGAGGTTTTGTGTTCTGGAAAAATTCCATCTCAGGATAGTGAGGGTTGTGTAACAAGACAGCACTAACAAAATTGGAAAAAAAGTCATTATTTGTGTGATTATTTGTTATCCAAAAATAACACTTGTCGGGTTCAAAGGGATGAAAGGGTCCAAAAGGAATTTGGATGGCTATGGAGAAGGCAGTTTTAATCTCAAATGAGGAATCTGATTCAAAAGCTCAACAAAGAAAGTTTAATTTCCCCAAAGAATTGGATCTAAGATGAGGCTGCGAGGAATTTAAAAATAAAGAGGAACTAAATGTAAAACCCGTTCCTGTTAAATGTATTAAACTGCATTTAGGAATAAAGCCATACACTTATAAATCCCTCTGCCTTTGTTTGCTGTACCCATGCACTACAATATTTTTGCATTCAAAGTAAGTGACCAGTTTGCTTGGAGCTGGTGACCCACTCTACAGTAAACATGAGAGACAGGGTTTAACTCAGAAGCCCCAACCCAAGAGAAGGCCCCCGTCATTCTCAAATGATGGAAGCACAAGTCAATAAGTAAATATTCAGGCAGACATGCTTTAGAACCCTAGTTGAGGAGAAGGGGACGACAGAGGATGAGATGGCTGGATGGCATCACTGACTCGATGGATGTGAGTCTGAATGAACTCCGGGAGTTGGTCATGGACAGGGAGGCCTGGCGTGCTGCGATTCATGGGGTTGCAAAGAGTCGGACACAACTGAGCGACTGAACTGAACTGAACTTCACCCCAAAAGCACTCACTCAGGATCTCACTAAGCATCTGAACTCAGGAAGAGACCTGATTCTCAGTACAATAGTTACAATTTTAACAAAGCAATTTCATTCTAACTCTTCAAAGCTGATGTCTATGCCCTCACCTAGTTTAAAGACTAAAAAAGGGGGGGGGGGGGGGAAGTAAGCTGGTTACTCTGTATCATTTTAAATTCTTAGAAGTTGATACATTCATTTTATTTGTTTTATAGAAATACTTAGTATAATGCATAAACTTAATATACAAAAAAATGGAAGAAAACAAATTATATTACAAAATGCAAATTCTTAGTTGATAAACTTACTGAAACAGCTAGGTTTCAGACATCAGCATTAGAATAATCAAGTTTTCTCTGAGTTACTGGAGACTACTTGCGTATAACTTTTGGAAATCTCCACTCCAAAATTTTTCCAATGTAAATGACATTTAATCTTCTTAATCAGCAACATGCTTAAAGAATACACTAGAATACCTGAAATCAGTGCTGTAGATTTTTCCACCTATCAGAATTCTGTGTGTGCATAAATGTGTGAGTGCATGTGTGCAAGTGTAAAACAACCAGGTAACTGAATTGGAGACAAATTCATCCTGCAACTGAACTCATAAATGTGATCTCAGTCATATATGGATAATTTAAAAAAAAAAAAAACTTAAAATCTCAGGCCACAGCCACAAAAAGTGATATTATTTTATAAAATTTCTTTAGAATCTCAATTTATCATTCCTAAGGGGGAGGGAACTATAGATATAGAGAAGCATCAAAGAATTATTTTTATTCACCATTGCTTATAATATGACCGCATTAGAAGACCTTATAAAGACATTTAGTAACGTTAAAATTTCACTCAAGGCCTTTTAAAAACCTTCCAGTTTCTAGCATGGACACAATATACAGAAATCTCATTTCTAGTGCTTGAGAGACAACCAAACGTGCATTTCAAAGAAAGGAGTCATATCAGTTTTACCTGCATCGATGTTCCTTCCACTCTTGCCACGCAGGCAACTTGATCCAAGAAAGTCACTGCCACAGGTACCGCCACAAAGAAGCCTTTACAAAAGGCTTTGAAGTACCTTCTCACCCAGCCTTGGGACTGCGCCATGCCTAAAAGCACAACAAAAATAAATATGAGATTAGCCCCAAGAAAGGTAGGAAAGAAAACGTAAAAAACAGTGCAAGAAAAATAAGAGTTAAGAAAAAGCAACCTCATGTCAATATGTTTCATACTCATCCCCCCTGAGGTCTCCAGCACCATGGAAGCACTGTAACTGCCCTGTGTTGCTTATGTTCAAGTTGTTATTTAAGAGATAAATCACTTTCCATCATGTTTAAACCAATGTTATGGGGCCTATGTTATGGCAGCCAAATTTATCCTAATATAACCATGAAATATATGAGAAATCAAGAAAAAATATCACTGCATGTGAATTCAGTACAGATAATTATCAACTCTCACTTAGCCCTGTAACCACTTGGTTAATTTTCAGAGTTTCTAGGGCTAATGCAATCCTTTAACAGTCTTGTACAATGAAAAACAAAATAGTGAGAGATCAAGAGATTCTGCCCTACAAGACCAAATTGCAGCTAAACCCAGTCCAACAGATGAAGAACCCTCCTGGCTGGGGAAGATAAATGACCAGTTTGTTTACCAGTTTCTCAAAATAATACTGATTCATACTATGTGATAGGTTATAATTTCAGTCCATTCTATTTCTTGACTAGGACTAGATAAATACAGGAAGACCAGACTATTCTGGTGGTAGGATGGATTGTAGTGGTGGTGGTGGTGGTGATAGAAATGGATCAGAATGGGCAAACTTCACATACGCATTTTGGAGGTTAAACAGACAGAAATGAAAATGGATGGACAAGGATTGGGGAGAGGAGAAGAGATGAGAAAAGTGTTGAGGTAGTTGTGACCTATTCAAGCACTGTTATTTTATCATTTCCTTGGATCACATTCCAAAGTACTAAAAACATGCTAATAATTCAATTCCTAAAAACTCTAATAAGTACAAGGTCATGGGCTGGATGCTGCTGCTGCTGCTGCTAAGTCGCTTCAGTCGTGTCCGACTCTGTGCGACCCCATAGACCACAGCCCACAAGGCTCCCCCGTCCCTGGGATTCTCTAGGCAAGAACACTGGAGTGGGTTGCCATTTCCTTATCCAATGCATGAAAGGGAAAAGTGAAAGCGAAGTTACTCAGTTGTGTCCAACTCTTAGCGACCCCATGGACTGCAGCCCACCAGGCTCCTCCATCCATGGGATTTTCCAGGCAACAGTACTGGAGTGGGGTGCCACTGAGATACACAAATGAAAAGCAGCCACAGTCCTTGCTCTCAAGAAGTTACAAAGTGCCAGGGAAGATTGCCTTTAGATAAATATTTCCAAGGGAAAATAGCCTTGAAAAGAGCCAATGTGCCTGGGGCAAGGAAGTACATGCATTAGAAAATGATTAAGAAATGTGTCCCAAAGGAAAAGGCATTCTAGGTAAGACCTGGCCACTTCGGGCAAAAGCAGCAGTGTGCATGAAGACCTCAGAGCAAAATAAAACATAAGTTATTTAAGAAACTATAAGAAATTCAGTTTCGTATATATACAAACTTTAATATGCTAATGTTTAATTCAGTAAACATTTATTTATTGCCTGCTAACCACCAATGCTAAGTGCAGGGGCTATAAAGATATATATACAGTATAAAATCATTTAAATACCCTCCTGAAACAATACTTCATATTGTTCCATGATCTGAAAACTAGATCCCACATGCCGCAACTAAAATCCCACATATGGCAACTAAGGTCCAGTGCAGTCAAAAAAAAAAAAAAAAATAGTAAGGGTTTGGATTCAATTTCTAACATTCTTTCCAGGGCTGTCATTCTATATCCCTATATATATTTTTTTATTGTTTCTCCAAGTCTTTGAGAAGATACTAAAATAAAGAAAGGCACTTAGGTTATTATTGACCAAGAAGAGAAACTATGTTGAGAATTTTAGGTTTGAGAATTTGTTGTTGTTGTTTTTTTAATGTTGAAAGGAAAAAAGAATTTTATTATATAACTAGTTACAAAAGGGAAGCAGAGATAAAGTTGGAACTAGTGCAAATTATGTGACGAGACATTAAACACAAGTAAGACCTGAAAGCCACTGCCCTTTCCCTTCTCAGGCTCACAATTCCACTGCTGATCCAAGCACTGCTGCCATCTCCTGCACAACTCAGGACGAATACTTTTCTACTGTTTCTGTTGCTGCTGATAAGCCACTAAGTCATGTCTGACTCTGTGACCTCATGGACTGCAGCATGCCAGGTTTCACTGTCCTTCACCATCTCCTGGAGTCTGCGCAAACTCATTCCATCGAATTCGTGATGCCATCCAACCATGTCATCCTCTGCTGCCCCCTTCTCCTCCTGCCTTCAATCCTTCCCAGCATCAGGGTCTTTTCCAATGAGTTGACCCTTTACAACAGGTGGCCAAAGTATTGGAGCTTCAGCTTTAGCATCAGTCCTTCCAATGAATATTCAAGGTTGACTTCCTTTAGGATTGACTGGTTTGATCTCTTTGCTGTCCAAGGGACTCTCAAGAGCCTTCTCCAGCACAATTCAAAAGCATCCATTCTTCGGCATTCAGCTTTCTTTATGGGCCAACTCTCACAACTGTACACAACATCTAGAAAAATCACAGCTTTGACTATATGGACTTTTGTCAGTAAAGAGATGTCTTTGCTTTTTAATAGTTGTCTAAGTTTGCCATAGCTTTCCTTCCAAGTAGCAGTTATCTTTTAATTCCATGGCTGCAGTCACCATCTGCAATGATTTTGGAGCCTAAGAAAACAAAATGTCACTGCTTCTATTTTTCCCCTTCTATTTGCCATGAAAATTATGTGGGAGGTGTATCTATCGAGGGTATGCAGATTCTGCCCATGCACGGGGGAGAAAATAAAAGCTCCCTTGCAGATTAGGGGCCATTATTTTCAGAGGCTCAAAGCAAAAGTCTCAGTACAGTCCTGTCCTACCTGAATTGTGAATGACACCTTTAACTCATAATAATAAAACCCTCTTTGGGACTTCTATCATTAAAGTACTAAAGCTATACACAAAGGAAGAAATGAACATTATACTTCTATGTCAAGTTATATTAAATAAAATGTTTAAAGTGCTGTGACATTCACATTTTGGTAAAGTTAATGCATCTCCTTTTCTATAAAGAATCATTGGGATGATCTGGTCTTTTGTTCACATCTTAAATATTTAAAACTACCATACTAATAAGCACTGAGCATCTGCTTTCTCTGAGAAAATTTCCCTTAAAGCAATAATAATGTGGTATCCCAAGCAAAAAAGGAATAATTTTTATCAGTAACCTCATTCTTCCAGCAACCATGCAAGTCATTTAGGTTCAAAACATTGCTCCTGAGAAAATTACTGCTTAAATAGTAGGCACACCTGATTCACTGCTGAAGTACCTAAACAGAATATTTTTAAATAAGCTTTCAGATTCCATTGAAATCATATTCGCCACTTAGTATACTTACTTACTTACTTACTTACCTGCAAGTAAAATTTTGGGGGGCATTACTGACCTCAACTGCCTAATGACCTCCACTCTAAATATCTGTCTTTCCTCTCACATGTGTTATGGTTTGATCACGCATGAATTCATCTAAAATCATTCTTAAATTGCCATACATTTCATCTTATACAAAGTCACTAATCACTCACCCATAGCAACCAAGTGAATAAATATACCTCAAGTCATCCTAATTATAAAAACTATTTTAAAACTGTGTGGCAGGTTTGGAGGTAAGAGAAAAACAATAAATGACAAAGCAGTATCCTATACAAAGTGTAACCTTTCGATCATAGAAATCAGCCCACACATTTAGATAACAAAATCAAAATTTTATTTGTAAATTCAAAGTGTATATCAAACTACAAATGTCAGAAAATACAAGAGCAGGGATCCAAACAAATCTGACACTAAATTCCTGAGTCAGTCATATTTTATTGATCATCTACTATGTAACTGTGCTAAGGGGCACATACAATGCACAACAAGGAAGGCGTGGTCCCTGGCCACATGGAGCTTACATTTTCATTCTTTCTTCATTAAGTACCTACTTTGCGCTACTCACTATGCTAAGATTTTGTTGTTGTTCAGTTGCTAAGTCGTGTTGGACTGTTCGTGACCCCCATGGACTGCAGCATGCAAGGCCTCCCTATGTCTCACTAAGATGCCAAGAGTAAAAAGGCACACAGAGTCACAGTTCCTTTCCAAAGGGCCTGCGACAAGATCACAAGAAATTAGTAGATGACCACACATGATCAGGCTACCCTTCTCCATGTGTCTCTCCAGGAGCTCCTGATGCCAATAATCTCACTCTGCAAACATAGCCTAAGCATGCATGTTAGGAGGCAGGAGGCATCTGAACTAAATCAGGGAAAAAATAATAACTGATGAATGAGAACAATTTTGATTCCACTAGAAGCAGATCTAGGAAAGTAATCGATGGATCCTAATCTAGAAAAAAAAAAAACTGGGGCCCTAACTTCCTCCTTTCAGATTATAAATAAATAATGTATTATAAAAATAGATAATTAACGCTTAAGGTTTTCTCAATGCTGAACAATGACAGGATTTCAGGCAGTTTACTAGACAGGAATCTTGTTGACATGCACACAGAACTGGCAGTGACCCCTCAATGGATAGCAACAGCACTTTAATTTTTTTTTTGAAGTTCCCATGTTTTCTCTCCTACAAAACTGTGTTTTTCTAAAAACAATAGGAACATTTAGCCATCATCTCTAGCAATCTAATTTTTTTGGCAAACTTGACAATCAGGAAAATAAAGCCATTGAAGGTGACTGCAAATGCTCTATATTTTCTGTTTCCTGCATTCTTCCAAGAATGGGAGACTTCTATCAACTCAGGAATGACAAAATGCTTCAAAGGAAAAGACATTACTTTTTAAAAGGGAAAGTAGAGACCCAAGAGTTTTCAACCCAAGAGACCACAGTTCAGTTCAGTCGCTCAGTTGTGTCTGACTCTTTGCGACCCCATGAATTGCAGCACATCAGGCCTCCCTGTCCATCACCAACTCCCGCACAAACTCACATCCATCAACTCAGTGATGCCATCTCATCCTCTGTCGTCCCCTTCTCCTCCTGCCCCCAATCCCTCTCAGCATCAGAGTCTTTTCCAATGAGTCAACTCTTCGCATGAGGTGGCCAAAGTATTGGAGTTTCAGCTTTAGCATCATTCCTTCCAAAGAACACACAGGGCTGATCTCCTTTAGAATGGACTGGTTGGATCTCCTTGCAGTCCAAGGGACTCTCAAGAGTCTTCTCCAACACCACAGTTCAAAAGCATCAATTCTTCAGTGCTCAGCTTTCTTCACAGTCCAACTCTCACATCCATACATGACCACTGGAAAAACCACAGACTTGACTAGATGGACCTTTGTTGGCAAAGTAATAATGTCTCTGCTTTTGAATATGCTATCTAGGTTGGTCATAACTTTTCTTCCAAGGAGCAAGCGCCTTTTAATTTCATGGCTGCAGTCACCATCTGCAGTGATTTTGGAGCCCACAAAAATAAAGTCTGACACTGTTTCCACTGTTTCCCCATCTATTTCCCATGAAGTGATGGGACCGGATGCCATGATCTTCATTTTCTGAATGTTGAGCATTAAACCAACTTTTTCACTCTCCACTTTCACTTTCATCAAGATGCTTTTTAGTTCCTCTTCACTTTCTGCCATAAGGGTGGTGTCATCTGCATATCTGAGGTTATTGATATTTCTCCCAGCAATCTTGATTCCACCTTGTGCTTCTTCCAGTCCAGCGTTTCTCATGATGGACTCTGCATATAAGTTAAATAAGCAGGGTGACAATAAGCAGCCTTGACGTACTCCTTTTCCTATTTGGAACCAGTCTGTTGTTCCATGTCCAGTTCTAATTGTTGCTTCCTGACCTGCATATAAGAGACCACAACTAGGCACAAATATAGCAGATTATCTCATAGCTAGGAAATGGCAACCTACTCCAGTGTTCCTGCCTGGAAAATCCCATGAAGAGAGGAGCCTGGAGTCACAAAGTATTGGACATAAGTGAGCATGCAAGCACACATCTCACAGCTAACACATTTCATCAATATGAATAAGTCATAATTGTAACAAAATGGTTGGCCTTTTTGCTTTCGAGTTCAGACAGATTCCTTTTAATGAACCAGAATCCCCACCAAAAGTGGAGTAATTGGGAGTCTTAATTATTGGTTTAATTCAATAAAATTGCTAGGTATTGGCTGCTCCCAGTATCTAGGTAGATGTGATTTTAAAAGGGTCAGAAAATAGATTTTCCCAGAGTAACATTTATCCCACTGTGCTCTGCCACAATGCTGAAAGTTCTTAGCATTGTAGAACATGGGCAGAGTTTCTTAAACTTGAGTGATCACAAAAGTCACCTGTGTTGCTTATGGAAAACACAGACTCCTGGGACTCAACCTGATTAAGAGGAGATTCTCAAGGGTAGATGTGTGGATCACATATATCAGAATCATCTAGAGGAGCATTTGCAAATTATATACGTGTGCTTAGTCACTCAGTCGTGTCCAACTCTTTGTGACTGTATGAACTATAGTCTGCCAGGCTCCTCTGTGCATGGGATTTTTTCAGGTTAGAATACTGGAGTGGGTATTCATTTCCTTCTCCAGGGGATCTTCCCAACCCAGGGATCAAACCCGAGTTTCCTGTATTTCTTGCATTGCAGGAGGATTCTTTACCCAACCCTCATAATACATGGTGATATTCTGTGATCTCTAGTATTATATTATAGGGAAGGATAAATACATGTGTGTCAAAAAAAATTCTTAGATGATTCTAATATACTGTCTCTGGTCTTCCTCCCTGTCCACAATCCTCATTCACCCTCATTGGAGAACCACTAGCTCAAAAAAGGAAATCATTTCAGAGGGAAATATTTTTTAGTAGCTTCATTGAGGTATCATTTACATACCATAGAATTCACCCACTGTAAGTGTATATACTTCAAAGATTTTTAGCTAATTTATGCTGTTGTGGAATCATCACAATACATTTTTGGAGTATTCTGTCACCCCCATAAGTTCACCCATGCCTATCTGAAGGCCAGTTTCCATTCCCACCCAAGCCCCAGGAATATACTGCTCTCTTCTTTAAGAGATGTGCATTTTAAAGAAATTTTAGTAGGTTTTTTTTTTTTTTGGTCTGGCTTGTTTCATTTAACACAATATTTTTGAGGTTCATCCATGTTGCATTTATAAGTAGTTCATTTTTTATTGCTAAACAACATTTCATCGTATTGATATGTCATAATTTAACTGTTCATCAGCTGATGGGACATTTGGATTGTTTCCAGTTTTGAGCTATTGTGAATAAGGCTGCTGTAAGTCTCTGCATACAAGTCCTTGTGTGAATATATGCTTTCATTTCTCTTGAGTAGTTATTTAGGAGTGGAATTTCTTGGTTATATGAAAAGTGTATTTTTTTTATTTTGAGGACTGCCAAACTGTTTTCCAAGGTGATTGTATCATTTTACATTTTCACTAGCAATACATGAAGGTTTTTGGCCTCTCCAGATTCTAGCCAACACTGGGCACTCTTAGTCCTTTAGATTATGACCATTCAAATGAGCATGCAGTATGGTATTTAACTGTAATTTTGATTGGCATTTCCCTAATAACTGATAATGTCAAACATCTTTTCATGAGCTTAGTAGGAAGTCTTGCCTTTATTAAAGTGTCTGCTCAGATCTTCTGCCAATTTTGTAATTGGTTTTTCTTCTTATTGAGTTGTAAGGATGTGTGTGTGTGTGTGTGTGTGTGTGTGTGTGTGTGTGTGTGCTTAGTCGCTCAGTCATGTCTGACTCTTTGTGAACCCATGGACTGTAGTCTGCCAGGCTCCTCTGTCCATGGGGATTCTCCAGGCAAGAATACTGGAGTGGGTTGCCATGCCCTCCTCCAGGGCTTCTTCCCGACCCAGGGATCGAACCCAGGTCTTCCACATTGCAGGCAGATTTTTTACCATCTGAGCCACCAGGGAAGACCATGTGTATATGTATCATTATAGATATATAGGTACAAGTCTTTTATCAGATACATGCTTTGCACATATTGTCTCCTTCTTTGTGTCTGGCTTTTTTATTTTCTGAAAGATATCTTTTGAAGATCAAAACAAAAAGATAATTAGTAATCTTTAGAAATGTGAACTCCAGCATCAAATTATTTATCTTGAACTATGTGACGTGCATGTATAGTTTAAGTCAAAAATTCTCAGAAGGAGCAAGCAAAAATAAAGAATGAAAACCTGTCAAAAGTAATAAAGGGGAGAAATATAATGGGGTTAGACATAAAGTGAATCATGTTCTGGCAAAGAAACCCAACTTTAAAAGTCCACACTGGTAGACTGATGAAGATAAAGGTCCTCTATTTTGACCTAAAAGCACTTCTCTGACAGAGATAATTAATTGTCTATTGGAGAGTGATGAACACCTGGATGCTAAAAGAGGTGAAATTTTAAGTCAGAAATATTAAAATGCAAATGAACTCTAAGGGCATGTTGTACTACACTGATGTAGAGAGAAAATGCCACCAGAAATCAATAAGAAATGCAATTTCATATAAGCTTCCTGAGTTCAGGGAAGGACTCCTTCCACTTGCAAACCTCAGGCATTTATCCCCACCTCTCCTTCTGCCTTTGTTGGAGCTGAGGCTGGCAGTGCTCTGCAGAGGCACAGTCACCAAACAGGGAAACTCAGTAGGACGGTGAGTGAATCCAACCGTGTTCAGTCGCTCAGTCATGTCCAACTCTTTGCGACCCCATGGACTGTAGCCCACCAGCTCCTCTGTCCATAGGATTTCCAGGCAAGAATACTGGAATGAGTTGCCATTTCCTACTCCAGGGGATCTTCCTGACCCAGGGATCTAACTTGTGTCTCTCATGTCTCCTGCATTGGCAGGCAGGTTCTTTACCACTAGTGCAACCTGGGAAACAGATCTCAAGTCGAATCGTGATCCAATCATGTGAATTTGGGCAAATTACTTCATCTTTCCAAGCCACAATTTTTTTCATATAAGAAAGCTTGTAGGGTGTTTTGGATATTCACAATGTTCATATTGTGTGTGTGTGTGTTTTAGTAAACATTTGCATGAAGAAAGAAAACACCCATAAAACTAGCATATTATGTGCAATGTATTAGAGAACAATGGTGAGATAATCAAATTAAAGTTATTTCTTCAGATAAAAGCATTAGCCATGTACAAAGAAGAGGACTAACAATGACGAATTTTAAAAGGGCAAGAAACTTAAGAATGTCCATTACTTATAATTAAACCAATAAAGCCTATCTTCTAAATAATGGGACACCTAATATCCAGAGTGATAGTTTTCTTCTGCTTTGAACCTGATCTTTTTCTAAGATTTGATGGGTTAAGGATGATCATAGTTCCTGATACCAGCCAATTAATAAGAATTATGAGTGCCAACACCAGCAATGCCTTAGGTGTCTTAGGGATTATTTTTAAGCAGAATATAAAAAATATATGACTTAGCAACAAAATTGGACCACAGGAATAAATTATATATTAGATACTGCAAAAAAAAGAAAAGAAAGATAAGAGATAGAATTGGAAGGGAAAAATTCATGAAAGAAGCTTTAAAGAAAAAAAACGAATTGGAATGTAGGTGGCAGGTTAGGAATGTTCACTATAAAATTCTCAAAACTTTTCCGTATGCTTAAAATTTTTCATTGAAATGTTGAAAAATAAAAGAAGTATAAATTACACTTAGTAAATGTCTCAGGCAAGAGGAAAATATGAGAGTAAAGGCACATATGGGCCTACTGAGATAGTGTGAATGCTGGCCAAACCAGGAACAAGAGATATATTAAGAGCAGTGAGGGATAAGACTGGATTTAATACTTATTTTTATTTTGTTTTGCTTTGTTTCTTAGCAATATGAAAATCTTCATCACTCCAATATTTTTGGAAACCACATAAAACAAAATCACAACAGTTGCCCTCTCTAAGAGCTGGCTCAGGCCACCCTAATCCTACGGATTATCCTTATCCTTTAACTCCACATAGACACCATTTGACTGCATTTACAACTAAGGCCCAATCACAAATTTCAGTTATTAAGATGCCATAAATTCTGCAAAAAACAGTTTACCATAAAAATTAACAGGACAGCAAATAGTTCTTTATGGAATGAGAAAAATCCTATTAAGTGATAACCATTAGCAAGGAGAAGCTAGGTAAGATTTAAACTGTAATAACCACAAAACTGAAATTTCAACACTGCACTCTATATATTTCTTTCCAATTTAATAGAAAAGCATAACTGCTGTCATTAAGAAGAAGCTAAAGGCAATGTGGATATTAAGGTAACAATGTGGCAACTTAAATATATGTGTAAATGAAACAGACCAGGTACTTATCCACAACCCAAACAAAGTAATTAGAGGACTTTGGACTATTTCACCATAAGCCTATTTATTCCTAAAGCAATAATATTTTGAATTAGCTAAAGAACTTATTTCCTGCATCAGAATACTTGCTGAACAGCTGCAAAGAAAATACCGCATTATTTAGCATTTAAGCCATGAGTGCAATTGGCTTTTTAAAAGTTAAGTGAGCCTGTAAAAGGAAAAAGCATGCTTCTCAAAAGCAAAATCTCAAAACCCTTCAAAAATCAAAACTAAGAAATAAAAGTGAGACAAGGGAAATAAGGAAAAAATAATGACACTGAGAATGTATAAGAAGAAGGACACAAGATAAACAAGAAGAAAATTAGAAAGTAAGTGTCAGGCAATAATATGGGTGATGGCGAAATGGCCCCAGAAATACCATGTGACATATATTTCCTAGAGCACAGCTGTCCTACTGTCTACTACTAAGTCATACTCATTTATGCTAGTTACTTTTCACCATACCTCTGTTTTTGCCCTATTTTTATATGGTACAAGGGTCTCCAGTGGGTTGGACAGAAAAGGCAATTTTTTAAAACAAATATGCTATTAGGGTCTCATGAAAATCCTATCCTGACCCCATCTCCCCACCATGCCTCAAATAGGCTACTTTCTTTAAATAGACACCAACTCAAATTCACATCAAGAGATAAGAAGCAAAAAGATGGCTTTTGGGGAGGGAGGGGGTAGGACAGATTGGGAGATTGGGATTGACATGTACACACTTTGTTGTTGTTGTTTAGTCGCTGTTGTGTCCAACTCTTTGCAACCCCATGGACTGTAGCCCACCAGGCTCCTCTGCCCATGGGGTTCTCCAGGCAAGAATATTGGAGAGGGTTACCATTTCCTTCTCTAATACACTATCGTGTGCAAAATAGGTAACTAGTGGGAACCTGCTGTATAGTGCAGGGAGCTCAGCTTGGTGCTCTATGATGACCTAGAGTGGATGGGGGCTGGGGGTGGGAGGCAGGCCCAAGAGGGAAGGGATATATGTATACATATTGCTGATTCATTTCATTGTACAGCAGAGACTAACACAACATTGAAAAGCAACTATTCTCCCTTTTTTTTTAAATGACTTTTCCTTTGATCAGAATTGGAGAGAGGATGTAGGCAAGTTTCTTAAGGTAACCAAGCCCACCAGACCCCAAAGAGGCAAAGATGGGAAGAGAAAGTCACAAAAAAATGTGAGACCAGGAAATACAAGTTAACCAGCAAACAGCCAGCCAGGGACTTATTCTACTCTTCAGAGAATCAGAAATATAAATTAGAAACACAGGCTCCCCCAGCAGGGGAAGCACATTAAGGCTCTATTAGTCTGTCAAAAATAAAGCCTGTCCAAACTATGGTCGCAATTTTTGGAAGGCTGCCACAGCCGGTCCACAGCAGCTACATGTCCATGGGGAGCTAACACAGTGGCAGTGCCAGCTCAGAACCAGATAAAGATGCAGCCGGATGAGAAGACTCGTGCAATTTAAATGGAGAGCAACAGTAACCAAGGTCTTGAGAGCAAGTGGCTGTGGTCTTTTAAACTTTTAAGTGTAAGCGCACCCTCAGGCACACATACTTGTTGAAATGGCAACAAAGGCCAGGCTGGCAACATGTTTTTTTTTGTTTTTTGTGTGTGTGTGTTTTTTTTTTTTTTAAAGGCAGCCTAGAGGTCAGAGTACAAAGAGGCTTTTCCTGTACAGCCTGGGGATTGAGGCAGATGGAGCACAGCACTCTATGGACTCGAGTGTCTGCTGCTCAGAAAGTCCAGGGATCGTGACGAGCCCCTGGTGAACATTACAGCATCTGGAGCTGAGATGCTTATTTAGATTGCTCCCCGCACAGAAATGCCTTCTTTTGATTCTGCTTCCTTGCTGGTATATTAGAAGATTCTGTTTCAGATATCTGTGAAATTTCATTAACATGCAATGCCCTGAAGTTACAATGTATCTGCCAAAGTATTTAAAATTACTCATAGAAATATGGAATGGTGTGGAAAAGATGGTTCAATAAGGTAACCACGGATCTGCAATGAACTATAATGAGTCCTGGGCTTCCCTAGTGGCTCAGACGGTAAAAGCGTCTGCCTGCAATGCGGGAGACCCAGGTTCGATTCCTGGCTGGGAAAGATCCCCTGGAGAAGGAAATGGCAATCCACTCCAGCACTCTTGCCTGGAGAATCCCATGGACGGAGGAGCCTGATAGGCCCCAGTCTACGAGGTCGCAGAGTCGGACACGGCTGAGCGGATCACTACTACTACTTCTATGACTCCGACTACATAATTCCAAAGAATTATCTGAAGTTGGAGAAATAGAGCAATTTAAAAAGCCCTCCATTATTATCATTATTACTTTGTGGATCTGTTTTCAAATACTTGACCAGCAAGAGTTGATGGCTGTCTGTCAAGTACAGCTTAGCAGAGTATTATGGAACATTCCATCAGTTCAATATAAGACTCTTTAAATGAACTAATGTGATATTAGAGAAGTGGTCAAATACAGGACTTTCCAGGTGGCTCAGTGGTAAAGAATCGGCCTGCCAAAAGGGAGGCATAGGTTTGATCCCTGCCCTGGAGAAGGAAATGACAACCCACTCCAGTATTTTTGCCTGGGAAAGCCCATGGTCTGAGAAGCCTGGTGGGCTACAGTCCACGGGGTCACAAGAGTCAGACACAACTTAGCAACTAAACGACAAGCCAAACACATGAATGGAACAGTCAAGGGACCTATGGGGGTCTAGATATATTCCTGCAAATTCCTTGTCAGGTCTCCCTTCAAAATTAGTAATCCAATTCCCATCTTTTTAAGGGTGGGTTGGTCTTAGAAAGAGACTTGCTTCTAGCAAAGAGAATGTGGTAGAACTGATGTTGTGTGACTTCCGAAGCTAGTCAAAAAAAAGATAGCTTTCTCTTGCCTCTCTCTCCTTGATGACTACCTCTAGGCAAGCTAGCACCAGGTCCAGAGGACAGTGAGACCTAGCAAAAGTTCAATCAGAGAACAACTGAGGGCCCCCTCCCTGCAAGAGCCAGCACCCTCTGGCCAGACATGGGAGTGAGCCACCTGTAAGGCAGACCCTCCCACCTCAGTTAAGCCCTCAGATGACAGTGGTTCCAGTTGAAATCTTAACCTCAACCTTAAAAGAAATCATGAGCTAGAATTGTGAAGCTGAGCTGCTCCCACATTTCTCACCTGTGGAAACTCTGAAAGAGAATAAATGTCTAAAGCCACTGAGTTTGGAGGTAATTTATTTTGCAGAAATAACTAACATAATAGTAAACCCAGAAATAAAAACAAAGACACAAAGAAATTGGGTATATGATAAAGACTTTCACACTGATGGAGAGGAGCTTAAATTAACAAATGATGTTAAATAATCAGGGTTTGGAGGGAGAAAAAAAAAGGTAGATATTCATTTTACTCATTATAGAAAGATAAATTCCAGATAATTCAAAGATTAAATATAAGAAATAAACACAAATGCCATAAAAGAAAATAAATGCAGACAGTCTTTTAGGAGTGGAAACAGGCATTTTTGAACATTTTACAAATCCAGGAAATAAAAAAGATTGATGGATTTGACTTCATAAAAATCAAAACATCTCATAAATAAGATTATAAAATAATCATCATGATATTAAACATTGCAATGTATATTAATCCCAAAGGTGTAATATCTCTAAAATCACACAATTCTTATTTTTTTAAAAGGTAAATGTTCCGAGAGAAAAGTGAGTAACATGAAATACAAGAAAGGCACTTCACTGAAAGCAAAATAAAATATGGATGTTACACAGAGGTATAAAAAAATGTTCAATCACATTAATAATAAAACCAACACAAATAAAAACAAAATATCGCCTCTTTAACCTATCAGACTGGCAAAGATTCAGAAAAAACTAAAACCATCCTGTGTAGGAACAAGGAATTTCCCATGCTCTCCTGGGAGCATAAATAGGTACACTCTTTATTGAAAGCAACATTGCAATAAGGACCAAAGTGTTATGCAAACACATACCTCTGATGCAGAGACACCACTTCCTGGGTACAAAGATATGATCTACAATTTTCAGTACACCACTCTTTATAATAGTGAAAAACTGAAAACAGCCTAAACATCCACAAAAAAATAAAGAAATGAACTTCGACATGCATATAGTAAAATCACTTGCAATCATTAAAACGGACATTGTATAGCTATACTGTTTGACACTGTCTTAAAAGAAAGTTGGAAGACACTAAGTATAACATGAACTCATTTATGTGAAATATTATATACACACATCATCATGAAAAGAGGTCAGATGGAGAACAGTAGGCACACAGACAATGACAGCAGTATTTACTGGCAGTCAACGGATTTTTACTTTCTTTATTCTTTCCCATATTATTTAAATTCTCTATAATATTATGTTTATGTCTGTATATATTATGTTTATAGACTACAGCAAATTAACATTAGCCTCTTCTGCTACAAGAGGTATTTCTTTAATGTAAATCAGTTCACAAGCAGGAAAGTCTCATTTCCTGCCTTCAAGACTCTCCACTACAATAAACTATCCAAGGAAGCTGAGAGTAGCAGATGAAGAAATGAAAAGTATTTCCCCCTGTATTTAAAATAAAACTGATAAGTCAACACCCTGGACCAGAGTTTTAACTTTGATGAAAATGGTTTCTGTTAAAAGTGAGTAACTTTAAGGACCAAAAACTCAAAGGAGGAAAATCAGGGTGTAAGACCAAGGACTGATGGTGATGCTGGGTATAAATTCCAGTTGAGATTTAATCATGCTGTTATTTTTATTGCAATTGTCATTTCTTGGTGCCAGTTCTGTTTACAAAATTCCACTGGTTTCAAACCATCTGTTCCCAAGCCTATTTTCCCTAGAAGTTCTATCACGTTTAGCACAAGATTTTGCAGAATGAAAGATTTCCCAGGAATGCAAACACAGCAGGAAGAGAGAACTGCCTCTGCTATTCTGAGTAAAACATAGAGATAGAGAAACATTCCATAAGTAAAAAAGAAAAATGAAAAGAAACATTAAACTTTATTTTGATTCCGCAAGAGTTTCTAAGAAAAGATATGAAATACAGGACAAAACAATCTCAATATTCTTGGTTTTGAGCACACATTTATATACATATAGCTATGCAAGTCAGAGTCTAAGCAAAACAGATAATTAAACAGGCATCAATTACGGTGGATGAAGGGGCATTAATTCGATTAACTTTTTTAAGTGGCACAAATGGGATAGTTTTTTTTTTTTCCTGATATAAATTTCTGGAAGTGGGCAGTTTAAACTGACCTTACATTGCCCACCATGGCAGTTCATCTGTCATCTATTATTAAGTTATCTTATTAAGTTTATCTTATGATTGATAAACCAAAAGCTACACATATTTCAGTTAGTTCAGTTCAGTCGCTCAGTCATGTCCGACTCTGCGACCCCATGAATCGCAGCACGCCAGGCCTCCCTGTCCATCACCAACTCCCGGAGTTCACTCAGACTCATGTCCACCGAGTCCGTGATGCCATCCAACCATCTCATCCTCAGTCGTCCCCTTCTCCTCCTGCCCCCAACCCCTCCCAGCATCAGTCTTTTCCAATGAGTCAACTCTTCGCATGAGGTGGCCAAAGTACTGGAGTTTCAGCTTTAGCATCATTCCTTCCAAACAAATCCCAGGGTTGATCTCCTTTAGAATGGACTGGTTGGATCTCCTTGCAGTCCAAGGGACTCTCAAGAGTCTTCTCCAACACCACAGTTCAAAAGCATCAATTTTTCTGCGCTCAGCCTTCTTCACAGTCCAACTCTCATATCCATACATGAGCACAGGAAAAACCATAGCCTTGACTAGAGGGACCTTAGTCGGCAAAGTAATGTCTCTGCTTTTGAATATACTATCTAGGTTGGTCATAACTTTTCTTCCAAGGAGCAAGCGTCTTTTAATTTCACAGCTGCAGTCACCATCTGCAGTGATTTTGGAGCCCACAAAAATAAAGTCTGACACTGTTTCCACTGTTTCCCCATCTATTTCCCATGAAGTGATGGGACCGGATGCCATGATCTTCATTTTCTGAATGTTGAGCTTTAAGCCAACTTTTTCACTCTCCTCTTTCACTTTCATCACGAGGCTTTTTAGCTCCTCTTCACTTTCTGCCATAAGGGTGGTGTCATCTGCATATGTGAGGTTATTGATATTTCTCCCGGCAATCTTGACTCCAGCTTCTGTTTCTTCCAGTCCAGCGTTTCTCATGATGTACTCTGCATAGAAGTTAAATAAGCAGGGTGACAATATACAGCCTTGACGTACTCCTTTTCCTATTTGGAACCAGTCTGTTGTTCCATGTCCAGTTCTAACTGTTGCTTCCTGACCTGCATACAGATTTCTCAAGAGGCAGGTCAGGTGGTCTGGTATTCCCATCTCTTTCAGAATTTTCTACAGTTTCTTGTGATCCACACAGTCAAAGGCTTTGGCATAGTCAAGAAAGCAGAAATAGATGTTTTTCTGGAACTCTCTTGCTTGATCCAGCGAATGTTGGCAATTTGATCTCTGGTTCCTCTGCCTTTTCTGAAACCAGCTTGAACATCAGGGAGTTCACAGTTCACGTATTGCTGAAGCCTGGCTTGGAAATTTTGAGCATTACTTTACTAGCATGTGAGATGAGTGCAATTGTGCGGTAGTTTGAGCATTCTTTGGCATTGCCTTTCTTTGGGACTGAAATGAAAACTGACCTTTTCCAGTCCTGTGGCCACTGCTGAGTTTTCCAAATTTGCGGGCATATTGAGTGCAGCACTTTCACAGCATCATCTTTCAGGATTTGAAATAGCTCTACTGGAATTCCATCACCTCCACTAGCTTTGTTCGTAGTGATGCTTTCTAAGGCCCACTTGACTTCACTTTCCAAGATGTCTGGCTCTAGATTAGTGATCACACCATCGTGATTATCTGGGCCGCGAAGATCTTTTTTGTACAGTTCTTCTGTGTGTTCTTGCTGCCTCTTCTTAATAATATCTTCTGCTTCTGTCAGGTCCATACCATTTCTGTCCTTTATCAAGCAGCCCATCTTTGCATGAAATGTTCCCTTGGTATCTCTAATTTTCTTGAAGAGATCTCTAGTCTTTCCCATTCTGTTCTTTTCCTCTATTTCATTGCATTGATCACTGAAGAAGGCTTTCTTATCTCTTCTTGCTATTCTTTGGAACTCTGCATTCAGATGCTTACATCTTTCCTTTTCTCCTTTGCTTTTCACCTCTCTTCTTTTCACAGCTATTTGTAAGGCCCCCCAGACGGCCATTTTGCTTTTTTGCATTTCTTTTCCATGGGGATGGTCTTGATCCCTGTCTCCTGTACAATGTCACGAACCTCATTCCATAGTTCATCAGGCACTCTATCTATCACATCTAGGCCCTTAAATCTATTTCTCACTTCCACTGTATAATCATAAGGGATTTGATGGTAGGTGTTGCAAGAGGGCATCAGAGGGCAAACACACTGAAACCATACTCACAGAAAACTAGTCAATACATATTTAATGAATCCAAAACTTGGTAAGTTTACACACAAGTATACATTCATGAAACCATCATCACAATATATATCATAAACATAGCAGACCCCTCCAAAAGATTTCTCCCACCCTCTTTTAATCCCACTAATTTTTGAATATCATATTTAATTACATGTTCAAGGTGGATTTAGAAAAAGCAGAGGAACCAGAGATCAAATCACCAACATCCATTAGATCACAGAAAAAGCAAGTGAATTCCAGAAAAACATCTACTTCTGCTTCACTGACTATGCTAAAGCCTTTGATTGTGTGAATCACAACAACAACAACAAAAAAAGAAAATTCTTAGAGATGGGAATACCAGACCACCTTACCTGCCTCCTGAGAAACCTGTATGCAGGTCAAGAAGCAACAGTTAGAACCAGACATGGAACAGACTGGTTTAAAATTGGGAAAGCAGTATGTCAAGGCTGCATATTATCACCCTGCTTATTTAACTAATATGCAGAGTACATCATGCTGGATTGGATGAAGCACAAGCTGGAGTCAAGACTTTCAGGAGAAATATCAGTAACCTCAGATAAGCAGATGATACCATATGGCAGAAAGTGAAGAGGAACTAAAGAGCCTCTTGATGAAGGTGTAAGAGGAGAGTGAAAAACTTGGTTTAAAACTCAACATTTAAAAAACTAAGATCATGGCCTCTGGTCCCATCACTTTATGGCCAATAGATGAGGAAACAATGGAAACAGGGACAGACTTTATTTTCTTGGGCTCCAAAATCACTGCAGATGGTGACCGCAGCCATGAAATTAAAAGACACTTGCTCCTTGGAAGAAAACCTATGACAAGCCTAGACAGCATATTAAAAAGCAGACACTACCCTGCCAACAAAGGTCTGTCGAGTCAAAGCTATGGTTTTTCCAGTAGTCATGTATGGATGTGAGAGTTGGACTGTGAAGAAAGCTGAGCACCAAAGAATTGATGCATTTGAACTGTGGTGTTAGAGAAGACTCTTGAGAGTCCCTTGGACTGCAAGGAGATTAAATCAGTCAATCCTAAAGGAAATCAACTCTGAATATTCATTGGAAGGACTGATGCTGAAGCTGAAGCTCCAATTCTTTGGCCACTTTATGCAAACAGCCGACTCATTAGAAAAGACCCTGATACTGGGAAAGATTGAAAAGAGTTGGAGAAGGGGACTACAGAGGATGAGACGGTTGAATGGCATCACCAACTCAATGGACATGAGTTTGAGCAACCTCTGGGAGATGATGAAGGACAGGGAAGACTGGCAGTGCTGCAGTCCATGGGGTCACAAAGAGTTGGACAGGACTAAGAGACTGAACAACAACAATAATTGAGGTAGGTGGAGGAGAAATGCAAACAACAAGGGGAGCAGTTCTGAAACCATGTTAGATAGATTGTAGAACTGAGCAAAGGAGAAATGGTGTTAGCTGGGAGCCAGGGTGCTCACTATGGAAAAGAGGAGATACAAATACACAGAGGAGAACCAAGGAATAACCTTTTAACACCTAAAAGCAAAGACACCCTAGTAGCAAAGAGTATATCTAGAACTTGAATGCTAGGTTCTAATATGATTTGTTACAATAAAGAACCAGGGCTCTTCAAGAAAGGATTGATTCCAGGGCTGGTCAGGGAAGGTATAGAATGGAAAGTAAAATGGAACAGTGTGTGAATCTAAACTATTTCAAATGTACAGTTTTAGTAATTACACCAGTAGTATAAAATGATTAGATCTTTGCAGGTTTATGAAACATTAAAATGATCTAAACCTAAATATGGGACGAGCGTGGTGGGGCCGGGGGGAACTGAGTGATGAGTACCAAAAAAAGAGAACTGAGCTGGCATCTCTTCCTTCAGCATTTACTCCTTTCATGCCAATAAATATTTATTGAGTACCTGTTATGTGCTAGGCATCATACCAGTCTTTACTGAAAGAATGAAGATATATCTGTGTATCTGTATAGATACTGAACATTAAACATTGTTCTTTTGAATTACACTAGCCTCATGATAAGGTTAAAAGGGCCATAAAAATAAGATGAAGAAAGACAGATTTCATAAAGGACAGCGGTGATTGGAGATGTTAGGGAAAGACAAACTACACTGTATTCTATAATCTCTGGCCCTTCTACTCTCAGAGAATGACTTTATCACCCAAACAGCTTCCCCAAGGTCAACATGATAGTTAACCAAAGGGATCTCTCCTGAAAAAATACAAACGGTAAATTTTCTGGCTTGAAGTCCTTTAATATGTTTTCACTTCCTATAGCACACCATGTTCTAGCCAAACCCAGCAACACAGCATTCATCACACTTGATTTTCTCATCCTCACCTCCAATTAGCTGTGAGTTGTATGAGGGCAGGGACACTTGTTCACTGCCATACCTCAGTGCCCTGCAATGAAGTGTTCAATATTCAATACAGCTTTATCAATGACTAAATCATTTCCAACAACATTACTAAAAATAATTCTTCATTTAATGATTTTTAGTACACTAACCTCAAAATTTCCTGTCCAGGTCAACTATTTATATTAGATGCAGAACAAGATGGCTGTTGGAGATGCATGGGTTGAGAAAAGGCAATTACCCAATCACATGAAACAAACTGTGAGTTGTACGTGTGTGCACACACAGGTGAGCATGTGTGTATGTTTATCTGATTATCCTCATCTCTCATCTGATGTGTATGTGTGTGTGTGTGGTGTGTGTGTGTAACTTCCAGAGCTTTTTTGCTTTTTGTTTTTTTGGTGCTTTTTTCCTTTTTTTCTTCAATAAATCATAGCACAGCACTCATGTCTAAAGGTAGCAAGGATGGGTAACAAAGATCAAGTAACTTTCACAATCCATTCAATTACCAGACAGTAGGAACTTTATTTAAAGGCTTACTTTTACAAAGTATTTAGCTTGTTTTTCCTTAAAAGCAGTGTTTTTCAATCCATGCTCCATGGTGTCCTGAGGATTCCCTAGGGCCAAAGGAAGTAGGCACTAAGTGAGCAGAGCTCTGAGTCCCGACTCCTGGCTTCAATCAGAGCCACTATGCTTTTATCTTATTTTTTAATAATAATTGAATTCCAAAAAAAAAAAAATTTCCTTAAAAAAGTGTTCACCATATTAAAATAAGAAGAAAAGAAAAAAGGTTAAAAAAATCACCACCTTAAAGAATCAGTGGTAGATTGAGGCTCACACTCTATAATTCAAGCCTTTAATGTCTTTCATATTTCTTGTTTAGAGTACATTCATCTCTGTCATGTTTATAGGCCCTTATTTGTGCTAAAATGAGAAATACCATTTGAATACAGAAATATCTAGGTAGAGAGAAAATAGCATGAGTTTTAAGAAATGTACTTAATCTCTGATGCTGCTGTTTCTAAATTTATTTATCTTATAATGTTTAATGGCATTATTTATGTACTAATCTTCAAATTAACGATTCATAACACAGAATACCAAAATAATCTAATTGAACAACAAAAAACCCCACTGTAAATGCCAGCTGCTGCTGTTTTCATGTACTATCGACAAATACCCCATCTCACTTTAATACTCTTAGGAAAAAGATCGTCTTAAGTGGAAAAACCTACCACACTCACATTTAACGAGCAATTTTAGCTATTTTGCCAAGCAACAGAAGAGGAACAAGATAACTGAAACCAGGCCCTCTAACACACAACATTCAGAAGACCAGTGGGGAGAGTCTGATCTGCTGTTGAACACACTCATAGATGAGAAGCAGAAGTGGGATTCTCTCAAATAGAAGGTTTCTGCTGTCTATGCACAACAGCATGGGGATTGTGGAATGGTACACACTAGAGAACACATGCTATAAGTTGAAATTGTTAGTTGCTCAGTCATCCGACTCTTTGTGACCCCATGAACTGTAGCCCACCAGGCTCCTCTGTCCATGGAATTTTCCCAGGCAAGAATACTAGAGTGTGTTGCCATTCCCTTCTCCAGGAGATCTTCCCGACACAAGGGTCAAACCTGGGTCTCCTGCATTGTAGGCAGATTCTTTACCATCTCAGCCAGCAGGGAAATCCCAGAACACCTGCTAAATACCCACAATCAAGTCTCAACTCTGTATTAATACTAAGTTGTGTGTGTGTGCTTAGTCTCTCATTCATGTCTGACTCTTTGTGACCCCACGGACTGCAGTTCACAAGGCTCCTCTGTCCATAGGGATTCTCCAGGCAAGAATACTAGAGTGGGTTGCTATGGCCTCCTTCAGGGGAACTTCCCAACCCCAGGATCAAACCCAGGTCTCCTGCATTGCAGGCAGATTCTTTACTATCTGAGCCACCAGGGAAGCCAAGAAGTAAGTTAGGGGAATCCAAAATCTTTAGAACTGAACACATATAATTATTGATAAGATCTAATAAGCTGAGAAAGGTTAAAAGATAAACTGAGGCATATTAAAATGCTAACAGTTTATCTGAGCAAAAATCAATTCAAACAGGTCAGTGCCAAACCAAAAGTAGTGAGGAGTGCTACACTAAGAGGAGTTCAGGAGACATTTTTAAACCGAAAAGAAGGAAGCAAAGAATGGAAATATTTGATTGGCTATGAAAGCTGAGTTGGCAGCTGGTGATTTGTTGTCCTTAGGTTTCAATTTTGTAAATCTGAAGCACCTACAGGCTTAGATTTTGGCTTATATAGGTCACTCCCCGTGGCATTAAAGCTACCTCGATCAAATGGCCTCCTTATTTAACAGAAGCAACGAACCTCATTTTTACCTCTTCTGGGAAACTTACATGAGTATCCTGACTCACAGAGCCATCTGCCACCCCTCAAATCCTCTGGCATGTACTAGCCACACCCACATATGCCAGCCAGTATTGTTATATTTTAATAGAAGGTCCGTTCTCCCCAGCTAGACTGTGAGCCACCAACAGGCAAGCACCATGTTTCATTCCTTCCTATATATCCTAAAAGTCTGAGAATTTTACTAAGCATTTGCAGGTGCTAAATAAACATTTCTTGACTGTTTGTTTAGTTTTACATATGGTTTGTATTAATACCCACTTACAATGTTGATGGAAAGACAGTTTGGCGTGGTTGTGTCTGATACTCCATTCTTTTAAACGCCTGGGAGCATAAGGGAACAATCAGTTGGCCAGAACAGCCTGTGTTGAGATTCACCCAATCAATCTAATAATACCTCCACGCATGCATCACTCCCAAAGAACCAAGTACCCAGCTTCTCCTAGAACCAAACCTCTTCTCCTCTTCCCATGCTCAGTACCAAATTAGAAGTCAGAAAACTTGGGTTCAAGACCCAATTATGCCAAAGACTAGGCAATACATTTCATCTACATAAGTAGACTAACTCTGAGGTTCTCTGCTCTATCTATAATTCTATGAGACTAATTTCAAACCTTTACCTTCCACATCAGAAATTCATGGAATGGTCCCTTCCTCCCACACTAAAATTACCTGTCTTTCATGATACCTCTCATCATTATCATCATTGCACCTGTTCTCCAACACCTTTTGGATTTCTGTAAGTTAACATACTCATGAAAGTATGTTCATTTCTAATGATGACACTGTTAAATTTCTCATCTGATCTTTATTTCATATCTGTGTTTTATGTAACTAACACACATCAAGTAACTAATTGGATAGTACAGAACAACACACACACACTTGGGGAAACCTCTTAACATGTCCCTGCTTTCAGCAGCAAAGACAGGTATACCCCTATTTACAAAGAAGCACCATAATAATAAATAAAATTAAATTATCTTCATGTTGGTCACCAAATAGGTTCTTTTCAAACTAATCAACAGCTCAGTGGCCCTGAAAACAATACTCTGATCCTTTCAATTTTGTAAGAAACTTACTGTCTAATCAACATTAAATGATATTAGGGAATGTCATAATGTTACAGTAAATGACTTAGAAAGAAAATCCAATAAAATTTTTGATAGATTTGGATGAATATATAAGCTAGATTAAAAAAAAATAAATGAGTCATATAGAAATTCAAAGAAATTTAAATTAATATTTTAAATAGTGAATAAGTTTTGCAGAACCTAATGTATCTCTGTACTACAAAATGACTAGGCATATCACTCAAAGACCTTTCCCTAGCCAAGTAACTTGTTAGCAATTAATTAAAAAGTAGGGTGGCAATTTCAGTTCTTCTTAGCTAGAAAAAAAGAGCCATGATAAAATCCAGACAAAAGATCCAGTTTTACAAGTGAGATATAGGTATCTGAATCCTCCAGGAAATATTTAAATGTTATTTTTCCTTGGTGAAAATTACACCAACACTTTCTGATATTGTTGCTCAGTAATAAAGAATCTGTCTGCCAATGCAGGAAACGTGAGTTTGATCCCTCAATCCAGAAGATCCCCTGGAAGAGGAAATGGCAATCCACTCCAGTATTCTTGCCTGGAGAATCCCATGGACAGAGAAGCCTGGCCAGTTGCAGTCTGTGAGGTCACAAAGACTCAGACAAGACTGAGCATATTACATTTGCGACATCTGAGGTATTAACCTCAAACACCCAATAACCTCAACATTAAACAGTTGCATAAAAATTTTTGACTAACAGAATATGAGTTTTGTTTCATTTTTAACAGATAAGCTATTGGCCAATCATACAAAATCAGTGAAAAGTACTCTTCCACAAATTATCAAATCCATAAACCCTGAAAGAAGACTTAATTGGAAAAACAAGGAAAAATCACTAAAAAAGAAAAAACTTTGTGAAACTAATGAAATAAAAATTTTAGTCTAATGAAGAAAGTTCATTTTGTCTTGTCTAAAATAGTATATCACTGTGTCAATGACAGACACTACAACAAAAATTTTTGTTATTCTAATTATATCAACTAATCCCTACATTAACTCTATTTTTATCCCGAAACACAGATGTAAACTGATGCTCAGAGCATTTAGTAATCTTCCTAAGGTCACACAGATATTAGGCAGCAGAGCTGAATCCAGATAATCTGACCCTGTGGCCTGTACACTTAAGCACTATGCTCCACTGGCTCCCAGTAAATATTCACCACTCCCAGTAAACATAGATCAGGATATTGATCTCATAACTGTTATTACAGCATTGAGGTGCAAATTATAGGAAAAGTGTCTGAATATACAATTAATTCAATCCACCATAACAGTCGGACCCAACTTAGCGACTGAACAACAACAAATATAAAGGACATATGTTTAAGTCTCTTTCATTTCTAATAAATGTTCAAATCAGGAAAGGATACAAAAAGAAGTATAGTACATACACATAGAATCAATTAATAGAAAGATATAATTAGAGTTGTCTTTGAACTTAATAAGCACTGAAAACCCAAAACCCATACTATCTCACTGTCCTTTCAGCTCTCTGAACTGCCTCTTAGGATTTGAAATTCCACTGCTGAAACAAAGGAAAGGTGGAAGACAAGTGCATTCATTCGAAAGCATTCTGCCCTTTTGCAATTTCCCTTCCACATTTACTACCCTGGATCTTTAAACACTACCAGAAGCTAAACCAATTCAAACGTATGTGTAAAATGTAAAACTGGAAATGTCGCAAAATCAACATGACCTTTAAAGTGTAACATTTCCCACAATCATTTAGTTAATACTAGAAAAACATTTTACAGTGTTTAAAGCATAATCTTCACATGTAGTATCTGCAGCAAATATAAAAACAAATACAGAACAAAGAATTTAAAAATCAAGCACGTTTTTTAAACAAAAGCTGCAATTAATTTTAAACTGCGACTTCTTCTGTAGTAGTTACATTACCTTTTAAACATCCATAACCCTATTAGGGTACTCAGCTTTTCAAATACAAAGCTGATGAAACCCCAGTCACCTCCTGCAACTGGTAGGGACTACTAGTATGACTAATTCTCCCCCAATTTACCCATACTCATCTCCTTGAGAGCAAAAATATCTACCAGGCAAAAGGCCAACTGGGCCCTCTCTGACAGCCAACAAGACCACACTTGATTAATCCCAAGGCACTGGTCTCAACAGCACATTTTCTAACCAACCAGTCTCCTCAGTTAAAGATACTTCAAGCAAAGACAATAATTAGGTAGTCGATATTATCATAAAATTAAATTTTGAATGAGAGTAAATGTAGTCTTCTCACTTCAGGTCCAATCATACATTTGTTAAAAGTAAAGATATGCAAATCGATGCTAATGGGATGGCAAACTTTCCCCAAGAGAGAATCACACTTGAGATAAATCGACACTCATAATTTTTTTATTTCCTAATCAAGTAGCAATCCTTAAGAATCTCTTTCCCTTTTGACTACTTTGATTAAGTATTTTCAATAGAAGCTGATCAGAAAATACATTTTCTCAGACCTTTTTCCTGCACTTCTCCAAGTAGGAGAGAAAAATTAGCCAGAAAAATGAAATCAGAATCCACCCCATTCCCATTTACTAACTGGTGCAGATGTATATATCCCACTGCCTTTAACACTTGAGAATTAGGAAGAAAAAGACTTCAAGAAAACAAGCTGAGCAATCTAATATCTGGCTAAAGGACAGATGCTCTCTTTAAAAATGAATATGGTTTCTATCAACTCTAGGAATTCAGTTCATATTTCTTTAATGCAAAGAGTGAATGAAAAAGGTTACAGCATGAAGAGATAAAACAATGAAACATCAACAAAGGAACTAAATTAGATACCTTCACCTGTCACAGAGAAAAATCAATAAGGCTCAATGAATTTATATTGTACACAGACTTACTTGGGGAAAAACTGTGAAATATAATGTCTCCATGGCCTCTGGGTGGAGGGCAAATAGGACTCAAGCTATATTTTAACAGGAAAGCAAAACAAGATGGGAGAAAAGCAGCTGGGGAAGGGAAGGTTTACATTCAATTTATGTAAAAATCAAATATACTGGGTTTTTTACAGGGAAAGGAATGTAACTGGCAACTCTAAGAATGAAACAGGCAGAATCAACTTGGCAAGAAACAAAACAGCAAGGGGATTAAGTAGCCCTGAGGGTGGTTTACACCCCCAAACAAGACAAGAGTAAGGCAAACTCCAGTAGGAAAAACACAAAAACCCCACCTCCTCGTTTACTCTGATAGATAGGATAAGATACAGCACCAGGAACAAAGTCTCAACCCAGAATTCAGGTGCTCTGGTTCTCTCTCTCTTTCTCCTCTCTCCTTCCCTCCCTCACTCCTCTCTCTCTTCCTTTACTTCCCTCTCTCTTTCCCTCTCTCTCATACTCTCAGAGCAAAAGGATGACGTATTTTACATTAAGAGAAAACCAAGAAGAAAACAGCTTTGCCTGGTTGATCAGCTCCCCCCACAGAGGCGTCCTACAAACTCCATGAAACTTCCTTTGACCACATCTTCATTTCCCAGAGTTGGCCCTAGAATCTACGCTGATTCTTTTCCAGCATCATCTTGTTCTGCTCTATGATGATACCATTCACTTTCCCTCTTTTCACTTTTACTTGTGCTACTCCTGTCCCAAATTTTTTTCTATTTGCTCTACCCTATCAATACTGCATCTTAATATCAGCTCAAAGTACCAGGCCCTATTATGTGAAATCATAAGCAATCTCCCTTATCTACGTCCCATCCTATGCCACTCCAAAGCTTCAATTATACCCATTTTGGACACAGATTACATTCTGAATTACAGCCATTTATTTACATATTCATCTTCCCTACCTCTACACCACAGGGTTCTTGGTAGGGGCAGGGTGGAGTTACATTATCTTTTTTCAAAGTGTGGTATACATGGCATAAAATTTACTGTCTTCAACATTTTTTAAGTATACAGCTCAGTAGTGATAAGTATATTTACATTGTTCCACCATCTTGTAAAACTGAAACTCTTTACCCACTAAACAACATCTCCTCCAATTCCCTCCTACCCCCAGCCCCTGGCACGCATCTTCCTACTTTCTGCCTCTATGAATTTGACTATTCTAGGTACCTTATATAAATTGAATCATACAGTATTTGTCTTCTCATGACTGGCTTAGTTAGCATAATGTCCATCTTGTCACGTGTCAGAATTTCCTTCCTCTTTGCTACTGCTAAGTCACTTCAGTCGTGTCCAACTCTATGCGACCCCATAGACGACAACCCACCAGGCTCCCCCGTCCCTGGGATTCTCCAGGCAAGAACGCTGGAGTGGGTTGCCATTTCCTTCTCCAATGCATGAAAGTGAAAAGTGAAAGTGAAGTCGCTCAGTCGTGTCCGACTCTTAGCAACCCCACAGACCGCAGCCCACCAGGCTCCTCCATCCATGCGATTTTCCAGGCAACAGAACTGGAGTGGGGTGCCACTGCCTTCTCCGTCCTTCCTCTTTAAGACTTCATAAAACTCTACTGCAGGCATATAACACATTTTGTTTATTCGTTCACCCTGCCATGGATACTTGTGTTGCTCCCATCTTTTAGTTATTATGAATAACTGCCACTATGAACATGGGTCTTCAAGATCTTGCTTCCAGTTCTTTAGGGCATAAACCCAAAAGTGGAATTGCTGGATCATATGGAAACATGCCGAGAAAAATATCAATAACCTCGGATATGCAGATGACGCCATCTAATAACAGAAAGAGAAGAGAAACTAAAGAACCTTTTGATGAAGATGAAAGAGGGGAGGTGAAAAACCTTGTCTAAAACTCAACATTCAAAGAACTAAGATCATGGTATCCAGTATCATCACTTCATGGCAAATAGATGGAGAAAAGATGGAAAACAGTGAAAGACTTTTATTTTCGTGGGCTCCAAAATCACTGTGGATGGTGACCACAGCCATGAAATTAAAACACCCTTGCTCCTTGGAAGAACAGCTATGACAAACCTAGACGGTATTTTAAAAAGCAGAGACATCACTTTGCTGACAAAGGTCCATATAGTCAAAGTTATGGTTTTTCCAGTAGTCATGTATGGATATGAGAGTTGGACTGTAAAGAAGGCTCAGCACCGAAGAATTGATGTTTTTGAACTGTGGTGCTGGAGAAGATTCTTGAGAGTTCTCTGGACTGCAAGGAGATCAAACCAGTCAATCCTCAAGGAAATCAACCTTGAATATTCAACGGGAGGACTGATGCTAAAGCTGAAGCTTTAATACTATGGCCACCTGGTGCAAAAAGCTGACTCACTGGAAAAGACCCTGATGCTGGGAATGACCAAGGGTATGAGAAGAAGGGGACGACATAGGCTGAGATGGTTGGATGCCATCATCAACCCAACAAACATAAGTTTGAGCAAATTCCAGGAGATAGCAAAGGACAAGGAAGCCTGGTGAGCTGCAATCCTTGGGGCTGCAAAGAGTCGGACACGACTGAGCAACTGAACAACAACGGAAACACTATTTTCATTTTTTCAAGGAACTGTTTTCCAAAGCAGCTGCAGCATTTCACATTCTCATTAACAGTACACAAGGTTTCCAATTTCTCCACATCCTCACCAACGCCTGTTACTTTCTATTTTTAATAACAGCCATCTTAATAAGTGTGCATTTCCCTAATGATTCGTGATTTTCAGCTTTTCATGTGCTTATCAGTCACTTATCTTATCAGTCACTTACCTATCTTATTCAAGAAATGGTTCAAGTCCTTTGCTCAATTTTTAATTGTACTGCTTGCTTTTGTTGTTGTAAGAATTTTTTCATATACTCTAGATATTAATCCCTTATCAAATATATGAATAACAACTTCTTTTTAAATTTAGTTTTCTACTCTCTAATTTTTCAGAGTTGGCTGTAAGTATTACAGAAATATATTTTGAGTTGAACACATTTCTTCTTTTTAGGATTTTATATAATACAAAATTCAGAATATCCAAAAAGGGGTACATAGTGGAAAATGAAACCCCCTCCCATCCCAGTTATCCAATATCTGAGTTTCAATCCCCAGGGGAATTTTCCATTTTGCTGTAATTCCCTCCAGAGACTTTATATGCATTTAGGAGAAAATATGTATCTTAGTCTCCTCCAAAATAGTAACCGATTAATACCCACTTTTCTGTACCTTGCCTTTTTGACTTAACAATGATTCCATTTCAGTGTATATATGCAGCTTTATTCTTTTTCAGTTCAGTTCAGTTCAGTCGCTCAGTCGTGTCCGACTCTGCGATCCCATGAATTGCAGCACGCCAGGCCTCCCTGTCCATCACCAACTCCCGGAGTTCACTCAGACCCACATCCATCGAGTCAGTGATGCCATCCAGCCATCTCATCCTCTGTCGTTCCCTTCTCCTCCTTCCCCCAATCCCTCCCAGCATCAGAGTCTTTTCCAATGAGTCAACTCTTCGCATGAGGTGGCCAAAGTATTGGAGTTTCAGCTTCAGCATCATTCCTTCCAAAGAACACCCAGGGCTGATCTCCTTTAGAATGGACTGGTTGGATCTCCTTGCAGTCCAAGGGACTCTCAAGAGTCTTCTCCAACACCACAGTTCAAAAGCATCAATTCTTCAGCGCTCAGCTTTCTTCACAGTCCAACTCTCACATCCATACATGACCACAGGAAAAACCATAGCCTTGACTAGATGGACCTCTGTTGGCAAAGTAATGTCTCTGCTTTTGAATATGCTATCTAGGTTGGTCATAACTTTTCTTCCAAGGAGTAAGTGTCTTTTAATTTCATGGCTGCAGTCACCATCTGCAGTGATTTTGAAGGCTCCCAAAATAAAGTCTGACACTGTTTCCACTGTTTCCCCATCTATTTCCCATAAGTGATGGGACCAGATGCCATGACCTTAGTTTTCTGAATGTTGAGCTTTAAGTCAACTTTTTCACTCTCCTCTTTCACTTCCATCAAGAGGCTTTTTAGTTCCTCTTGACTTTCTGCCATAAGGGTTGTGTCATTAAATATTCTACTACATGTACCATAATTTATCCAGTCCCCTAAGGATGAGCATTTGTTTCAAATTGCTGCCAAGAATATCCTTAAATATATATTATTTCACACAAGTACAAGATTTATGGGTTAAATTCTAGGAGGATAAAATAATATGTGCATTTTAAGTTCTGATAACTATTTCTAAATTGTTCTCAACAAAAACTACAAAAGTACCTACATCCATTAGCAATAATGGTATTATCTATTTCCTCATATCCTCAGTAACTCCTCACGTTTTCAAAATTTTTTGTTAGACAATTTGATAGGTTTAAAAAAAAGTTTCTCACTGAAGTTTTATTTTGCATTTCTCTTTTATGAATTGCCTATTCCTAATCTTTCATATCTTTGCCCATTTTTCCTCTGATTATTGGTTTTTCCCCATTGAGTTGTTGATATTTTTAATATATGTATGAAATTAGTCCTATTTCTATGGTATGCATTGCAAATCTTCCGAGCTTGTCTTTGCTTTTTGTTACAGTTTTCACTTTTTATAGTTTTGTAATCTATTTTTGGCAATGCATAATTTTAATATAGTCAGGTTTTACTATTCTTTTCTTAATGGTAACATCTTTTACTTTCCATTCACACAATTATGACAGTGAAAATCCTCACTACCTTGTAAGCAAATTACAGCTTCCCAAATAGTCTACTTCCCATTACTTCTTCTACCTCCAACTGATTCCATACACCTGTCAGATTAACCTTCTTAAAATACTGTAAATTTGTAGGGACACAAAAAGTTGAGATTGCAATATAATAAAGATGCCAACTGTCCTGCCAAGAAATAACTATTACACTTTTGTCTTGTACTAATTAAGCTCTGTCAAGCATTCTCAAACTCTGAAGTGTACAGTTTTGTATAATATCACAATATCACTGACCATACCTCTATGTATATTAAACAAGAGGGACATTTTGATTGTAAACTAAGGTTATATTAAATTTACCAGGTGCATCAGGATTTCAACTTCATGGGACTATTTTTATTCTCTCACTCCAGAATCTTTCTACCAAACTCTCCTCTGCCCCAGTGGCTTCAACCACACAAGAGACTGGTCATAAGAGCTTAAGAAGCCAGCCTTTTCTCACAATAAATAAGAAATAACGTGTCTCTGACCCTGTACAGAACGTGGCACTATAACACATGCTTTTGCAAGAAGGACTAACATTTCAAGCTGACAGGTAATAAATACGATCAGGAGCCAAGTACACAGCAGAATACCCCAAAGTGTATACCTTTCATAAGAAGAAGCAACCAGGCCTATCAGAAAGACAAATTCAGATTAAAAATGCAGGGGTTTTTTTCCCCCTCAGGCACAGTTAAATAAGCATCTTTTCAGCAGCATTGCCTTCTTAAATCCAAATCATTATTTTCCTTGATTACTTGGAAAAAAAAATTAAGTTGGAAACAGCAACCAAGTATGACTTATTAACCAAATAATTTTTCACATTTCTTTGTAATAAGCTTAAATTTACATAGGATTCTTACTAACAGCTTACATACACAGTCCTCAAAATTAACCAATGAAGTATATTTTATCTCTATTTTCCCAAAAGGAAAATGAAATTCAGAGACCAAAAGTTCATGTTCACATAGATAACAGTAGAGCTAGCATTTGAATAAAAGTCTTCATAACCTCATTCCATATTCTTTTCACTATATATCACCACTTAAATGTCTAGAAATTTACATTTAATGCCTATTTGTAATTTCAAAATAAGATTTTGAATAAATCATTTACAGTATTAATACCATGCAACCATATACAACAAAGATGCCTCAAACTATTAATATTCTAATATATTTTCACAACCTATTTGTTCAGATTATAGTACTTTTCTTACCCAGAAGAAATAGTGAGACCCATAAAAAATACAAGCTAATTAGTTTATAAAGTGCTTCAAACTGTTTGATAATAGCAACACTAAATAGTTATTATTTAACAAACCAAGTAACAGTTATTTAGCATCCTCCTCTGACACTAATAAAACTCTTATTAAAGTAACTATTAAACAAATAAGCTTTTGGAAAAATACCAAAATGCTTTGTAAATAAGCTGCTACACCAGGCAAACTAAAAATTCAGGCAAAATGGCAACATACTATATACACTGATTCCAAGTATATGATATTCTAGTAAAGGCAAAACTATGGAGATAGTAACAAAATCTGTGGTTGCCAGGGGTTAGGAAGAGGGATGACTACCTGAATACAGTGGATTATTAGAGCAGTGAAACTACTCTGTGTGATGAATCCACAGTGAATCCAAGACATTATACATTGCCCACACCCACAGAATGTATAACACCAAGAGGGAACCCTAATAGAAGCTATGAGCATTAGGCATGATGACATGTCAACACAGGTTTATGAACTATAATAAATGTACCATTCTGGAAAGTAAGGTTGATAATGGGAGAAGTTCTGCATGTGTAGGAATGGGAAGTATATAAGAAATCTCTGTAACTTGCTCTCAATTTTGCCATAAACCTAAAACTACTCCAAAAAAATAAGGTGTAGTTTAAAAATTAAGGTTAAAATATCTGTGGCAAATATAACCTTTTCTACCAGTGCTTTAGTGGTCCACTTTTACCTATTTAGTGAAAAATTACCCTTGGCCATCAACCCTAACCTTCAGAGATATTCTGCCTTACATACCCTCTGCTCCTCCCAATACTGCTCCACCCCTTGCAAGCAGCTCACCCTCGTATATGACATCGGTCAACTAAGTCCAAAGACAGGGGAAAAATTAAATAGAAACAACAGATGGAGAAGTCAGGTAGTGACTAAGAAGATAAATAATCCCTGCAGAAAAATTCCCAAGAGAGAGTAGAGAGGAGGAAACAATTCTAAGATGCTCTGAACTTACTGGTCTACATAATGCAAAAATCACAAGAAATTAAATTGTCCTTAAAATACAAAACATGATCTTACAAGCATTTCTTTTCTTTAAAAAATGTCTTTGCTGGACACAGTTTCAAAACTCAACCCGGATAATGTGTTGACAATGTGTCCTTCAGTCACAGCAAGATGATTTTTCAATAGTAAACCATAAATACTACACTTTTCAACAGAAAGATACGTCTAAAAGTGTGTGTGTCAAAGTGCCACAGACCTAGCTCTCAGAATAAACTTTTGGATAAAATGGCAAAGATTAAATTTTGATGATTTATTATGTGGAAGAAAGATGTACACTTGTATCTTCTGGGTATTCTTAATCTCAGATGTCAGAAACATGCTATGAGCTACCAAGTTAAGCAGGAGTTCAACGAGATCTTGAAGCAGTTACACAGAAACCGGGGGGGGGGGGGGGGGGGGGGGGGGGGAGGTGCTTGTTTGCCTGTTCACTGGCTTGCTCCGTTTACTTATGAGGAGGTCAGGCCGAGCACTGGAAGCCCCAAACACCTGAGTAATTTGGAAGAGGCTCAGGACTCCAGGGGCAAAAACAGGGACCCATAAGACAGGCTTAAAAGTGGTTCTGGCAGGACCCATGACCATGACCACCACCACCACCACCACCACCACCCAAGCAAAAATCAACTTTCTGTATCTCAAGCTTCAAGGGAGGCACAAAGTCTGGAGCTTCACCAGCAACCCATCTCAGTTTAGGAAATACCAATTAAGCATCAACAAAGTACTAGGGTAAAGATGCAGGGAGACAGCAAAGAGACCCTGGTCTCCCGTATCACAGTCTGGGGAAGCCTGAATGGGGACAGCCCCATGGAAAGCCAACTTCCTCGTGGAGAGAAACCAACTTGCCAACACTGACTTGCCAACCCCCTAAGCAGGCCGCTGTGGAAGAATCTTTTAGACTGAAGCAGGTCCTCACTAACTGTACCTTTACCTGACATCTGATGACAACCTCACGAGACCCTGAGCAAGAACCACCTGAATGGCAGACCCACAGAAACCATGAGATAGTAAATGATTACTGCAGTTTGCAGGCACTAAATTTTTGACATGTTACAAAGTAACAGAGAATAAACACATCCAGATTTTACACAGGAGGCTCAGAGAGGCTAGCTCACCTCCTGTCATAGGAGTGAGCACTTAAGTCACATCTGGAAGCCAGTCTCTAGGCTTCAGATTCAATTTCTTTGCCATTAAGTGACACCACTTCTCAAGTAAAATAATTTATAATGCCATAAGAACAATCATTCCTATACGATCACACGACTGGCACTAACACACCAGGCTTTCCACAACACAGGGATACAACGCCATGTCTCCACAAATTCAACAGACATGACAGGACCTGCCATATAATTGAATTTGTGACTCTCCAAGAATCCCATGGACAGGGGAACCTGGAGGGATAGAGTCCATTGGGTTGCAAAGAGTCAGACACCACTGAAGCAACTATGCACACACATGATATTTGGGGGCTTTTACTATCTTCTAAAAGAACTCTTTTTTTTTTCCAATGTACAGATTTTTTGAATTAAAATCCAAAATATTTATAGAATTTTAACACCAAACAATTACATTACTGTATTGAGAATATACACTTTACAATCTTAATCACAATATACATTTGTATAATTTTAAACAGAATTCATATATCACACTAAGAAAAGCTCAACTGCTCACTGTTTTGTTTTGTTTTTTTTTTAAGGATTTGATTTTGTGCTTTCAGTCTCCAACTTTTAACATTATACAAACATTGTGAAATGTATTATCAAAATGCTCGTTATGGTGAAATCTTAAGTCCCAATCCACCAAATGGCTACTATCTTACAAGACATAGTGGCTGGCTCTTAGCCTGTCTACCGCTGGAGAAGGTGAACAGAACATTTCACTGTTACAACTGCATCTGCAAGCAATGTTGCTTTGCACAATTGCCCCTTTTGACTCACATGATCTTACAAGACAGATAGGACAGGTATACCACCACCCCCATTTTCCAAAAGATGATGGGGCTTAGGAAAGTCTAAGTAACTCAAATAAAGACACATGGTTATCAAAAGGAATTGCAAGAATTCAACCTACAATATTTTAGCTCCATATCCCAGACTTTTCTTCTGCCCCATGTTTTAGCCAGTGGTTCTCTGCCTTGAACGTCTAGGGCACTCTGAAAATTACCAGTGCCTGGACATCATCCCCAGAAATTCTGACTTAATTGCTTTGGTCTGTTTTAGTCATCTGATATATGAAAAATGGCTTCCCAGGTGGTGCTAGCGGCAAAGAACTCACCTGCCAATGCAGGTAGATGTAACAGACTCGGATGTGATCCCTGGGTTGGGAAGATTTCCTGGAGGAGGGCATAGCAGCCCCCTCCAGAATTTTTCCCTGGAGAATCTCAGGGACAGAAGAGTGTGGCAGGCCATGGTCCATAGGGTCACAAAGAGTCTGACATGACTGAAGCAGCTCAGCCCACACACATACACATATAATAAACCAGTGGTGATCAATTCACAGAAAGTGTATGCCACAAAGGGAGAAATTGTGGGTATCTCTCCATGTAAGTAAAATATCCTTATCCCCTAAGACAAAAAAACTTTGCAACAAGTAAAGCAGAACAAGTCCAGTAGTCATGAATGGATGTGAGAGTTGGACCATAAAGAAGGCTGAGCACCGAAGAATTGATGCTTTTGAACTGTGGTGCTAGAGAAAATTTTTAAGAGTTCCTTGGACAGTAAGAAGATCAAACTAGTCAGTCCTCAAGGAAATCAACTCCAACTATTCATTGGAGGGGCTGATGCTGAAGCTCCAATACTTTGAGCCAAATGACTGGAAAAGACCTTGATGCTGGGGAAGGTGAAAGGCAAGAGGAGAAGGGAAGAACAGAGGATGATACAGTTGTTTGGCATCACCGACTCGATAGATATGAGTTTGAGCAAAGTCCAGGAGATAGTGAGGGGCAGGGAAGCCTGGCGTGCTGCAGTCCATAGGGTCACAGAGAGTCAGACACAACTTAATGACTGAACAATTCCATGTAAGCTAAAATATCCTTATCCCCTAAGACAAAGAAATCTGGCAACAAACAAAGCAGAACAAGAAGGAAGAGGAGATGGGAAAGTCAAGACCATTCTACAGCTTTCCTGGAGCCAAGGAATATTTTATTCCCCTTATCCCACTCCCTGAACCTCACCATTCTATACCTTAACTCCACTACAAGTTTTAACTCAAGTTATCACCTCTTCCATGAACCCTTCCAGATCACACCAAATAAGGAAACCTATTGTTCTGCATCCACCTTACCCTGAACTCTACCTCTAAACAGCATATAGTGCACAAGGCATTTATTTACACATACCTTTCACTTACTGAATTCTTTCATTCTTTTAAGGAGCTCCTTAAGGGTAGGGTCCCTATCTTATTCAGCCTTTCCATCTAATACATTTTGTCTATCCAGAGCCTTGAAGATAGAAGATATTAAAAAGCTGAATGTCATGATTTTTTTTTTTAATGTTTAGTATGGTTATTTTCCCCTTGGCCTCCTAGTAGACAGTCTTCTGAAATTTTTCAACTTAAATAAAAGAAAGGGGACATGCCCCCCACACAACTGGATTAGGTCAGAGAATAATGTATACAAAAAGGTCAAATATGGTTAAGAAAAAGACAATGGTGGAACTCTAGCCCAAGAAAGAATAGGATGAATGGGATAAAATGAGATACTCAAAGTAAGATCAGTTATGATTTTTTTTTAAAGGGAGGATTAGGCAAACAAAGGGACAATCTGAGTTTTCATTCCCAAGAAAGTGTGACAAAGAACAGCGATTGCTGGCAACTGTATTTTCAACAGAGCTTTTAAAATTCTGGACTAAAGACCAGTGAAGCCAGAACCTCTGAGGAGGAACCCAGGACTGTCGACTCTCTCCTCACTCCCCTTCTCCTGTTCACCCCTTCCCCCAGGGCAGTTCAATGTCTAGCCCATCACTCCAACTAATGACAGGCACTTTACACTCTTCATTGTACTTGATGATTTGTAGATTTAAAATTTAACTGCATTAGACTTTGTGAAACTCTGTCCTGAATCTTGAGAAGCTTTACTTTTTTTTTTCTCCCAGCCTAACCGGTCACTCTCCTCCAGCATCCTTATATCTTTCTTTCTCTTGGTTTGTCCCAAACTTGGTTTATCCTCTAAAACTTACATTCAGCCCTTTCTTCTCTTTCTATGCAGTTCCTCTGAGCATTTTCATCCTTACCATGCTTTCAACTACTGTCCATAAGGCAAGCACTCAGAAACCTGTATCTCCAGCCTCTCTCCAGCTCTCATGATGCTCCAGGATCCTAAATCCAGTTGCCTTCAAGATGCCTCCAACGCACCAATGATATGCCCAGTAAACACAATGTCTTCAAACCTGAACTTCCTCCTCAGAACTGCTTCCTCTGCTCTGATCCCTCCATGACCCAGAAACCTGGCAGTCATTCTAGCTGCTCACTTTCCCATTCCCTTTACATTCAAACAATCCCAAAGACCAGACAATTTTCCATCTTCCTAAATATTTCCCTAAACATTCTCACTTTTGAGCATCACCATGACTTCTGCTTTTGTCTGTGCTCACAACTTCATATTATCCACACTAATCACACTGTCCACTCTGGCTCCCAATCTTACCACATCCCCATCACACAACACCCCAAGCTACCCAGCACTCTATGCTCATGGTGATCTTCCACTCAAGAGTTCTTCAGAGCTCATTACAAGGCATGGGATAACAAATGCACCCCGAGTTACTTTTCCACTTGCATCTCCTTTCACTCCTGACTTTGCCCTTCACACTCTAATAGAATGACCCACGTACAGTTCCAGAACACACAATGATCTCATAATCCATGTGACTATTCATGCTATTAGCTCCACCTGGAAATGCTCTGAGCTGCTTGTCACCCTGCCCAACTCTACTCAGGTTTCAAGACCTAGCTCAAATACAACCACAGCTAGAGCCCTTCTGCTAGGCATGCTTTGCATGTGTACCTATCTCCGCCAGAGCACATTTCACACAACGTTTCATCTGTTGGTCAAGATGTCTACTGTCCTACTAAACTATAAGCTTTTCGGTCAAGGAAAGTGACTTTTCAACTTTATATCCTCAGCACTAGTTCAAGGCACACAGCATACTGAGAATAAAAAAAGGAAAAGAGAAAGAAGAAAAGAAATTAATGAACTACAGACCAATGACGGGACAAGAAGATCAACTGGACTTTGAAGTCAAGTGAAGTGAAAGTCACTCAGTAGTGTCCGACTCTTTGCAACCCCATGGACTATACAGTCCATGGAATTCTCCAGGCCAGAATACTGGAGTACGTAACCTTTCCCTTCTCCAGGGGATCTTCCCAACCCAGGGATTGAACCCAGGTCTTCTGCACTGCAGGTGGATTCTTTACCAGCTGAGCAACGAGGGAAGCCCCAACAGGGCTTTAAGCATTTAAAAAAAAAAAAAAAAAATCCTGATCTTAAGGAAGTACAGACATTATTAAGTCCCACACATTTTTTAAAAATAGAAATATATAGTTATTCATGAATTATGAAGGTGAAAAAGAAAAAAAATTGTCATCGGACTAAGCAGGCAATAAGGAGCTAATCGTCTCCAATGGAGCAGCTGACAAAAGATTAACAGAAAGGTCAGAGATAAAGGTGGTTCTTTCTCTGAGTCAAGCAATTCATCAACTTGAGTCCAGAGAATGAGCAAAGACTGGCACCTTCCTCTCTCAGTTCCCACTCTTCTCCTTTGTCAGGATTCTCTATACCCCTTTCCCCATCCCACTAAGGCCCAGCTTCCAAGGGTAATTCCCTTCAGCTGGAGCCATAAGCCTAGATAAGAGAGGGAGAGTCTTTGTTCTCATGGCCACGACCTAGAGGAATGAAAAGGAACTGCTATTTACTGAGAAATCTATTCTGTACCAGTTATTGTGTTAAGAACACTCACTAAATCTCACAGTAATACTAAGTAACGACCCAATTTTACATATGAAAAATGTGTGTCCCAAGGTCACAGAGCTAAGCAATGACAGGGCTGGCCCAAGAACCTCGTAATGATAGCTTCCAGGGTATTTCTACACCCCTGACCACCTCAAAATGGAGAGGGATGTAGTCCAGATTCTAGGTTGGAACTCAAAATACATTATTCTCCAAAACACTATTGTAAGTGTATGTTAGAATCTTGCTGTTGTTCAGTAATTTAGTCATATCTGACTCTTTGTGATCCATGGACTGTAGCCCGCCAGGCTCCTCCATCCAAGGGATCTTCCAGGCAAGAATACTGGAGTGGAGTGCCATTTCCTTCTCCAGGGGATTTTCTCAACCCAGAGATTCCACAGATCCTGCTTGGCAGGCAGATTCTTCATCAGTGAGCTGCCATGGAAGCTCTCAGGTTTAGAGTCTACAAATACATAATGGCACACAATGAGTTAACAAGGTTTTGGGATCCTGCCTTGGAAATCTACATACTCTGTTATTTTATCCTGTAAGGACACTGTTCAAAATGACAAAAGTGGTCTTGAAATTTTATTTGGGGAGTACCAGGGGTTCTTCAGTGAAGCTTTTCCTTAAGAATATTTTCATCCACAAAAAAGGAAAAAAAAAAAAAATCAGGAAGGATAGAAACCATTTTGCCTTGTTAACTTGTAAGAACAATGACACCAGAAGACACCTGTGGGAAATGTGCTTATCTGACCAGGTGCTCAATGACAGTGTGCTGTCATTTGAATAAAACATCATACTAAACCCTACAGACTAGAGCTTATGATAGAAATACCACAGACTATAGCAGTACAGCTGATATGCCTGTAATCTACTGACAAAACATAGTCCTTAGCAAAGTGAAAGCAGATGTCTGGTCTGAAATCAGATGTCTGGGGACTTGTCTCTCTCTTGGCTTCCAGAGCAACATTAGCTACACTAAATACACAGCTTAACTGTATGTTAAAACCCACAACTTGGCAGAATCATGACAGTTTGGATGTGAAGCATCAGCATTTTTATTGTAATTCTTATAAACCAAAGACATTTCTGAAATAGAAATCCTATCTTTAAGCTAAATGTGGTAGTATATCTTTCTCCCTTTGGAAACAGTGTCAGAGCTTTTTAAAACACCTGGTGGACACATTTCCCCTTCACTTTTCAAGCTGACATTCTTTCCTCAGGGCTGTGGAATGATCTGATAGGGAGAATCAGGTGTTGGTCCTTGTCCCAGAAATTTGAGGACCAGACAGAACAGGTACTACCTGTGAAAATGTAAATACCTGGGGAGCTTAGCACCCTTAGGAAAGTAAGGACCAGACTGCTTTCTATAATCACAAGCAAGATCAAAAGAAAGTTTTGTGACCAGATAGAGAAACAGAGAGGGAAGTCAACAGTACCTGTTTGCCAGGCACTGTTTTTACACTTCCTTCTTAATACACTCACTATTGTGTTTCGATACACAAAGAGTTAAGGGGCAAAGAAGTTTACCTATCTCCTGAGAAACCTATATGCAATTCAGGAAGGCAGAGTTAGAATCGGAAATGGAACAAGAGACTGGTTCAAACTTGGGAAAGGAGTACATCAAGGCTGTATATTGTCACCCCACTTATTTAACATGTGCAGAGTACATTATGTGAAACGCCAGACTGGATGAAGCACAAGCTGGAATCAAGATTGCTTGGAGGACTATCAACAATCACAGATATGCAGATGATACCACTCTAACGGCAGAAAGTGAAGAGGAATTAAAGAGCCTCTTGATAAGAGTAAAGGAGGAGAGTGAAAAAGCTGGTTTAAAACTCAACATTCAAAAAACTAAGATCATGGCATCTGGTCCCATCATTTCATGGCAAATAGATGTGGAAAGAGTAGAAACAGTGACAGGTTTTATTTTCTTGGGCTCCAAAATCACTGCAGATGGTGACTGCAGCCAGCCACAAAATTAAATAACACTTGCTTCTTGGAAGAAAAGCTATGACAAGCCTAGACAGTGTATTAAAAAGCAAAGACATAATTTTGCCCACAAAGGTCCATATAATCAAAGCTATCACTTTTTCCAGTAGTCATGTCTGGATGTGAGGGTTGGACCATAAAGAAGGCTGAGTGCCGAAGAACTGATGCTTTCAAACTGTGGTGCTGGAGAAGACTCTCGAGAGTCTCTTGGACAACAAGGAGATCAAACCAGTTAATGCTAAAGGAAATCAACCCTGAATATCCACTGGAAGGACTGATGCTAAAGCTGAAGCTCCAATACTTTGGCCACCTGACACGAATAGCTGGCTCACTGGAAAGGTCAGCTGGGAAAGATTGCTGGGAAAAGATTGAGGGCAAGAGAAGGGGGTGGCAGAGGATCAGATGGTTAGATAACATCACTGACACAATGGACATGAATTTGAGCAAACTCTGGGAGATAGTGAAGGACAGACAGGCCTGGCGTGCTGCAGTCCATGGAGTCGCAAAGAGTCGGACACAGCTTGGCAACTGAACAACAGCAGCAGAGCTAATACATTCAGCAATAAGAATCAAGATTCACATCCATGTCTAATAGACTATATAAAAAGCATGCTACTTTTACATAGTATTTGGAATGGAACAAAGAGCAGTGGTAAACAGCCAAGAATATAGAAGTAAAAGGCAGAAACTCAGAATTTTATCAAGCAGCGATCATCTGACACTGATTGAGATTGACTTTCTATTGCAACATCCCTAAGATCATACAGAACAATCCAAATGAACTTTTGGCCAACCCACTCCTTTTCTATTCTTGCAAGATTTAAGTAACTTTGTTTTAACCTTATATAATCTTTGTAACCCAAAAAAAGACACTTTCTTTCATGTCGATGTAAAAAAATGAGGTTATAGAAATTCCTTGGTGGTCCAGTGGTCAGGACTCGGTGCTGCCATTGCCACAGGCCTGGTTTCAATCCCTGGTTGGGGAATTGAGATCCTGCAAGTTGCACGCAGGCACACAAACAAAAAAAAACACAGAAGACTGACATATACACACTACTTTATGGGCTTCCCTTGTGGCTCAGATGGTAAAGAATCTACCTTCATACAGGAGATTCAGTTGATCCCACAATTTAGAAGATCCCCTGGAGAAGGAAATGGCTACCCACTCCAGCATTTCTGCCTGAAGAATTCCATATACAGAGGAGTTTAGCAGGCTACAGTCCATCGGCATGCAAATCAGACATGACTGAGTGACTAAGCACAGCACAGCACATTTAGAAAAGTCACAGAAAACTGGTAAAAGGTCTGACCTCCATGGCCGTCTCCAACATACTTTCCTCATTCCCCCCATCCTACTCACATCAAAGTGCTCAGCACTTTGATAAAAAAGATAAATATCTATTGAATCAATAAATGAACCTATCACAAATACACAACTATTTTCTGTTTTTCCATAAAGGAAATTAAAGGGCCATCCGCCACTTGAGCACTAACAAATAAGAAGGCAGGTTCAGGACACAGGAAACCAATGTCAAGATGTCATGGAGGACCACTCTAGTTTTCCTGTGTAAGCATCCAAGAATGTGACTTACAAACTCCTTGCTTGTGGCTAACATGAATTTTAACTAATTCAAAACATTTCTTTATATAGGACATCAGGGATGCATAAGGTGTTCCCAAACTTCTGAGAGCAGCTGTGTTTCATTTCACCAATTCGAGGGAAGGAAGGAGTGGTGGATTCAGGAAAGAATGTAAAAGTCCCAAAGAAGAATCTTTTAAAGAGCCCACACTGAAAATCACAGCAAACTTTCAGAAATGTCAATGTGTTGTTTGGCAACTTTTCAGTAGTGAAGAGAATGCTGGGGGGTAGGGGATGGGTATCAAAGTGAACGTCAAGAGAAAAAGGCCCAGTCTGGTCACTTTTCACTCCGAAAATACCTTTCTCTATAAGCTGGAAAGAAGATCCCAAAGGAACGTCAACACTTGTAATACTGCTATTAACTTTATGCTTTGGAGTTCTACATGTAAAGATCCTTGGAGTTTCGTGTTAATTATCTCGGAGAGCCATGATGCTTTAATTTTACAGTCTCAGAGATTAGTCCAAGTGAGCTAAGGGGACTGAGACAGACAACTACAGAGAGATTAAGGGTAATCGCAGTTTTCTCCAGGTGAAGTGGTTAAAGGGGAAGCATGCCAGCTGTCAAACTCCCAGGTAACTCTACAGATTCCGAAAAATCTGAAATAAGCTCTTTGAGCTTGGAGCCTGTGACCCTTGAAGGTGGCTCTCAGGTTCCTGCTAAAAAGGTAGAATTTGGCCCCAAGATCCCGCAAGGGCAGTTCTGGATCTAGTCCTTCTCTTCCTGGCTCGCTCGCTCTCAGCATAAAGTCCTAGATGCTTCCACCCTTAATCATTCCTTACTTACCCTTTCTCCCGTTCTTCCTCGGTGAGAAGGGGTAAGTGGTTATTTTGTGCCCTCGCCCAATTTGGCCAAAACCCTAAAAGTAAAAATGACAAACACGTGTTTTAAAACCCTGACGTTCAAGCCTCAGGAACTCCCACCACCTGCCCAACTCGTCCAGACACGTCCAGCGTCTCCACAGCGCTCCCTCACGGCCAGACTCTGGGCCCGAGTTGCCCCCTCTGCTAGGGGGTACAAGAGAGGGCGCGCGACATGGGGCGCCCGCCCGGCGGGGAACGGCTGGCCGGCTCAGGGCCTGGCGTAGCTCTTTTCCGGCTCGGGTTTCCTACCCGAGTTAACGGAAGGAGGAAGGGGCCGAGGGGGCCGCTGCCCCGCGGAGCCTCAGATAAACACGCGCACGCACACATGCCCGCGATCACGGCCAAGGACTCGCGGCCAAGCAGCCCTCCGCCTCCCAGCAAAGCCCTTCCCCTCTGGAGCTAACTCCCCGGGAAGGGTCCTAAGCCCTGCGGATCACCAAGTGGCGGCAGCAAGAGCGCGCCTGCCCACCCCCTCCAGCCTCACAACCCCCCGACTCGCCTCCCGGCGCCCGCCCTCCGCACCCGCTGCGCCGCTCAGCCCAAGGGACTTCCCCGCGCGGGCCCCGCCCTCCGCCGGCGGCAAGCTCCGCCCCCGCCTCCAGAGAGCGGGAGCCTTGCGAAGCTCCGCCCCCGGCGGTAAAGCTGCGCTTCCGAAAGCCTGCGCGGGTTAAGCCCAAAACCCGGCCTGGATCTACAGCGGATCAAAAATAACCCTTGCTTAGCGCTAGCTCTGAGCTCTGCATTGTACTATCCGCTGAGAGGGAGACCAAGAGTTGACAATGTATGAAACTGTGGTTCCATCCTCTCCCCTTGTTTACAGGTGAGGAAACCGAGACCCCAGCAGTTGCTTTGAGTGCACAGCTACGGAGACAAACTATCTTATGGGGACACTCCCCTCTGGAGGCCTCATTATGGCGTTGTTTATACTACAGTGGGCACAGGAAAAGGAATAATCCAGAACGAGTGGTTTACTTTGGAGAAACTGGAATTTCATACCTAAGCTTTTGCCATCAAATGACAAACTCTAAACTGGGTTATTAAAACCTTCAAAGAAAGAGGAACTTGAAATCACGTTTTCCCTTTATTCTCTTTCTGGATACTGACAAACTGATCTGTGCAAATCATTCAATATAAACCAAAGGACAAGACACTGGTACTTTGGGTTCAAAACTAATTCTAAAGATTTAAAAATCTACTCAGAGACTTAGATGAACCTGATAGCTGGAACTTCGAGAAAGAATCTCCTGAGTCTTCCCAGGTGGCTCAGAGATTTAAGAATCCATCTGCCAGTGCAGGAGACATGGGTTCAGTCTCTGGGTGGGGAAGAGCCCCTGGAAAAGGAAAGGGGCAACCCACTCCAGTATTCCTGCCTGGAAAGTCCCATGGACAGAGGAGCTTGGTGGGCGAACAGTCCATAGGGCCACCAAGAGTTGGACACCACTTACCAGCTAAGCAACAACCACAAATTAAGTAGATGGAGTTCCTGGCAACCAGGAACTGACAGTCTGGAATGGAATGTATGTGGACAAACGAGACAAGTATGTGTGATTTTTATAATAATGGCAGGTAATTCAAACATACAAAAAGAGTGGCTAAGTCTGACCTGTCACTAAGAGTCATCAAATGTACTAAAGAAACTGAAGCGATGGTACCCATGAACCTATTTGCAGGGCAGGAATAGAGACGCAGCCATAGAGAACAGACTTGTGGACAAGAAGGAAGGCAAGGGTGGATGAACTGAGAATGTGCCACTGACACATGTACACTACCATATGTCAATCAGATAGCCAGTGGGCCTCTGTATAGCGCAGGGAGCTCAGCCAGGTGCTCTGTGATGACCTAGAGGGGGGGTGTCAGGGTAGGGTGGAGGTGGGGTCGGAGGGAGGCTCAAGAGGTTAGGGGTATACGTATATACTTACTTGGCTGATTTGCATTGTCATCTGGCAGAAATCAACACAACATTGTAAAGCAAATGTCCTCCAATTAAAAATATATTTAAAAATAAAGTATGAATAGGAAATTCTAAAAAAAAAGCTGAGGTCATCTGAAAAGGTTATGGTGTACTGTTTGACTCCAACTATCTGACACTCTGGAAAAGGCAAAACAATGGAGACAGTCAAATGATCTGTGGTTGACAAGGGTTATGATGGAAGAAGGTACGAAAAGGCAGAGCACAGAGGATGTTTAGGGCAGTGAAAATATTCTGTATGATATCAAGGTGATGCATGTCCTCATACGTTAGTCAAACCCCACGGAATGGATAACATCAAGGGTGAACCTGTTGTAAACTGCAGACTGGGTGATAGTGATGTGTCAGTGTGGGTTCCTCAGCTGTAACAAATGTACCATTTAGGTGCTGAGATGTTGATAGTTGAGGAGGCTGTGCAGGTGTGGGGTCTCTGTAGTTTCTGCTTAATTTTGCTATGAACATAAAACTGGTCTTTAAAAAAGAAATAGAGTTTTAAAGAAAAAGAAGAGGGGGTAAAGCCTCAGAACATCTCATATTCTTCAAATTCATCAGTTAAATTCCAGACTGGATATTTGGCTTCCTGTGTGGAGTTGCCTTCCATTCAGCATTAATGTCATCAGGAAGAAAATGAATCATGTATTCCTAAGGTACAAAATTAAACTGTGGTTAGAGAGCATGTCTAATGTGCAAGGAGATATTTAAGCAAAGTTAACTTGAAATAAATTTTATAAATTCTGTGAATATATTTATATTTAAAATCTATTCCTATTCATGCATGCACGTGTGCTAAATAGCTTCAGTCATGTCCAGCTCTGTGTGACCCTATGGACCGTAGCCTGCCAGGCTCCTATGTCCATGGGGTTCTCTAGGCAAGAATACTGGAGTGGGTTGCCATACCCTCCTCCAGGGGATCTTCTTATGGCTGGCATCACTTATGTCTTCCGCATTGGCTGGCAAGTTCTTTACTGCTAGCACCACCTGGGAAGCCCATTCCTATCCATACATACTTACAATTAGTAAGCAAATAGTGCAAGATATCATAGAATAAATGTTTTAGAAACTCTCTCTTTACATTCTTAAAAATGAGGACTTTAAAGAGTTTTTGTTTGTGCTGCTTACATATGCCCCTCTTTACTGTATTAAAAATTAACATAGAAAATGTGGATATATGTTTATTAACTCATTTTTAAGATAATGAAACCATTTTGTTTACCCCAAAGAATATTTTTTAATGGTGACTACATGAAAAAAGAAATTAGTGAGAAAAATGGGTTTCTTCATGTCTTTTGCAAGTCGGTTTACTCTCTGTCATGACAGAGCTGGAAGCTCACTTTGATTCTGCATTCAGTCTGTTGTGATATGTTGTAATAGCTAAGATATTATGGAGAAAACTGGCCCTCAATCAAACTCCTGGTTGAAAAAGGAAGGACCTTGCAAATCCTGTAAAAGGGTCTCAAAAAAACCCAAGGGTCCTCAGACCTCACTTTGAAAATTGCTGCTAGATAGCATTTTGCATTTCATTGACTTGAATATCATGCATTCCCACACCAGAGTTTACTAATACCTGAAATTATAGCCCTTCACTTATTTCACGTTAAAACTCTAACTTGGCAGCTAACGTCAGACCCATCCAATTTCTGAAAGTTTTTTTCAAGGCTTTTACTATAGCAACTCTGATGAAATTGATATTCTGTTTGTGTACATACAAAAACATTTGAGATTTCATTTATATCCTTCATTACAAACATTTTGGGGAAATTTTTAATATAAATTGTGCCATCTGGAAAAATGAAACCTTGGTATATGGTTATTAACCAATTTAGGTACACTTATAATGAACAATGCACATCTTTTACATAAGTAATATAAAAGTGAGCTTAAAATAAAAATAAAATAGGCAATTACAGTTTTATTTATTACCTAAATAAATACTAGCTTCTAAAGTTATTGCCTTGGAATAAAACTTTATATGTATAAACTTTCATTTTTACTACAAATGAAATAACTTAAGTCATCCATTGTGGATTTGTAATACAATTTCCAACTAAAAGGCACCTGGGTCACTCAGAAGAGTGTCTGATTTCAGCTCTGGGGAGGATACATACATAAGACAAATGTGATGTCTTGCGAAACAAACAAAGGAATCCATTCATAATAAGTGTGTCACAAGGTGACTGAAACCAAAATCAAAGGGTCTCTGTGGCTAAAGATGGGACAATCAAAAAAAGTAATAAATACTGTTGTTTGAAATACATTTAATCATGCTTCAAAGGAGGGAGACAAAAATAAACAAACAAACAAAATTCACTAGACATTATTTCAAGTAACTAGGGCACACACTGCTTATTCTAACGTTGTCAATTAAAAGAATTAGAACTTTCACTGTATTTCTTGATAATTGTAATTCGGAAAACCAAACTGTTGTTGAGGGTAAGTTGTTTTTTTATAATATATGAAAGAAATTTCCAGAATTGGAAGGACCTAACAACATGGTTGTCTGCGGAGGCCTTACAAATAGCTGAGAAAAGAAGAGACGCTAAAGGCAAAGGAGAAAAGGAAAGATATACCCATTTAAATGCAGAGTTCAAAAGAATAGCAAGAAGAGATAAGAAAGCCTTCCTCAGTGATCAGTGCAAAGAAATAGAGGAAAACAATAGAATGGTAAAGACTAGAGATCTCTTCAATAAAATTAGAGATACCAAGGGAACATTTCATGCAAAGATGGGCACAATAAAGGACAGAAATGGAATGGACCTAATAGAAGCAGAAGATATTAAGAAGATGTGGCAAGAACACGACAGAACTATTCAAAAAAGATCTTCATGACCCAGATACCACAATGGTGTGATCACTCACCTAGAGCCAGACAATCTGGAATGTGAAGTCAAGTGGGCCTTAGGAAGCATCACTACAAACAAAGCTAGTGGAGGTGATAGAATTCCAGTGGAGCTAATTCAAATCCTGAAAGATGATGCTGTGAAAGTGCTGCACTCAGTATGCCAGCAAATTTGGAAAACTCACTAGTGGCCGCAGGACTGGAAAAGGTCAGTTTTCATTCCAGTCCCAAAGAAAGGCAATGCCAAAGAATGCTCAAACTACCACACAATTGCACTCATCTCACACACTAGTAAAGTAATGCTCAAAATTCTCCAAGCCAGGCTTCAGCAGTATGTGAACCTTGAAATTCCAGATGTTCAAGATGGATTTAGAAGAGGCAGAGGAACCAGAGATCAAATTGCCAACATCTGTTGGATCACAGAAAAACCCAGAGAGTTCCAGAAAAACATCTACTTCTGCTTTATTGATTACGCCAAAGCCTTTGACTGTGTGGATCACAACAAACTGGAAAATTCTTCATGAGGTGGGAATACCAGACCACTTTACCTGCCTCCTGAGAAATCTGTACACAGGTCAAGAAGCAACAGTTAGAACTGGACATGGAACAACAGGCTGGTTCCAAATCGGGAATGGAGTATGTCAATAATGTATATTGCCACCCTGCTCATTTAACTTATATGCAGAGTTCAGTTCAGTTCAGTTCAGTCGCTCAGTCGTGTCCAACTCTTTGCGACCCCATGAATCGCAGCACGCCAGGCCTCCCAGTCCATCACCAACTCCCAGAGTTCACTCAGAGTCGCATCCATTGAGTCAGTGATGCCATCCAGCCATCTCATCCTCTGTCTTCCCCTTCTCCTCCTGCCCCCAATCCCTCTTAGCATCAGGGTCTTTTCCAATGAGTCAACTCTTCGCATGAGGTGGCCAAAGTACTGGAGTTTCAGCTTTAGCATCATTCCTTCCAAACAAATCCCAGGGTGGATCTCCTTTAGAAAGGACTGGTTGGATCTCCTTGCAGTCCAAAGGACTCTCAAAAGTCTTCTCCAACACCACAGTTCAAAAGGATCAATTCTTCGGTGCTCAGCCTTCTTCACAGTCCAACTCTTACATACATACATGACTGCAGGAAAAACCATAGCCTTGACTAGATGGACCTTAGTCAGCAAAGTAATGTCTCTGCTTTTGAATATGCTATCTAGGTTGGTCATAACTTTTCTTTCAAGGAGTAAGCGTCTTTTAATTTCATGGCTGCAGTCACCATCTGCAGTGATTTTGGAGCCCACAAAAATAAAGTCTGACACTGTTTCTACTGTTTCCCCATCTATTTCCCATGAAGTGATGGGACCAGATGCCATGATCTTCATTTTCTGAATGTTGAGCTTTAAGCCAACTTTTTCACTCTCCACTTTCGCTTTCATCAAGAGGCTTTTTAGTTCCTCTTCACTTTCTGCCATAAGGGTGGTGTCATCTGCATATTTGAGGTTATTGATATTTCTCCAGGCAATCTTGATTCCAGCTTGTGTTTCTTCCAGTCCAGCGTTTCTCATGATGTACTCTGCATAGAAGTTAAATAAGCAGGGTGACAATATACAACCTTGACATACTCCTTTACCTATTTGGAACCAGTCTGTTGTTCCATGTCAGGTTCTAACTGTTGCTTCCTGGCCTGCATACAGATTTCTCAAGAGGCAGGTCAGGTGGTCTGGTATTCCCATCTCTTTCAGAATTTTCCACAGTTTCTTGTGATCCACAAAGTCAAAGGCTTTGGCATAGTCAATAAAGCAGAGGTAGATGTTTTTCTGGAACTCTCTTGCTTTTTCCATGATCCAGCGGATGTTGGCAATTTGATCTCTGGTTCCTCTGCCTTTTCTAAAACCAGCTTGAACATCAGGAAGTTCATGGTTCATGTATTGCTGAAGCCTGGCTCGGAGAATTTTGAGCATTACTTTACTAGCATGTGAGATGAGTGCAATTGTGTGGTAGTTTGAGATTTCTTTGGCATTGCCTTTCTTTGGAATTGGAATGAAAACTGACCTTTTCCAGTCCTGCGGCCACTGGTGAGTTTTCCAAATTTGCTGGCATACTGAGTGCAGCACTTTCACAGCACCCTCTTCCAGGATTTGAAATAGCTCTACTGGAATTCCATCACCTCCACTAGCTTTGTTCATAGTGATGCTTTCTAAGGCCCACTTGACTTCACATTCCAGGATGTCTGGTTCTAGCTGAGTGATCACACCATCGTGATTATCCGGGTCGTGAAAAATGCTAAATGCCAGGCTGGCTGAAGCACAAGCTGGAATCAAGATTGCCAGGAGAAAAAATAACTTCAGATATACAGATGACCCCACCCTTATGGCAGAAAGCAAAGAAGTAAAGAGCCTCTTGATGAAAATAAAAAGGGAAAGTGAAAAACTTGGCTTCAAACTCAGCATTCAGAAAACTAAGATCATGGCATCCAGTCCTGTCACTTCATAGCAAATAGGTGGGGAAACAATGGAAATGGTGAGAGACTTTATTTCTGGGGGCTCCAAAATCACTGCAGATGGTGACTGCAGCCAAGAAATCAAAAGACCCTTGCTCTTTGGAAGAAAAACTATGACAAACCTAAACAGCATATTAAAAAGCAGAGATATCATTTTGCCAACAAACCTCCATCTGTTCAAAGCTATTATTTATCCAATACTCATGTATGGATGTGAGAAACTGACTATAAAAAAGCTGAGAGCTGAAGAATTGATGCTTTTGAACTATGGTGTTGGAGAAGACTCTTGAAAGTTCCTTGGACCGTAAGGAGATCCAACCAGTCAGTCCTAAAGAAAATCAGTCTTGAATATTCATTGGAAGGACTGATGATGAAGCTGAAACTCCGATACTTTGGCCACCTGATGCAAAGGGCTCACTCATTGGAAAAGACCCTGATGCTGGGAAAGATTGAAGGCGGGAGGAGAAGGGGATGACAGAGGATGAGATGGTTGGATGGCATCACCGACTTGATGGACGTGAGTTTGAGTAAACTCCGGGAGTTGGTGATGGCCAGGGAAGCCTGGCATGCTACAGTCCATGGGGTCACAAAGAGTTGGACATGACTGAGTGACTGAACTGAACAATCCTTTGTGAAACAAATGATTCAAACAATCATCAATTGATAGTCCAACGTATTAGAAATAAACTCATATCTTAATTATTTGAAACAATATCAAGTTCAAAAATCAAAGCAAGCAAACAAAATAAAAATAAAGGTGCTTATATGATGTTAATGTGCTTTTAGACACACTCAACAATTCAATGGGAGTCAACGGAAAGTAAAATTTTCTACATCTAGAATATTTGTTACAAAACAAAGCTCAAGATCATCAGGGCAGTTTATGTTTTCTGTATTTTTGTTTATTTGTTTTGAGAATGATAACTGAAATGTTCATTTTTTAATCAGCTTCATTGGGTGTTTATTGTTAATTTTCTCTTCTTAATTTTTTTCTATTATGAGATAGAGATCATTGTTATACATTATTCACATATATACTCTTGTGCATTTTTTGTCTTTTTATTAATAAGTTAATTTGCTTATTTAATTTTTTGCTGCACCGGGTCTTGGTTGCTGCACACATGGTTTCTCTGGCTTTAGCAAGCAGAGGCTGCTATTCTTTGGGGTGTGCAGGCTTCTCGTTGTAGTAGCTTCTCTTGTTGTGGCTTGTAGGCTCTAGGACGCCTGGGCTCAGTAGCTGTGGTGCCTGGGCTTAGTTGCTCCTTGGCATGGGTTATCTTCCCACACCAGGGATCAAACCCATTTCCCCTGTATTGACAGGTGGATTCTTAACCACTGGGCCATCAGGGAAACCCCACATTTTTTCTCTTTATTTTTACAGAAAACCTCTGAAACTTTTAGAATAATCCTGTTAATAAAAAATGATACACTGCTTATTATTATGGTCACTCATCATTATATAAAAACACATAAATAAAAAATTCATAATAATTTATGATTCCTGGAATTCCTGTTTTTTCTTAATCATAAAATTATCTGTTGGGAATTTGAAATCACTGTAAAAATGTGAATGCGCAGCCTGATGGCCTTATTAACAAAGTCTTTTTTTTTTTCCCAATGATGTAGAACTTAATTAAATTTTTTTCTCTCTCCAACTCGTATATCCAAACCTGGTCATTGTAGGCACTCTGATGGAGGGAAATCTTGACATATACTTAAAAAACCTGACAATGTTCAGCCTTTAGAAGAAAATGGCTCAGGTGAGAATTTGATAGCTATCTTCATAAACTTCAAGGGCTGTCCAGAACAAGAGAAACTGCATTTATTCTGTTAGACTCAAGAGGATAGAATTAGGATAAATGAGATGGAGTTATAGGGAAGAACATTTTGATTTTGTATATATATATATAAGTTTTCTAACAACCAGAGAACTCTGAAAAGAGAACAGATTGCCTCGAGAAATAGCGATTTCCTGTCTAGGAAAAAGGCTGGACAACAATTTATTGGGGATATTTTTAAAGGGACACTTAAAAGTTTGTGATTCTTTCTGACTCTGTTATCTCATTTTATTCTTATCATGAGATATACAGGATAAGTGTTAAAATTGTCATTTATGGTTAAGAATAATGAAATTCAAAGAGTTATGTTGGTTAGGATACTTGGTAAATTACAAAAGCAACTTGACCTAGCCTAAGCAAAACTGAAAGACGGTATAAGATGGAGTGCTATTTCTGAGAACCCAAGGCTGTATATTGTCACTCTGCTTATTTAACTTCTATGCAGAGTATATCATGAGAAATGCTGGGCTGGATAAACCACAAGCTGGAATCAAGAATGCTGCAAGAAATACCAATGACCTCAGATATGCAGATGATACCACAATAATGGTAGAAGAACTAACGACCCTCTTGATGAGAGTGAAAGAGGAGAATGAAAAAGCTGGCTTAAAACTCAACATTCAAAAAACTAGGATGATGGCATCTGGTCCCATCAGTTCAGTTCAGTTCAGTTCAGTCGCTCAGTCGTGTCCAACTCTTTGCGACCCCATGAATCGCAGCACGCCAGGCCTCCCTGTCCATCACCAACTCCCAGAGTTCACTCAGAGTCGCGTCCATTGAGTCAGCGATGCCATCCAGCCATCTCATCCTCTGTCTTCCCCTTCTCCTCCTGCCCCCAATCCCTCCCAGCATCAGAGTCTTTTCCAATGAGTCAACTCTTCGCATGAGGTGGCCAAAGTATTGGAGTTTCAGCTTTAGCATCATTCCTTCCAAAGAAATCCCAGGGCTGATCTCCTGTAGAATGGACAGGTTGGGTCTCCGTGCAGTCCAAGGGACTCTCAACAGTCTTCTCCAACACCACAGTTCAAAAGCATCAATTCGGCACTCAGCCTTCTTCACAGTCCAACTCTCACATCCATACATGACCACAGGAAAAACCATAGCCTTGACTAGATGGACCTTAGTCAGCAAAGTAATGTCTCTGCTTTTGAATATACTATCTAGGTTGGTCATAACTTTTCTTTCAAGGAGTAAGCGTCTTTTAATTTCATGGCTGCAGTCACCATCTGCAGTGATTTTGGAGCCCACAAAAATAAAGTCTGACACTGTTTCTACTGTTTTCCCATCTATTTCCCATGAAGTGATGGGACCGGATGCCATGATCTTCATTTTCTGAATGTTGAGCTTTAAGCCAACTTTTTCACTCTCCTCTTTCACTTTCATCAAGAGGCTTTTTAGTTCCTCTTCACTTTCTGCCATAAGGGTGGTGTCATCTGCATATTTGAGGTTATTGATATTTCTCCAGGCAATCTTGATTCCAGCTTGTGTTTCTTCCAGTCCAGCGTTTCTCGTGATGTACTCTGCATAGAAGTTAAATAAGCAGGGAGACAGTATACAGCCTTGACATACTCCTTTTCCTATTTGGAACCAGTCTGTTGTTCCATGTCAGGTTCTAACTATTGCTTCCTGACCTGCATACAGATTTCTCAAGAGGCAGGTCAGGTGATCTGGTATCCCCATCTGTTTCAGAATTTTCTACAGTTTCTTGTGATCCACACAGTCAAAGGCTTTGGCATAGTCAATAAAACAGAAATCACTTCATTGCAAATAGATGGGGAGAAAATGGGAACGGTGAAAGACTTTATTTTCTTGGACTTGAAAATCACTGCAGTGAGGGACTGCAGCCGTGAAATTAAAAGATTTTTGCTCCTTGGAAGAAAAGCTTTGACAAACCTAGACAGCATGTTAAAAAGCAGAGACATCACTTTACCAATAAATATCCGTATAATCAAAGTCATGGTTTTTCCAGTAGTCACGTACAGATGTGAGAGTTGGACCATAAAGAAGGCAGAGCACTGAAGAATTGATGCTTTTGAACTGTGATGCAGAAGAAGACTTGAATATTCATTGGAAGCCCTGATGCTGAAGCTGAAGTTACAGGGTTACCTGATGCAAAGAGCCGACTCATTGGAAAAGACTGTAATGCTGGGAAAGATTGAGGGCAGGAGGAGAAAGGGGTGACAGAGAACAAGATGATTAGATGGCATCACCAACTCAATGGACACGAGTTTGAGCAAGCTCTGGGAGTGATGAAGGACAGGGAAGCCTGGCGTGCTGCAGTCCATGGGGTCACAAAGCGTTGAACACGACTTGGCAACTAAACAACGAGGGTAGTATAATGCAGCTAGGGGCCGAAGCCAACAGAACTTTCTCTATGTCTCAACTCTGAGTCTCTCTATAAATTGCTTTGTTCTCTTTTTCTAAAGATACATTTTCTGTGCTTCCCAGCCACATGGTAGGTAGAAATTCCATGGCTCCCTCGTTTACATCTCTGTCATTCAAGAGAACAGCCCAGAGTGACTGACTGCCTCAATTATTTTGAGCTTTATGTACCAATTCATCACTTTGTTCTCCCTTCTGACTCCTGTGCCAGTTGATAAATAACCACAGTAAAACTGGATTGGATAATGTGACTTGAACTTGGGGCACAGATGGAGTTTTCTACAGCTTTCCTTTCAATTGAACTCACTTGGTAAAAGGCAGATCCTCTTGTCTGAAACTTTGAATTTGCAACAAGTGATACAAACATTTCAGAATTTTTTTTCTATAACTGTGGCGCCAATGACCCTAGCATCTAGTTCTCTGTGGCGCTAGTTCCAGTAGCAGCTTCCAATATCTGGTGTTACAGTGATGTCTGCAGTCCAATGACAGCAGTTACATGTTACCCAGATTCTTTCTGCAGCATGACTTTCACTGTCCTGCTATGGTCTCCTTTAGTTGTTGCTCATTTTTTCCCAAGCCCAGTTTTTCAGGTCTTCTAGGGGATTCTGTGAACATTCCTAAATTCTCGCAATAATTATTTTTTTTATTTTCAAATATCCCAGAGTCGTTTTGTGTTGTTTACAACTAAGAACTTGCCTGTCTTACAATCAGCTATACAGATTGGTCAAACTCTTGTAGAGAAAACCCGATTGTCAGAGATCCACCCCATCAATTCCCAGGAAAGAAAGGATGACCAAATACCCACAAATAAGCATCTTTTGGCATAAATATTCAGTGAATTGTTAAACATGATAGAGGAGATTAATATCAGGAACCTAAAAAAAAAAGTCTTAGCAATCACCGTTTAGTTCATTCCTTTATCCCTGTTGCCCTTGACTTGTAAATTAATAATTAGTAGGGGAAACTAGGGTTTTTGAATAGAAAGACCAACATAAGCAATTTTAGAGTCTCAACAGTTTACTCTTCCACCAAACTTAGAAAACAATTTAGAAGAAGAACAGGCTGAATTCAGTTCGACAACTTAATTCTTTCAAACTAAGCTTGTCACTTAATTAAACTTTGTGTGCATCAACCCACTCCAGTGTTCTTGCCTGGAGAAGCCCAGGGACGGCGGAGCCTGGTGGGCTGCCGTCTATGGGGTCGCACAGAGTCGGACACGACTGAAGCAACTTAGCAGCAGCAGCAGCAGCACAGCAGAGCTAAGTCAGTCATGTCAGACTTTGCGACCCTATGGACTGTAGTCCATCAGGCTTCTCTCTCCTGGGATTCTCCAGGCAAGAATACTGGAGTGGGTTGCCATGCCGTCTTCAAGGGGGTCTTCCCAACCCAGGGTCAAACCAGTATCTCTTAGGTCTCCGGCATTGGCAGCAGCTTCTTTATCACTAGCACCACCTGGGAAACCCCGCTTAAATTTTATTGTTTCTTTAAACTGCGTAAGCATAGCCTAAACTCTACTATGCTAACATGGGAATAAAGAAATGAATTACTGTTTAAACACATAGTTTAATTGAAAATTGTGTTTAAAGTATTCTAATACTTTCCATCATGTAATATAAAATAAAACTGTGTGGTCTATCTATTTTCAGTGACCTATTTGATTTCTGTGAGGGAGATAATTTTTGAAATTGAGCAAAATTAAAAAGAAAGAGAAATAATGATTTGAATAATCAGTCCCAAATAAGTAAGATTTATTATTTGTATTTTCCTGATACATAACTAAGATTACATTAAAATTCAAAATATGAAACACAAAGATTATCATTGAGCATAAATAATTAAAATTAATTAGAGTCTTAAACTGAGAACTCCTAGACTCCCGAGGATGTAGAGACTATTAGAAGTCTGTAAAGATTTCTTCTCTTCTTCCATTAGGAATGGCAGGAACAGATCATAAAAGTTAATGTTTGAATGCTTAAGAATGTGGGTTTCAATATTTTTGGAAACACCAAGCAGTCCTTTCTAAATTAATTGACAAGTCATTGAGTACTTGCAATACAGACTGGCTTTTTTGCGGTAATAAGCCACATCATATCTGTCTGAGAGATAAGCTTTCAGAGAATTGTGAAAGAAACAGGAAGTATAATAGTTATCAAGTATAGATTCTTAAGACAGCAATTGTATAAACTTCAGTATTGAGAACTGATACATTTTACTCTTCACTTCATGGTTGGGAAGTGTCTGTAATTCAGCTTCCAAATAAGAGAGACAAAGAGGTGTACTACACTCTTATGGAATTATATTATGTTGGAACTGAAAGTGATCTTCAAGTATTAGTTAGCCAATGCTGAATAACAAGCCATCTTAAAACTCACTGGCTCAAAACAACAAACATATATGTTTGTTAACCTCTGTGGATTAGCTGGGGATTGATGATCTAGTCTGGGCTCAACTGAGCTAATTCCATTCCATGTGTTTCTCATTCTCCTTGGATCACAAACAAAATGATAATAGTGTTTTTTAGAAAGTGCCACTTGAAGTCTCACTGTGCGCCAGATTTTGTGCTAGAAACACTTAAAAGTGTTACCCCTTTTACTCTTCATAAAAACATTGTGAAGGAGGTTGGATTTTTCTCACTCTTTTTTGGCACTACAGTTCTTCTAGACTACTTTGTAGCAATTTTAGGCCTAAAGCATTGCCCTCCACTGAAACCCAAAGACCTATGAGGAGCTTCAAGCTGTGACTAGACTCCCAGTAGACTCATCAAAGCTTATCCTCGCCTTGACCCTGGAGTCCATCAATGAAAACTCCCAGAACGTTCTAGCTGCCTCTCAACCTGTCTCTGTTAAAAAAACTTGGTAAGTTGACTCTCAATCCTAGTAGCAAATTGCCTTCTATTCTCAGAATATCCACCTCAACAGAGTGGACACAGACTTGGTGAAGACATACTATGTAGGAGGAAAAGTATGAGAAGGTTGTTAACTGCTCAGAGAGAAAAAGATAAACCACTATGAAGTAGATACTTTTTTTTTTTTTAATTTTACAGATAAGGGAACTAAAAAGAAGCTTTTTTAAGGTCATGAAATTAGTGTACGATGGACTTAGAATACACATATAGGTCTGCCTGACATCAAACTTCTTCTTAACCACTCTGCTTTCTTCTGCCTCATGAAATATATTGCTCCATTTTTGGAGAGCCCTTAAAAAAGTTGCTCTTTTATATTCAGTGAAATTATTTTCCCTGTAACTTTAAGTTATAGATCTTAATTTGGCCCTTGAACGCAGACTCATGCTGTTTTTCAGGCACTTTTACTGTATCATCTAATTTAAATAATACAGTAGAAGTGCTTGAAAACCAGCATGTGTTCAATAAAAATTAATTTAAATCATCCCCACAGTAGACATAACAGTCATTGGTAAAATAGTCATTGAGGCAGGGCCAGCACTAATTGTAGTCTCACACAGTTTGCCCTTGTTCAGTTTATTCAGAAAGCTATAAGAAAATAATGACCTCCAGATATTTATATATTTAACTCAGATAAACAGACAAACTGTTTCTACAACTTTTCCTTAATCTACTAGCTGAGTGACCTTGTCCAAAAGAGAAATGACTCCTAGATTTGATAAGCAACAGACAATTAGAATGCTTTGGCAGAGTGGAGAGGGAAAGAAGGTGAAATGACCTTAAATAATGCTTCTTAAAGTTAATAAATGTTTATCTGATTAATAGGTAAATATGCAATATTGACTTTCTTTATAAATGTTGACTTTATTAGTGGAAAAAATGGAATTTGTTCAAAGGTAAAACATAGCTTACATTAAAAATTTACTTAAAGTCACAAAGGGAGTAAGTACATAATCAGGACTGAAAATAAAGAGGTTGTTCAAGGATGATTTTCAAAAATGGTCAAATACAAAGTGAACATATGTTTAAGATTTTATTGAACTCATTAATTAACAAGGGCGATCTTGGGTGGCCTCAGCTTGCAAAGGGCTTGAAGCGGGATTTAGGTTTCCGGCCAGAGATTGAAGTCAGGCCAGAGATTGAAGTCAGGCCGCAGCAGCTAGAGTGCTGAATCCTAGCTACTAGACTAGTGACCAGAGATGAGGCTCTGGCCCATCAGCTTTATAGAAACAAATTCCCATAGAGATGGAGAGTAGTGAAATAAGTGTTTATTACGAGGGAAAAGAGTATAAGTGGATAGACACACAAGCAGGCCCAGAGAGAGCCATGCCCTCCTGGTAGTTTTCATCTCGTTTTGCTGGTTCTCAGCATTTGGTTTATCTCCGGGTCCTCCTGTATTTGCATGGACATCTCTTAGCTAAGATAGATTCTAGTGAAGAGGCCTATGGGTAGGTTGACATCACTCCCTTTTGACCTCCAAGGACCCTCTCTGGGAATGTATAGTTGCAAAGACCTCCATGACTTCCAGAACAAGTAATATGTGGTCTCTGTCTTTTATCTGGGCGGGGCTCAGCTCCGCTCTAGTTCCTGCTATTATCTTCATCTTGGAGTATCTATCCACAGGGAACAAATTCCAGCTGCTCAGTCTAGGGCCCATCTATCTCCTTCCTCAAAGGAACCAGTAAGCTATTGCAGCCTGTTCAAAAAAGAATTGTTGCAGGCAGACTTCCAGACTTATGGAAGGCAATCAGGAACCCTAAAGTAAATTTGCTAACAGATGCAAAAAATAGAGATTCTATGGGCAGTAAATTATAATGCTGGAATCATCTTTTCTATAGAGAGGAAATCAGTTGTATCTCTATGACAAATTATGAACAAGAATAATCAGTCAGTTTTCTGCAATGTCCTGATTTATAAAATAGCGAAATCAAAGACAGTTCAAAGCACAGGCCCCAAGATCAAGTAACCTAAAGGGAGAGCCAGGCGATGTCAAATATTCCATTGAAAGGACACCAAGTAATCATGTCCATTTCAAAATCTTTAACAATTTTTCCTAATGGAGTTTGCTAACAGTACATGAAGGAGAAAAATTGGGAAAATCTTGAGTTAAATGAAAATTTGCATGCGTGCATGCTTAATCGTTTAGTCGTATCTGACTCTTTGCAATCCCATGGATTGTAGCCTACATAGCTCCTCTGTCCATGGATTTTCCAGGCAAGAATACTGGAGTGGGTTGCCACTTCCTGCTCCAGGGGATCGACCCAATTCATGTCTCCTGCATTGGCAGGCAGATTCTTTACCACCGCACCAACCAGGAATCCTCAAATGAAAATTTACAATGCTTGAAATATTTTATATTTTTTAAAAAGACATATGAAAATTTATAAGAAATGGAATAATCCAGAAAAATCAGAAAATTACTTTTTATATTTTTCTTTGTCACATTCTTCAGATAAACCTGGTTACTCACTAAGGTCAGATGAGAACTGGAAAAAGAGAAAGATAAGAAAATTAATAAATTCTATCAGGTACCTTCTCATCATCTGCCAAAAATTATATTTTAAAATAATAATTTATAACATTTTATATGTCTAGATGATCACCGACAAGCTGAAGCATTCCCTGATCTTGTCATGGTTGGAATTCAAAAATGGACAGAGAAAGTATTAAAATGGCCAATAGGCCCATAAAAAAGATGTTTAACACCCCTAGTTATTAAGGAAATACAATTCAAAACCTTAATGAGATACTGTTTCATACCCGTTAGAATGGCTGTTATCAAAAAGCAGAAAATAACAGGTGTTGATGTTGATGACGTTGTTGTTCATTTGCTCAGTCGTGTCCAACTCTTTGCAACACCATGTACTGCAGCACACAAGGCTTCCCTGGCCTTCACTACCTCCAGGCGTTTGCTCACACTCATGTCCATTGAGTCAATGATGCCATCCAACCATGTCATCCTCTCCTCCTGCCCACTTTTCCTGCCCTAAATATTTCCCAGCATCAGGTTCTTTTCTAATGAGTCAGTTCTTCACATCAGGTGGCCAAAGTTTTTGAGCTTGAGCGTCAGTCCTTCCAATGAATATTCAGGGTTGATTTCCTTGAGGATTGACTGGTTGGATCTCCTTGCTATCCAAGGCACTTTCAAGAGTCTTTCAAGGGACTTTCAAGAGTCTTCTCTATTACCACAGTTTGAAAGCATCAGTTCTTCAGTGTCCAGCCTTCTTTATGGTTAAACTGTCAGATCTGTACATGAGTATGGAGGCTAACAAATTGGACCCTCTATGCTTTGCTAAAGGGAATAGTATGCCACCATAGAAAACAATAGAGTGGTTCCTCAAAATTAAACATATGATCCAGCCATTCTACTTCCAGGAGTATACTCAAAAGACTGGAAAGCGGGAGCTCAAACAAATACTTGCATACCAATGTTCACAGGAACTGTCAACTAAAAGAAAAATGCACAATGCAAGAGTTGTGGGTTTCAGCTTTATTCAAGGACCTTGCTGAGGGCTATAGCCTGGGAAACAATCTCTCAGCACTGAGGTAATGATCTTAAGGTTTTATATATATATATACATATACACACACACACACACAGGCTTCCCAAGTGGCGCTAGTGGTAAAGAGCCTGCCTGCCAGTGCAAGAGACATAAGAAATGCAGGTTTGATTCCTAAATTGGGAAGATCCCCTGGAGAAAGGAGTGGCAAACCACTCCAGTATTCTTGCCTGGAGAATCCCATGGACAGAGGACCTTTGTGGGCTACAGACCCTACCATAGCGTCACAAAGAGTTGGACACGACTAAAGCGACTTGGTATGCACACATATATGTATTACATAGATATATGTATATATCCAGTTATATCACTTTGGTTATAGAATGCTTGCAGTCAAGCATAAATCTCAGTAAAAGCTTACTGCTTGTCACGAGGATCAGGTATTTCAGTTAATGATTTTAGTGCCGTTCTGTGTATGTGAAGAGTTAAGAATCTGGGTTCATTAAAATTTTTTCCAGAGATATCTCTAACTATCTAAGGGGTCTATTTTTCCAAAGCATGGAGTGCCTTACCTGTTTTCCATCCTGAATTTCTTTTAGGGTTTACTGTCAGTCAGCTAATACAGTGGCTAATGACCTGAAACTCCTATCCTCATAGAACTGGATAGTGAGCCATATTATTTGTTTTACACTTCATTATTTACAATAGTCAAAAAGTAGAAATAATCCAAGTGCCCATCAACAGAAGAATTAATTAACAAAATGTGGTCTATAAGGGAGGGAAATTTTCCTTTTACCTTTGTAGTCTCTATGGCTGGGCCTATGAATTAAACTGACAGAACAGCTCAACAGGAGAAAACATACAAATGTTTAATATTTTTCCATGTACATGGGAAATATTCAAAAGGAAAATTAAGACATGAGGTTCCAAAACTTGCATACCTTTTTAAATAAAGAATGAGAAATTGTGCAGGTGTGACAAGACATAGGGCTTTGGGTCAGGGGCAAAAAATTATGGGATAGCGACTTGAAATATATGAGGGAAACTAATGGAAGTTCTTTTAATAGGTTTGTTTTACTTTAGCAGAATTTGTACAGATTCATTTCAGTATAGGCTCCCAGTCTTGTGATAAAAACATCCTTCTCTTCCTAGTATAGAGATGGCACTCCTCTAATGGGAAATTTTATGATCTGATTTTAAGTAGAAAAAGGGAGATCAGAGATCTCTTCCTGGGACTTCCCTGGTGGTCCAGTGGTTAAGACTCCACACTTTCACTGCAGGAGACACAGGCTCAATCCAAGGTTAGGGAACTAGGATCCTGCACGACCAGTGGTACAGCCAAAAAAAAAAAAAAAGGCAAAACAAAATAGAGGGTCCTTCCTGCATCTATTGCTTTTCTCAAGTGCTTTCAGCTCAAAATAATTAATGAGCCACAATGGCATATATTGTGGTGGCATGTTCTGTACCCTTTCAGTATGTAGATATTACCGAGGAGGAACACTTTTCCTTCTACCCTCTTAGGGTTTTTAGCTAGTCTAATGAGCAAACTGACATAAGACAGAGTCACAAGAGAAAACCAGTTTTATTTTGTACATATAGGAGTACTTAAAAATATAAGACCCCAAAAGGTAGTCAGTCAATAGAGGCTTATATGCCATCCAGAGCTAAGGAATAGGATAGGATCCTGGGTCTTCAAAGGGGAGGAAGGTGATTCACAGGACAGTAAGAAGAGTGGATGTTTGGTGATTAGATGTTTGCCCTGCCATACAGATAGGTCATTCAAATAAAAAGTTATCTTTGGTGATAGTGCTCTCTCTGAGCCAGGGCCCTTACCTAATTTCTTACAGATATTTAATAAGAAGGTTAAAAAAATTGCTTCCCAGGTTTTTTGGGCTTTAATTATCTTCAGCTCAAAATAACCCACATGCCAAAGTGATACATTTTGGGAAGGCTCATCTTGAATCCTTTCAATACAATGAAATATCATTCAGCCTTAAAAAGTAATAAAATTCTGATAGGTCATGTAATGTGGATGAACCTTTGAAACATTATGCTAAGTAGAATAAGTGAAGTATTGTAAGATTCCACTTACGTGAAGTATCTAGAATTAGCAAATGTCTAGAAAGAGAAAGAATAGAGGTTTCCAGAAACTCAGGAGTGTGGAGAATGGGGTTATTGCCTAATAATTATGTGGTTCAGGACTCACTACTCCAAAATATGGCAACTTGCCACATTTAATATGAATATTCCATTCAAGCTGAAGGAATCTGAGGATGACATGTGCAAGAAGGACTCTCTGACCTTCCCCTGAAGCAAGTTTTAAGACCCCTATGTGAGAGGTTCAGTTCAGTTCAGTCGCTCAGTCATGTCCGACTCTTTGTGACCCCATGAATTGCAGCACGCCAGGCCTCCCTGTCCATCACCAACTCCCAGAGTTCACTCAGACTCACATCCATCGAGTCCGTGATGCCATCCAGCCATCTCATCCTCTGTCGTCCCCTTCTCCTCCTGCCCCCAAACCCTCCCAGCATCAGAGTCTTTGCCAATGAGACAACTCTTCGCATGAGGTGGCCAAAGTACTGGAGCTTCAGCTTTAGCATCATTCCCTCCAAAGAAATCCCAGGGTTGATTTCCTTCAAAATGGACTGGTTGAATCTCCTTGCAGTCCAACGGACTCTCAAGAGCCTTCTCCAACACCACAGTTCAGAAGCATCAATTCTTCGGCGCTTAGCTTTCTTCACAGTCCAACTCTCACAACCATGCATGACCACAGGAAAAACCATAGCCTTGACTAGACGGACCTTAGTCAGCAAAGTAATGTCTCTGTTTTTGAATATACTATCTAGGTTGGTCATAACTTTTCTTCCAAGGAGTAAGTGTCTTTTAATTTCATGGCTGCAATCACCATCCAGAGTGATTTTGGAGCCCCCAAAAATAAAGTCTGACACTGTTTCCACTGTTTCTCCATCTATTTCCCATGAAGTGATGGAACCGGATGACATGATCTTCATTTTCTGAATGTTGAGCTTTAAGCCAAATTTTTCACTCTCCTCTTTCACTTTCATCAAGAGGCTTTTTAGTTCCTCTTCACTTTCTGGGTGGTGTCATCTGCATATGTGAGGTTATTGATATTTCTCCCGGCAATCTTGATTCCAGCTTGTGCTTCCTCCAGCCCAGTGTTTCTCATGATGTACTCTGCATAGAAGTTAAATAAGCAGGGTGACAATATACAGCCTTGACGTACTCCTTTTCCTATTTGGAACGAGTCTGTTGTTCCATGTCCAGTTCTAACTGTTGCTTCCTGACCTGCATACAGATTTCTCAAGAGGCAGGTTAGGTGAGAGGTCCCATTCCTATATCTGGAGAAAAGTCTCCTTATCTCTAAGGAGGAGGGCACTAGGAAGAATCTGAACTAACTGGCCTTGCTAGATTCCCCCAGTTTACCATACTTGACTCACCTTTGTCCCCTCACATCTTCCCACAGCTTTTCCCTCTTCCTTACGTCTGGTATGAGAACACTCAGGATTAACCATTTCTTTGGGTCTTCATTTCCTTATGAAGGCTCTCAAGTCACATAAAACTTGCATAAAATCAACTTGTATGTTCTTCTCCTATTAATCTGTCTTTGTCAGCTTGGTTTTCAGACCCATCCAGGGACCCTAAGAGGGTAGAGGAAAACTTTTTTCCTCCCCTGCAATAGACAAAGAGTTTCTGTTGGGGATGATGAAAAGGTTCTGGAGAGAAACAATGGTGGTAGTTGCACAATGATGTGAATGTACTTAATGCCCCTGAACTGTACATGTTTAAAAGGTTAGAATTGTAAATTTTCAACATATATATTAGTGCACAAACACCAAAGATCACTTGTTGGATGTCAAGTAGGTTTCAAAGCTCTTTCAGAGCTCCAGACATTCCAAATTGTCTTCCTTTTTTTCTTCTCATTAAGTTAAATAATTGTTAAGCATTTGTTGAGAGCTTTTGTACTAAACACTGTGCTAGGCACAGCAGAAAATTCAAAATAAGACATCTTTCTTTCCATGAAGTCCATCATTTAATTTTCTTAAATTGAGATTAAGGGAAAGCTGTTCAATTTTTTATACAGTCTTGTGTTCTTTGTTGGGAAAGGCTTGTTAATAGGTGTGTTGAGCGGAAAAAAATTTCTTTTACAAATAAATAATTAAACAAAGTTAAATGGATTTATTTTAAACAAGGGACTTCTTTAATATGCTAATGTGTATTTTGAATCTCCTAGACAGGGACTTAGTAAATGGCCTTCCTAAACTTATTTGATCAGGAATTCTTTGTTCTCCTGAAGTCCAATTAATTAACATCTCCCTTGTACTGTGCCTACAGAAGCTGAGCTACAGATGTACCAGCTATGTGGAGCATTCTCTTTATGTGGGCTCAATATGTGATGCAAGCTGTAATTATGATACAAATGTGCAGTTTATTTTATCCTTAAGTGTTCTAGCATGTGTACATGAGGATTTTTAACATTTTCTAAAAATTAAAAACATAGATTAAATGTTAAGTAGAGACAATAGAAGTAATTTTCTAAAGTAATTTCTTACTTCAACTGAGAGTTCTCTATCTTCTTTAGATGATGACTTTTAGAATTCTTTTTAAAAAGTTATTTCCATTTTGGAGAGAAGGACTTGCTAATGGAGATTTTGCAGAAAATGTGATGCTAGCTTTGTGGTCTGTAACGTTTAAACATTTTTGCTTTTAAAAAAAAAAAAAGCACCAATTCTCTTTTTTTTTTTTTTTTCTTGATAAAAGTATTTCTACTAAGGTGTATTCCAATCAACAGCTATAGGACCTGTGATATTATTTATGCCTTTGGATAATTGCACTATATTTTGCAGCTCATTTAATCCATCATTTAAAATGCATCTCCTTTTCCCATTACTAGACTTGGACTTCAAGTTATAACCTGCAACAATATACTCTCTCATTTTCTACATATTCTCTAATTTTGTACCATTTCTTCACAATTAATCATGGTGGACCAATTTAAGTGCAATTAGTATCTGATTAAAGTCAAAGGTACAGCAAATCTGAGCCCATTTCATGATTTTAATGTTGGTGCCAATTATATTTTCATTAGTAGTATCACTTTCATGTTTATAAAATATTGAGTGAATGCACTAGGATATCCAAATAATTGCATGGGCATTGCAGAGGGATCGAGATGATGAAGCCGTCGAGATCAAACATTTGGCTGTCAGGTAGAAGGCCCTCGTGATGGTGTGAAATGTTTATCATTGAAGGATGAAAGTCTACAGTCAGCATGGGAAAGAGGAGTTAGCTGTGTAAATGCACAGTAAATGGAAGTGCAAGTTATTTGCAAGTCACACATTTTAAAGCTAGGGGCTTCCTGAAATAGAGCATGACATCCTCTGTGGGTTCAAGGATTAAAATCCTACTGGATGACTACAGAGGCCTTCATGGAGGAGGACACATTTGGGCTGGATTCTGAGGGATCAACAGGAGTCCCCCAAATTATTCCAGATGGAAGAAAGAGGCTGAGATATGAAAATACACAGGTGACGCTAGTGGTAAAGAACCCACCTGCCAATGCAGGAGACCTAAGAGACACAGGTTCAATTCCTGGGTCAGGAAGATACCCTGTAGGAGGGCATGGCAACCCATTCCTGTATTCTTGTCTGGAGAATCCCGTGGACAGAGGAGCATAGCTACAGAGGGCTACAATCCATAGAGTTGCAGAGTCGAACAAGACTGCAGCAACTTATCACACAGGCACGCATGCACTAAGAAAGTAATCTGGTGGTGCCAAGGGTAGAGCGAATGAGAGATATGGAAGTAAATGAAACTAGAAAACAATAGATTAAGGCCAGATCATTAATGCAGACAATTTTAGACTTTATTCTCTGAGTAATTGGGAGCTGAGGAACGTTTCTGAGCAGAGGGCACGATCTGTGTTGCAGAACAATTACTCTGGTGGACCCACAGGGAACAGATGAGACTTGAATGAGGCAAGGGGGCTGGGAGGCTAATGAGGATGTTATAATTGTCTACCGAGAAATGATGAAGACTTGATTGAAAGGAAAGGAAGCAATGAATAGGAGAGAGATTTCAAAAAGAAAATTAACTGAGCTTGGTGAGCAAATCAATAAGAAATGAATTTGTATGCAATAAACAGAATTTCTGCTGTATAGGGCTTAACACATAGGCACTTATTTTACTCAAGAAAATGCAGGTGGCTGCAGGTGTTTGTGCAGAAGCTTGCCAATATCAGGGAAATTCTCAGTTCCCTTGGTTTTTGCCCCATGCTGCTGAACGACCCTCTCTTTCACAGCCAACTTTAGGTGTCATGGGCCAGAGGCTTTCTCACTTGTCAGCCTCAAACTGCAGTGAAAGCTGGGAAAGTTGAGGACTGGAGGGTCTTGGTTCCCTAGGAGTGACCATGGTCCATAGTTAGGAGCTGATCACAATGTCTTTTTGGAAAAAGAAAAAATTAGCTTGGGATAAATAGGCATTGGATATTAGGTGGACAATTAAGAGTTTGCCACAGTGACTAATTGGATATGGGGGTTTTGAAGATTGAATTGTGTTCCCCTAAAATTTCTTTTTACCAGAACCTGAGAATATGCCTTTATTTAGAAATAGATCCTTTGCAAATGTAAATAAGGTAAGGATTGTGATAAGAACATACTAGATTAGGATAAGCCCTGTGTACAATGAGAGTGTCACTGTAAATGTCAGAGATAAAGCCAGACACTAATTAAATGATAAAGACAGGCTTTAATCAGTAACAAACCATCACAATAGGGAAGAGGCTCCTTTATAAATGAATTCAACTTCAACTTGTGCAGGGGTGACTGTATTAAAGACTAAAAGAGTAGGGAAAGAGAAAGGAGAAAGGTGGGGCATTGAGCAGCAGCCAGGAAGTGGAAGTTTATGAAAAGTGGGAAGCAGAGGGAGGGAGGTTTGGTCCATGTGAAATCCATCTGCGTTTGTTGCTGTTGTTCAGTCACTCAGTTGTGTCTGACTCTGTGACCCCATGGACTGCAGCATGCCAGGCTTCCCTGTCATACCTGTTGAGTGAGTGATACCATCAACCATCTCAGGCTCTATCACTCCCTTCTGCCTTCAGTCTTTGCCAGCATTAGTGTCTTTCCTAATGAGTCAGCTCTTCAAATAAGGTGGCCAAAGTATTGGAGCTTCAGCTTCAGCATCAGTCCTTCCAATGAATATTCAGGATTGACTGGTTTGATATCCTTGCAGTCCAAAGGACTCTCAAGAGTCTTCTCCAACACCACAGTTCAAAAGCATCAATTCTTCAGTGCTCAGCTTTCTTTATAGTTCAACTCTCACATCCATACATGAGTACTGGAAAAACCATAACTTTGACTAGATGAACCTTTTTTGGCAAAGTGATGTCTCTGCTTTTCAATATGCTGTCTAGGTTGTTCATAACTTTTCTTCCAAGGAGCAAGCGTCTTTTAACTTCATGGCTGCAGTCACCATCTGGAGTGATTTTGGAGCCCCCCAAAACAAAGTCTCTGACTTTTTCCATTGTTTCCCCATCATTTGCCATGAAGTTTCAGGACCAGATGCCATGATCTTCATTTTATGAATCTTGAGTTTTAAGCCAGCTTTTTCACTCTCCTCTCACTTTCATCAAAAGGCTCTTTACTTCCTCTTTGCTTTCTGTCATAAAGATGGTGTCATCTGCATATCTGAGGCTATTGGTATGTCTCCCTGCAATCTTGATTCTAGTTTGTGATTCATCCAGCTTGGCATTTCACATGATATATACTCTGCATAAACGTTAAGTAAGCAGGGTGACAGTATACAGACTTGACGTCTTTCTTTGCCAATTTTGAACCAGTCCATTGTTTCATGACAAGTTCTAACTGTTGCTTCTTGACCTGCATACAGATTTCTCAGGAGGCAGGTCAGGTGTTCTGGTATTCCCATCTCTTTCAGAGTTTTCCAGTTTGTTGTGATCCATACAGTCAAAGGCTTGAGCATAGTCAATGAAGCAGAAGTAGTTGTTTTTCTGGAACTCTCTTGCCTTTTCTTTGATCCAACAGACATTGGCAATTTGACCTCTGGTTCCTCTGCCTCTTCTAAATCCAGCTTGAACATCATGAAATTCTCAGTTCACATACTGTTGAACCTTAGCTTAGAGAATTTTGAGCATTACTTTGCTAGCGTGTGAGATGAGTGTAATTGTGCACTAGTTTGAACATTCTTTGGCATTGTCTTTCTTTGGAATTAGAATGAAAACACCTTTTCCAGTCCTGTGGCCACTGCTGAATTTTCCAAATTTGCTAGCATACTGAGTGTAGCACTTTCACAGCATCATCTTTCGGGATTTGAAATAGCTCAGCTGGAATTCTATCACCTCGACTAGCTTTGTTTGCAGTGATGCTTCTTAAGGCCCACTTAACTTCACTTTCCCTGATACCTGGCTCTAGATGAGTCATCACATCTGGGTCATTAAGATCTTTTTTGTATAGTTCTTCTGTGTATTCTTGCCACCTCTTCTTAATATCTTCTGCTTCTGTTAGGTCCATACCATTTCTATCCTTTATTGTGTCCATCTTTGCATGAAATATTCACTTGGAATATCTGTTTTTCTTGAAGAGATCTCAAGTCTTTCCTATTCTATTGTTTTCCTCTATCTTTCTCTGGGTTTGTTAACTGTCACTTATCAGAGTTAGGCTCCTACCCTCACACAGAGACTGGGAGATAAGCCTATCATTAGGTGCTGGCTGAAGCAAACAGGATGTCACCTAGAGCCAGACATCCTGGAATGTGAAGTCAAGTGGGCCTTAGAAAGCATCACTACGAACAAAACTAGTGGAGATGATGGAATTCCTGTTGAGCTATTTCAAATCCTAAAACATGATGCTGTGGAAGTGCTGCACTCAATATGCCAGCAAATTTGGAAAACTCAGCAGTGGCCACGGGACTGGAAAAGGTCGTTTTCATTCCAATCCCAAAGAAAGGCAATGCCAAAGAATATTCAAACTACCACACAATTGCACTCATCTCAGACACTAGTAAAGTGATGCTCAAAATTCTCCAAGCCAGGCTTCAGTAATACGTGAACCGTGAACTTCCTGATGTTCAAGCTGGTTTTAGAAAAGGCAGAGGAACCAGAGATCAAATTGCCAACATCCACTGGATCATCAAAAAAGCAAGAAAATACCGGAAAAGCATCTATTTCTGCTTTATTGACCATGTCAAAGCCTTTGACTGTGTAGATCACAATAAACTGTGGAAAATTCTGAGAGAGATGGGAATACCAGACCACCTGACCTGCCTCTTGAGAAATCTGTATACAGGTCAGGAAGCAACAGTTAGAAATGGACATGGAACAACAGACTGGTTCCAGATAGGAAAAGGAGTAGTACATCAAGGCTGTATATTGTCACCCTGCTTATTTAACTTCTATGCAGGGTACATCATGAGAAACGCTGGTCTGGAAGAAACACAAGCTGGAATCAAGATTGCTGGGAGAAATATCAATCACCTCAGATATGCAGATGACACCACCCTTATGGCAGAAAGTGAAGAGGAACTAAAAAGCCTCTTGATGAAAGTGAAAGAAGAGAGTGAAAAAGTTGGCTTAAAGCTCAACATTCAGAAAACTAAGATCATGGCATCCTGTCCCATCACTTCATGGGAAATAGATGGGGAAACAGTGGAAAAAGTGTCAGACTTTATTTTTTTTTTTGGCTCCAAAATCACTCTGGATGGTGATTGCAGCCCTGAAATTAAAAGACGCTTGCACAGGATATACACTTAATGTCCTAGATAGCATATTAAAAAGCAGAGACATTACTTTGTCAACAAAGGTCCGTCTAGTCAAGGCTCTGGTTTTTCCAGTAGTCATGTATCATTATGAGAGTTGGACTATAAAGAAGGCTGCGTGCAGAAGAATTGATGGTTTTGAACTGTGGTGTTGGAGAAGACTCTTGAGAGTCCCTTGGACTGCAGGGAGATCCAAATATTCCATCCTAAAGGAAATCAGTCCTGGGTGTTCATTGGAAGGGCTGATATTGAAGCTGAAACTCCAATAATTTGGCCACCTGGTGCAAAGAGCTGACTCATTTGAAAAGACCCTGATGCTGGGAAAGATTGAGGGCAGGAGGAGAAGGGGACGTCAGAGGATGAGGCGGTTGGATGACATCACCGACTCAATGGACATGAGTTTGGGTAAATTCCGGGAGTTGGTGATGGACAGGGAGGCCTGGTATTCTGCGATTCATTGGGTCACAAAGAGTCAGACATGACTGAGCAACTGAACTGAACTGAAGCAAACAGGAAATTCTTTGGACAGCCTTGAGTTTAAGAGGGTGGACTAGTCATCCTAGGAACTCGACCTTGAACTGTTAGAAACCACATTAGTATTTCTTCAAGTCTTTGTGTGTAGATGGAAAAGTGAAAGTGAAAGTCCCTCAGTCGAGTCCAACTCTTTGTGCCTCCAAGGACTATACAGTCCATGGAATTCTCCAGGCCAGAATACTGGAGTGGTTAACCTTTCCCTTCTCCAGGGGATTTTCCCAACCTAGGGCTCAAACCCAGGTCTCTCACATTGCAGATGGTTTCTTTACCAGGTGAGCCACCCAAGGGAAACCCAAGAATACTGGAGTAGGTAGCCTATCCCTTCTCCAGCAGATCTTCCCCACCCAGGAATCGAACCAGGGCATCCTGCATTTCAGGTGGATTCTTTACCAACTGAGCTATCAGGGAAGCCCAGATGGGAAGGGAGGATGTACGAAATCATTTCCTGAATTTGCAGTTTTAATAGACCAAGGCTAAGGTCTCGTCAAGTAGAGGGCTTAGATAGAAAGTGGAAAATGCCATGTGAATATGAAGGCAGAGATTGGAGTTTTGCTCCCCAAAATGAAAGAACACCGGGGCCATCAGAAGAGACAAGAGGCAAAATAAAATCCTCCCCTAGAACATTTGGAAGGAGCATGCCTCTGCTATTTTGATTTTTAATTTCTGGCCTCTTAAACTCTGAGAAAATCAGTTTCTGCTTTCTAATAACCTAGTTTGTGGCAAATTTCCCCAGCAGCTCTAGGAAACTAATATACACATGAAGGAGAGGGAGACACTTTGAACCCTAAGAGTCTGGGAAGACATTACTACCATGGGTTAACATGTTACCTACAAGACATCTGGGAAATATTAATAAGGAGATGAGAATATGGCAGGGTTTGGGATTATGGAGTTAGGCTTGAAGAGTGAATAATAATGAGACTTCTGGGGAAAGAAAAGTAAATTTAATCAAACAATAGTGTACAACTTGGACCATAATTGTAGTGCTTAATTGCCCACTTCAACACAGTTGTTTCCCTCCCATTTCCAAATTCTATTTCTGTGTGGTGGGGTGGAGAGAAAGCTAGCATTGTTGAGGGTTAATGAAATTTGGCTTATAAGAACCAACAAATTTCCACAAGTTTGGAAGCAGTCATTAGCAAAGCTTTAATTTCCCATTTGCCTTAGCAAATTTAGCGGCCCTTTCTAAACTTCACCATGGATTGCTATCTCTATTAGTTGTTTTCGTTTTTTTAATAAGAAAACACCACCATAGTGTTGTTGCATCCGCAGTGTTCATAATGTAATTTGTTTATATTTCTAGTATTGTATTTATCCCAATGCATTGTAATTATCATTCTGTCTCCCCCTCTAAATTGTGAGTTTCTTGAGAGCAATGATCCATATTTGTATCTTAATTACCAAACACAGAATTCAGCACTTAAGTAATTTGTGTAATAATTGTTGCATCTATTACAGTAACAATAGAAGTTAAGGGCCAGGCTCTGGAGCTAGATCACCTAGGATAAATTTTGGCTCTTACATATTATCTTTGTGATCTTGGGCAGATTACTAAACCTCTCTGTGCCTCAGTTTCCTCATTGTAATCTGGAATAACAATAAGACCCTCTGCATTAAAATTATTGTGATGATTAGTGGGTACTCAGTACATGATCAATATCCACAAATATGGTGTTAAATTATTATGTAAAATAAAGCCTTCTGACATTCCACACTGCAATCCAAAGTAGGCCTTCCTTATTTTATTATTTTTTATATATTCCTATTTATTTCCTTCATGACAATATTATAATCTTTAGTTTAACCTACTTGTCTGCTAACAAGCCCCATGAAGGCAAGAACCTTGTCTGTTTAGTTTTCCACCCATTCCATGCTTAACACCTCATCCACGTACAGAAGAAACTAGTAACAGTTTGTTAAAGAAATAAAGTTGATGAATGTTCCATTTTATTCAATGATGTATGAAATGAATGAACATTGATGACTCATCTGTAATGTCTAGCTGAAATCATTCTCACATAGCTAGCATTTGTCAACTGAAAAAAAATTCACAACCTTAAAGTTGAGAGATATGTTTTATTCCACGGACAAAACTGAGGACTTAAGCCCAGGACACAGTGTCTCAGATAACTCTAAGGGGACTGTTCTGAAGGGGCAGAAACTAGGACATACAGAAGGTTTTGCAACAAACACCAGATAGTTGAAACATCAAAAGAAGGAAAGAAAGAAAGTGATGTTGCTCAGTCATGTCCGACTCTTTGTGACTCCATGAACCAGGTTTCTCCGTTCATGGGATTTTCCAGGTAAGAATACTGGATTGGGTTGCCATTTCCTTCTCCAGGGGATCTTCCCCACCCAGGGATCGAATCCAGATCTCCCGCATTGCAGGAAACATCAAAAGATTACTGTTAATGGAAGAATACCAGATATCTTAAGTTAAGGAATTGAGTCCTTTTCTGTGTTTGGGAAGATGCAAAAGTCTGGCCTTAGTGAAATCAACCCTTTGAAATGCACCTCAGCTATCTGGGGTCAGAATCCTGTGCTCAGGTTGAAGACAGACTTCATCTTGAGTCTCTTCAGGGTATATCATCAGAGGTGGCTGCAGTGACTGACTAATAGATAGAGGTACAAATCCAGTCTCCATCCCGAGTTCCCTCAGGGTGCACCATCAGGGTGACTGTAATGTGATGGTTTGATGGTGGCAACACCTGTGTTTACTGATAGTTCACACACTGAAATTCCTTCTAACTTGAAATTCAAAGAAAAGTAATGTGACAGCAATAGGCCTTCAGCCAGATCTGAGAAAGAGGGACTTCCTATTATTTCTAGGACCAACTACCTGAAAATAGGATAATATATCATTACAGGCATGTATTCATTTTATCTCCTATTTCTGCTCTTCAGGGCAGTTTTGACATTGGAATAACTAACAATAATATCATGTTCTTAGAGAAAGAATGATCCCTCTCTTGTAAGAAGATTCCAGACAGGTTCAGGGGAGCAAAAATTGCCACCCCAAAATGTCTTGTTGGCATGCAGATTATTTCCAGCTGAAAACAATGCCCAGGAGACTCAGGAAGAAACTTTGGCCTTCTCCTGGATGCCTAGAAGAATATAGATAGAAGACTTGTTCCCGGAAGGGAGCTGTCACCATAGCAAGCTATAGTGTGAACTAAGTGTGCAGACTATAGTCTTCAGTAAGATCCCGAGTAAAACTTAACTCACCACTCTTACGTTGTACATTTTCCTTTAGTTGACATTACGCAGGGTACCTCCCAAATATTGCAACTTAGCATATTAGTCATTTTTAGCTGTTGAAATTTGAAGAAAGCCATGTAAAGGAAGGACTTTTTTACTTCCCCTGAAGCAGGTCATAAAACATTCAGTGAGAAGTGCCCTCCCTATACCTGGAGGAAAGGAATATCCTAATCTCTAAAGATAGAGGGCCACAGGGAAGAATCCAAGTGTACAGTTCCTATCCCACGCCCATGGTCCCTCTGCCTATACAGCTCATTCACACTCTTTATCCCATTGTGTCTTTCCAGAACTTTCCACTCTTCATCAAATCTAGCATAAAAACACTCAGGTTTAACCATTCTTTGAGTTTCCTTATGAAGCCTCTTGTGTCACATAAAACTTACATTTAATAGATTGCCATGTTTTTCTCTTGCTAATCTTCCTTTTGTTATAGGGATCCCAACAGAGAACTTAGCAAGGTAAAGGAAAAAGATATTCTTCCTCCCCTCCACTGGAATAAAGTTTATGCAAATTTCCTGTTTTTTTAATATGATTCATATAGAGGAGAATTCAGCGATGAAGAGTCAGCTATTTTTAAAATTGATCCCTCTGTTGGGATGCTACAAGGATTTGGAAAATAAAAACTAATAGAATCTTTACAATATTAAAAGTTTTTAAATCAAAATGCAAGCTAGTCTTATTTACTGTGAAGCCTGTCTCATTGCTTTGTTCTGCCATCCTTCTATACATTTGCCTGGAGAGGACAGCAAACAAAGAAGGAATATGTAAACATTTTAATCATTTCTAACTTGCCATCTGTGACAATTCATGGTACTGAAATCAGAAAGGATGGGATCACTTTTCCATTTCTTTAAGGTCACCAAGGACAGACAAGCTCAGGACATACTGTATTTGTCAGAAGCAAAAGAGATGGCTAGGGAGATGGCAATGACAAATCTGTTCTAGGCTTAGCTCATTTTACTGAAGAATGTGTGTCCCCTTCTGACATTTATCAAAAGAAATTCAATTTTATAAAAAGAAGGATGTCAAATAATAGTACATAGCTAACACTCATTCTGCGGCTGTCAGAAGGCCAGATGGGGGCAAAAAGGAAAAGGGTAGATGGAAGAAAAAGTCATGCTGGCAAGAAACAGAAAACCAAACAGGGTGAAAGGTCAGTCCTAATACGCTTACAGGCTTGAATACATTTCTAATTAAGTCATATAGTTTTGAGATCCCTATTAGTGCCTGCTTCACACTTTGGAATACTGATTTCCATTTTCTACAAATACAAGGAATGGCACTAAGTAAAGGTTTTGTGTCTGTGCGTCAATTTTTGTTTTTTGTTGTTCTTGTTTTATGTTTTTTCTTCTACGTCAGGGAAGAAAGCTAATGAAACCTGGTAAAATCCCACAGCACCAGGTACAATGAAATGTACCCCGTGGGCAAGCAATCTATATTTCTTACACTGATGATGATGATTTTTCTCTGGCAGGAAAGGATATTCTGGGTCAAAGAATAAAACCAAAAGTTGAGACAGAGGTAGTAGAAAAAAAGAAGTCAGATTCAGATCAAAGGAGGGGATTCTATTAGGAGACTAATGATGAAGCTGACAAAATACTGTAACAAGTGAGTGTTTTTACCATACTGCATAAAAATATTGGATTAAGCTACAAATTAAATCTCTTTCTCAGTAAGGGGTTTCTGCAGGACAGAAGCAATTAGGCTGCTGTCTAGTGAAGACAGGAAACTCGATTAACAGATCCAAAAAGACAGCGTAGGGAAGATGGGTTTAACACCAGGAGGTGAAACACCAACTGTTATGCAAATTGACTTTTCTCAAAATGTTGGATAATTTCAATCAAGGACTGAAATACACTTTTTTTTTTTAACATCACTGTTCTCTGGCCTTAAACTCCTCAATGCAATTTCTTATTAAGTAACTGCTACTGATGCATGTGTCATAGTCCAATTCCTGAGGTGGGTACTGAGACACTGCAGGACACTTCACCATAAAACTGATTTTTGCTTCTTTTCCAAATTTTCAAACATTCAAGGTGTTCTAGCTAAGGATGGCTAAGCAAGCAGCTTCTGGGACACTAGCTGTGAAGTGTTTGTGTCTAACCTTTTTGAGTCCCGTATTCTGTGTAAGGTACCTATTTGGTGCAGTCCAAGCCAAGTTGTTCTTGTTTAGCATAAGGACTCTAAGGAGTGGCTACCATTTGTTAATGACAAAATACTTGTGTGTATTTCTCCCACAAATAAGACATTGTGCTAAAGCCAGAGACAGGACACCAGAAATCCAGGAAACACTGTAACTATTTATTCTTCATTCTCAAATTTGTACTTACCATCCTGGAGATTTTCAAATTCAAAGTCCTAAAAGTATGCAGAATATTTAAAAATGTATCTGTAATCGAGTATCTTTCCTTGAACAAAAATAAATCAGACTCCGCAGCACATAAACCAGATCTTTGTATTTCTTCTTGGAAGATGTTGAGAAGAATTAAAATCAGATAGATGATCTTCTACATGGAATTAATATAGTCATCTTCATACATATTATTACCAGCAAAGTTTTCAATGTTTAATTTTTTTCATGAGACTGGCCACAGACATTTGCATAAATCCTTTGATCCAGGGAATATGATCAAATCAACTAAATAAGTTAACAGACAAACTTTTAACTCTTCACATCAAGAGTTGTCAAACTTTTTCTCTGAAGTACCAGATAGTAAACGTGTTCGCCTTTGCATTCCAGACAGCCTCTCACAAGTACTCAGCTTTGTTCTGTAGGGACACAAAAGCAGCCAGAGGACTCTACAGAAGCAAACGGGCTTGGCTGTGTTCCAATACAGTGTTATTTACAGTAACAGGCAACGAACTTTGGCCTGCAAGCCACAGTTTGCTGACTCATGCTTTATATCATTTTATCCCCTTCATTTCTTTTCATTTATCCTCTATCACGATGTCACAGCCTCGTACTGAAAATGCACCAAAGCTGTGGCTACAAACATTGTAAACAAAGACTGCAGGGGAGGGGGAATGTGAAAAATTGTTTAAAAAATATGTACTAAATAAGTATTAGAAAATACACTGAAAAACATTATAGTTAACAGTCCTTTCCCCACCCTGCTGCGTGAGAGATCTTTCTAAAATGCAAATTTGATCTTGGAACTCTCTAGCTTGAAATGTTTCACCTGCAGCAGACAGCCGGCTCTTTAGCTTGTCACAATCAGCTCATCCCATGGCTGACCCTGTCTTCCTCCCAACCTCATCTCTTGCTCTGTCTTCTTCTCACATTCTGTGCTCCAGCTACACAGAGGGAATCATAATTTCCAAGTGCTATGAGCATTCTGGCCTTCCAACACATGCACTTGTTATTTGCTGTGCTTGAAACCTATTAACAACACTAACCTTGCTAACTCCTTGAGGACTGAACTCAGCTGTCTCAGGTGACTTTCCCTCCCAGGCTGTGCTATCAGGAGGTGACTATTTCCTTGTCTATTGACCCTGATAAATATTAAATTCTTGAAAGTTGAAACTTCATTTTTTAAAAGCATGATGCCTAGCAATGGAGAACAATCCATAAGTAATTATTCAATCAATCAGTCAATTAAATGAGCTTTGTGGGACCCTCCACTTCAGCCTATAAATACAATTGTTCCTAACAACGAGCAATCTCTTTTCTTTAGCATACCATCTATAAATGATACACAAACAACGAATAGAGAAATGAAAAAAACTAGTTCAATCAGTAATTTATATCCTATAAGTGGGGGGAAGTGTTAATAAAGTCAGTTTTCATGCTTGCTTCAGCAGCACATACGCTAAAATCGGAATGATACAGAGATTAGCATGGTCCCCGTGAAAGGATAACCTACATGGGAAAAGAATCTGAAAAAGAACATATATATATATGTATGAAGTATGAAGTGTTAGTTGTTCAGTCGTGTCCAACTCCTTGCGGCTTCATGGACTGTAGCCTGCCAGGCTTCTCTATCCATGAAATTCTCCAGGCAAGACTACCAGTATGGGTAGCCATTCACTTGTCCAGGGGATCTTCCTGACCCAGGGATCACACCTGGGTCTCCTGCATTGTAAGCAGATTCTTTACCATCTGAGCCACCAGGGAAGCCCCAGATAGATGTATGCTGCTGCTGCTGCTGCTAAGTCACTTCAGTTGTGTCCGACTCTGTGCGACCCCATAGAAGGCAGCCCACCAGGCTCCTCCGTCCCTGGGATTCTCCAGGCAAGAACACTGGAGTGGGTTGCCATTTCCTTCTCCAATGCATGAAAGTGAAAAGCGAAAGTGAAGTCGCTCAGTTGTGTCCGACTCTTAGCGACCCCATGGACTGAAGCCCACTGGGCTCCTCCGTCCCTGGGATTCTCCAGGCAAGAGTACTGGAGTGGGTTGCCATTGCCTTCTCCGAGATATGTACAACTAAATCACTTTGTTGTACACCTGGAACTAATTCAACATTGTAAATCAACTATACCTCAATATAAAATAAAAATTTAAATTTATTTAAAAATTGCATTTTACCACACAAGTAGGAATCTTCTCTCAACTGCTAATCATACAAGAGCCAGGTTTTATAAGAAGAGCAATTAAACATTTATAGGATCTACAGGAGACATGAACAGATGCTATATGAAGATATCTAGAAGAACAGACTATAGAAAAAATAAATTTGTGTTTCAGTGGGAAACTATGCATTAGACTTTAGCCTTTCATAATCTTTGCACTATTTTACAACTTTTATAATTGATGCACAGGCACATTCTGTCTGGTCTGGAAGAGTTTCAGTTGACTTCCCTCCATTCCTTTTTGTGCTGTGCTGTGCTAAGTTGCTGATGCTGCTGCTAAGTCGCTGCTGCTGCAGCTAAGTTGCTTCAGTGTGTCCAATTCTTTAAAACCCCTATGGTCGGTAGCCCGCCAGGCTGCTCTGTCCATGGGATTCTCTAGGCAAGAATACTGGAATGGGTTGCCATGCCCTCCTTTCATTCCTTTTTCCTTCATAGAAATTAATGCCTTTTGACTTTTCCTTTAAGCCAGTTACACCAACTACCTGATTCCCTCGTTGAATGAGTAAAATAAAATCTTCAACACATGCTCACTTTAAAATCCATATGAGAGTCATGATTTTACCTTTTCCAAAAAAATGATCTTTTAACAGTTTTGGAGGTTCCACTGAGGATGCTCAGTGGATTCAGGCATCAGAGCCAGAAAAATTTCATAAGGAGAGAAGTACACTCCATGGGCAACTTACACCCAGGGTAGTCTTCTCTTGGCTTCCAAAGGTAAACCCAAAATGGCAATAAAACTTTGCTTCCTCTCTGCTTTTTTAATTTTCAGTTGCCTCTCTACCAGCTTTATGTTTTAAGTTTGGATTTTTGCGGGTCAATACATTCTTTCCCAGTAGTTGTTAGAAATTTGAGTTTATGACCTGATCATTGATGATCTCTGTAAATGAAGCAATAGTTAATAGAGAACCCAGCTGACCAAGAGGAAGCAGAGAATCTGGCATGTGAGTATTTTTTGTTTGCCTGTTTTGAGACCTAATCAATTAAGAATTTTGTGTCCATTCGTGAATTTTATATTTCTGTGTTTACTCTTGACCCATGACTAAAATTTTAGAATAAATGCTATAAGCTTTCTCCCTTCCTCTTTGTATATCTGTATGTTGCTATAATTTAGAAAGGCTTTTACCTCTTATGTGAGGAGCCTGATGGGCTATGGTCCATAGGGTTGCAAAGAGTAAGACACCACTGAAGAGATTTAGCATGCAAAATTCTCAGAAAATAGGGAAATTGAAGTTCTCTTACTTTCAGTGTGGCAGTTTTAAAAAGTATTCAGCTCAGAAATGTTTTAAGAGGTCACTTTCAAATAATTTAGTTAATGAGACAAGTTTAATATTACTGGTTTTATTTTTTGAAAGTTATGTCATCTATGATTTGTCAACATTAAGTAAAATACATAAGTACAGATGTTTACTTTACTTGAATATGTACTACCAAATAGGAAAAGGAGTACATCAAGGCTGTATAATGTCACCCTGCTTATTTAACTTCTATGCAGAGTACATCATGAGAAATGTTGGGCTGGAAGAAGCACAAGCTGGAATCAAAACTGCCAGGAGAAATATCAATCACCAAAGATATGCAGATGACACCACCCTTATGGCAGAAAGTGAAGAGGAACTAAAAAGCCTCTTGATGAAAGTGAAAGTGGAGAGTGAAAAAGTTGGCTTAAAGCTCAACATTCAGAAAATGAAGATCATGGTATCCGGTCCCATCACTTCATGGGAAATAGATGGGGAAACAATGTCAGACTTTCTTTTTGGGGGCTCCAAAATCACTGCAGATGGTGACTGCAGCCATGAAATTAAAAGACGCTTACTCCTTGGAAGAAAAGCTATGACCAATCTACATAGCATATTCAAAAGCAGAGACATTACTTTGCCAACAAAGGTCTGTCTAGTCAAGGCTATGGTTTTTCCAGTGGTCATGTATGGATGTGAGAGTTGGACTATGCAGAAAGCTGAGCGCCGAAGAATTGATGCTTTTGACCTGTGGTGTTGGAGAAGACTCTTGAGAGTCCCTTGGACTGCAAGGCGATTCAACCAGTCCACTCTGAAGGAGATCAGCCCTGGGATTTCTTTGGAAGAAATGATGCTAAAGCTGAAACTCCAGTACTTTGGGCACCTCATGCGAAGAGTTGACTCATTGGAAAAGACTCTGATGCTAAGAGGGATTGGGAGCAGGAGGAGAAGGGGACGACAGAGAATGAGATGGCTGGATGGCATCACTGACTTGATGGACGTGAGTTTGAGTGAACTCCAGGAGTTGGTGATGGACAGGGAGGCCTGGCGTGCTGCAATTCATGGGGTCGCAAAGAGTCGGACATGACTGAGCGACTGAACTGAACTGAACTGATCTGAATCTTAAATAGATTCACTGATTAAATAAACTTACATTACTTCTACTTAATGCTTAAGATTATGAAAAACATAAATTTGTGTTTACCCAGATTAAATTATTATTCCAATAAACTTATGTCAATGATAATTATGTTTTGTCATATGTCAGCTTAAAGATAATTTCTAAGAACTGTAGGTAACTTAAAACCTTGGACCGATAGTAACTTGAGTTAATTAATGGACATTCATTAGGTAATTACTATAGCAGTATCTTAAGACAGTAAGATAAAATACTGAAATACTAATTATTAATCATAATTTCAAGTTAATATCCATTTCCTTCTTATTTTTATGAATCTGTCTCTTGAGTTGGTAATGAATGTGCTCATTTCTGCCACTTGAGAAGCAAATATAAATGATGTGTGTGGTTCTAGAAAGCTGCGTTAAGTATGTTCATGGCCTCTGCAAATGTACTACAGCATGCTGGTATGTGACAGACAATTATTCACTTCCCAATTTTTTTCTGTGGAATAAAAGTTAGCTGCTTTGGGTAAAAGTAATAACTGCTATATGGTTTACACTATACTTAAGAGTCATAGCTTCAAAGAAATGCAGCTATGTATATTCTATCATTTGGAGAGAAAAAGAGTAATTCTTTTCCAAAAGAGCTGGGCCTATGTGGTCTCCAACCCTCTCAAGAAGCCCTCAAGCTTCTTGAGAACCCCAGATAATTAAAACTGTCTTTGAGATTTTCCAGAGGGCTCTTTGAAAGTCATAAAGATTTGTTCCTTCACCTTATAAAAAGAGACATGCAAGAAAAAACAATTAGGTTTATTTGATATGTTACTGTTGATGAGTTATATAAAAAGAGCTCTCAAATCAGGAAAGATGGTTAGCCTAATCCAGGTTAAATTTGTATGAGTATAAGCTTGTTAATATAAACACTTCAGAAATTGAAATATAAATGTGGCATTTCTGGAGATTTGCTTATTCCCTCACTGTCAATGATATATTTCCATTTATCAGAGTCCTGGTGTGACTCTGCTTACTATCAGACAACAACAGTGTAGAGTTATCATATAACTTATATAAGCTATATATATCATTATATAACTCTACAACAATGTAGAGTTAAAATTTTAGTTAGTATTTTTATATACCAGTTTTATTGAGATATAATTCACATTCCAGACAATTCAATCATCTAAGGTGTATAATTCAGCGGTTCTTGTTATATTATACAACCATCACCACAGTCCATTTTAGAATGATTTTATCACCTTTAAACATTGTGTTGTAGTTGTTCAGTCACTAAGTCATGTCCAGCTCTTTGAGACCCCACGGACTACAGCACACCAGGCTTCCCTGTCCTTCACTATCTCCTGGAGTTTGCTCATACTCATGTCCATTGAATTGGTGCTGTTATCTAACCATCTGATCCTCTGCTACCCCCTGCTTTTGCCCTCAATCTTTCCCATCATCAGGGTCTTTTCCAATGAGTCAGTTCTTTGCATCAGGTAATCAAAGTATTGGAGCTTCAGCTTTAGCATCAGTCCTTCCAATGAATACCCAGGGTTGATGTCCTTTAGGATTGACTGGTTTCATCCCCTTGCTGTCCAATTAGGTCTCAAGAGTCCTCTCCAGCACCATAATTTGAAAAACCATTAACAATAATTCCCCATTTGCTTGCAAACTCACCAACCCAGATTTGCCTATTCTGGACATTTCATATAAACAGAATCTTATAATATGTGATCTTTTGTAATTGATTTCTTCCCCTTAGTATAACATTTCAAGAGTCATCCATATTTTAATATGTACCAACATTTCTTTCCTTGTTATTGTCAGTTGTTACACTGTATGAATATAACACACTTTACTTATCCATGCATCAGTTTGTGGGCACTTGGTGTGGTTTTTTTCCTTTTTTGAATGCTGCTATAAATATTTATAGGCTTCCCTGGTGGCTCAGATGGTAAAGTGTCTGCCTACAATGTGGGAGCCCCGGGTTTGATCCCTGGGTGGGGAAGATCCTCTGGAGTAAGAAATGACAACCCACTCCAGTACTTTTGCCTGGAAAATCCCATGGATGGAGGAGCATGGTAGGCTATAGTCCATGGGTCACAAAGAGTTGGACACGACTGAGCTACTTCACTTTCACTTTTTCATAAATATTTTTAGATATTTATATATATTTATAGATCCAAGTTTATATGTGGACATATGTTTTCACTTCTCTTGAATATATACCTTAAAGTAGAATTGCTAGGTTATATGGTAACTCTGTGTTTAACTGTTTTTATGATAACTGTATGTTTCCCTGACAGACTGTTTTCCAGAATGGTGGCCATATCATTTTACATTACATAGAGCTGTGTACGAGGATTCCAATTTCTCTACATCTTTGTCAATATTTTCTGTCTTTTTTATTTTAGCCATCCTGCTGCTGCTGCTAGTAGCTTCAGTCGTGTCTGACTTTGTGCGACCCTATGGACTACAGTCTGTCAGGCTCCTCTGTCTATGGGATTCTGTCAGCAGGAGTACTAGAGTGGGTTGCCATGGTCTCCTCCAGGGGATCTTCCCGACCCAGGGATCGAACCTGGGTCTCCTGCATTTGCAGGCAGATTCTTTACCGCTGAACCACCAAGGAAGTATCACTCTGTGATTTTGATTTACATTTCCCTGATGGGTAATGATGTTGCGCATCTTTTCATCTGTTTCCTGGCGATTCTTAAATCTTTTTTTTTTTTTTTTGAGAAATCTTTTTTTTTTTTTTTGGCTGCTCTGGGTCTTTGTTGCTGTACGGGGGCTTTCTCTGGCTGCAGTGAGTGGGGCTGCTCTCTAGTCACAGTGCTTTGGCTTCTCATTGCAGTGGCTTCTTTTGTTTTGGAGCATGAGCTCTAGACATGCAGGCTCAGTAATTGGTGCACACAGGCTCAGTGCTTTTGGTGTACAGGCTTAGTTGCTCCACAGCAGGTAAAATCTTCCTGGATCAGGGATCGAACTCACCATATCCCATGCATTAGCAGGCAGACTTGTAACCACTGGACCACCAGGGAAGTCCTTGAGAAATCGTTTTACAAATCCTTTACCCATTTAAAAATTTTAGATACTTATCTTTTTATTATTGAGTTGTAAGATTTCTTTGTGTAGTCTAGATACACGTTCTTTATCAGATATATGTTTTGCTAACATTTTCTCCCATTCTGTGGGTTGTCTTTTCATTTTCTTAATGGTCTCCTTTGAAGCACAATTGTGATGGGGTCCAACTCACTTAATTTTTTTTGTCACTTGTATTTTTGATGTTTTGTCTAGGAAGCCTTTGCCTAACTCAAGGTTGCAAAGGTTTACCTCCTATATTTTGTTCCAAGAGTTTTATTGTTTTACCTCTTATATTTAGGTCTGTGTTCTATTTTAAATTAGTTTTGTGTATAATATAAAAAAGCATCCAACCTTATTGTTTTGTGTGTGGTTATTCAGTTGTTATATTTGAGAATAATGATAATTTAGTCAAGCATGACATGTACTTTTAAGCAAGTAACATTTTAGGTTTTACAAGCAAATGCTTACAAACCCTCCTGGGTACACTGGACTGACACTTTCACAGGATTCCCAGCCTTCCAGGTAAGTGTAGTAATTTACTTCCTGGTAGGCTCAAGAATCAGGATATTTGGGAGAACTGGAAAAGAGAGGAATTTATCCACATTTCTAGGTAATGCAGGTGAAATCTAGTGGTGAGCTCTTACTTCGGTCTCCTAATCGCAGAATAACACATGTCAAGAAGCTTTTAAAGTCCATTCTGAGATTACTTATGAAAACTTACAATAAAGCTCATTTCAAAGGTCTACAGGGCGATGCAGTTGTCTTATTGCCTCTGTATAAACTACCAGGGCAAATCTACTAAGATCATTCTTATTTTGTAATCAAGAATAATCTTTTGAGATTATTTTTGATCAAAAGGGAAAACGCTGTAGAAAAAAATTGTGTTTCAATGTAAAACTATACATCACATGCATAGAGCTTAGCTTTCTGTATTAACACACGCTAGCCTTTCATTTTACAACTTTTAAAAAATTGATAGACAATTATGTTCTGTCTTGTTTGATAGGGTTTCAATTGACTTCCTTCTTCCTTCAGGAAAAAAAAAAAAAAAAAAAAACACTTTTTCCTCCATTTGCTGTTCCATTCCTTTACTCTCCATAGATTGGTGCCTTTTGACTTTTCTTGGAACTGGTATAACATTTGCCAGGATTCCTCATCAGATGAGTAAAGTAAAATCTTTAACACACATCCATTTGTATATCTGCATAAGAGTCATGATTTTTCCTTTTTAAAAAATTATCTTCTAACAATATATTTCAGAATGGGATGGAGATAAAAATCAAGTAAGAGAGAAAAGAACAATCAAAATGCATAAGTTTTGAATGTGTCTTATTTGAACAGTGTATAGATAGTAAGCAAAGTCTCAAGGAGGTTGACCTTTACCAAAGTGATAAAACCAGAAAATGAGGGTGACATAAGGATAAAGGATACACAATAATTAGGGCTTTACTGGTAGCCCAGCTGGTACAGCATCCAAAGCAAAGCAGGAGACCTTGGTTCTATTCCTGGCTTGGGAAGATCCTCTGGAGAAGGGATAGGTTACCCACTCCCATTTTCTTGGGCTTCCCTGGTGGCTCAGAAGGTAAAGAATCTGCCTGTAATGCAGGATACTTGGGTTAGATCCCTGGGTTGGGAAGATCCCTGGAGAAGCGCATGGCAACCCACTCCAGTATTCTTGTCTGGAGAATCCCCATGGACAGAGGAGCCATGGGGTCACCAAGAGTCAGACACAAGTGACTAAGCACAGCACAGCACAAACAGTAAGTAAAGAGAAGGTTGTTTTTTTTTTTTTTTCGACAGGTTGAGACCTCTGGTAAAGATGCTACAATGACCAAAAACACATGATGAATGTTCAATCCCATAATAGTCTCAAACCTCTAAATAAAAAAACCAAGAACTACTTTTTCTTATCTAAGAGAATGGCCAAAATTTAAAAAGTGATACTGTCCAGAGCAAGCAAGGGGTAACAGGAATAGGTTTGTTGTTTAGTCGCTCAGTCATATCTGACTCTTTTGTGACCCCATGGACTGTAGCCTACCAGGCTCCTCTATCCATGGAATTTTCCAGGCAAGAATACTAGAGTGGGTTGCCATTCTCTTCTCCAGGGGAATCTTCCCAGCCCAGGGATTGAACCCGGGTCTCCTGCATTGGCAGGTAGATTCTTTTCCACTGAGCCACCTGGGAAGCCTAGCAGGAATAGGTACACTTTTGCTTTGTAAGTAAGTTATAAACTCTTTCTATGGCTGTTTAGTAATATTTGTTAAAAACTTGCCTGGAAAATTCCATGGACAGGGGAGCCTGGCCGGCTACAGTCCATGAGGTTGCAAAGAGCTAGACATGACTTAGAGACTGAGCTTGCACACATGTACCTTTTAACCCAGAAACTCTACTTTTAGATATTTAATCAATTAAAGACTGACAAAAGTATATGATGATATATATTCAAGGACATTTATTTCTAGTAATGTCATAATAGAAAATTTGGGGAACACTCTCCATTTCCATCAATAAGGGGTTACTTCAGAACAGAGTACATATAATAATGTAGTTTGTAAAAATTATATATATATATGTAAAGCAGTTATCTTAGAGAGCTGCAACTATGGAAGTCCGCCACTACACATTTTCTGTTTATATGTTTGTATTACTTTTGTAACATCCAAAAATAATGTAGTAAAAATTTAACTGTAGGAGAATCCAAGCTTTTAAACTTGAGGCAGTATCTTTTCCACTATTATGTAATGGACCATATCATACAAATTAGCTCATCTTTTCAATGCTTCATTGGAAGCTTATCAGCAGGAATGGGGAGGGTTGTACAACAGCTTTCTGAAATTGACCTACACGGAATGAAGAGAGGTCATTACTCTCAGAGGATTTTTCTGTGCATGTGCACAATATTCAGACCAGGATTTAATAAAGATCCATACACCTGTCCAAACCAGTCATACTGTTTACCTTTACCTAACCAACTCCTTGTCTTTGGGCAAATAACCATGAGAAGATTACCTAAATGATTTTGAACAGCTTATGGACTATGGAAGGTATCTATGTGTGTGTGGATGTATATATGTATATGTATCTGTATATGTATATATGTATATGTATCTGTATATATGTATCTGTGCTCAGTCACGCAGTCGTGTCCAACTCTTTGCAACCCCATAAACTGTAGTCCACCAGGTTCCTCAGTCCATGGTATTCTCCTGTAGTACCCAGTGAAGAACTAAGTTGCTGGAAGATGAGTTAATGCCAAAAAATCTGAATATGCATCATGTAAATAATCACTTCCAAGTGAATATAATACATATAAAATCAATATATCTTAGAAAGTTATTTGTGGAGTTAATTGATTGATTTTAAACTGCATATACACCCAATTTCAAAATAAGCTAATTTGAAGCTGACCCTTCAGTAGATGCATAACATAATATCACTTTAAGAATTTAGATTGTAAGTTACACTAAAGTGCTATAGGAAATAGATTTGGTCAGGCAACCAAACCAATGTCATGGTTCAGTAACCGTAAATACCGTGGCAAATAATAGTAATTAACATTTACCACAGCCTCAGCACATTGAAATTACTTCTGTCAGTTATACATCTGAGCAACTCAGTGATGTAGGTTATGATTATCCTGGTTTAACAGGAGGTTACTAGGGGCACAGGATAAGAAAATGATTGATTCCAGATAACCAGTATGCAGATCAATCTTCTGGAGGACAGCTCCATATGTATTGATTCTGCAAAGCCATATTTTGGAGCCTTCTACTTATTGAAAACAATTTTAGCAAAATAAATCAAACACAGACATGTATAAGTCCCTCAACAAGGCTGTATATGTAAAAGAAATCACATAATAGACTTAACCAGGTTTCATTCCAAATTTTTTTTTTCAATATGTGTAGTTTCCAACTGCTTTCTATTTACACTTAAGCTACAACAAGAGACAATAGGAGTATTGTGAAATAAAAAGCATGCAACCAGACTGTTTAAACTTCTTGGCAATGGTGTTGTTTAACTTTGTCATCTGTGGTTAATTCTCACATTGTTCAGGACTGGGCTCTGAACATAGTAACCAGCGGATGCTACTGACAGATCAAGATTACAGTAGGTCACAAAGGGATATTGGAGACTATTTCCCAGGAGGTACTCAACAAATATTTATCTGTTGGTGTGGAGGTCACAGAGGCTACACCAGTAATAGCTGGCACTTTCAGGAAAATAATTCTTGAGAAAAAAAAAGTTTTTTTTTTCCCCTTCATGCTTGGTTTTCTAAATAGTTAAATATAGCCTCTTCTGCTATGGTATTTATCCACCACCCTCCCCCTTAGAGAAACTGATTTCTGAATAATTTCTCTTGTACATGCATTTTAAAGGTGTGTAATTAACTGGTAACAGGTTGTTAGGTAGCTGATGAGGTGTGAACCAGTCACTAATTTGTTTTCTTTATTTACAACTTTCCTTGCACTTGAAGATGACAGTGTGGTGTTTTTCATTCCCTGCTTACTTCCCCAGATTAAAAAGTGATTTGTGAAGCCATTTTTAATTCCTCAAATTCCATTAAAAAGGAATATCCAGGGGAGTCTTAATCAAGACATAATAGGCACTAAAATGTGATCACACAACAGCACTTCTAATGTGGCCCTATCAGCTACAATGTTAAGGGATTGCCTCCAGTTAACTGAATTCAGCCCTAACATCGACCTACAACTTCTGGAATAACCCTTATGCATTTGGCGCTGGCTTTGTTATAAATGTTTGCAGCTAACACACTTTATTGTTTTAGAATTTATCACATGATCCACAGGGACAATTTGTTACAAAAGCATTATTATTGTATTATCACTAAAATAGTTTGCTTTTCCCTTCAAATTGCTTTGCCTTCTAGTCAATATTAGATTTTTAAAAATCAGTTTGGGAAGAAATTAAAATAGAAACATAATGGAATGAGAATTGCTAAAAATACAAGGCTGGAATATTGAAAATGCAGCTAAAACGGAAATAGCTAAGTGTAGAGTCAGTAGGTAACCAAAAGGGGTAATTTGGGACCAGGGAGAATATTGAGTTATTAGATAAGTTTGAAAATAAATAAGAATAAAAACTCTGTCCTGGCCTTTAAAAATATATTACCAGAAATGAAGTTATAGAATATGTGAAAACGTATGTCCAAAATACCTGGAAGCTTTGGATAGACAGTTAACCAACAAGCAACAAAGCCTAGATGTTAGTTAAGTGGTAACATTATCTTTTTTACTTGTCAAAGCTACATCAGTATTTCCATGTAGAACACTGTAACCAGTCCTTTGGCCACCTCATGCGAAGAGTTGACTCATTGGAAAAGACTCTGATGCTGGGAGGGATTGGGGGCAGGAGGAGAAGGGGACGACAGAGGATGAGATGGCTGGATGGCATCACTGACTTGATGGATGTGAGTCTGAGTGAACTCCGAGAGTTGGTGATGGACAGGGAAGACTGGCGTGTTACAATTCATGGGGTCGCAAAGAGTCAGACACGACTGAGCAACTGAACTGAACTGAACTGAATACCTCAGTTTATCTTATTTGCTTGTGCATCCTTTGTCCCTAAGACAAGGACTCACCTTGAATGGTGCCCAGAACAATATAGGCTGTCATAAGCGCTCAGTGTACACTGCCCCATCTCCTCCAGAAGGGGACAACAGGATGAGATGGTTCGATGCATCACAGACTCAGTGAACATGATGAGTTTGAGCAAGCTCTGAGTTGGTGATGGACAGGGAAGCCTGGAGTGCTGCAGTCCATGGGGTTGCAAGGAATCAGATACAACTAACAGACTGAACTGAACTGTACACTGTCCCTGACTGAATCCATGTTTGGTCAGATCCTGGGTCCCCTCACCCTCCCTGGAGCTGCTCCTTGGCACACCTGGCCCACCCACCCACCCTTCTTTCTCCAGGTCCATTTCCAGAGTATGGATCATGAAGCTCTGTGTAGAGAAGCTCTGCCAGAAGACTCACCGTGACTTCCCGTAGGCTCTGCATTAAGTTCTTTATGGTATTAATTCACTGAATCTCCCCAGTGACCCCATGGATAGTACCTTAGGATGCTTATTTTATAGATGCAGGAATGGGGGCACAGTTTTACAGTTAAAAGTAACTTGCCTAGGGTTACAGAGTGTTGGGGAAATATAATTAAAATGAAATCTGCCAACCAAGAAAATCTTCCCATAGAGGTTAGAAGAGAAAGAAAACAGTTTTATTATTGAATAAGCATCAAACCAGAATGTGATTCACATCACAGGCAATCGCTAACAAAGACAGAGGAAGTCTTTTTTTTTCCCCCTTTTTTTGTAGTCAAACAGATACAACCATGACATACATTTTCTCAAGATAAATAATAGCTAGTCCTCAAGTAAGAGGCCTAGATAGATTCTTTTGTGACACATAATTCATCTTAGATGTACCTAGGGATACTTAGATGTACATTGGGATGACCATCCATATTAACTAATTGATTTTATTCAAAGGAAACACAAACCTCTTGTATTTTTATGACAGGAGGGTTTTGCAACTTGGAGCAAGGTGCCTAAATAAGGCATGCTTGCACCTTTCACAGAAATAAGGAGATAGTAGTGTTATCTCTCTCTTTTTTAAAAATTTCATATTATTTTTCATTTATTGCCAAAACTTCATATATGATGTTATCTTACATATTTCTTTTCTTAAATTTTTATTAGAGTATAGTTGCCTTACAATATTGTATTAGTTTCTGCTGTGCAGCAAAGTGAATCAGCTATACATAAACATATATCCCCTCTTTTTTGGATTTCCTTTCCATTTAGGTCACCACAGAGCACTGGGTAGAGTTCCCTGTGCTATCCAGGAGGTACTCATTAGTTATCTATTTTATACATAGTATAAATATATGTGTGAGCACCAATTTCCTAATCCATTCCACCCCATCCCCCACCCCTTGGTGTGCTATCACTTAATATTTACATTTCACGTGGATGACTCCTGGTCCTTCAGAAAGGATGACTAGTTTGCAAAGCTGACAAAAAACACATCTAGTTTTCCAAAAGATTTGTATATATTTCAAATAGAGGAGAAAGTACTTGTGATTAAAAGTTTTCTAAAGTAAATGCCTTAAAAAGAAGAGATGAGAGAAATGTATTATTTTTAAGTGGAAGAATTAAGTCTCTTATTTTTAATTTTTATTTGTCCTTATAATAGCTAGTATGTAGTAGAATTGGAGGTCAAGCCCAGTTAGTGTGGTGTTAAAGTCCTTTTTAAAAATCATGTATTATACTGCCTCTATAAACTTCCTACTTGAGAGGAAATGCACTGAGAGAACTCGTACATCCCTGCAATGGCTTTTTATTGAGCATCTACTATGTATTAGGCATTTTACTAGGAATTAAGAATGTAATTGTGGATAAAACAGGTGAGAGTTTAGTCCTCATGAAGCTTAGGTGGAGAGACCTGTATTAAACAAATAGTTTTCCAAATCAAACAATATTATGGAAATTGAGAAGAATGAAAACTGCGAGGTGTTTTGAAAGCATCTGACAGAGAGAATTTGAGCTAGCCTAGGTGGTCTGGAAGGCTGTTTAAGTTCAAAATGCAAAGTTTGATGAAAAGGAAAGGAAGACAATAAAGAGCTGATTTGAAGTTTGGAGTATTAAATAGTTTGGGAAGAATAAGATGAACAAGTAAGTATGCCCTAATCATTGAACACTTATTCTGCCTGAGTGAAATAACTCTTGATATAAAATATCATGTCCTTGTCTTTGATTGATTACACTGTTTTACAGCTTATAGAGAAAGCAGTTAAATTGTAGAAAATGAAAAAGGATAACAACACAAATGTTTCTTGTCCATAATATTGCAAGTGATTTTTTTTTCATTAAAATCCAAATAAATTTTGTCTGGTAGAGTTACAGTTGATTTCCACCCAAAATATTACATTTTATTGCCCTATAAAATATTATGTTTCCCAGGTGGCTCAGTGGTAAAGAATCTGCCTGCCAATGCAAGAGAGGCAGGAACTGCAGATTCAGTCCCTGGGTTGGGACGATCCCCTGGAGAAAGGAATGGCAACCCCCTCCAGTATTCCTGCCTAGGAATTCCCATGGACAGAGGAGGCTGGTGGGCTATAGAGTTCACGGGGTTGCAAAAGAGTTACACACAACAGAGTGACTGAGCACATCCACACACAGAATATTAACCAGTTTAGTATTTGTTGACAAGTTCATTTCAGAATTTCTGGTAGCCTCTATGTGTCTGTACTTCAAAAAATGTTTGAGCTGGTTTTAACATCTTACTAGTTCCTTCACCAATGAATGAGTTAAAATATTTAACATGTATTCATTGTGTATTTAGATAAGACTTATAATTTTATCTTTTTGAAAATTATAATTTAGCAGGTGTTGGTTTAAAGTTTAATATCATATATTCAGGAAAGGGCTCTTTCTGGTTTAATAATGAAAAAAGTAACCTATGGAAACCACCTAACTCAGATGGAATCTGAACCCAGCCAAAACCCAGACTGGGGCTCGAACCCACAGTTTTTTAGTTAAAAATCACACGCTTGGTCTCAGGACTTAATGAAACTCAGGTTATGTCTCACTACAGAAGGAATTCAGATAGGAGCAAAATGATAGGAAGGGGATTTACTTAGAGAGATACGTATTCCATAGACAGAATGTCATCTGTCTCAAAAGACAAGTGTGGCCCTGGGAGAATCACACTCTACAGACAGAGTGGGCCTTCTCAGAAGGCGAGAGCCCCCAGTATATAGGGTGTTTAGTTTTTATGGGCTGGATAATTTCATAGGCTAATAAGTGAGACTTCCCTGGTAGCTCAACTGGTAAAAAATCCACCTGCAATGCAGGAGACCCCAGTTCAATTCCTGGGTCGGGAAGATCCCCTGGAGAAGGGATAGGCTATCCACTCCAGTATTCTTAGGCTTCCCTGGTAGCTCTAATGGTAAAGAATTCTCCTGCAATGTGGGAGAATTGGATTCGATCCCTGGGTTTGGAAGATGCCCCGGAGGAGAGCATGGCAACCCACTCCCAGTCTTCTTGCCTGGAGAATCCCCATGAACAGAGGAGGCTTAAGTCCACAGGGTCACAAGGCCTGGCAGGCTACAGTCCACAGGGTCACAAAGAGGCGGACATGAGACACTGAGCAATTAAGGGCGGCACAGCAATAAGTGAGAATATTATTCCTGCTATTTTGGAGAAGGGCTGACGATTTCCAGGAATTGGGCCACTGACCACATTTTGCACTTTTATGTTCAGCATTAGAACTGTCAAGTCGCTAGTGGGTATGTCATTTAGCATGCTAATATATTACAATGAGCATATAATGAGGCTCAAGGCCTATTGGAAGTCGAATCTTCCACCATCTTGTGCCTAATTGGTTCTAACCAGTTATGTCATATCCTCAACAGCTATGTGCTTCTTGAAAAAGTTGTGCCCTGCCTCCTTCTCTCCTGTTTCACTGTGACCATATTTTCAATATACGCCTCTGTGTAGATGTCACAAGAAATGTACATCAATCCTTTAACCCTCCCCCCACCCCAAAATGTACTCCAGGACTTTTTCTTTAATCCTAAAGAAATTCTAAATTTAACATGACTCAAGGTTGGGAGGAAGGGACAAATAAACCAGAAAGAAAAAAATAAGCCATACAAAAAATAAGGAGCAGACATGTTACACATCAATATATTGGCTGGAACTCTCCAAGCTGTACCTCTGCTTTCTCTAGGAAAAGACATTTTCCTTAACTTTTTATTTTATACAGGGGCTTAGCCAATTAACAATGTTGTGATAGTTTCTGGTGAACAGCAAAGGGACTCAGCCATACATATACATGTATCCGTTCTCCCCTGAACTACTTTCCCATCCAGACTGCCGCACTGAGCAGAGTTCCCTGTGCTGTACAGTAGGTCCTTGTTGGTTATCCATTTTAAATATAGCAGTGTGTACATGTCCATTTCCAAGGCAAACTATTCAATATCACAGTAATCCAAGTCTATGCCCCAACCAGTAATGCTGAAGAAGCTGAAGTTGAACGGTTCCATGAAGACCCACAAGACCTTTTAGAACTAACACCCCCAAAAGATGTCCTTTTCATTATAGGGGACTGGGTGCAAAAGTAGGAAGTCAAGAAATACCTGAGGTAACAGGCAAATTTGGCCTTGGAATACGGAATGAAGCAGGGCAAAGGCTAATAGAGTTTTGCCAAGAGAACACACTGGTCATAGCAAACACCCTCTTCCAACAACACAAAAGAAGACTCTACACATGAACATCACCAGATGGTCAACACCGAAATCAGATTTGATTATATACTTTGCAGCCAAAGATGGAGAAGCTCTATACAATCAGCAAAAAAAAGACTGGGAGCTAACTGTGGCTCAGATCATGAACTCCTTATTGCCAAACTCAGACTTAAATTGAAGAAAGTAGGGAAAACCACTAGACCATTCAGGTATGACCTAAATCAAATCCCTTATGATTATACAGTGCAAGTGACAAATAGATTTAAGGGACTAGATCTGATAGATCTAGTGTGCCTGATGAACTATGGATTGAGGTTCGTGACATTGTACAGGAGACAGGGATCGAGACCATCCCCATGGAAAAGAAATGCAAAAAAGCAAAATGGCTGTCTGGGGAGACTTTACAAATAGCTGTGAAAAGAAGAGAAGTGAAAAGCCAAGAAGAAAAGAAAAGATATAAGCATCTGCATTAAGAGTTCCAAAGAATAGCAATAACAGATAAGAAAGCCTTCCTCAGTGATCAATGCAAAGAAATAGAGGAAAAAAAACAGAATGGGAAAGACTAGAGATATCTTCAAGAAAATTAGAGACACCAAGGGGATATTTCATGCAAAGATGGGCTCGATAAAGGACAGAAACGGTATGAACCTAACAGAAGCAGAAGATTTTAAGAAGAGGTGGCAAGAATACACAGAAGAGCTGTAAAAAAAAGATCTTCATGACCCATATAATCATGATGGTGTGATCACTCACCTAAAGGCAGACATCTTGGAATGTGAAGTCAAGTGGGCCTTAGAAAGGATCATTAGGAACAAAGTTAGTGGAGGTGATGGAATTACAGTAGAGCTATTTCAAATCCTGAAAGATGATGCTGTGAAAGTGCTGCATTCAATATGCCAGCAAATTTAGAAAACTCAGCAGTGGCCACAGAACTGGAAAAGGTCAGTTTTCATTCCAATGTCAAAGAATGCTCAAACTACTGCACGATTGCACTCATCTCACATGCTAGTAAAGTAATGCTCAAAATTCTCCAAGCCAGGCTTCAGCAATACATGAACCGTGAACTTCCAGATGTTCCAGCTGGTTTTAGAAAAGGCAGAGGAACCAGAGATCAAATTGCCAACATCTGCTGGATCGTGGAAAAAGCAAGAGAGTTCCAGAAAAGCATCTATTTCTGCTTTATTGACTATGTCAAAGCCTTTGACTGTGTGGATCACAATAAACTGCGGAAAATTCTGAAAGAGATGGGCATACCAGACCACCTGACCAGCCTCTTGAGAAACCTATATGCAGGTCAGGAAGCAACAGTTAGAACTGGACATGGAACAACAGACTCGTTCCAAATAGGAAAAGGAGTACGTCAAGGCTGTATATGGTCACCCTGCTTATTTAACTTCTATGCAGGGTACATCATGAAAAACGCTGGGCTGGAAGAAGCACAAGCTGGAGTCAAGATTGCTGGGAGAAATATCAATAACCTCAAATATGCAGATGACACCACCCTTATGGCAGAAAGTGAAGAGGAACTCAAAAGCCTCTTGATGAAAGTGAAAGTGGAGAGTGAAAATCTGGCTTAAAGTTCAACATTCAGAAAACGAAGATCATGGCATCTGGTCCCATCACTTCATGGGAAATAGATGGGGAAACAGTGGAAACAGTGGCTGAGTTTATTTTGGGGGGCTCCAAAATCACTGCAGATGGTGATTGCAGCCATGAAACTAAAAGACACTTCCTCCTTGGAAGAAAAGTTATGACCAACCTAGATAGTATATTCAAAAGCAGAGATATTACTTTGCCAACAAAGGTCTGTCTAGTCAAGGCTATGGTTTTTCCAGTGGTCATGTATGGTTGTGAGAGCTGGACTGTGAAGAAGGCTGAGCACTGAAGAATTGATACTTTTGAACTGTGGTGTTGGAGAAGACTCTTGAGAGTCCCTTGGACTGCAAGGAGATCCGACCAGTCCATTCTGAAGGAGATCAGTCCTGGGTGTTCTTTGGAAGGAATGATGCTGAAGCTGAAACTCCAATACTTTGGCCACCTCATGCGAAGAGTTGACTCATTGGAAAAGACTCTGATGCTGGGAGGGATTGGGGACAGGAGGAGAAGGGGACGACAGAGGATGAGATGGCTGGATGGCATCACTGACTCAACGGACATGAGCTTGAGTGAACTCTGAGAGCTGGTGATGGACAGGGAGGCCTGGCATGCTGCGATTCATGGGGTCACAAAGAGTTGGACATGACTGAGCGACTGAACTGAACTGAACTGAACTTTACATGTCCATCCCAATCTCCCTAATATTGCTTCCCCTCATCCTTCCCTCCAGCAACCATAATTCATTTTGTAAATGTGTAAAGTTTGTTTCTGCTCTGTAAAGAAGTTCATTTGCATCATTTTTTTTTTAGATTCTCTATGTAAGGGATGTCATATGATATTTCTTCTTCTCTGTCTGACTCACTTCATTCACTGTGTCAATCTCTGGGTCCATCCAGTTCAGTTTCAGTTCAGTCACTCAGTCATGTCCAACTCTATGTGACACCATGAACCACAGTATGCCAGGCCTCCCTGTCCATCATCAACTCCCGGAGTCCACCCAAACGCATTTCCATTGAGTTGGTGATGCCATCCAGCCATCTCGTCCTCTGTCGTCCCCTTCTCCTCCTGCCCTCAATCTTTCCCAGCATCAGGGTCTTTCCATCCATGCTGCTTCAAATAGCATTATTTCGTTCTCTTTAATGGCTGAATAATATCCCATTGCATATATATACCACATCTTTATCTATGCCTCTGTTAATAGACATTTAGGTTGCCTTCATGGGAAAAGACATGCTTGGCTCTATCATCTGGAGCATATTGCCGTGTGGTTGTGGCAAGAGTTTTGCTTATTTTTGTTCTCTGTTGTTAGGGAAGCCTAGTCTATTGGATGGGTCTATATTTGATGGCTAACTCCACACCTCCAGGTTGATGTGAAGGAGTAGGCACTTGTCTCTTACTAAATGGAAAATGTACCTCAAAACGTTGGCCTGCCCGTGCTATCCTAATTCTTAGCATTGAAATCAATCTTATTTTTAAGAGATAATCTTGTTTTAAATTAAATGGATTTCACATTGGACATACTTTAGTATAAATTCATTACTAACAAGCCCCAGTAACTTTCTTGAGATCACAAGGCTCTTTTTCTGCCTCCACACAAGTCCTCCACCAAGGCAATCACCATGATTCTTGTTCCCTTTGCCAATTTTCAATGGGGACCAGCAGTGGAAGCCAAAGATACCCCTATCTTATCACACCCATGAAGATACATCTTTTAGGGGGTGTGTGTTTTGGATGTGATTTTAAAAACTGTTGTCCCCGCAATCTGATATGTTTTGCCAGCAAATGAATCCCACTCTTAAGAATTTCTAATCTATGAGAATAAAACCCGAGAGAGTGGATGCATGGAACTGAGGGGGTGGGAACAGTGTGAAGAGAGGGGAGGGGTTGAAAGATGGAGTGTTGCTCAGAGAGGGTAAGCCTGGACAGGACATTCAAACATAGGAGGCTCAGTGGTCCCTGGAAGCCGGGAGATGGAGAGCATGTGGAGAGAGAAGGCCTGCTGAGCATCCACCACCTAGCGAACCCACTTTACACTTTCAGCCTGAGCTGGCCGGGTTCATCCACGATTAGGAGAAGCATTTCTGTGGACTTACATGGGGAAGAAATCTGTGTCTTTCTGCATCTGCAAGTGTTCCTGAAAAGGAGAGTCTGTAGCCCCCTCAGACTTCTCAGCCTCTCAGCCTTCACAGACTGCCAGTGGGGTCAGTGGCTCAAAATAGTCTCAGCCATTTTTCTCATTACTGTGTTCTTTCAATACTATTTTCTTTTCTTATCGCCTCCTCTCTAAAAACTTTTCCAATTTACTCTTCTGAGAACTTTATATCTTTGTGGCCATTTGATACTGTCTTTACATGCACTTCTTATGAAATCCGTCTTGGTTTGCAGGGACTTGGCAAGAATGGGATTCCTGGAGAAAAATTGCCACAAACTAAGATACAGCTCACGACAAGAGCCCTACTTCAGTTTAGAATATGGTGGTGGACTTGTTGATAGTATCAATGATACATTTAAAATCTGCAAAACACTTTACCAACACACCCACCAGCTTTTGTCCAACTGCCAAAGAAGAAAATAACAAAATGCCTTTCACAGAAAGGCATTATAAACACGATGGTGTTCAGCCCTATTGCCATTTATTTCAGGCTGCTCAATGCTAAACCCTATTCATCTTCTTCTAGGAAGAGGCATTAGTAAATTGCATCAAAATGATTCCAGACTATCAGTCAGACTGGTCGGCCTGAACTCTCAGAGCAGTTAGACAAGCGCTCATCTGTAATGTTATGCTGGCTTCTTATTATGTCAGCCACGGGGGGGAAAGTGCCCAGAGATTTGCATTCACAGCAGTATGTGATCACATCTCTTCTTGTATGAAGAATTTCAAGAGGAAGATGATCATCTTGAAGTGCTTGATTGCAAGAAAAAGGTGTGTGTCTGTCATTAGTCGCTCATAATTGTTTTGGGCTAATTTTCTGCTGCAGATGTTTTTAAGCATTCTGTTTTACATTATTCCAGATGTGTAGTTTCAGATTTAAGTGGAAACAACACAATTCAAAGCACATTCAAAGTATTTTAGTGATTAGAGAGCAATTTTAAATTCTGTTTACCTATGCCTTTTAGAAATGCTAGGAAAAAAGTAATTATTCTCTGACAGACTGTTTCACACTGTCAAGAACGCTCAAGAAGAAAGGGCAGTTTCTTCTCATTTGTTTCTAAACAATCAAATAACGACTGTTCACTTATTTTGTTCTCTAATCTATATCTACATATTTATATACATAGTATTATGTGTGTGTGTGTGCATGTTTAGTCACTTTAGTTGTCTTCAGTGGCTTCTTTGCAACCCTATGGACCATAGCCTGCCAGGCTCCTCTGTTCATGGGATTCTCCAGGCAAGAATACTGGACTGAGTTCCCATGCTCTCCTCCAAGGGATCTTCCGGACCCAAGGATCGAACCAGCATCTCCTGTGTCTCCTGCACTACAGGCAGATTCTTTACCCAATGAGCTACCTGGGAAGCCCATCAGTTCAGTTCAGTTCAGTCGCTGTCGTGTCCGACTCTTTGCAACCCCATGAATCGCAGCATGCCAGGCCTCCCTGTCCATCACCAACTCCCGGAGTTCACTCAAACTCACGTCCATCGAGTCGGTGATGCCATCCAGCCATCTCATCCTCTGTCGTCCCCTTCTCTTCCTGCCCCCAATCCTTCCCAGCATCAGAGTCTTTGCCAATGAGTCAACTCTTTGCGTGAAGTGGCCAGAGTATTGGAGTTTCAGCTTCAGCATCATTCCTTCCAAAGAACACCCAGGACTGATCTTCTTTAGAATGGACTGGTTGGATCTCCTTGCAGTCCAAGGGACTCTCAAGAGTCTTCTCCAACACCACAGTTCAAAAGCATCAATTCTTCAGCGCTCAGCTTTCTTTACAGTCCAACTCTCACAACCATACATGACCACTGGAAAAACCATAGCCTTGACTAGATGGACCTTTGTTGGCAAAGCAATGTCTCTGCTTTTTAATAAGCTATCTAGGTTGGTCATAACTTTCCTTCCAAGGAGTAAGCGTGTTTTAATTTCACTGCAATCACCATCTGCAGTGATTTTGGAGCCCAAAAAGTGAAGTCTGACACTGTTTCCACTGTTTCCCCATCTATTTCCCATGAAGTGATGGGAAATAGATGCCATGGTCTTCGTTTTCTGAATGTTGAGCTTTAAGCCAATTTTTTCACCCTCCATTTTCACTTTCATCAAGAGGCTTTTTAGCTCCTGTTCACTTTCTGCCATAAGGGTGGTGTCATAATGTCAATGCTTTTAGATATCTACCATTTCAAATGTTTAATTAACCATGTACATCATCAGATAGAAATCTTACTTGTGAATATAAAAAATGTGACCATTATTTAGGTTCTTTAGTCTATTGATATCGTTGCTTTATTGACAGGTTGCTACAATTTGAAGAACACTAAAGGATGTAAGATACCTGAGGATGGGAGGCAATTAAGTTTCTTCCCTCTAGTATTGCATGAACTGTTTCAGGCTACAAGAATCCCATTTGCTATATTACGTTTTCTAATAGACTTCCCAGTACCCTAGAACCAAGGTTAGTTACATTTCAAGGAGTGAATGAGAACACTGAAGAGTGTTGTTAGAAGTCTAAAATAATCAAGAAAGCACTCACCTATGAGTTGACAGGTTCAAAAGACATTTGAGTTCAGCCCAAGCTTGCTGGTAAGAAGCCAGTAAATTGCTCTTTCAAGAAGGTTATGATTTTTTCCCCCCCAGGATAATTTGATATGGTGTAGCAAATTACTCTCTATTTTAAAAAGTAGAACTCTTCAACTAAAGTTCCTTTGAGTAACATTCTAAAAGTGAAGTTAATGGCCTTCCAGACACCCCCTATCTACCTTCAAAGAGGATCTGCTTTATGGACTCTACCCAGAGTTGATGAGACTCGGAGGAAATTTTTAGTAAACTGCTACATTATTCCCTTAAACTGTCAGAAAGTGAATTCGCTCGGTTGTGTCAGTTGCGACCGCATCGACTGTAGCCTGCCAGGCTTCTCTGTCCATGGGATTTTCCAGGCAAGAATACTGGAGTGGGCTGCCATTTCCTTCTCCAGGGGATCTTCCCAACCCGGGGATCGAACCTGGGTCTCCCACATTGTAGGCAGATGCTTTTACCGTCTGAGCCATCAGGGAAGTCCTTAAACTGTCAAGGGAATCTTAAATTCAAATTCATGAAAAACCAGAGCCTGCAGAGGGCATCCAAGGAAAACTGGCAGAGGCCAGAGAAAGTGAGGTTTCTTACCAGAGCCAGTGCTCCCAAATATCCATATGTAATATATAACCATGAAAGGAAGTAAAATTTTACATTGCCCCTCCCTTTCCAAACCAAAACCCATTGGTCATTGATCTTCCTGTCCTTGGAATAGCTGTTCCTTTCTTCTTGTCTTGTTTTACATTCTAGGTCCCTGGCTTTGCTTTCTGCCTCCCTGGGCCATGCAAGTTGTCAGTTCTTTCTTTTGGCTGCCCTTTGGGAGCAACTCTAGATCTTGTAAAAAATTATATATTTTGCACCCTTCTGGGAGATACCTCCTGAATCCAAGAGATTGTTTAATATTGCCAGAAATAATCATTGCTTGTCCCAGCAGAGACCTGACAAGATATTTGAAGAGATTTAATAACTGTATAACCATAACTTAAGCCAAATTGAAAACATATTCAGAAGCTGATAGAAAAAGAAGTTTTTTGGCCATCTCCTCTTAGCTGAATGAAACAAGAGGGAAACATTCCAATATAGGCTGATGAGTGTGTCAGTCCTTTAGCACCAAGGCAATAACCCAGTTCTTTCCAGAATTGAGGTCAACTGTCCTTATTGGCAGTGGTAAAGAATCTGTCTGCCAGTGTAGGAGATGCAAGAGATGCAGCTTCAATCCCTGGATTGGGAAAATTCCCTGGAGGAGGGCATGGCAACCCACCCCAGTATTCTTGCCTGGAGAATTTCATGGACAGAGGAGGAGCTAGACGGGCTACAGTCCATAGAGTCACAAAGAGTCAGACACCACTGAAATGACTTAGCATGCATGCACAAAGAAATCAAGATACATCCCAGGCAGAGCTGCTTGTTGAAGGTGGCCTTGGGGAAGAGATCTCTGAGCGCTGTGGAGTAAGTAAAGGCTGGCTACCCTGGAAAAGGGCTGGCTTGTGCCCCTTTTTTCTCTACAGCTATGACATTTGTGCAATGCCTTGAAGGATCAACTGGGTTATACGTGGCAGACTTTTCTACTTGTCCCTAGGGCTCCAAAATACGTCACCAGAGATGGAATTAAGTGGAACTAGCTGATCAGGATTTACAATTCCCTACAAATCCGGCTGGCTCTTTTTGTGCTGTTGGCTGTGTTTTGCTAAGTCAGTTTTCTGGCAGATACGAAGCATGAGAATCTGACTACTATGTTTGCCAACAGATTTACTGTCTTACTTTTGACCACAGGACTTACAAACATCCTCCAGGCCAGAGAAATGGGAAGCTCAGTATGAATCATAATGCACAGCATCGGTGCAGGCCCTCCCCATAGTCTTGTGTATCCCACTTTACATAATAGCACATTTTAAAAAGTCTGAAGACAGCGACACTCTTGTAAATCAAACCATACTCTGCCATTGACTTTTTGTTTTATAAGATATACATTCCTACACAGCATAAATCTTGACTTCAAAAACATTGTAAAAAATTCGTATTTTTAGCTGAAAAATAAAATTTTATAATGAGAATAGCATTAGATAGTTAAATATGATTTACATATAACTGCTATACCTAATGAAAAAGTGGTTATTGTCAGTGAAGAATAGAACACTGTTGCTGCTGCTGCTGCTAAGTCACTCCAGTCATGTCCGACTCTGTGCGACCTCATAGACGGCAGCCCACCAGGCTCCCCTGTCCCTGGGATTCTCCATGCAAGAACACTGGAGTGTGTTGCCATTTCCTTCTCCAATGCATGAAAGTGAAAAGTGAAAGCGAAGACGCCCAGTCGTATCTGACTCTCAGCAACCTCATGGACTGCAGCCCACCAGGCTCCTCTGTCCATGGGATTTTCCAGGCAAGAGTACTGGAGTGAATAGAACACTAAGCATTTTTAAACGTTCTCAAAGAACAATTTTTCAAAGTGTACACTTGTCTGTTTTTAAAAATAGGTTAGTTTCCTTCCAGTAACCTTTAAACTACAAGTAATAAATGGCCAACAATAAAAATCTCAAACCAAACAAAATGACAGATAGCTCCCAACCCCCAGTAGCATTTGCTGTGTGTAAAGCACCATATTAAGAGATCTACGTGGATTATCTAATTTTATCCTCACAACAACTGACTGTTATTATTACTACTGGTGAAGATGTCTTAGACATGCAGAGGTATGAATGTGAAGTATTAATTAGTTGCTCTGCAGTTGTTCTCAGAGTATATTGCTCACACTGCCTGTGCCAGAATCATTTGAAGTGAAGTGAAGTGAAGTGAAGTTGCTCAGTCGTGTCCGACTCTTTGCGATGCCATGGACTCTAGCCTACCAGGCTTCTCTGTCCATGGGATTTTCCAGGCAAGAGTACCAGAGTGGGTTGCCATTTCCTTCTCCAGGGGATCTTCCTGAGCCAGAATCATTTGAAACCCTTCTTAAGATTTTATTTTTTTAGACTCCCAACATACAGAGATTTGACTTCAGATGTTTGAGGTGGAAATCTGGAATTTGCTTTTTAAGAAGCACTTCAGGTGATTCTGGTGCATAATAAAGTTAGAGAATCACTTGAGAATATTCATTGTTTTTAACCGGGATATAATTGCTTTACAGTGTGTGTAACTCTGATGTAGAGTGAAGTGAATCCGCGATATGCATACATATATTCCCTCCCTCTTGGACTGCCCTCCCACCCTATCCCCATCCCACCTCTCTAGGTCATCACAGACCACAGAGCTGAGCTTTCTGTGCTTTATTGCAAGTTCCAACTAGCTGTCTATTTTACACATGGTAGTGTATTTATGGGGCCTCTCAGGTAGCTCAGCTGGTAAAGAATCTACCTGCAATGCAGGAGACCTCGGTTCAATTCTAGGTTGGGAAGACCCCCTGGAGACGGGATAGGCTACCCACTCCAGTATTCTTGCCTGAAGAATCCCCATGGACAGAAGAGCCTGGTGGGCTATAGTCCATGAGGTCACAAAATGACAACACAGCACAGTGTATATATGTTAATTCCAATCTCTCAATTTGCTCCCATCTACTCTCCCACCCTGCCACTGTGTCCACAGATGAATCTATTTCCAAAACAGGAATAGAGAATATTCATTTTCAATGTAATTTTCATACCTACTTTTAATACAGGGACATATAAAAAAGGAAAAATGACACATAACACTACTCTTGTAAAAATTAAAATGTGCATTAAAAACTCCAGCAAAATAGAAAATTAGAGGTAATATCTCCCTCCTTGCCACACTCTTTATCACCAGCACCCCTTCAAAACACATAAATACTCCTGATCCTCCAAATAACCACTATCAAGTTTCTTGTTAATCTCCAGAAAAATGTTGCCATATATATGCATACACTTTATATTATGCCCAGAAATTGAATCATACTATATTTACTGTTCTCCATCTTTTTAATATATAACTCAAACTCTCTATAGAGCATAAAGTTCTACTTCATTCTTTTACTGCTGCACAGTATTTCATTAACAATATGCATTAAAATTTAATACATTTTATCTATCCAGTTTTAATTATTGTAAACAACATTGCCTGAATATTATAGATGATACATATTTATATAATATATTGACTGTGTTGTCTCTTTCAAACTGTAAATCTTGTATTAAAATTACCCAGCTAGAGACTTTTATGTTTTCAAAGCTTTAGATCCCTCTTTTAATCTCATTTCTGCTAGAGTGAAAAGACATATTTTTAGCAAGGATTGTTGTTGTTCAGTCACTGAGTCCGACTCTTTGCGACCCCATGGACTGCAGCACACCAGGTTTCCCTGACCATCACTATCATCAGAGTTTGCTCAAACTTGATGATACCACCCAACCATCCCTTCTCCTGCCCTCTGTCTTTCCCAGAATCAGAGTCTTTTGCAATGAATCAGCTCTTCATATCAGGTGACCTAAGTATTGGAACTTCACTTTCAGCAACAGTCCTTCCTATGAATGTTCAGGGTTGATTTCCTTTAGATTAACTGGTTTGATCTTCTTGCTGCCCAAGGAGCTCTCTAGAGTCTTCAGCACCACAGTTTGAAAGCATCATTTCTTCAGTGCTCAGCCTTCTTTATGGTCCAACTCTCACATCTGTACATGACTGCTGGAAAAACTATTGCTTTGACTATATGGACCTTTGTTGGCCAAGTGGTATCTCTGCTTTTTAATATGCTATCTAGGTTTGTCATAGCTTTCTTCCAAGAAGCCAGTGTCTTTTAGTTTCATGGCTGCAGTCACCATCTGCAGTGATTTTGGAGCCCAGGAAAATAAAATCTGCCACTGTTTCCATTTTCCCCCATCTATTTGCCATGAAGTGATGGAACTGGATGCCATGATCTTAGTTTTTTGACTGTTGAGTTTTAAGCCAGCTTGTTCACTCTCCTCTTTCACCTTCATCAAGAGGCTCTTTAGTTCCTCTTTGCTTTCTGCCATAAGGGTGGTGTCATCTGCCTATCTTAAGTTCTTGATATTTCTGCCAGTAATCTTGTTTCCAGCTTGTGATTCATATAGCCTGGCATTTCATGTGATGTACTCTGCATATAAGTTAAATAAGCTGCTTGACAATATACAAGCAAAGATGGTTCATGTAAAAGAAATTAGTGTTTTATCTGAGTGATTTATTTTAAGTTAATTACATTTAATTGTAGAAACACATAATCCAACACGGTCACAAATGTGTTCATGTAGAAACACATAACAGGGCCACAAATGCAAAAGAAAAAATCACGTAAATTGGAATATAGCAAAATGGAAGAAAACAGAGCTAACTCTTACTAAAACTATAAGACTACAGGATTAAAAAAGCTCCAGAAAGGAAAACTTATGTCAGTAACAGCATTATGGAGAGTAAGACTATTTAAGCAGTACTGATGGTTTCAAACATACATAATAACTAGTGAAAGTTAAATGTATTCATTTGTTCATTCACTCATTTATTCAATAAACATTTGTTGTTAGGCACTGTGCAGAGTTTGAGGCTATTGAGTGGGAAAGATATAGGTCCTACTTTCATAGAGTTTAATGTCTGTGGAAATACAGATACAAAAAAAAATCAATTGCTTTTTTTAAAAAATGAAAAAACAGTGTTCCTTAGAAAGTCAATGATGTTTTCAGAGAAGGGATTTCCACAGGGCATACAGGAAGAAACATGTATAGTCATTGAGGTTTATAAGAGCAGGGCAGTTAAAAATCAGAGCATACTTCTGAATAACCAACAAATTACAAAAGAAACCAAAAAAGAAATCAAAACATGCATAGAAACAACTGAAAATGAAAACACAACAAACCAAAACCTTTGGGATTCAGTAAAAGCAGTGCTAAGGGGAAGGTTCATAGCAATACAAGCCTACCTCAAGAAACAGGAGAAAAATCAAATAAATAACTTAACTCTACACCTAAATCAACTAAAAAAAAAAAAAAAAGAAGAAATGAAGCACCCTAGGGTTAGTAGAAGGAAAGACAACATAAAAATTAAGGCAGAAATAAATGTTCAGTTCAGTTCAGTCACTCAGTCGTGTCTGACTCTTTGCAACCCCATGAACCACAGCACGCCAGGCCTCCCTGTCCATCACCAACTCCCAGAGTCCACCCAAACCCATGTCCATCGAGTTGGTGATGCCATCCAACCATCTCATCCTCTGTCATCCCCTTCGCCTCCTGCTCTCAATCTTTCCCAGCATCAGGGTCTTTTCAAATGAGTCAGCTCTTTGCATCAGATGGCCAAAGTATTGGAGTTTCAGCTTCAACATTAGTCCTTCCAATGAACACCCAGGATTGATCTCCTTTAGGATGAAATATATGAAGAAGAAACAAAGGAGACCATAGCCAAAATCAACAAAGCTAAAAGCTAGTTCTTTGAGAAGATAAATAAAATAGACAAACCATCAGCCAGACTCATCAAGAAACAAAGAGAAAAGAATCAAATCAACAAAATTAGAAATGAAAATGGGGAAATCACAACAGACAACACAGAAATACAAAGGATCATAAGAGACTACTATCAGCAACTATATGCCAATAAAATGGACAACTTGGAAGAAATGGACAAATTCTTACAAAAGTATAGCTTTCCAAAACCAAACCAGGAAGAAATAGAAAATCTTAACAGACCCATCAAAAGCACAGAAATAGAAACTGTAGTCAAAAATCGCCCAACAAACAAAAGCCCAGGGCTTCACAGCTGAATTCTACCAAAAATTTAGAGAAGACCTAACACCTATATTACTCACACTCTTCCATAAAATTGCAGAGGAAGGTAAACTTCCAAACACATTCTATGAGGCTACCATCACCCTAATACCAACCAGGCAGAATGCCACAAAAAAAGAAAACTACAGGTCAATATCACTGATGAACATAGATACAAAAATCCTCAACAAAATTCTAGCAAACAGAATCCAACAACATATTTTAAAAAATCATACATCATGACCAAGTGGGCTGTATCACAGGGATGCAAGGATTCTTCAACATTCACAAATCAATCAATGTGATACACCACATTAACAAATGAAAGATAAACAACATATGATTATCTCAATAGATGCAGAGAAAGCCTTTGACAAAAGTCAACATCCATTTATGATAGCAGGCATAGAAGGAACATACCTCAACATAATAAAGCCATATATGATAAACCTACAGCAAACATTGTCCTCAATGGTGAAAAATTGAAAGCGTTTCCCCTAAAGTCAGGAACAAGACAAGGGAAACCCTTGAAAAGCTCACTCTCATCACTACTATTCAACATAGTCTTGGAAGTTTTAGCTACATCAGTCAGAGAAGATAAAGAAATAAAAGGAATCCAGATTGGAAAAGAGGCAAAACTCTCACTGTTTGCAGATGACATGATCCTCTACATAGAATAACCCTAAAGATACCATCATAAAATTACTAGAGCTAATCAATGAATAGCCAAATAGGGAAAGGAGTATGTCAAAGCTGTATATTGTCACCCTGCTTATTTAACTTATATGCAGAGTACATCATGAGAAACACTGGGCTGGAAGAAGCACAAGCTGGAATCAAGATTGCCAGGAGAAATATCAATAACCTCAGATTTGCAGATGACACCACCCTTATGGCAGAAAGTGAAGAGGAACTCAAAAGCCTCTTGACGAAAGTCAAAGAGGAGAGTGAAAAAGTTGGCTTAAACCTCAACATTCAGAAAACGAAAAGCATGGCATCTGGTCCCATCACTTCATGGGAAATAGAGGAGGAACCAGTGGAAACAGTGTCAGACTTTATTTTGGGGGGCTCCAAAATGACTGCAGATGGTGATTGCAGCCATGAAATTAAAAGACGCTTACTCCTTGGAAGAAAAGTTATGACCAACCTAGATAGCATATTGAAAAGCAGAGACATTACTCTGCCAACAAAAGTCCGTCTAGTCAAAGCTATGGTTTTTCCTGTGGTCATGTATGGATGTGAGAGTTGGACTGTGAAGAAAGCTGAGCGCTGGAAACTTGATGCTTTTGAACTGTGGTGTTGGAGAAGACTCTTGAGAGTCCTTTGGACTGCAAGGAGATCCAACCAGTCCATTCTAAAGGAGATCAGCCCTGGGATTTCTTTGGAAGAAATGATGCTAAAGCTGAAACTCCAATACTTTGGTCACCTCATACGAAGAGCTGACTCATTGGAAAAGACTCTGATGCTGGGAGGAATTGGGGGCAGGAGGAGAAGGGGACGACCGAGGATGAGATGGCTGGATGGCATCACCAACTCGATGGACGTGAGTTTGAGTGAACTCTGGGAGTTGGTGATGGACAGGGAGGCCTGGAGTGCTGCAATTCATGGGGTCACAAAGTCGGACATGACTGAGCAACTGAACTGAACTGAGCTGAATCAATGAATATAATAAAGTTGCAGGATACAAAATTAATATACAGAATTCCCTTGCATTCTTATACACTAACAATGAGAAAACAGAAAGAGAAACCAAGGAAATAATCCCATTCACCATTGCAATGAAAAGAATAAAATAGGAATAAATCTATCTAAAGAAACAAAAGACTTATATATAGAAAACTATAAAACACTGATGATAGAAATCAAAGATGACACAAATAGATGGAGAAATATACCATGTTCATGGATTGGAAGAATCAATATAGTGAAAATGAGTATACTACCCAAAGCGATCTATAGATTCAATGCAATCCCTATCTAGCTACCTACAGTATTTTTCAGAGAACTAGAACAAATAATTTCACGGTTTGTATGGAAATACAAAAAACCTCAAATAGCCAAAGCAATCTTGGGAAAAAAGAATGGAACTGGGGGAATCAACCTGCCTGACTTCAGACTATACTACAAACCTACAATCATTAAGACAGTACGGTACTGGCACAAAGACAGAAATATAGATCAGTGGATCAAAATGGAAAGCACAGAGATAAATCCACGCACCTATGGACACCTTACCTTTGACAAAAGAGGAAAAAATATACAATAGAGAAAAGACAATCTCTTTCACAAGTGGTGCTGGAAAAACTGATCAACCACCTGTAAAAGAATGAAACTAGAACACTTTCTAACACCATACACAAAAATAAACTCAAAATGGATTAAAGATCTAAATGTAAGACCAGAAACTATAAAACTCTCAGAGGAAAATATTGGCAAAACACTCACTGACATAAATCACAGCAAGATCCTCTATGACCCACCTCCCAGAGTAATGGAGATAAAAGCAAAAATAAACAAATTCAACTTAAAAGCTTTTGCACAGCAAAGGAAACTATAAGAAAGGGGGAAAGACAGCCTTCAGAATGGGAGAAAATAATAGCAAATGAAGCAACTGACAAAGAATTAATCTCAAAAATAAGCAGCTCCTGAAGCTCAATTCCAGAAAAATAAACAGCACAATCAAAAAAATGGGCCAAAGAACTAAACAGATATTTCTGCAAAGAAGACATGCAGATGGCTAACAAACACATGAAAAGATAGATACTCAACATCACTCATTATCAGAGAAATACAAATCAAAACCACAATGAGGTACCATCTCACACCAGTCAGAATGGCTGCTATCAGAAAGTCTACAAACAATAAATGTTGGAGAGGGTTTGGAAAAAAAGGAACCCTCTTACACTGTTGGTAGGAATGCAAACTAGTACAGCCACTATGGAGAACAGTGTGGAGATTCCTTAAAAACTGGAAATAGAACTGCCATACAACCCAGCAATCCAACTGCTGAGCATACACACTGAGGAAACAAGAATTGAAAGAGACACATGTTCCCCAATGCTCATCATAGCACTGTTTATAATAGCTAGGACATGGAAGCAACCTTGATGTCCATCAGCTAACGAATAGATAAGAAAGCTGTGGTACATATACACAATGGAATATGACTCAGCTATTAAAAAGAATCCATTTGAATCAGTTCTAATGAGGTGGATGAAACTGGAGCATATTATACAGAGCGAAGTAAGTCAGAAAAAAAAAACACCAATACAGTATAGTAATGCATATATATGTAATTTAGAAAGATGGTAATGATACCCTATATGTGAGACAGTGAACGAGACACAGATATAAAGAATAGACTTTTGGACTCTGTTGGGAGAAGGCAAGGGTGGGATGATTTGAGAGAATAACATTGAAACATGTATTTTACCATATGTGAAATAAATCACCAATTCAAATTTGATGCATGAAACAGGACACTCAAACCTGGTGCACTGGGACAACACAGAGGGATGGAATAGGGATGGAGGTGGAAGGGGAGTTTGGGATAGGGGACACATGTACGCCCGTGGCTGATTCATGTCAATGTATGGCAAAAAAAAACCCACCACAATTTTATGAAGTAATTAGCCTCCAATTAAAATAAATAAATTAATTTTTAAAATAAATAAAAAGAAACTAAGTTTTAGAAAATTCTATTCATCCTTTTAAAGCCAAACTGAAATGCCACCAGCATTACAAAGCCTTCTCCAATACTGCAGCCAAAATAAACCCTCCTCTAACATTCACGGACAGGGCAGTGTAGTTGGAGGTATGGTGGAGTGTGTTGATCTATATCTGTGTCTTGGTCACCGACGCCGACTTCACATATAGGTTTAAACATCTGACCACTTCTTTGTATTTTTATGTAGCCATGCCTGAACTTTTACATATTGACATACTTTGTCCTCACTTACTTTCCTTTTATTTATACTTTTTCTTACCATTGGGCCATTGGGTTAAAAGTTTAAGAATTTCGTGTATAAATAGGTTATATTACCCATAAGTTTTCAGTGTATGCAGGGGATATTACACATTCTTTTTTATTAGGTTGGTGCAAATGTAATTGATGTTTCAGACTGTGGATTTTAAATCATTATCCAGTGAACCAGTGAAGTTGCTCAGTTGTGTCTGACTGATCCCATGGTTTATAGCCTACCAGGCTCCTCCATCCATGGAATTTTCCAGGCAAGAGTACTGGCGTGGGTTGCTATTTCCTTCTCCAGGGGATCTTCCCAACGTATGAATCAAACCCAGGTCTCCTGCATTGCAGGCAGATGCTGTACCATCTGGGCCGCTAGGCTCAAACACATCTGTATTAATCAAAACAAGAACCATTACAATCAACACATTTGTGCCAATGAGAAATAAATTTATTTATTTTTGTAGCATAAAAATCTGAGCTTTGGGATGTGATGAACTCTTGGAAAGCATTTTCTGCCTCCTGCTTGTTGTAGAAGCATTATTCCTGCAAAAAGTTGTTGAGATGCTTGAAGAAGTGGCGGTAGATTGGCTAGCAGTCAGGTGAATATGGAGGATGAGGCAAAATTTTGTAGTCCAATTCCTTCAATTTTTGAAGCGTTGGTTCTGTGATGTATGGTCAGGCATCTTGTGGAGAAGACTTGGGCCCTTTCTGTTGACCAATGCCAGCTGCAGATGTTGTAGTTTTCAATGATTTGCTGAGCATATTTCTCAAATGTAATGGTCTCATCGAGATTTGGAAAGCAGTAGTGGATCAGACTGGCAGCAGACATGACCATTTTGGGTGCAAGTTTGGCTTTGGGAAGTGCTTTGGAGTGTCTTCTCAGTCCAACCGCTGAGCTGGTCATCGCTTTTTGTCACAAGTAACAATTTGATTGAGAAATGATTTGTGCAGAATAAGAGAAGATGACACTTCAAACGGATGATTTATTTTGATTTTCAGACAGCTCATAAGGTACCCACTTATCAAGCTTTTTTTCTTTCCAATTTGTTTCACATCTTAGAGGACAAGAGAATGATAGACGTTGAGTTTTCTGGCAACTTCTTGTGTAAGAGGATAAGCTTTAATGATCCTCTCAGTTGGTTGATGTCAACTTTTGATGGCCAGCTACTAGGCTCCTCACCTTCAAAGCTTTCATTTCCTTTGCAGAACTTCTTGAACTACCTCTGCCCTGTACATTTGTTATCAGTTCCTGGATGAAATCCATTGTTGATGCTGTGAGTTGTCTCTACTGCTTTATGACCCATTTTGAACTCAAGAAAATCACTTGAATTTGCTTTTTGTCTAACATCATTTCCATAGTCTAAAATAAATATAAAATAAACAGCAAGTAACAAGTCATTAGCATTAAAATGATGTATAATATAGGCACATTTATTAAGAATTGTATTCCAATATCAAATGACAAATTTCAACAATGTAAAACTGCAACTACTTTTACACCAACCCAACATTGTAAAAACAGTGTGTTGGGTCCTGATAAAGCTGAGAACACCTGAAAGAGATTCTAAAAAGATTTGTTCCACTTTTATTAACTTCTAGTTCAAAGAATGATACTACCAGATACCATTTGCCCAAGCCAGAAATTGTGGCAACGTCATAAATTCCTCCTTCTCCCTATCTCTCAATCTGATCAATTGTTAAGACTTACTGGTTCCATCGATGAAGAGTCCTGTCCTCTCATACCTAATGTCACAATTGCTGTAGCTCATCAAGGTCTCCTTATCTGTGAACTAGATTATTTCAATTCCACCTAATTTCCTGAAGATCTGATTAGGCAACATTCTCATTGAAAATCCTTGACTGTTCCCTATGGCATGTAGTATAAATACTCAGCTCCTGAGCGTGATGAATAAGACCTTTCATGATCTAATAGCACCTTCCAACCTAGTGTCATCTCCTATCTAGTCTAATCTCCTCTCACTTCTACAGTTCTCTCCTTGAACTTTCCACTTCAGCAGTATGAACTACATTTTTTTTCCCTTTGTAAGTATTTTATTTTTTTAAATTTATTTTAATTGAAGAATAATTACTTTACAATATTGTGGTGGCTTTTGCCATACATTCACATGAATCAGCCATGGGTATACATGTGTTTCCCATCCAGACCCTCCCTCCCACCTCCCTCCCCATCCATTCCCTCAGGGTCATCCCAGTGCACCATCCCTGGCCACCCCATCTCATGCATCAAACCTGGACTGGTGATCTATTTCACATATGATAATATACATGTTTCAATGCTATTCACTCAAATCATCCCACCCTCACCTTCTCCCACATAGTCCAAAAGTCTGTTCTTTATATCTGTGTCTCTTTTGCTGTCTTGCATATAGAGTCATCATTACCATCTTTCTAATTTCCATATATATGCGTTAATATACTGTATTGGTGTTTTTCTTTCTGACTTACTTTGCTCTGTATAATAGGTTCCTGCTTCATCCACCTCATTAGAACTGATTCAAATGCATTCTTTTTCATAGCTGAGTAATATTCCTTTGTGTATATGTACCACAGCTTTCTATCCATTCATCAGGCAATGGGGTATTAAAGTCTCCCACTATTATTGTGTTACTGTTAATTTACCCTTTCATACTTGTTAGTGTTTGCCTTACATATTGAGGTGCTCCTATGTTGGATGCATATGTATTTATAATTGTTATATCTTCTTCATGGATTGATCCTTTGATCATTATGTAGCGTCCTTCTTTGTCTCTTTTCATGGCCTTTATGTTCGCCTATTTTATCTGATATGAGTATTGCTACTCCTGCTTTCTTTTGGTCTCCATTTGCGTGAAATATCTTTTTTAAGCCCTTCACTTTCAGTCTGTATGTGTCCCTTGGTTTGAGGTGGGTCTCTTAGACAGCATATTTAGGGGTCTTTTTCTGTAACCATTTAGCCAGTCTTTGTCTTTTGGTTGCGGCATTCAACCCATTTACATTTAAGGTAATTATAAATAAGTACAATCCCATTGCCATTTACTTTGTTGTTTGGGGTTCAAGTTTATAAACCTTTTCTTTGTTTCCTGTCTAAAGAAGATCCTTTAGCATTGGTTGAAGAGCTGGGCTGGTGGTGCTGAATTCTCTCAGCCTTTGCTTGGCTGTAAAACTTTTGATTTCTCCTTCATATCTGAATGAGATCCTTGCTGGATATAGTAATCTGGGTTGTAAGTTTTTCCCATTCTTCACTTTAAGTATGTCCTGCCATTCCTTCTGTCCTGAAGAGTTTCTATTGAAAGATCAACTATTATCCTTATGGGGATCCCCTTGTGTGTTATTTGCTGCTTTTCCCTTGCTGCTTTTAATATTTACTCTTTGTGTTTGATCTTCATTAGTTTAATTAATATGTGTCTTGGGATGTTTCACCTTGGGTTTATGCTGTTTGGGACTCTCTGGGTTTCTTGGACTTTGGTGGCTATTTCCTTCCCTCTTTTAGGGAAGTTTTCAACTATTATTTCCTCAAGTATTTTCTCATGCCCTTTCTTTTTGTCTTTTTCTTCTGGGACTCCTATGATTCGAATGTTGGGGCATTTAACATTGTCCCAGATGTATCTGAGGTTGTCCTTATTTCTTTTAATTCTTTTTTCTTTTTTCCTGTCTGCTTCATTTGTTTCCACCATTCTATCTTCCACCTCACTTATCCTGTCTTCTGCCTCAGTTATTCTATTGTTGGTTCCCTCAGTTATTCTCCTGTTGGTACAATAGCTAAAGTTGTTGCATTACTCATTATTGATGGACTCGTCTTTATTTCTTCTCTGTCCTTGTTAAACATTTCTTGCATCTTCTCAATCCTTGTCTCTAGTCTATTTTTCTGTAACTCCATTTTGTTTTTAAGATTTTGGAACATTTTTACTATCATTATTTTGAATTATTTTTCAGGCAGACTCCCTATCTCTTCCTCTGGTTTGGTGGGCATTTATCATGTTCTGTTACCTGCTGAATATTTCTCTGCCTTTTCATTTTGTTTAGATTGCTGTTTTTGGGGTGCCCTTTCCATAGGCTGGAAGTTTGTGGTTCCTCTTTATTGTGGAGCCTGCTCCCTGTGGGTGAGGTTGGACTAGTGACTTGTCAAGGTTTCCTGGTTAGGGGCGCTTGCATCTGTGTTCTGGTGGGTGGAACTGAGTCTCTTCTGTCTGAAGTGCAGTGGATTGTCCAGTAGTGGGTTTTGGGGTGTTTATGGGTTTCACATGGCTTTGGGTAGCCTATCTTTTAATGCTCAGGGCTGTGTTCCTGCTTTCCTGGAGAATTATCGTTGTATGTCTTGCTCTGGAATTTGTTGGCTCTTGGGTGGAGCTTGGGTTCAGTGTAGGTATGGAGGCTTTTGGATGAGCTCTTCTCTGTTAATGTTCCCTGAAATCAGGAGTTCTCTAATGTTCTCAGGTTTTGAAGTTAATCCTCCTGCCTCTGGCTTTCAGTCCTATTGTTACAGTAGCCTCAAGACTTCTCCATCCATACAGCACAGATGACAAAACATCTAGGTTAATGGTGAAACAATTCTCCACAGTGAGGGACACCCAGAGAGGTTCACAGAGTTACAGGGAGAAGAGATGAGGAGGAGGGGGATACAGGTGACCAGGAGGAGAAGAGGGGGAGTCAAAAAAGGAGAGAGCAATCTAGCCAGTAATCAGTCCCCTAAGTGTTCTCCACAGCCTGGAACACCCAGAGAGATTCACAGAGTAATGTAGAGAAGAGAAGGGGGAGGGAGGAGATAGAGGTGACCTTGGGGGAAAAGTGAAAAGTGAAAGTGAAGTCATTCATTCATGTCCAACTCTTTGTGACCCCATGGACTGTAGCCTACCAGGCTTCTCCATCCATGGGATTTTCCAGGCAAGAGTACTGGAGTGGGTTGCCATTTCCTTCTCCAGGGGATCCTCCCAACTCAGGTATCGAACCTAGGTCTCCTGCATTGCAGGTAAATGCTTTACCCTCTGAGCCACCAGGGAATCCCTGGGGGAGAAGAGAGAGAGTCAAAAGGGGAGAGAGCAATCAAGCCAGTAGTCTCACCCCTAACTGAAAATGGATACTGAAGATTAGATTCTTAAAGGTAAAAAATTGATAACAAATACAAAAAGCAAAGATTAAAAATCTAGAATAGAGGTTAGACCCTCAAAAAGACAACATTAAAATACAAAACAAAATCAATCACAAAAATTATAAAATATATATATATGAAATTTGCTTTAAAAATAGGGTCTTTCTTAGACACAGATGTGTATAGCGGACTTTTGGACTCAGAGGGAGAGGGAGAGGGTGGGATGATTTGGGAGAATGGCATTGAAACATGTATACTATCATGTAAGAATCAAATTGCCAGTCTATGTCCGATGCAGGATACAGCATGCTTGGGGCTGGTGCACAGGGATGACCCAGAGAGATATTATGGGGAGGGAGGTGGGAGGGAGGTTCATGTTTGGGAACGCATGTACACCCGTGGTGGATTCATGTCAATGTATGGCAAAACCAATACAGTATTGTAAAGTAAAATAAAGTAAACATAAAATTTAAAAAAAAATAGGGTCTTTCTTTTTCAGGGTAATGCTGCTGCTGCTGCTGCTAAGTCGCTTCAGTCGTGTTCGACTCTGTGCAACCCCATAGATGGCAGCTCACCAGGCTCCCCCATCCCTGGGATTCTCCAGCAAAGAACACTGGAGTGGGTTGCCATTGCCTTCTCCATTTCAAGGTAATATTAGGTTATAAAAATGACAATTAAAGGAGTAATAAAGAACTAAATTTTAAATAAATTAAAAAGTAACAATAGTAAAAATGTATCTAGGAATTTCTCTGGAGCTGTTGTGGGCAGTGTGGAGTCAGTTCAGTTTCAGATATTTCCTTGTTCCAGCTTGCACTTGTTCTCAAGGTCTACAGGTCCCCTCCAATGCTTAGTCAATGTAAACTACAGGGTTTTAATCTGGTCCACCTGTCACTTCCAGAGCGGCTTCCTCTTGTTTATTTTGGCTTCCTCTGTTTGCAAGTCTCTTCAGTGTCTAATTTCTGCCCTGACGCAAGGGGGCAAAGGTGGTCACTTATTTAGGCTCACTTGTTCAGTTGTGTTATGTGGAGGGAGGGACACTGCAAACAAGTATCGCTGGCATGTGGGGAGTGCTCCTGGTGTATGGCCCACACTGGGTTTGCCCCAGCTCGCTGGTGTGTGCTTTCCAGGTCTACACTGCTCAGGCTCCAGGGGGCTCTGCAGGAGCACCATCCAAAGCGGGGTCTGCATTTCGTGCACTTCCCAGGTCTAAGCCGCTCAGGTTTGGGTTCTCAGGTACTCCTCAAGGGCACAGACTCTGTTGGGCGTGCATTTTTTGCCCTTCCCAGGTCCGAGCACTTCAGGTGACCAGGTGCTTGGCGAGTGCACTGTCCCGGTGGACTGTGTGTCTTCATCACCTCCCCGGTCCTGGCTGCTTGGTTTCCTGGGTGTGCTGTGACAGCACCGTCTCAGGTGTGCCGTGTGTCTCCTCTGGGGGGCTGATCTCAGGCTGCTACCTCCTGGCAGATGTCAACTGTCCAGCATCCCAGGAAGATGTGGTTAGCAACTGGGAGCCTGCTCACAGTTTGGTGTAGAATGCTGGTCTCGGGTTGAGATTGCAGCAACCTCTTGCCTTCAGCCTCTGGCTGTAGCTCGCCTGTCTCTCTGCCTCCGGCGGGGGAGATGGGCCTGTATGTAGCTGGTTAGCTCTCCTTTGGTATTCAGTCAATCCTTTGTTCTGTGAGCAGGCCAGGCTGCGCATTAGAGCCTTTCACAGGAAAGTTCTCTCTCTCTTTTTTTCCCTCTGTGGCGATCCCACAGTTTGGGTTGCTATCTCATGTTAACTCCCTCAGATTGTCCTCAGGGCATTCAGACCTGGTCCTTACCCTAAGCACCAATGTTGCAGCCTGCGCCTCCTTGTCCAGCCTCCACTGGCTGGTGGCAGAAGTGAGCATCTGGGCTGCTTCTCTGCTGGCAGTTGCGATTAGGTGTGTATTCTGTGTTTGTTTGTTTGTTTTCTCCCAGTTAAGAAACTCCAGTACTTTGGCCACTTCATGCAAAGAGTTGACTCATTGGAAAAGACTCTGATGTTGGGAGGGATTGGGGGCAGGAGGAGAAGGGGACGACAGAAGATGAGACAGCTGGATGGCATCACCGACTCGATGGATGCAAGTCTGAGTGAACTCCGGGAGTTGGTGATGGACAGGGAGGCCTGGCGTGCTGCAATTCATGGGGTCACAAAGAGTCGGACACGACTGAGCGACTGAACTGAACTGAACTGAACTGAACTATGTTGCCCCCTGAGATTCCAAAACTCCCCACAAACCCACCCGTGAGGGTGTTTCCTACTGTTTGGAAACTTCTCCTCCTTTACGACTTCCTCCCCAGGATAGGTTTTCATCTCTAACTCTTTCGTCTCTCTTTTTGTCTTTTATATTTTGTCCTACCTCCTTTTGAAGAGAATGGGCTACCTTTCTGGGTGCCCGGTGTCCTTTGTGAGCGTTCAGAAGTTGTTTTGTGGAAGTTGCTCAGCATTCAAATGATCTTTTGATGAATTTGTGGGGGAGAAGGTGACTATTCCTCTGCCATCGCGGGACTTCCCTCCGAATAGAATTTTGAAATAAATAGAAGAAGAAGAAAAGAGTATTCCCAATGCAGAGAAGAGTACAAAGAAGGCATGAAAAAGAAGAGTACAGGATATCTTTGGCTTTGAAGGCTGAGTGACAACAAATTGATACTTTCAAATTGTAGTGCTAGAGAAGACTCTTGAGAGTTCCTTGGACAGCAAAGAGATCAAACCAGTCAATCCTAAAGGAAATCAACCCTGAATATTCATTGGAAGGACTGATACTGAAGCTGAAGCTCCAATACTTGGGCCACTTGATGTGAAGAGATGAATCACTGGAAAGGACTGTGATGCTGGGAAAAAAAATGGAAGGCAAAAGGAGAAGGGGGCAGCAAGAGATGAGATGATTGGATAGCATCACTGACTCAATGGACATGAATTTGAACAAACTCCAAGAGATAGTGAAGGGCAGGGAAGCCTGGCAAGCTGCAGTCCATGGGGTCACAAAGAGTTGGACACAACTGAGCAATTGAAAAAAAACAACAATGACAGAAACTACACGGAGTTGGTTTATGAAGCTGGGAGTATGTTCTGGTCAGTTCAAAGCATTTAGACTTTAATAATCTCAGTCAAACTTTATCTTGCTTTGGTAAGTTATTTGCATCAGTCAGCAGCTTGAATAATTTTATTTTCCCATAAATATTCAATAGATCCTCTTTAAGCTAGGCCTGCCCAAAGGACCTCAAATTCCAAAGTGCTGAAGTACAAATTAATGAGATTTTATTGTCCAAATTGATACAGTTACATTAAAGAGAGTTTGAAGGTAATGAATGAATATAAAAATAGATTTCTTATCTTTTCATGTAATATCAGGCTTGAAAGGATCAAATGAGGTATTTTGTACTTTTTCTTCTGGATAGTAATTCTGAGAAGTGGACATTTATGACCTCTGCTGTAATGATGTCAAGAAAAGAAGAGAAAACAAAAACAGGTAGGGGATAAGTAAAAGCTTGAGAGAAGAGAGTGAATTCTGTTAAATTACTTCCTAAGAGCGTCCATGTTAACATTCTATCATTTAAATAATAGTTTCCTGCTTAAAAGATGTACTACATAATAATACCTAACAGTTCTAAGACATTTGTTAATTATCCTTACTAGAAGACAATAAAACATAAATTCCATTCAGGCAACATTCTTCTCAGAATAATTAACGTGTCTCTCTCTTTTTTTTTTTTAATGTTATCTTTTGCCTGAAATGTCCCATTAGGTTTTCAAAGCCTTACCTACCTTCTCTTCAGACATTCATTTGGCTAAGGAGTCAGCCGACAGAAAACAGGAATAGAACCCTCAAACTAGTTCCACACATTTTAAGTCTCATAAATAATTGAGATAAAATGGATGGTTGTTAGGCTGCAATTGATTTCATCCTATCCCATTATATTATAATTTAGGTTTGTTTAGGCTTTTTTTTTTTTTCTTTTCTTTTCCTTTTCTTTGTAATCCTTCAGGAGCAAAGATTTTGGTGATTGAACTGCTATATATGATAGTACCTATTCTAAGGCAAAGGCTTTGAGGTGTTTCATGTCATTTATTCTCATATCTCTGAGAAAAGAATGTAAAGAAATCCAGTGCTAGCCTCAGCAATGACAAAGTTAAAGAGAATGAGAACGTTGTTGCTGTTCAGTCGCTAAATCATGTCTGACTCTTTGCGATCCCAAACTCTTCTGTCCATGGGATTTCCCAGGTAAGAATACTGGAGTGTGTTGCCGTTTCCTTCTCCAAGAGATCTTCTTGATGCAGAGATCAAACCTGAATCACCTGCTTTGGCAGGTATTCTTTACCACTGAGCCACCAGTGAAGCCCTGAAACTTGTTCTCCTTGGTCCCAGGGTGACTTTTAACTTCAAGACACTCAGAGCTGAGGGCCCCAAATTCAGTTAAATCTGCTCCTCCGGTGGAAATCAGCACATGAAACGTTGTAGCATCATGTACTTCAGCCCAGGAATATCAGGTAGGTTCCAGTTTTAGATGGCAACTCTGATTGGTGGTAGGTATGTAGAGCAGGGGCCTGCAAACTATGTCCAACAAACCACTGGACTACAGCTCATAGGCCAAATCCAGCCAGCCACTCATTGCTTGTAAATGTTTTGTTGAAACACAGCCACGTTCATTCATTCCTTATTGTCTGTGACTCTTTCACCCTACAGGGACAGAGCTAAGTAGTTGCAACAAAAGCTGTATGGTTAGAAAAGCCTGAAATATTTACTGTCTAGTTTGTTACAGAAAATGTTTGGTGATTCCTAGTCTGGAGTATTATGTTGGGAAGACTGCTGCCTGGAGTATTATGTTGGGAAGGCCTCAACTAGTCCTAGAAGGAAAGAATGCTAAGATTGATTTTTTTCTGTCTGCTATGTTCATGGGGGAGGAGTGCCAATATATTTTATCAACCCTGCCCTGTGCCCTGCCCAGAAGGCAGAATATCATGATGGGAGGCATGAGATGGAAAAGAATAGTGCTATGCTAAGTCACTTCATTCGTGTCCGACTCTTTGTGACCCTATGGACTGTAGCCCACCAGGCTCCTCTGTCCATGGGGTTCTCCAGGCTAGAATACTGGAGTGGGTTGCCATGCCCTCCTTCAGGGGATGTCCTGACCCAGGGATCAAACCTGCCTCTCTTATGTCTCCTGCATTGGCAGGCAGGTTCCTTACCACTAGAGCCACCCAGAAAGCCCATGGAGAAGAGCTGCTTCAGCATCAAATCCAGAGCCTAATGATCTCCACCTGAAATATGAAGATATTGAATAATAAGTCAGAAGGCTTGGTAGCAAGGAAGCAGGAAGTGGTGTCAGGAAAAAGAGATGACTCCTCATGGGGATGATAGAAAACCTAGAAAATCAAGCCTATTGTTCAAAATATAAGTGCACTGAGTTTAGTTTTCTATACTGTGGATTGAATTATACTCATTGGTGATACAGGAAATTTGGAGGAAACCTCTCTGACTTTATTTAAGGAAAGGAAGCAAAGCAGAGTGATAAGAAAGAATTCACCTTGCCTTGAAAAAGCATGACTGCCTCCTTCCTGTGTACCCTCTTTCATAAGCACACTTACACTCACACCCTTAGTCCTCCTCATCTCACAAAGCTGGCTGATTTCATTCAAATAAGGACACTTTGCCCTGAGATTCTGCAGTCAGAAGTGGAATATAAAGACAATCATTCTCTAGTGGCCAGTACTTATTTGTTTGAAATGATCTTAAAAATAAAAAGCCTCTTTATGCAGGTGAAAGAGGAGAGTGAAGAAGCTGGCTTAAAACTCAACATCAAAAAACTAAGATCATGGCATCCAGTCTCATCACTTCATGGAAAACAGATGGAGAAACAGTGGAAACAGTGGCAGACTTTATTTTCTTGGGCCCCAAAATCACTGTGGATGGTGACTGCAGCCATGGAATTAAAAAATGCTTCCTCCTTGGAAGAAACTCCATGACAAACCTAGACAGCGTACTAAAAAGCAGAGACATCACTTGGCTGACAAAGGTCCATGTAGTCAAAGCTATGGTTTTTCCAGCAATCATGTACAGATGTGAGAGTTGGACAGGACCATAAAGAAGCCTGAACGCCAAAGAACTGATGCTTTTGAACCACAGTGCTGCAGTCCATGGGGTCGCAAAGAGTTGGACATGAGTTAGTGACTAAACGACAGCAAACAATAGGACTTGTGAATGGACAAAAGGAATCTTTTCACTACTCCTGGGTCCTAAGGGCTTATTTCTATACTGCATAGAGTCAGAATAGAAATCTAGTGAAAGACAGTCTAAAAGTGTCTGAAGATTTTTAAAACATTGTATTAGGGATGCTTGCAGTTGACATGCAAAAACTTCCAGTAAGATACAAACAATCCATTGATTGGCAAATTAACAAATAAGAGCTGTTGGATAGTCACCTACATATCTTTAGGAAGCAACCAGGAAAGTAAGTTTAATTTCTTTCTTTGACACACTGACAAAGGAAGAGTAATAGATATCATATATCTAGACTGCCGTGAGGCTTTTGCTACCATATCACATGACATTTCTTTTCAACAAGCTGGTAATACATAGCTCGGCTCACAGTGTTGTCAAGTGGCTGAAGAGTTGCAATCAAAGAGGAGCTATCAGTGACTTCTTGTCATCCTGAGGAAATTTATCAAGTAGTGTCCATCCATAAGGGTTGGTTGAGGGCCAGAGTCATCCACAGGGTGATGGAAGGGAACATAAGTTCAATAAATTTGCTGATAACACCAATCTGGAGCAGGCTTTTACACCTGGCAAGACAGGAACAGTTTTCAACGACCTTGATTAAGTCGGGCTGGTAGAGTGGAACAATCTCAAAGCCAGGATGCCAGGCCAAGACACAGTGGGCAGATTTTCTATGCAGGAGGGTTTATGGCATGTTGCAGTAAATGGCAGCACTGTTTTGTTTCCAAAATTTTCTAAGGCACTATAATTAATTAACAACTCTCCATGATGCCAAGTGGTTTAGAGCTACTTTTATTTTACTAGTTTTCTAATGTGCAAAATGGAAACTCAAAGATATGTCTCACCATATTCTTTATTTTTAATGTATATACTTTTAATTGAAGGATAATTGCTTTACAATATGGCGTTGGCTTCTGCCATACATACATCGACATGAATCTTACCATATTCTTTTAAAATTTAATTAACTCCTGGAAAATGCCTGATAGATTTGTTCTTGTTGTTTAGTCACTAAGTTACGTCAGAGTCTTTGTGACCCCCTGGACTGTAGCCCAGCAGGCTCCTCTGTCCATGGAATTTCCCAGGCAAGAATACTGGAGAGGTTGCCATTTCCTTCTCCAGGGAATCTTCCTAACCGAAGGATAGAACCCACAACTCCTGCATTGTCAGGTGGATTATTTACCACTGAGCCACCAGGGAGATATTGGATGCAAGATGTTAGTTTCCCTCTTCCTCCTTGTTTTCCTATCCTTGTTATAGTGTAACCAGCAGTGGGAAGGGAAAGCCTAGAATTCGATCCTGAAAAATTAAAAAGAATCTTCCTAGAAACATAAATACTGGTTGCTGCTGCTGCTGCTAAGTCGCTTCAGTCGTGTATGGCAGCCCACCAGGCTCCCCTGTCCCTGGGATTCTCAACGCAAGAACACTGGAGTGGGTTACCATTTCCTTCTCCAATGCAAGAAAGTGAAAAGTGAAAGTGAGGTTGCTCAGTCATGTCCGACTCTTAGCAACCCCACAGACTGCAGCCTACCAGGCATCTCTGTCCATGGGATTCTCCGGGCAAGATTACTGGAGTTGGTTACCATTGTACTGAACCTTAAAATGCCCTCTGGTGTCCCCTTAACATTATCTTAACCATCAGGTAGAATACTTTTTCAAGGATTATTCAAAATTATATGAGTAGTTGTAAGAAATTTAAGACATTTACCTTCAGCAGTTATAGGAATCAGAGAATTATTGATTCTTTTGCTTCATGGATCTTACAAAAACTTAGTATTGTGCATATAGTGGATACGCAATAGATACTTGTTTTATATTCCTTGTTAGTTGTCAGAGAAATGATTTTTTACTCAAATTATTTTTTCCATTTAAATATTTATTTTATTCAAGTATAGTTCATTTACAGTGCTGTGTTAGACTTCTACTGTACAACAAAGTGATACAGTTATACAGATATATATATATATATACACTCTTTTTTTGTATTATTTTCCATTATGGTTTGCCACAGGATATTGAATGTAGTTACCTGTGTTATATAGTGGAACCTGTTGTTTATATATTCATCTGCTAACCCCAAACTCCCGCTCCATCCCTCCCCTCAGCTCTCCTCTACCTTGAAAACCGCAAGTCTATTCTCCACGTTTGTAAGTCTGGATAACTCACTTGTGTCATATCTCAGACTTCACATATAAGTGGCATTATATGGTGCTTGTCTTTCTCTTTTTGACTTTCTTCACCTAGTGTGATAATCTCGAGGTCCATCCATGTTGCTGCAAATGGCACTATTTCCTTGTTTTTTATGGCTGAGCAGTATTCCATTGTATGCATGTGCCCCATGTCTATCCATTCATCTGCAAAAACCATTTAGGTTGTTTCCATGCCTTGGCTCTCATGAACCGTGCTGCTATATTTCAATCTTTATTGCTATAAAAAGATAGCCTGCTTGAATTTCATAAAGACATTTAGTGGCACACCACTTAGGCTTCCAGGGCAGAATGAACTCATCTTTGGTCAATATCTGTATTAAATGACAGTTGTGCTTGAAAGCTCAGCCCTTACTAGAGCAAAATTATTAGCCATCGGGAAGGGACTGCTAACAGGACCACTCATAAGTTCTTATCTAGACTGAGATAGAGATTCAGGATTTATTCCCTAATGACTCTGAACAGATCCTGGTGCCTATAGCAGTGGGAGGGCAGCAGGCTAGGCAGTGAGAAAGCTGGTAGATGTCCTTGGCCAACTGTTTTCCAAAATAAACTCAGAGATGTTCTGTTATAAATACCTTCTGCTTGTAGAGGATAAGATAGTCTTCTGCTCCCAATTCCTTAAGTTAAACTGAAGAAAATAGAGAACCACTGTCAAAAAAGAAAGTTTCTGGCATTTAACATCTTCTTCCCCTGTCTTCACTCTCTGCCTATTGCTTTTACATTATTGAAATAAACTGGCCAGTCAAAGAGAGTCTCCCCACTCTCCAAACCTCGAAACTCTGAAAAGAGTCACCTAAGTTTTTATGTAGATAAAAACTCTTCTCCTCTAAGTCTTTCTTGAACAGACTCTGATTAGGCTTTTCTTTTCTCTGCTGTACTCAAGCTCCTGTTAGCAAGACTCTGATAAACTTCCACATTGGCAAATCCAGTCACTAAGTGTCAGTCCTCATTACACTTTATCTGTTTGTTGATCACATTCCTTTATTTGGAACACTTCCTTCACTTGTCCTCCAAGACCTCGCTTTCTTTGGCTTTTTCTTCTGCATCACCGGCTGCTCCTTCTTAGCCTCGTTACCTTGGCACAGCTCCTCTTCTGACCTTGAAACACTGGAGTGTCCCAAGACTTTGATCTCAGACTTCTCCTCTTCAGTTTCTATGCTTACCCTCTGGGGTATTTCATCCAATCTCATGACCTTTATAAACCACCTAAACACTAACAATTCCTGAATACATATCTTGGGCAGAGATCTCACCCCTGAATTCCACACTAACATATCTAGCTGCTTTCTTGACCTTTCTGCTTAATTGTCTGATTGACACTTCAAGAGCAACATGTCCAAAACCAGTTCCTTAATTCACTCCCCTGTGTACACCCTCCATTTTTCCTCTCCCAGATTTTTTCATCTGAATAAAGTCAACTCCATTCTTCTACTTGTTCAAGAGAAGAAACATGGGGTCATCTTTGACTCCCCTCTTTCTTTTTCTGTTCTTCCAGCTCCACTTTTGAAAGATATCCAACTCTACTGTTCCATTACCATCATTTCCTGGTAGGATTATTGCTCTCCCACCATTTCTCTCCCTAACCTTTGCATGTACTCTATATACACACTCACTCTAGTCTCTAAAGTAGCCTAAGGGAGCTTGCTAAAGCTGAAGTTCCGTTATGCAGAGCTATATGTGAAGTGAAGCATATTCTTCTAATATTTCACAGTTCTTTCCTCCCTGTCCCGCCTGTAGGAGCCCCAAGCCTGTGTGCTGTGCACTTGTGTCGTGGCTAAACATTAGTGTTGAGGAAGGGTCTTCCTTCCTTGGGTCAGTCACTTTTGGGGGCTCGGCTGTTGCCCCAGGGGGTGCTCTGAGGTGCAGGGTCGCTGTGGGGGGCGGTGGTTACTCTGCTTTCATCTCCGAGGGGCGGTCTCGGGTGGGGAGCCCTGAGCCCCCGCCTCCCCTAGCTCAGGGCTTCCCGCGGGGTCCTCCTCTGGCTGCTCTGGAGACTGTCTCCGTAGTCTCAGTTTTCGGCAGTTTGTCTGTGATGTGTCTGGGTGTGATTTTCCTTTGTGTTTCGTATTGCGGAGAACCGGCGCTAGGTTTATGGAAGTTGTCAGTTTATGCCTTTCACCAGATTTGGGTAGACTTGAGCTGTTAGTTTTCCAGCTGTTTTCCCTGCCCCTCCTTGCCTGGGTCTCAGGCGTGCTCTTGCGGCACCTTTATTGCACCCTTTTCTGACTCTGCTGTGTTCAAGGCGTCCCTCTTGTCCCACCGTCATGCTGCCACCTCTCTCCTCAGCTTCGGCTCCCTCCTCAGTCCCTGCTGTTTCCCTTCCCAGGATTTCCACCTGATGGTTCTGTGTAGGTTTCCTTTCTCTGTGAGATGTCCTCTCTTCATTCATTACGAGTATGTTTTCTTTTTGGCTCTGAGAGCATGGTTACAGTAGCTGAGTTGAAATCTCTATATGTTCATTCCATCCCTAGAGACATCTCCAGGTTGGTCTTTGCTGGCCATCTTTTGTTTTTCTTCTTGGATATAGGTTATAGTTTCCTGTTTCTAATTTTTTTTTACGTTAAGCAGGTGTGGGTTTTTTTTTTAGTCTTGGTTGCTGCGCGGCTTCTCTTAGTTGTGGAGAGCGGGGGTTCTCTCTAGTTGTGGTGCTTGGGCTTCTCATTGCGGTGGCTTCCCTTGTTGCGGAGCACGGGCTCTGAGGCACATGGACTTCTGTAGTTGCAGCACACAGACTTAGATGACTTGTGGCATGTGGGATCTTCCCGGACCAGGGATCGAACCTGTCTCCTGCATTGGCAGGTGGATTCTTTACCACTAAGTCACTAGGGAAGCCCTCCTTTTTCAAATTTGAATAATTATGGACTGTGACCCAGACATTGTGGATGGTGTGTTGCAGACACTCTGGATTCTGTTGCATTCTCTGCAGAGTGTTGGTTTTACAGGGAAGGGTGCATTTTAGGGCGGTGACCTTGTCTGGGCTGGAGCTCTGGCTCTGTGTGCCCTGTAGTGGGCTGCAGTGCAGGCTGTGTGCTGTATTCTGGTGGGGACGGGGTCCTGGGGTCTGTGGGGCAGGGTTCATGTGAGGCTGTCCTCCCCCTTCCTGTCTCCGCTCACTTCCCAGCGGCTGCATTCACCCAGGATCAAAGCTGGGGCAGGACCCAGTGGTCTCTCCTGCCCTGCGCTGAGGGAGAGTCACTTGCAGACAGGGCTGCGGGAGGCTTGGCCTGAGGATGGCTGCACAGATGTTAGCAGGAACGGACTCTGACTGGCCTCCCTAAGCCAAGGAGTCCCTAGGCCCCCTGGAAATCATATGCAGAGAGCATGGTGTGCTGGCCTTTCACCAGCTGACCAGCTTCTGTGTTGAGGTGCCAGTATGGGAGCATATGTTTGTGAGCACCTGTTTGCCCCTGGGCACTGCTGACAGTAAAGCGTCTGCCCCTGGTAGCTCAGAGAGTAAAGCGTCTGCCTACAGTGTGGGAGGCCCCTCAGTCCCTGGGTCCAGAAGATCCTCTGGAGAAGGAAATCGCGCCCCACTCCATTACTCTTGCCTGGAAAATCCCATGGACGGAGGAGCGTGGTAGGCTACAGCCCATGGGGTCGCAAAGAGTCGGACACGACTGAGTGACATCACTTTCACTTTCACTTTCTGCTCACAACCTTCCCTTTGTTTTCCATTTCCTTCCAAACAAAATCTTTAGTCTTCTTTATGACCTACAAGGCCCCACATGGTCAAGTCCTGGGAACTCCTGGCTTCATCTCCTACCATGCTCCCCTGCTCACTCCTCTTCAGACCCACTGCCTTCCTTGTGTTTCCCTAATTCCCTGGACACATTTCTGCCCCACAGCCCTTTCCTTTGGTGCTTTCTGTGCTGGGATCTTCTCCCACCCATGACTCTCTTTCACTTCATTCAGATTTCTGCTAAAATGTCACTTACTCCAAACACTTGATATAAAATCCCACAGACTCACCTTATTTCCTTACTCTCCATCCTAAAGCAGGGTGACTATTTTAGCTTAATTCTTTGCATTTATCATCACCTGACTAATATGATTAGTTTCCTTCTATCTCCCTTCACTAGGATACGAACTCCATGAAAGCAAGGATTTGGGCCTCTTTATCCTTCACTTCGTGGCCTCCCAGGCGGCTCAGCGGTGAAAGAATCTGCCTGCCAGTGTGGGGGACATGGGTTTCATCCTTGGATCGGAAAGACCCCTGGAGAGGGAAATGGCAACCCACTTTAGTATTCCTGGCTGGAAAATCCCATGGACAGAGCAGCCTGGAGGCTGCAATCCATGGAATCCCAAAGAGTTGGACATGACTTAGTGACTAAATAGTAACAACAACATCCTCCATTTTTTCCTCAACATTTAGAACAGTGCTTTGCATGAAATAGGTATTGTCACATAAGTGCCACCTAGGACAGTTACTCATATCTACAACCTGTGCTTTAGGAGATTGAAACTAGGACTAGTTGGGATACTTTACAAAAATAGTTCTATAACACTCAAATTTGTCTCTAGAATAATTCTGCAAAATGAGTGTGAATTCTTGGCCAAGACTTTTATTGTGGGTGTTACTTCTATTAAGACATAAAAAATGGCTTTGGTAGTATATTCATTAGGGTTATCCAAAAAACCAGATCCAACAGATTTGTGTGTGTGTGTGTGTGTGTGTGGAGAGAGAGAGATTTATTTTAAGGAATTGGCTCATATGATTGCGGAGGCTTGGCAAAGTAGGCTGGAAACTGAGGGAAGAGTTGTAGTTTGTGTTTCAAGGCAGTCTGCTGGCACAATTTTTTCTTTCTCAGGAGAGATCAGGCTTTGTTTTATTAAGGCTTGATTTTTTGTTGAGGCCCTCCCACATGACAGAGGGCAATGCGCTTTACTCAAAGTCCACCAGCTTTATTGTTAATCCCACACCCAGACACACACACGCACAAAACTTTCACAGAAATATTTGACCAAAATCTAGGCCCAGCAAGTTGACATCACAGGTCTGTAAAATTAGACCTCAGAGGTAAGTTATTCCATATATATCCATATATATTTATTGGCTTTGCCTCCTTTGTCTCTTCAATTGTCTATAAGCTCCCTGGGCACATTGATTTTCAGGAGAGCAGGTGATTGATAGATGAATACAGCTCTCTTAACAGATTGACACCAGAAGCTCCAATTTCATATTTCTACTTGTTCACTTGGATCCCTGATAAATTGTAATTCAGGGATCAGCTGAGGTCATCCTGCCCTTTCAAATTTAAATAAAATTGGTCTAAGTCTCTTTGTTATGCCCTGTGGAAAGACTAATGCTTTCCCTGGTATTTTCACGAAGGTCTTAAAGCTCACATTTCTATGGATGTATCTGCTCTGAGTTCTCACTTCTGCTAACCTCTCAGTATCATTTTTGTCTGGCCCCCATCCTCGCCTTTTCTCCACTTTTCTCTGCTAAGTGCTGACCCAGATGTGGATAATAGCCCCATTTCCTTCTTGAAAAAAGCACATAGATGGGGTACTAGTCTTTATCAAAGATTTGGGGAAAGGGTGGCTAAACCCCAACAAGGCAAGCAACTTTAAATTTACACAGTTCTAACATAGATTTTTCCTCTTTTATCTCCTACCCTCATCTTTGCTTCCTTCCGTTCTCTGCTTTCTCTCACCACCAAATTTCTATTATTTCTTATTCAGAGTAGTTTAGTCTTATAGATCACACCCTCAGGGGGTCATATCTTCTTTCTGAGAGTGATCTTTCAGTGTGTAGTCTTTTAAGTCAACAACAGCAACACTGCCTAAAGGGTCTGGTGCCAGCTGTTAAACTAGTTTTTCCATCTATATTTGAAAAGGTGACATGGAAAGTTCCAAATTCAAATCTACTTCTGTCTCTGAACTTGGATCTTCATGCACCAAAATACTAAAGACTTCCTGCAGGTTTTTTTTTGCAATTTCATCCTTCTCCTGATTCTGTAATAAGCATTCCCTTTTAAAAATTGAATGTGCTTTGCAAAATTCTACCTTTATATTCTTATAAGCAGATCATGGTGTGGACTCTTTGTAAGCTGAGAAGTGAAGCGTCTGCCTGCAATGCAGGAGACCTGGGTTTGATCCCTGGGTCAGGAAGATCCGCTGGAGAAGGAAATGACAACCCACTCCAGCCCTCTTGCCTGGAAAATTCCATGGATGGAGAAGCCTAATAGGCTACAGTCCATGGTGTCACAAAGAGTCGGAGATGACTGAGCAACTTCACTTTTCAAGCTGAGAAGTAGTTAATGTATCTGAGCTGATTTGTAGACAGACTTATTATAATTATTACCTATTCTACTGTATTAGTTCTCTGCTTACATTATTTAAATCATTCTATATCCAGAATACTAGAAACCAGACTCTCAGTATTGAATTAGAAAATTTCAGAAACATCAGATTATAAAGTAAAGATGCTTGAATTTAAACATGCCTCAGTAAGTGGTCACTGTTTGGGTACCTCCAGCAGTATCACTAGCAATTGTTTATCAGTAAATCCCAAGACCTTAGTCTAATAGTTGCTCAAAATAGCTCTTTCTCATTAGAGTAAAAAGTGCATTGTGTAAAGTTAAAAATAGTGGAACATCTAGATCCAGGTGGAACTTTCAGTTCCTCAGAGAATCCATTCCCTTTATTTCAGCAACAACAACAACAACAACAACAAAGCATTTAAGTGTCTGTGCACCAAACACTGTGCTAAGATATCTATGAATTAAATAATGCAGTTGTCATCACCGCCCCACAAGGTACCTATTTTTATCTATATTTCAGATAAGAAAATACTGAGGTTTGAGAAAGTTTAGTAACTTGTCCAAGATCATGAGATGCTGTCACCCTCAGGTGTATCAGAGTAGCATGGTACACCTAAACCAGGTAATGGGGGCTAGTTTAATGAAGGATCTGCTTGTTGAGGTGTGGGCAGGGACAGGCAGAATCAGCGATGGGAAAGATGACCAAGGCCTCCAAGGCCAAGAGCAGGGAGCACTTCCTGCAACCAGGAGAGACCCACAGCCACAGGAGAGGGGGTACCCAATAGACGCTGCTGTCATCTTCGGGAGAGGAAAGCAGATACTGCCACAGTGAGGCCCAAAAGGACGAAGACTGACAGAATATACTCTTTGAACTCTTCAAGCCCTCTGATCTGCTAGTCACTAGCAGATAGTGCATCCTTTTGTCCAAACTCAGCCCTAAGGGCAAAGGCACCTGTGAGGTACAGTCCATAAAGATGAAACTTTTTTAAGAGTAGAAATGTAATGAATGTAAACCCCTCTTCCTCTTGGATTGTGCATCACGACTTTCCCAACACATGATCTAAAAATCCCCAGGTTGTACTGTTGAGAGAAGGTCTACAGCTTTGTCACCAACGCAACAGAGCTTTCATCAGGCTGTGTGTGATTTGGAGTGCAACTCTCTAACAGTAACAGCTGATGAGAGTAGACAGCAGTCATCCTGTAAGCTCTCGATAACCTGTGTTTCGGTAACACAGAAGCACTAGGAGACTGTGTTATGTTCTTTAAACTGAATGCTGCGTCCCCACATTCATGCTTGGAAATCTTAACCTCCAGTGTGATGATAATCAGAGGTGGGGCCTTTGGGAGGTAAGTAGCTATGAGGGTGAAGTCCTTACGAATAGGGTTAATAACCTTATGAAAAGACAGGAGAGAGCGTGCTTCTTCTATAAGAAATTGGCCGTCTGAAACCCAGGAGAGGGCTCTCACTAGAATTTGTCCAAGCTGGCACAGTTATCTAAGACTTCTAGCCTGCAGATAACTGTGAAATCCCAGCCTGGCATGCTTCTGTACAGAGGCCTGTGGTCAGCAGCATAAATGCCCCCTAAAGATGCCCACACCTTACTCCCAAACGTGTGAATGTTTCTTACATGGTAATAGGGACTCAGCAGGTATGATTAGTGTTAAGGACCTGGAGGTGTGGAGATTAGTCCGAGTTATCCAGGTGAGGCCAATGTACTTGACCAAGTCTTTAAAAGCAGAGAACCATGCCCAGCTGTGGGAAACCAGAGAAACAGCAGTAAGAGGGTGTCTTGAATCACTCTTGCTGCTTTGAAAAATGGAGGAAGGAGGCCAGAAGCTGAGGAACGTGGGAAGACACTGGAAAAGGTAAGATAAGAAATGCTATTCCGGAGCCTCCTCTTGCCAGCACCTTGATTTTAGCCCAGTGACAATTATATCGGATTTATGGTCTACAGAACTGTGAGATAGTTAAGTTTGTACTGTTTTAAGTGACTATGGTTGTTTGTTAGGCCAGAAATAGAAAAGTAATACAAGGCCCTTCATCTTTTTGTTTTGGGTTAGGAAATAAGCCTCTTGGTACATACATTTCTGGATGTGTGATGACTGATGCCAAGGTATTCAAAAGCCCATGTTAATCTTTAAGCATTGACTGGAAATATTCAAATTCTAGGGTAGAAGCTGTTTTCAATTGCATACCAGCATCACTTGAGAGTAGGTTGATGATTCACACTGTTGTTGTTGTTGTTGTTGTTTTTAATATCGGCCTCATCATTAGAAAATGTTTCATTTTGTGTGTAAGACAATCAGGGAGGGTAGTCTTTGAGAAATGGTCCCAGAACTAATAGCCTAACTCCTGGCCAATGATAAATAGAAGAACCAAACTCCAAAAAACCGCCAACTGAACCTGAAGGTCATTGATATACAGCACATCATTTGAGCACCAAAGTCATTGCTGGATTGCACACGCTCATGTCTATGAGTGCTCAACCTGTGTTCACCGTAGAGGTAATCATCTGATGAATGTGTGCGCTTAGTCACTCAGTCGTGTCTGACTCTTGGCGGCTCCATGGACTGTAGCCCACCAGGCTCCTTTGTCCATGGAATTCTCTAGGCAAGAATACTGGAGTGGGTTGCCATTTCCTTCTTCAGGGAATCTTCCTGACTGAAGGATCCAACCCGGGTCTCCTGCATTGCAGGCGGTCTCTCACAATGCGGGCTGATTCTTTACCACTGAACCACCAGGGAAGCCAATAAAACGCTGCTGCTGCTTAGTCGCTTCAGTCGTGTCCAACTCTGTGACCCCATAGACGGCAGCCCACCACGCTCCCCGGTCCCTGGGAGTCTCCAGGCAAGAACACTGGAGTGGGTTGCCATTTCCTTCTCCAATGCATGAAAGTGAAAAGTGAAAGTGAAGTCGCTCAGTTGTGTCCAACTCTTCGCGACCCCATGGACTGCAGCCTACCAGTCTCCGCTGTCCATGGGATTTTCCAGGCAAGAGTACTGGAGTGGGGTGCCATTGCCTACTCTGAATAAAACGCTAGTGCTCCTCAGATACCAGAATATTCTAATTGCTTTATGGAGCCACATGGGAAGTGTAAATTGAGCTGTTTAAGCCTAAGACACCAGTGTCTGAGAGGTAAAACAGGTAAGAGGTTTGGGAAGGCCCGAATTATCCAGGTATGAACCTCAACTTTTCTTGTTTCAATGTACACATGAATGTAACCCTCAGACCTTCCAGTATACTGAAGGTAGGAGCCAAGAGAAGCTCATTCTGGTGTTGCAGCTACTACAGGATCTCCAAAGCACAATTCACACCAGAAAACAAAGCTCATTTCCAGATTCTTCCCTCCTTTTTGCAGGTGACACCACCTGAAAGGATGACAGTCTGCTTTGATATTAAGCTCGCTTTGTTGTTTTTGCTTCAGACATGATTTCTGAGTTTGAAGTTCAAGGGTTTTAGATGAAAAGAATTTTCAAGTTCATTAAGGGGTAGAGTGGGGGGTGGAGGGAGGGTTACTACACAGGAACACCTGTTTCCAATCTAATAGTGACTGCATGCTGAGGGGCTGATTAGACAAAGGCCAGGGAAAGAAAACAAAAAAATTGGCTGTAGTGGGATGGGGGAATCCAAGTTTCACTGTGGTTGACAACTGTTTGTTTTAGGTTTGTAATCAGTTTCCCAAGGGAGAAAGGAGAAATGTTTTACTCTTCCCCCAAGATTGTTGTAGACCCATCAGGGCCAAGGGGGATCCTGCAGAGAAACAGCAAGGACACACAGTGTCACTCTGGACCTTTGTATCTGGCTCTTCTTCTGTATCCTTTATCATATCCTTTAATATAAACCCGTAAATGTAAGCAAGTGTTTCCCTGAGTTCCGCGAATCATTATAGCAAATGATTGAATCTGAGAATGAAGTGGTGAGGATCACCCATTTGTAGGTGAGTTTAATAGTATGCAGGCTCCCAGGTGGTGCAGTGGTAAGGAATCCACCTGGAATTCAGGAATGCCCAGATTCGATCCCTGGGTTGGGAAGATCCCCTGGAGAAGGAAATGGCAATCCACTCCAGTATTCTTGCCTGGAGATTTCATGGACAGAGGAGCCTGGCAGGCTACAGTCCATGGGGTTGCAAAAGAATTGGACATGATTTAGTGACCAAACAACAATCTAAATGGAATCACACAAAGTAAACCTGTTAAGGTGGGCTTTTTGCCATTAGCATGGTGATCTTGATGTCCATCTAGGTTTTTGCACATATCAGTAGTTCACGCCTTATTACTGAGTAGCGTGCCATTGTATGGATCTAACATTTTGTTTGACTGTTACCTGTTGAAATTGTATTCTGAGTTATTACCATTTGGGGGCTATTAAAGATAATGTTTTGAACACTGATGTACAGGCTTTTTTGCATGAAATAAGTTTTTGTTAATCTGGGATAAATGCCAAGAGTGTTATTGCTGCGAAATTTACTCTTTGATTCAATTCAATGTCTAAATCACAAAAACACAGAATTAAAAAAAAAACAACACTTTGGTTTCTGCTAAAAGATATGATTACTTAATTTGTTTTTACAAACAAGTTTTTCTCCAGGTTTATTGAGGTATATTTCACAAGTGAAATAAGGTTTTTAAAGTGTACAAGATAAGGAATTGATGTATCTGATAAATGTATACACTGTGAAAGAATTTCACCATCAGGTCAATTAATATATCCCTCAATACACATATTTACTTTGTTGAAAATATTTAAGTTCTACTCTTAGCGAAGTTCAATTATATAATACAGCGTTAGTGACTGTAGTCACCATGTGATACATTACACCCTCAGACCTTATTTATTTTATAGCTATATAACTGAAAACTTGTACCCATTTGCAAACCTCTACCTATTTCTCCCATCCACCAACCCCTGGAAAGCACTTTTATACTGTAAACTTGAGTTTGACTTTCTTTTCAGATTTCACATAAATGTGACACCATTTGGCATTCTTTGCCTGGTCTATTTCACTCTGTGTAATACCCACCAGCTTTGTCTATGATGTCACAAATGAGAGGATTTCTTTTTATAACTGAATAATATTCAACTATTATATATGTAAATATGTGTATATTCATATATATGTATATACACTTACATACATACGTGTGTGCCACATTTTCTTGATTCATTTATCAGTTGTCATGCACTACGGTTGTTTCCATATCTCGTCTATTGTGAATAATGCTGCTGTGAACATGGATGTGCAGATAGGTTTTTGAGATGATTTCGCTTCCTTGGGATATATACCCAGAAATGGAATTGCTGGGATCATATAGTAGTTCTAAATAAAAATTCTTCAGGAAACTCCATACTGTTTTCCATAATGACTGTACTAGTTTACATTCCTACCAACAGTGTACAAGGGCTTCCTTTTCTCTACAGCCTTGCTTTATCATTTTTTGATAATTGACAGCCTAACAGGTATAAGGGGATGTCACCTTGGTTTTATTCTGCATTTCCCTGATAATTAGCAATGTTGAGCACTTTTTCATGTACCTATTGGCTACCTATATGTTTTCTTTAGAAAAATGTCTATTCAGATCCTCTGTCCATTTTTAAATTGAATTACTTGACTTTTTGCTATTGAACTGCATTCCTTATACATTCTGGATATTAACTCCTTATCAGATATGTGGTTTGAATTTTTTACTGAGGTATAATTGCTTTACAATATTGTGCTTGTCTCTGCTGTACAACGAAATGAATCAGCTATATGTATACAAATATCCCCTCCCTCTTGGGTCTCCGTCTTACCCCATCCCCCATGCTACTCATCGGGGTCACCACAGAGCATTGAGTAGAGTTTCCTGTGCCTACAGCATATTCCCACTAGTGTGTGTTTTAACTATTATGTACCAATCACAATATCCCCATTCATCCCCCTTCTCCCCCAACCTGTGTCCACATATCTGTTCTGTCTGCATCTCTCTTCCTGCCCTGCAAATAAATTTATCTGTACCATTTTTTAGATTCCACATATATGTGCTAATATGATTTTTGGTTTTTTCTTTCTGACTTACTCCACACTGTATCACAGTCTTTAGGTCCATCCACTCTCTACAGAAGACCCAATTTCATTCCTTTTAATGTGGAGAGGGCAATGGCACTCCACTCCAGTACTCTTGCCTGGAAAATCCCGTGGGCAGAGGAGCCTGGTGGGCTGCAGTCCATGGGGTTGTGAAGATTCTGACACAACTGAGTGACTTCACTTTCACTTTTCACTTTCATGCATTGGAGAAGGAAATGGCAACCACTCCAATGTTCTTGCCTGGAGAATCCAAGGGATGGCGGAGCCTGGTGGGCTGCCATTTATGGGGTCGCACAGAGTTGGACACAACTGAAGCGACTTAGCAGCAGCAATGTTCCATTGTGTATACATACCACATCTTTATACATTCATCTGTCAATGGACATTTAGATTGCTTCTATGTCCTGGCTATTGTAAGTACTCCTGCAATGAACATTGGGGTGCATGTGTCTTTTTGAATTAAGATTTTCTTTGCCTATCAATGGCAACCCACTCCAGTACTCTTGCCTGGAAAATCCATGGATGAAGGAGCCTGGTAGGCTGCAGTCCATGGGGTCGCTAAGAGTTGGGCATGACTGAGCGACTTTACTTTCACTTTTCACTTTCATGCATTGGAGAAGGAAATGGCAACCCACTCCAGCGTTCTTGCCTGGAGAATCCCAGGGACAGGAGAGCTTGGTGGGCTGCCGTCTACGGGGTCGCACAGAGTCAGACACGACTGAAGCAACTTAGCAGCAGCAGCATATACCCAGTAGAGGAATTGCTGTGTCATATGTTATTTCTATTTTTAGTTATTTTTAAGGAACCTCCATACCGTTCTCCATAGAGTCTGTCAGTTTACTTTCCTACCAACAGTGCAAGAGGGTCCCCTTTTCTCCATACACTCTCCAGTATTTATTGTTTGTAGATTTTTAATGATGGCCATTCTGACCATGCAAGGTGATACCTCTTTGTAGTTTTTTTTAAATTAATATAATTGGAGGCTAATTACTTTACAATATTGTAGTGGTTTTTGCCAAACATTGACATGAATCAGCCATGGGTGCACATGTGTTCCCCATCCAGAGCTCCCCACCCACCTCCCTCCCCATCCTATCCCCCAGGATCATCCCAGTGCACCAGCCCTGAGCACTCTGTCTCATGCATCAAACCGGACCAACGATCTGCTTCACATGTGATAATATACTTGTTTCAATGCTACCCCCTCAGATCATCCCACCCTCGCCTTCTCCTACAAAATCCAAGACAGTTCTCTACATCTGTGTCTCTCTTGCTGTCTCACATATAGGGTCATTGTTACCATCTTTCTAAATTCCATATTGCATTTCTCTAACGATTAATGATGTTGAGCATCTTTGTATGAGTTTGTTGACCATCTGTATATGTCTTCTTTGGAGAAATGTCTATTTAGGTCTTCTGCCCATTTTTCATTGGGTTGGTTTTTTTTTTTTTTTTTAATTCGTTTGCATGCGCTTGTTTGTATTTGTATTATTTTGGAGGTTAATCTTTATTATTTGCTTTGTTTGCAAATGTTTTCTCCCATTCTGAGGGTTGTCTTTTTCTTTTATGGGTTCTTTTGCTGTGTGAAAGCTTTTAGGTATAATTAGGTCCATTTGTTTATTTCTGTTTTTATTTTATTTAGAAGGTGGGTCAAAAAAGATTGTGATGCAATTTATGTCAAAAAGTGTTCTTACTGTGTTTTCCTCTAAGAGTTTTACAGTGTCTGGTCTTACATTCAGGTCTTTAACCCATTTTGAATTTATTTTTGTGTATGGTGTTAGGGAGTTTTCTAATTTCATTGTTTTACCTTAGCTGTCCAATAACCCGTATTGAAAAGCTGTCCTTTCTCCATTATATATTCTCACCTTCTCTGTTATAGATTAGTTGGTCATATGCGTGTAGGTTTATCTCTGGGTTTGCTATTGGAAATACTTTCTTCCATTTCTTGGTTGTCTATTCATTTTGTTGATGGTTTCCTTTGCTGGGCAGAAACTTTGAAATCTGATGTAGTCCTACTTTGGTTATTTTGCTTTTGTGGACTTTGCTTTTTGTTTTACTTCTGGCTGTGCTGGGTTTCTTTTGTGGTGCGAGGGCTTCTCGTTGAGTGTTGTTGAGGAGCGCAGGCTCTGGACACATGGGCGTCAGTTGTTGTGGCACACAAGCTTCAGTAGTGGTAGCTTGCTGGCTCGGGAGTTGCAGCTCCTGGGCTCTAGGATGTGAGCTCATTTGTAGCTGTGGCACATGGGCTCAGTTGCTCTGCAGCACATGGAATATTCTTGAACTAGGGATTGAATCTGTGCACCCTGCATTGGCAGGTGGATTCTTACCAACTGCGCCACTAAGGAAGCCCTGACCATCTATACATGCGTTTATTTCTGGGCTCTCTATTCTATTCCGTTGGTCTGTGTGTCAGTTTTTATGCCAGTACTATGCTGTTGTGATCCCTATGTATGTGTTAGTCACTCAGTTGTGTCTGACTCTTTGCAACTCTGTGGACTGTTACCCACCAGGTTCCTCTGTCCATAGGATTCTCCAGGCCAGAGAACTGTGTAGCCATTCCCTTCTCCAGAGGATCTTCTCGACCCAGGGATGGAACCCAGGTCTCCCACATTACAGGCAAATTCTTTACCATCTGAGTCACTATCACTGTAGCTTTGTAAAGTAGAAATCAAGGTGTGATACCTTTGGCTTTGTTCCTCATTCTCAGTATTCCTCCAGCTATTTTGATTGTTTTGTAATTCCATACAAGTTTTAGAATTGTTTTATTTCTGTGAAGAATACCAATGGAATTTGGATAGGAATTGCACTGAATCTGTAGGTGGCTTTGAGTATATGGACATTTTAGCACTATTAATTATTCCACTCCACCAGCACAGAACATCTTTTCATTTACTTTTGTCTTCTTCAATTTCTTTTATCATTTATAATTTTTATAGCACAGATATTTCACCTCTTTGGTTAAATTTATTCATAGGTATTGTTTTTGATGCTACTGTAAATGGGATTGTTTTCTTCTCTGTTTGGTGGTGGTATATAGAAATGCAAGTGATGTTAAATTGATTTGGTATTCAGCAATTTTATTAAATTTATTAGTTCTGACAGCTTTTTTTGGTGTTGTCTTTTGAGTTTTCTGATTCAATGTCATGTAATCTGCAAACAGAGACAATTTTACTTTTTATTTTCCCATTTGAGTGCCTTTTATTTTCTTATCTTGCCTAGTTGCTCTGGCTGAGACTCCCAGTACAATATCAAAGAAAAGTGATTAGAGCGGTTACCTTGATCTTATTCCTTGTCTTGAAAGTTTTCAGCATTTTATCATTAAGTATAATGTTAGCCATGGATTTATATATGGCCTTTACTATGTTGTAGTAAGTTCCTCTATACCCAGTGTATTGAGAGTTTTTACCATCAATGAATGTTAAATTTTGTCAAATGCTTTTTCTGCATCTATTGAGAAGATTATGACTCTTATCCTTAGTTATGTTGATATGATGTATCACATTTATTGATTTTCAGATGTTGAGTCACCCTTGCATTCTCTGGAATAAATCATGGTGTATGATTCTTTCAATGTATTGTTGAATTCAGTTCACCAATATTGGTTGAGGGGTTTTGCATGGTCAAATATGACCAGAGCTTCCACTTCCTAAGTTAGGAATAGGTGTGCGTGATACATCTAGGGTAGGTATGCTTAAATTTAAAGTACTGATTATTTTTTTAAAATTATGCCTGACACTTTTTACATTTGTCCTACGGTCAAGTTAGCAATGATATTTGTTTTAAAATCATGCACCACTGTAAAAAAAGTTACAGTAAGATGCTTTTTAGCTTTCCCTTTCACAATTTTTGCTATATATGTGAAACTAGCTCTTTAAAACAACTCAGTTTAAACGTAATTTATCAAGCTCTAAATGACTACTATAAACTGGATAACATTATTGCTTGTCATGAGTAAAAGATAAATGCAAGTAAAAATGGTTGTTAAATTCCAGCTGGTTACAATTACTTCCCAATTTTTTTTTTGTTGGAGATATTATCAGTACCAGAAAGATTTTAAAGATTTAATAACACCAAACTGAGACTTGGTGAAAATTAAAAGATGTTTGAATATTAAGGAAACTGGAAAAGAATAGAAAAAACGTTTCCTTATAATAGTTCAACATGTACGTAATGTGGTTGCTGTGGCACCACCTAAAACCATCAGAAGTACCAAACAGCTGTGAAGCAACTAATATTGCACATCTTCCTCCACTAAGATTCACGTAGAAAACCTGACTTATGAGAAGATTTAGCTATGGAATAGGAGTAAAAAAAAAAAGATTCTTTATTTCACTAAAAGCTAACCTAGAAAACATCTTTGGGATCATCCCAGTTGATCTGTTTTGCAGTATTTCTGCAAATAACATTTGTAGTGTGTATCCCTTGATCCGTTGACCTATATCTTACCACACCATCTGCCTTCTACTCTTCAAAGCTAAGTTCATCCTCCTTTGCAAAACTTCTTTGGCTCAATAAGGGCTCTAGGCACCCAGCCTGGAGCATCATCCTGGGGGTGGCGAGCAAAGCCTGAGACGTGCACTAGGTTATGCTCTCAGGATCACACATCAGCAGGAACACACCTTGACCTCAAAGGTGAGAAGAGATTCAAACCCAGGCAGTCCTTCCCTACCACTGGCCAATGTGTCAAGCCAACAACCAGGTACTTGCAACATGAGAAAGATGGAAATCACAAGGCATCATGACAAGTGCAAAAACTTTCAAAGGTTTGAACAGCAGACTTTTTGTGAGAATTGATCACATTGTCATTGCCCTGCAGGGAAAGCTTGGCAGATTCACCTCATTCCTGATGAGCCCTGCAGTTGCTCCCCAAGGTACATTAACCAGGGCTGCAGGTAGCAATCACTTGAGGACTTTTAAATGCCCACAGCCAGCCTCATTCCTAAGTACTGTGTTTTAACTGGTATGTAGTAGTTGCAGATGTATTTACAAAGAGCTCCCCAAGTGGTTGTGAGGTGCAGTCAGGGTTGAGCGCCAAGAAGACCTCCTACTTAGCAGACAGTGTCCACCTGTGGAACTTGAGCATCAGTCAAGGACCCTGGACTGGATGAGGGATGGGAGGGTGAAGCAGGCACCTCCGGGGTTAGATGCCAAGACTGTGCTGGTGGTTGCAGCAGGCCAGCTGTGCTGTCTACCAGGAAATAGGCAGCCTAGACTTCTGGGCCAGAGGTGATCACTGTAATAACTGGTAAAATAACATTAGAAAGAAAATGGCTTTTAAAAATTCTCTTGGAAAGTTTAACTTGGGTTAATAAAGATCTATTTGTTTAACTTGAAGCATATTTATCTCTGCAGCTCACATCTCATGACTGGAGAAGAGTCCTCGGTTGACCTAGTTAGTACCATCCTTTCTTCCTTTTTTCAATGTGCCTAGTTTTTTGTGTGATTTTTGTTGTTGTTGTTTATTTTCTTTCTTCTTAAAGATATTTTAGCTGAAGTATAGTTGATTTACAATATGTGTTAGTATTAGGTGTACAGCAAAGAGATTCAGATAGATAGATATATATATCCTTTTTGAGACTTTTCTACATATGGGTTATTACCTACAGGTAGATTGTTTAATTGCCTGTTGCTTTAAGCTAAGGTTATATGTGGACTTTTGAAGGCAGGATGAAATCCATGTTATCTAGAAGCAGATACTTCTCCAGCTATACTCTGTGTAATTTCTCATTTTCAAATGGCTGGTTATATAAAGTGGTGCTACTCAAACAATATTTATGAATGAAACAGAGTAGGTAGAACATTGAATTTCAGCTGATTTCAAACATTTATTTAATAAAAAGAAGTATCATTTATTCAGAATGATAGATTAAAAATAAGTAAAATGACTTCATAGAATCACCCCCATCTTCCTTTGTTAAGCGCCAGCAGAGGCATCATAGTGTCTCATTTGAAATTCTGGCAGGATCTGCACATCCTCTCCTCCCACAGGTTAGAGCTCCATGTGCTGATTCTGAGTGACAGGAACAAATGTCATTCCAATCACCCTCTCTGCAGGAGGAGGACTCCTGGGTGTGATGCTGGTCTTCTCCCTTGCTGGGGTATTACGAAGCTTAATTAATGTTTGCAAAACACTTGGAGGACCTTCTATAGAAATCACTATGTAACTGCAAAAGATTACTGTGAGGGAAAATGCTAGTAAAATTTACTGGGAGAGGAAGGGAGTTTAATTGGTAAATCTTATGCTTTACTTTATGTCAGACAGAAGCAAATCGATTTTATAAGCACCCAGGAATAAAGGGAGTTATCAAGAATAGTGGTCTATAAATCCAAGGTATTAAGTGTCATGGCTCAGTTTAATTTTGTTTAAATTCATAATATTAGTACAAACCTAACCACCTCCATTAAAACCATTTGTTACAGAGATTAAGATCTGCTGTTTATTTGTTATCCGTCTCCTAAAAGAGCCCTTGTGTGTGAGGACCTTTAGTTTTCTGTGAAGCTGAACCAGGAAACACACCCCAACCACCAAGATCATAATTGGATTTACTTTGAGGTCTTCCCTTCTCCATATATCTTTTGAATGCCTGTCAGTGCTGCCTATTTGTGTTTGATTACTTCTCGGGAAACTTCAGCATCAGAAGCATTTTATTAGTTTTTGGGTTTTCTTTTGAAACAGAACATCTGAGCTGAACTTGTTTGTCTAGTAACAATTGCACAACCATATAACTCGTAGTGGTTTCTCTACCTCCTGCTCCCACCCCCACCCCCTGCCTAGTCCATCTTATGGTACGAGGTTAATCTTATCTATTGATTCTCATTTCAGGGCTTATGGATTAAGTAGAATAATAATTTGAGCTAATTCATAGAAACCAAGGTTTGCAAACCATTGTTACTGCGTGGCTCAGGGCTTGAATAGCCAGATGCTGAGCAGCCAAATTCAGAACTGTGCTTTCTCATGGGTCCAAAGCCAAGTCAGCTTATATCCCAACCTGCAGGAGCTGGAGTCTAGATCCCAAGGGCCATCCCTTGTCCAGGCTGTGGGACAACACCCCAACTGTTAAGAAAGCAGATGGGCTGCTGCGGCGATGCAGGATTTGCCAACATCTTTCTTTACCCAGGAAGAGGTGTTGATCCAAGACATTGCTAGAATGCATTGGAAGCGGTGACCAGGAATGAAATGGAGGGGATTGAAAAGATAAGATTCTCCAAGAGAACAGGCAAAAATATGGTAATGATTTTGTTAGGTCTCAGGTTTCGCTTTCATGCATTGGAGAAGGAAATGGCAACCCACTCCAGTGTTCTTGCCTGGAGAATCCCAGGGACAGAGGAGCCTGGTAGGAGGCCGTCTATGGGGTCGCACAGAGTTGGACACGACTGAAGCGACTTAGCAGCAGCAGGTATGAACAAGTCTCAAGGTAAGAGATAGGAACTAGAGACCTCTGGTCATCAAACTAAGGCATGACGCTTGGACTGGGATCCAGAGAACACAGGGATGACGTCAAAGATGAAAGTGTTGCCAAACTGAACTTCATTCTGCTTGCCTGCCTCATTGTGAAGCTGGTTTACTGACACCAGGTTATAGTGGAGGAAACTACAGTGTTTACTGCAGGTACCAAGCAAGGAGAATAGGCAGCTCATATTCAAAAGACCCAAGCTCTTTGATGGCCTTCAAGGAAGGGTTTTTAAAGGTAACCTTAGGGCTGAGGGGTACATGGTTTTCTTCTGATTGGTTGGTGGTTAAGCAACAGAGTGATATTCCAGGAATCTTGATAATCAACCTTCTGGTTCCAACCAGTCTGGGGTTTATGTTTGTGGTCAGCATGTAGCCACCATCCTCCACCTGGGCCACTGTCTTAGTTTCTCAGAACAACTCAAAGATATGAGTCAGATTGTTAGGTATATTCCTTGAGGAAAGCTAGGATTGTCTTCTTGCAGATCTAGTATAATTACTTCTCTTGAGAAAGAGGTTAATCATAAACTCTGTAGGGAGTTCAGTTTTAGAGGGGACACGGGCTTCCCCTGTGGCTTAGCTGATAAAGACTCCATCTGCAATGTGGGAGACCTGGGTTCAATCCCTGGGTTGGGAAGATCCCCTGGAGAAGGGAAATGTCACCCACTCCAGTATTCTGGCCTGGAGAATCCCATGGACTGTATAATTCATGGGGTTGCAAAGAGACACAACTGAGTGACTTTCACTTTCTGTTCAGTTTCAAAAGCAAGGAACAGGGGCCAGAGTTAAGTTTTTCTGAGAGGGCAAGTGGTGGCTTGTGTATACCATTGTTCTACAGCACTCATCTGATCAGGTCTCATTTCTGCTTACAAACCTTGAGTTCCTCTGTTCCCGGTGAATTTAGGTTCTTGATGTCTCATCACAGCAATAGTTCAGTGAGAGATAAAAGTTACAGGTAAGGATTTATTTAAAGAGAAACACACACCACAGGCATAGTGTGAGCCATCTCAGAAGGTGAGAGAGAGGCCTAAAATATGGTGTGGTTAATTGTTATGGGCTGAGTAATTTCACAGGCTAATTAGTGGGTGAATTATTCCAATTATTTTGGGAAGGGGTGGAGATTTCCAGGAATTGGGCCACCATCCATTTTATGGTCTTTGGTTGGCCTTGGAACCGTCATGGTGCTTGTGGGTGTGTCATTTAGCATGCTAATATATTTCAGTTAGTGTATAATGAGCTTCAAGGTCCACAGGAAGTCAAATCTTCCACTATCTTGAACCAAATTGGTTCCAAGCAGTTTTTGTCATGTCCTATGGATATGTCATTCTTTTAAAGGTTGAATCCTGCACCCTTCCCTCTTGACTATCTTCTTTATCTAATCCTTTTAAGGATTAGATAGGGTCTATCTAGATAGGATCTATCTTTATCCTTTTATCTAATTCAGTTCAGTTCAGTTGCTCAGTCGTGTCTCTTTGCAACCCCATGAATTGCAGCACACTAGGCCTCCCTGTCTATCACCATCTCCCCGAGTTCACTCAAACCCACGTCCATCGAGTCGGTGATGTCATCCAGCCATCTCATCCTCTGTCGTCCACTTCTCCTCCTGCCCCCAATCCCTCCCAGCATCAGTCTTTTCCAATGAGTCAACTCTTCACATGAGGTGGCCAAAGTACTGGAGTTTTAACTTTAGCATCAGTCCTTCCAAAGAACACCCAGGACTGATCTCCTTCAGAATGGACTGGTTGGATCCCTATTATCTTGATTATCTTCACCTTGATTATCCTCTACGGTACAATCAGGACTTCAGATTTGACAATCTGAGCTTTATCATGGCTTCCCAGGTGGTGCAGTGGTGAAAAATCTGTCTGCCAATGCGGGAGATGTGATTCAACCCCTGGGTCAAAAAGATTCCCTGCAGAAGGAAATGGCAACCAACTCCAGTGGTCTTGGGCTTCCCTCATAGCTCAGTTGATAAAGAAACCACCTGCAATGCAGGAGATCCTGGTTTGATTCCTGGGTCAGGAAGATCCCTGGAGAAAGGAAAGGCTACCCACTCCAGTATTCTGGCCTAGAGAATTCCGTAGGCTGTATAGTCCATGGGGTTGCAAAGAGTCAGGCATGACTGAGCGACTTTCACTTTCACCAGTGGTCTTGCCTGGAAAATTCCATAGACAGAAGAGCCTGATGGGCTACAGTCCATGGGGTCACAAAGAGTTGGACATGACTGAGTGCATACATGCACACACACGCACACGCACACGCACACACGCTACAAGACACAGCAGTGGTAGAGAAATCACCCCTCTATCCTTGTGATCCCTCTGTGCTCTGAGAAAAGACTCACTGAGGGACCAGCCTGACCTTGCTGTTCCCAGATAAGACCCACCTTCACCATTCCTCAGTGACTTGCCTGTTTTATAAAACCTTCAGTTTTCTCCCATTCTGAGACTGTCTTCATTAATGAACGTTCTCTCTATTGCAGTTGCCTGAATAAATCATTTCCTTAACTGCTGGATGCATTTTCTTTCACAAATCCAAACTCCTTAGCAGTTCCCAGAAGGCCCTTCAAAGTCCAAGTCCAGACTCCCCTTTTGCTACTCTTCCAACAAGTCCTAATCTCCAGCGCCATAGTCTACTTGCATCTGACTGTTAGCACCATGTTCTCCTGCATCAGAGTACTTACCACACTATTTTGGGCATACTGTGTTACAAGTCCTCCATTTACTTACCTTAAAATGGATGAAACACTATTAGACTCAGATATATAGTGGCTGATGAGAAACTACTCCATAAATGTTTGCTGGAAAAAAATCTGCCTGATTAATGATCACAGGTTTAAAGCGGACTGGCTATGACAGTAACCACCTCTGTGCTGTTTATGTGAGAATGAGCATTGTTGCTGCTCTGGTTTGATTGATGACTTCTCACCCAGATGAGAAGCCCTAATTAAATGTCAAAAGGGTCTAAATTGCAAAGCATGAATTGTCTTTTAATTAAAGGGAGGAAACAATTGAATTAAATGAGCTGATAATTATTAAAGTGACCATGCTGAATCTTGAGACTCATTCTCAGCTCTGGATTAGAGCTGGGGGGTGGGCGTTATAGTGTCAAAAGCAGGGTCACATGAAGGAAACCTTGGCCTACCTGAATGAGAGGGTCCTTCCCTACATTCTTGTCTCTTTTACCTTCTTTCTTTCTCCTTCACATTTTAGTTCCTTGCCAAATTATAGTCATTACCACAGAGGATATACTTTAAAAATTTCTTCCATTCTTATGTCCCATTAATATTTTTTGTGGCTTGTGCTTTTTCATAATGCACACAAAAGGCAAATTTGAGGTGACTACCTTAAACAATAACCAATATTACTTGTTGTGAGGCAAAAGTCACCCCCAAAATATATAACATATCCTAGGTTTCTAGCCTGCCAAGAAATCTGCTCCACCCTGACAGAGAAGAAAAATTCAAATAGGGCCCCTCCCTAGGGTCCTGACTACCTCTAGAGGTTTCTCCCCTTGATTATCTTCTTTGGATGTGGTAAAAGGCTGTGTTTGAAATTATCATTCAGGTCCTATCTAAAGCCAGGTAGCTAACAAGTCTGGGGAAGCAGTAAAGAGTCTGCCTACCAGTGTAGGAGACTTGGGTTTGATCCCTGGATTGGGAAGATTCCCTAAAAAAGGAAATGGTGACCCACTCCAATATTCTTGCCAGGGAAATCCCATGGAGAGAGGAACCTGTTGGCCCAGAGTCCAAGGGGTTGCAAAAAGTCAGAAATGACTTAGCAACTAAAACAACTAACAAGTCTCCATTTTAAGGCAAGGCAAGGAAAATGGAAACAAATTTTTCTGTTTTGGCCTCTATCCTCACACCTGGTATGCATTACGTATCTGCATTATGTGCTAACCAGACCTTCTTAGTAGTAGAAATATCGGCTTAACCACGAACATCAGTTTTTTCTCCTTCTGGGGCCAATACCTTAGGAGATAACATTCCTTTTTCAGTTCTGTAAGGGGTTAATGATGACCCACCACTCACATTGCATGAGCAGACATCTTTGAAATTGCTAATATATCATTCCCCTTCAGTTCAGTTCAGTTGCTCAGTCGTGTCTGACTCTCTGTGACCCCATGAACCGCAGCCTGCCAGACCTCCCTGTCCATCGCCAACTCCTGGAGTCCACCCAGACCTATGTCCATTAAGTCAGTGATGCCATCTGACCATCTCATCCTCTCTTGTCCCCTTCTCCTCCTGCCCTCTATCTTTCCCAGCATCAGGGTCTTTTTCAAATGAATCAGCTCTCTGCATGAGGGGGCCAAAGTATTGGAGTTTCAGCTTCAGCATCACTCCTTCCAATGGATCTCCTAATCTCCTTTTAGGATGGACTGGTTGGATCTCCTTGCAGTCCAAGGGACTCTCAAGAGTCCTCTCCAACACTACAGTTCAAAAGCATCAATTCTTTGGCATTCAGCTTTCTTCACAGTACAACTCTCACATCCATACATGACCACAGGAAAAACCATAGCCTTGACTAGATGGACCTTTGTTGGCAAAGTAATGCCTCTGCTTTCTAATATGCTGTCTAGGCTGGTCATAACTTTCCTTCCAAGGAGTAAGCGTCTTTTAATTTCATGGCTGCAGTCACCATCTGCAGTGATTTGGGAGCCCAGAAAAGTAAAGTCAGCCACTGTTTCCCCATCTACTTGCCATGAAGTAATGGGACCAGATGCCATGATCTTCGTTTTCTGAATGTTGAACTTTAAGCAAACCTTTTCACTCTCCTTCACTTTCATCAAGAGGCTCTTTAGTTTCTCTTCACTTTCTGTCATAAGGGTGGTATCATCTGCATATCTGAGGTGACTGATATTTCTCCCGGCAATCTTGATTCCAGCTTGTGCTTCTTCCAGCCCCGCGTTTCTCATGATGTACTCTGCATAGAAGTTAAATAAGCAGGGTGACAATATACAGCCTTGATGTACTCCTTTTCCTATTTGGAACCAGTTTGTTGTTCTATGTCCAGTTCTAATGGTTGCTTCCTAACCTGCATACAGGCCAGGTGGTCTGGTATTTCCATCTCTTTCAGAATTTTCCACAGTTTATTGTGATCCACACAGTCAAAGGCTTTGGCATAGTCAATAAAGTAGAAATAGATGTTTTTGGGGAACTCTTACTTTTTTTGATCAAGCAGGACAGCAATTGATTTAGAACAGATTGGTCAGATGACTTGGGGTGGGCGTGGTGTAGCGGGGAGACTGAGTCTCACCTAATGGAAGTTCTTAGCTTAAGTACTTGATTATGACTCATTTGTGTTACTAACTGTATTACCTGTATTCTGCCTATTTTACTAGATTGTTTCTTTCTTTTAAATTTTTGTCTGTGCTAGGTCTTCATTGCTGCGTACGCTTTTCTCTAGTTCCAGCAAGTGGGGACCGCTCTCTAGTTGCAGTGCATGAGCTTCTCCTTGAAGTGGCTTCTCCCATTGCAGAACGCAGGCTCTAGAGTGTGCAGGCTCCAGTGGTTGTGGCACTTGTGGCTCCCGGGCTCCAGAGCACAGGCTCAATCGTTGTGGAGATGGGCTGAGTTGCTCTGCAGCACGTGGAATCCTCCCAGATCCGGTATCAAACCAGTATCTCCTGCTTTGGCAGGCAGATTCTTTACCACTGAGCCACCGGGGAAGCCCTAGATCATTCTTGAATTACTAAACATGTGACTGAAACTCAGAGCAAATTAATGATTAGGTGACTTGAAACAATTGACCAACTGTGTAGTTCTATAAGAGCAATGATTGTGATAGTGTAACTCTAGATATGGAAAGAAGCAGCCAAAGGAAACCACTTCTTGGACCATAACAGACTAGTAAGACAAGTGGTCAAAAGGCTCTTGGCTACAAATCCTTGCCTGATGTGGGAATGAGCATTCCCAGCACATGATAAATTTAGTCATGAAATGCCTCCCAAATTTTGGTTGAAATAAAGATAAAAAGGGAAGGGGTTGTGGCATAATGTTGCCCACAAATCAGTTCTACAAGAACCAAGCCATTAGCCACTTAGCCACTGTAGTCATTGACCTACATCACATTCTGCAAGGAATTCAGGGCAAAGATCAGGATGAAGCACTCTGTTCTCTAGGAAAATTGGAAAAATGGGGCTTCAGATAGTCAGATGTTTTCAGAAGCTACTTTTTATGAATCTGAATTCATGTATCTTAGAAACCACTAAATCATTAGGGTATCTGTTTCTAACGGCTTGCAGCAACCTTCTACTGAAACATGTACTTCATTGACTGTCCTCCTTTGTCAAAATCACATATATACTGACCTTCCCCTTTGCCTTTTCAGTTCAGTTCTCAGAACTCTCTGAGAGACTGTCTCCCAGGTTATAACCTTTGGTTTGGCTTGCATGAAAATGCCCATTTTTTTCTTCATATCAACTATTAATTTTTTATTGACACCATTGGTCAGGCACCACTGCTGATACGCGTATCACACTTTGGATGACATCGCAGGAGTTCTCAGCATCGAAACAGATGAAAACGTTGCTGCTATCTGTGTCGAGCAGGAATTCCTGATTGTTTTTCATTTTTGTGCCTGAAACAATTTTGATTAATATCTTCCCTATTTTACTTTCCAACACTTTTAACTACTTCTTCTGTGGTGCTCTGGCCCTTCCTTGTGCATGCACGCTCAGTAACTTCAGCCGTTCCCGACTCTCTGTGACCCCATGGACTCCTCTGTCCATGAGATATTCCAGGCAAGAATACTGGAGCAGGTTGTCACGCCCTCCTCCAGGGGATCTTCCCAACCCAGAGATCAAACCCACATCTCTTGCATCTCCTGTACTGGCAGGTGGGTTTGTTACCACTAGCACCACCTAGGAAGTGGGCCCTTCATGTCCCTTTAAAAGTCATGCTGTTAGAATTTGGAGCTGACATTTGTTGTTGTTTAGTCGCTAAGTCGTGTCGATGAGCAAGCACCTATTTTAAGGTAACTTACATGGTCTATCTCTGTTAATCTTCATAACAAACTTGAGAGATAGGCCTCATCCCTATTCTAGAGATGCTATGAAAATTCTGCTGTCCATTACAGAGCTAAGGATTTAACTGGCCCCGCTGGTTCACCCCTACTGGTGCTGCCTCTGAGAATGAGTTGGAATTTTTTCTGTAGTCACCTCATGGCTGAGCGTCACAGTACCACTGCCTTGAAGTTTCTGCTTGCTATACTCCAAGTGATAAAATTAAATCCATATGCCCCTAACTCATTTTCATTTTGGGATCACTATGACCATTTCATTGAGAGATGGCAGATAGGTTTCATCTGAATGTCAATGTCAAAACACAAGCAGAAGCTTTGCATTGGGACACCGTTTCAAGGTTTCTCAGGAAAAGATAATTAGAAATGTCTCCCATGGGTTCTGGAGCAGGGCGTGGCAGCACGAGTACCATGCATTTGTGAGGCTTACTGTAATCTTTTCTGGAAATACATCTCTGCTCAGTTGTTGCCAGTTAGCATTTGTATGCTATTTTCACAGTTTATTTATAATATAAAGTTGCTTTTTGGTTTCATATTATTTCTTGGGCCACCCAAGTTTTAAAATTTAAATTCAGTTTTGTGAAGGTACTGGCAAATCTTATTTCTCTTCTTTACATAACCCAGTATTATCTACCTACCTAAGGTGATATAACATAAACTAGTACAAGTACCTAAGAGGGAGCAGCAATATGCCACCCCAAAATGTGCCACTTTTGACATATGGACTGCTTTGAGCTAAAGGCAGTTAAGACCCAGCAAACAAGAAAAGTCTCTTTGCCTCTCTCAACTGCCTAAAAGAATTTGTATAGAGGGCCTGGACCAGAACAAGCTAGTACCAAAGGTAACTTTTTGTGTCAGAAGGACCCATCTGCAGAATTCCGTGGTTGTCCAGTGGTTAAGATTCTGAGCTTCTACTGCATGGTTTGGTCCCTGGTCAGGGAACTAAGATCCCGAAGGCAACAGAAAAATAAAGATTTATTTATTTGTTTATTTGTAAAGAGAAAGCCTCACCTGCATGTCATGTCATACAGCTATTTCCCTCACATCTGCTCTGGACATCTGCCTCTGATTTGTCTTCCTTTCCTTTGAAGCCCCAGGCTCCTCTCCCATCCTTGAGATCAGATGAACATGAGCATCAGTTGCCTGGCCAACTTTGAATCTGATGTTTTGATAGGACTCCACTATGTTCAAATTTTGTTTTTCTTCTGTGAATCCATCTTATGTCAGTTTAATGATTAAGCCAGCCAAAGAATATAAAGGGTGTTGAAGAAAATTTCCTCTTCCCTTTTAGGTTCTTCTTGCTGATATGAATTAAATAGATGTGAGACAAATTAACAGGAAAAAACCAAACTGAAGCTTAATAACATGTTTACATGGGAGAGACTCACAATAACTGAGTAATTCAGCAAAGTAGCTAAAGCTCACTTTGAATATCATCCTTAGCTATAGAAAAAGGACTTCCCAACTGGTGCAGTGTTAAAGAACCCGCCTGCCAATGCAGGAGACACAAGAGATGTGGGTTTGATCCCTGAGTCAGGAAGATCCCTTGGAGTAGGAAATGGCAATCTACCCCAGTATTCTTGCCTAGAAAATTTCACAGAGAAATCTGACAGGCGACAGTCTACAGTGCCTCAAAGAGTCACACAGAACTGAGCAACTAAGCAGACACAGCTATGGACAAAAGATGTTGAACATGGGTAGTCAGTCAGAGAATTTACCAGGAAAAGCACAGTTAATAAGGGTAAATTTGTTATGCAGGTTTAAGTCCTGGCCTTCTCCATCTTTAAGTTCCTAATGAGACACCCTTACAAATGGAGATTTCTCATGTGAGTGTAATCATTTCTTACAAAACAATAACTCCTACATGGTTATCAGTTTATCCTATGTCTGCTTATTTCTTAGAAAATAACCAGCTTAAAACATGCCAGAGAAACATATTTTGGAATGGCAAATTTTGCTCCCCTATGAATGGAAAAAGGAAAGGTTTTCCTGCCTTACATGCTTCATGGAAACAGCCACTAGAATTGTCTGCCTCTATGAGATTTTATAATGTGCTAAAAATAAATTTCACAAAGTATATATTAGGTTTTGTCAATTTTTGTACTTGTGATTCTTAAATCCAAAATTGTTTACCTCTGAAATAAACAAGTCTAAAACCTGTATGCCGGTCAGGAAGCAACAGTTAGAACTGGACATGGAACAACAGACTCGTTCCAAATAGGAAAAGGAGTACGTCAAGGCTGTATATTGTCACCCTGCTTATTTAACTTCTGTGTAGAGTACATCATGAGAAACACGGGACTGGAAGAAACACAAGCTGGAATCAAGATTGCCAGGAGAAATATCAATCACCTCAGATATGCAGATGGCAGAAAGTGAAGAGGAGCTAAAAAGCCTCTTGATGAAAGTGAAAGAGGAGAGCGAAAAAGTTGGCTTAAAGTTCAACATTCAGAAAACGAAGATCATGGCATCCGGTCCCATCACTTCATGGCAAACAGATGGGGAAACAGTGAAACAGTGTCAGACTTTATTTTGGGGGGCTCTAAAATCACTGCAGATGGTGATTGCAGCCATGAAGTTAAAAGATGCTTACTCCTTGGAAGGAAAGTTACGACCAACCTAGATAACATATTGAAAAGCAGAGACATTATCTTGCCAACAAAGGTCTGTCTACTCAAGGCTATGCCTTTTCCAGTGGTCTTGTGTGGATGTGAGAGTTGGACTGTGAAGAAAGCTGAGCACCAAAGAATTGAGGCTTTTGAACTGTGGTGTTGGAGAAGACTCTTGAGAGTCCCTTGGACTGCAAGGAGATTCAACGAGTCCATCCTAAAGGAGATCAGTCCTGGAGATGTTCTTTGGAAGGACTGATGCTGAAGCTGAAACTCCAATACTTTGGCCACCTGATGTGAAGAGTTGACTCATTGGAAAAGATTCTGATGCTGGGAGGGATTGAGGGCAGGAGGAGAAGGGGACGACAGAGGATGAGATGGCTGGATGGCATCACCGACTCAATGGATGTGAGTTTGAGTGAACTCCGGGAGTTGGTGAGGGACAGGGAGGCCTGGCGTGCTGTGATTCATGGGGTCTCAGAGTCGCACACGACTGAGCAACTGAATTGAAACTGAACTGAAAATAAAATAGATCACATAATTCATTTCTGATTTCATAGATCAAATTTTTTCCATTTGAAGACCACTTTAAATGTTCAAAAACAACTTTGGTTATTTAATAAGAGTTTTACTATTTAAATTGTTAACTTGGATTCAATAAAAGTGATTTTGAAAATTTATCTATGGTTTTTCAGTTCAGTTCAGTTCAGTTGCTCAGTCATGTCCGATTCTTTGCGACCCCATGAATCACAGCACGCCAGGCCTCCCTGTCCATCACCAACTCCCAGAGTTCATTCAAACTCAAGTCCATTAAGTTGGTGATGCCATCCAGCCATCTCATCCTCTGTCGTCCACTTCTCCTCCTGCCCCCAATCCCTCCCAGCATCAGAGTCTTTTCCAATGAGTCAACTCTTCGTATGAGGTGGCCAAAGTACTGGAATCTCAACTTCAGCACCATTCCTTCCAAAGAACACACCCAGGGCTGATCTCCTTTAGAACGGATTGGTTGGATCTCCTTGCAGTCCAAGGGACTCTCAAGAGTCTTCTCCAATACCATAGTTCAAAAGCATCAATTCTTCGGCACTCAGCTTTCTTTAAGGTACCAAATAATCACTTTTCTTTCTTTATATACTTAAGGAGACCTTAGATAACTAGTTGCAAATAGATTTCCAATGAGTATCTGACAAGGTCATATTTTCTAATATTCAGACAAAATTCTTTTCCCTGATATAATTGATATAAGCAAGGTATATGTATGGCAGAAAGGGAGTGGAAACATACACATATTATTATGGCTAAATTTAAAACGGTTAGCTTGTGTTCTAGAGTGGGGAAGGCATAGGTGATTTTTCCCTATAAAAACTCTTACTCATAATTTAAGAAAATGAAGTTCTAAGAAGTATTTCGTCTTTGAGTTATTCATAATTAGAATATTCTAAGCTTAGAATTTGCATACTGATTCTTAGTATTAAAAAAAAAAAAAGTCGATCCTGAAAACTAAAATTACCTGCTCTGAATTAGAGTGTTTTCTGGGAGAGTTTCGCCTCTCTATTCCCCCAACCAAAGGCAGATGAAATAAGAGCAAGCGGAGTCATATGGCAGTCTCAAGAGAAAATTCATTTTAATTGCATTGATCTTACTTCATAAGGTTAAATACAATTGTTCCCCAAGTTATATATCATTTTTATTGAGGTTAATGTTGAGTCAAGATCTAATTTCAGCAGCTCCTTAAAGTTATTTGAACTGTTTCCTCCAGCTACATGATGATACTTATTGTTCATTTGAAATTCCAATTCACGACATCTCATTCCATTCATGTGTAGTTGGATATGCTTTTGTGTTTCAAAATAAGAGCATGTGCTAGTCAAGCAAAGAAACTTAAGAGGACTTCAATTTCTGAACTATGGTCAAATTGATAACATAAAATAAGTTTGTGGTGGTTTAGAAAGGTTTTACAATCTGGCCTCACATTATTTGACACTCCTCCCATTAACAGGGGAATCTATACCCCTCTCATGGAATTTGGGTAGGTTTTGAAGATTTCAACAATAGAGTTCAGCAGAAGTAACACTGAATGCTTGATGAAAACTACAAAACTTGTTTGCTGACAAACTGGTTGTTGTTGTTCATTCCCTCAATCATATCCGACTCTGCTATCCCATGGATTACAGACACCAGACTTCCCTGTCTTTCACTATCTCCCAGAATTTACTCAAATCCATGTCCATTGAGTTGATGCCATCCAACCATCTCATCTGTCACCCCTTTCTCCTGCCCTCAATCTTCCCCAGCATCAGGGTCTTTTCCAGTGAGCCAGCTCTTTGCATCAGATGGTCAAATTATTGGAGTTTCAGGTTCGGTATCAGTCCTTCCAAGGTATATTCAATGCTGATTTCCTTGAGGATTAACTGGTTTGAGCTCCTTGCTGCCCAAGGGACTCTAAACAGTCTTTGCCAGCATCACAATTCAAAAACATTAATTCATTGACGCTTAGCCTTCTTTATGGTCCAACTCTCACATTTGTACATGACTACTGGAAAAACCATAGCTTTGACTATACAGACCTTTGTCAGCCAAATGTTGTCTCTCTTTTTTAATATGCTGTCTAGGTTTGTCATGGCTTTTCTTCCAAGGAGGAAGCGTCTTTTAATTTCATGGCTGCAGTCACCATCCACAGTGATTGTGGAGCCAAAGAAAATAAAGTCTGTCGCTGTTTCCATTCCCCACCCCTCCATCTATTTGCTATGAAGTGATGGGACTGTATGCCATGATCTTAGTTTTTTGAATGTTGAGTTTTAAGCTAGGTTTTTCACTCTTATCTTCATCAAGAGGCTCTTTAGCTCCTCTTAGGTTTCTGCCATTAGGGTGGTATCTGCATATCTGAGGCTAATGATATTTCTCCCAGCAGCAGTGTTGATTCCAGCTTGAACTTCTTCCAGCCCAGCATTTCACATGATGTACTCTGCATATAAGTTAAATAAGCAGGGTGACAGTATACAGCCTTGGCATACTCCTTTCCCAATTTTGAACCAGTCTGTCATTCCATGTCCAGTTCTAATGTTGCTTCTTGACCTGCATACAGGTTTCTCAGGATGCAGGTAAGGTAGTCTGCTATTTCCATCTCTTTAAGAATTTTTCCACAGAGATTCCTTAAAAAACTGGAAATAGAACTACCATACGACCCAGCAATCCCACTGCTGGGCATACACACCAAAGAAACCAGAATTGAAAGAGACACGTGTATCCCAACGTTCATCGCAGCACTGTTTATAATAGCCAGGACATGGAAGCAACCTAGATGTCCATCAGCAGAAGAATGGATAAGAAAGTGGTGGTACATATACACAATGGAGTATTACTCAGCCTTTAAAAAGAATACATTTGAATCAGTTCTAATGAGGTGGATGAAACTGGAGCCTATTATACAGAGTGAAGTAAGCCAGAAAGAAAAACACCAATACAGTATACTAATGCATATATATGGAACTTAGAAAGATGGTAATGATAACCTTGTATGTGAGACAGCAAAAGAGAGATGTATAGAACAGTCTTTCGGACTCTGTGGGAGAGGGAGAGGGTGGGATGATTTGGGAGAATGGCATTGAAACGTGTATAATATCATATGTGAAACGAATCGCCAGTCCAGGTTTGATGCATCATACTGGATGCTTGGGGCTAGTGTACTGGGATGACCCAGAGGGATAGTATGGAGAGGGAGGTGGGAGAGGGGTTCAGGATGGGGAAAACGTGTACACCTGTGGCGGATTTATGCTGATGTATGGCAAAACAAATACAATATTATAAAGTAATTAGCCTCCAATTAAATAAATAAATAAATATATAAGAATTTTCCGCAGCTTGCTGTGATCCACACAGTCAAAAGGTTTAGAGTAGTCAATGAAGCAGATGTTTTTTCTGGAACGCTTGCATTTTCTATGATCCAATGGACATTGGCAATTTGATCTCTGCTTGCTCTGCCTTTTCTAAACTCCAGATTGTTTACATCTGGAAGTTCTCAGTTCACACACTGCTGAAAGCTAGCTTGAAGGATTTTGAACATTACCTTGCTAGCATGTGAAAGGAGCACAGTTGTCTGGTAGTTTGAACATTCTTTGGCACTGCCCTTCTTTGGGATTGGCATGAAAACTGACCTTTTCCAGTCCTGTGTTGACTGCTGGATTTTCCAAATTTGCCGACATATTGAGTGCAGCCCTTTAACAGCATCTTTTAGAATTTTAAATAGCTCACCTAGAATTCCATCACCTCCACTAGCTTTGTTTATAGTAATTATTCCTAAGGCTCACTTGACTTCACACTCCAGGATGTCTGGCTCTGGGTGAGTGACTACACTATCCTGGTTATCCTGTTCATTAAGAACTTTTTTATACACTTCTTCTCTGCATTCTTGACACCTCTTCTTAATCTCTTCTGCCCCTGTTATGTCCTTTATTGTGCCCAAAGTTAAGCTGCTCAGTCGTGTCCGACTGTTTGCAACCCCATGGACTGTAGCCCACCAGGCTCCTCCGTCCATGGGATTCTCCAGGCAAGAATCCTGGAGTGGGTTGCCATTTCCTTCTCCAGGGGATCTTCCCGACCTAGGGATCAAACCCAGGTCTCCAACATTAGAGGCAGACCCTTTAACCTCTGAGCCACCCCCATCCTTACATGAAATGTTCCCCTGATATCTCTAGTTTCCTTGAAGAGATCTCTAGTCTTTCCCATTCTCTTATTTTCCTCTACTTCTTTGCATTGTTCATTGGGACTCTGAATTCTGTTGGGCATATCTTCCCTTTCTCCCCTGCTCTTTGCTTCTCTTCTTTCCTCAGCTATTTGTAAAGCTTCTTCAGACAAGCACTTTGCCTTCTTGCATTTCTTTCTCTCTGGGATGGTTTTGGTTGCTGCCTCCCACACAATGTTACAAACCTCTGTCCATAGTTCTTCAGGCACTCTGTCTACCAGATCTAGTCCCTCGAATCTATTCGTCACCTCCAATGTATAATCATAAGGCATTTGATTTAGGTCATACCTAAATGGCCTAGTGGTTTTCCCTACTTTCTTCAGTTTTAGTCTGAATTTTGTAATAAGTTCATGATCTGAGTCACAGTCAACTCCCGGTCTTGTTTTTGCTGACTGTATAGAGCTTCTCCATCTTTGGCTGCAAAGAATATACTCAATCTAATTTTGGTATTAATCATTTGGAGATATCTATGTGTAGTCACCTCTTGTGTTGTTGGAAAAGGGTGTTTGCTATGACCAATGTATCCTCTTGACAAAACTATTAGCCTTTGTCTTGCTCCATTCTGTACTCCAAGGCCAAACTTGCCTATTATTCCAGGTATCTCTTGACTTCCTACTTCTATATTCCAATCCCCTATGATAAAAGGATATCTTTTTTTGTGTGTCTATTTTAGAAGATCTTGCAGGTCTTCTTAGAACTGTGAATTTCAGCTTCTCTCGCATTAGTGGTTGGAGCATAGACTTGGATTACTGTGATGTTGAATGGTTTGCCTTGGAAAGGAAGAGAGATCATCCTGTCATTTTTGAGATTGCACCCAAGTACTGCATTTCGGACTCTTGCTGATTATGAGGGCTACTCCATTTCTTCTAAGGGATTCTTGCCCACAGTAGTAGATATAATGATCATTGAATTAAATTCCCCCATTCCCATCCATGTCTATTTTAGTTCACTGATTCCTAAGATGTTGATGTTCCTTCTTGCCATCTCCTGCTTGACCATGTCCAATTTACCTTGACTCATGGAGCTAACATTTCAAGTTCCTATGCAATATTAATTACTCCTTACAGCTTTGGATGTTACTTTCACCATTAGACATATCCACAGCTTAGCGTCATTTCTGCTTTGGTCCAGCTGCTTCATTATTTCTGGAGCTATTAGTCATTGCCCTCTGGTCTTCCCCAGTAGCATATTAGACAGCTTCCAGCCTGGGGGGCTCATCTTCTGGTGTCATATCTTTTTATCTTTTCATATTGTTCAAGAATACTACGGTGGTTTTGCCATTCCCTCCTCCAGTAGACCATGTTCTGTTAGAGCTCTCCACTATGACCTGTCCATCTCGGGTGGTCCCGCACGGCATGACTCATAGCTTCGTTGAGTTATGCAAACCCCTGTGCCACAATAAGGTTGTGATCCATTAAGTGGCTTATTTATTAGTTCCCCTCTTTTTGATCAAGAGTATCACAGTAATTCTAGACTTGTCATACCTTGATATGTTTGCTATATAGGGGGCAGTTAGCATGTCTGTTTAGTTCACAGGTTTTTAAATCAGGAGAAATCATATCCTAGGAACTATATCCCAGGAGTCTCATCCACTTCCAGACCTGATTTTGATAGCTAGACCTCAAACCTAAACTTGTAAAATCATGGGACTTTTGCGAGTTCTTGATAGAGAGTGAGTATGTTTTGTATGTTGTAAGAATGAAAGTATATTTACATATATAAATATTTACATATTTATGGCCACTGGGTCAATTGTAGAGGTTGAAAAACTTGGCCACAAATTCTTTGACACTGTTCTCTTTAAAAGGTGAGGTGCTATAGACTCCCCCAATCCATGAAAACCATTATCTTTCCATTACTTGTGTCATCTTCAGTTTCTTTCAGTAACGTCTTAACGTTTTTGGTGTATAGATCTTTCACCTAATTGGTTAAATTTATCCCTAAGTATTCTGCTGTTTTTGATGCAGTTTTAAGGGGAGTTGCTTTTTTAAATTACTTCTTTGGATAATTTATTGTTAATTAAAGAAATATAACTTATTTTTGTATATTGATTTTTTTTAATCAATTTGTGTGCTTTTGGCTTCGTGGGCTTAGTTGCTGCAAGGCACGTGGGATCTTCTGGACCAGGGATTGAACCCATGTCCTCTGCACTGGCAGGTGGATTCTTAACCATTGAACCACCAGGGAATCCCTGTATATTGATTTTGAAATCTTCAAGTTTACTGAATTTGATTATTAGTTCTAACAGTCTTTTTGGTGGAAGCTTTAGGATTTTCTATAAAAGATTATTTCATATGCAAATAGAGAAATTTTACTTCTTCCTGATTACTTGCATGCCTTTTCTTTCTGTTTTTTGGGCACAGGGTTGATTGTTCTGGCTGGAACTTCCAGCACTATTCTGAAAGCTTTTACACTTTTGCTATTGAGCATAGTGTTCTAACCATAGAACATCTGGTATAATGTAGGTTTCTCACATATAGCCTTGTTATGTTGAAGTGGGCTTTTGGGGTGACTCAGACAGTAAAGAATCTGCCTGCAATGCAGGAGACCTGGATTCAAATTCTGGGTTGGGAAGATCCCCTGGAGAAGGGAATGATTATCCACTCCTGTTGAAGCATGTTTTTTGTAGACCCAATTTGAGAGTTTTCATCATAAATGGATGTTTAATTTTGTTAAATGCCTTTTCTGCATCTATTGAGGTGATTGTGATTTTTATTTTTCATTCTATACACCACACTGATTGATTTGCACATGTTGAACCATCCTTGTATCCCAGGGAGTGAATCCCACTTGATCAGAGTATACAATCATGTTAATGTGCTGTTGATTTTGGTTTGCTAGTATTCTGACAAGAACTTTTTTGGTCTATATTGATCAGAAGTATTCACCTATAGTTTTCTTTTCTTGCAGTGTCCTCATCTGGCTTTAGTATCAGGGAAATGCCAGCCACATAAAACGAGTTTGGGAGTGTTCCCTCCTCTTTCATTTTTTTTTTTCTTTTGGAGTGATTTGGGAGAAATTGGATTTAATTCTTCTAAAATTGCTGGATATAATTCACCAATGAAAACATTTGTCCTGGGTGTCCTTTTATGACTGGGTTTATTTCATTTAGCATGATATCCTCAGTTTCATTTAAATCATAGCATATGACAAGATTTCCCTTTTTTATGTAATTACATATAATTTCCATTTTATGTAAAAATCACATGATTCCACTTATATCACATGCTAGTAAAGTAATGCTCAAAATTTCCAAGCCAGGCTTCAGCAATACATGAACCGTGAACTTCTTGATGTTCAAGCTGGTTTTAGAAAAGGCAGAGGAACCAGAGATCAAATTGCCATCATCTGCTGGATCATGGAAAAAGCAAGAGAGTTCCAGAAAGACATCTATTTCTGCTTTATTGACTATGCCAAAGCCCTTGACTGTGTGGATCACAATAAACTGTGGAAAATCCTGAAAGACATAGGAATACCAGACCACTTGACCTGCCTCTTGAGAAATCTGTATGCAGGTCAGGAAGCAACAGTTAGAACTGGACATGGAACAACAGACTCATTCCAAAAAGGAAAAGGAGTACATCAAGGCTGTATATTGTCACCCTGCTTATTTAACTTGTATGCAGAATACATCATGAGAAACGCTGGGCTGGAAGAAATACAAGCTGGAATCAAGATTGCCGGGAGAAATAGCAATAACCTCAGATATGCAGATAACACCACTCTTATGGCAGAAAGTGAAGAGGAACTAAAAAGCCTCTTGATGAAAGTAAAAGAGGAGAGTGAAAATTTGGCTTAAAGCTCAACATTCAGAAAATGAAGATCATGGCATCCGGTCCCATCACTCTATGGAGAAACAGTGGAAATAGTGTCAGACTTTATTTTGGGGGGCTACAAAATCACTGCAGATGGTGACTGCAGCCATGAAATTAAAAGACGCTTCCTCCTTGAAAGAAAAGTTATGACCAACCTAGATAGTATATTCAAAAGCAGAGACATTACTTTGCCAACTAAGGTCCATCTAGTCAAGGCTATGGTCTTTCCAGTAGTCATGTATGGATGTGAGAGTTGGACTGTGAAGAAGGCTGAGAGCCAAAAAATTGATGCTTTTGAACTGTGGTGTTGGAGAAGACTCTTGAGAGTCCTTTGGACTGCAAGGAGATCCAACCAGTCCATTCTGAAGGAGATCAACCCTGGGATTTCTTTGGAAGGAATGATGCTAAAGCTGAAACCCCAGTACTTTGGCCACCTCATGCAAAGTGTTGACTCACTGGAAAAGACTTTGATGCTGGGAGGGATTGGGGGCAAGAGAAGAAGGGGATGACAGAGGATGAGATGGCTGGATGGCATCACTGACTCGATGAACACCAGTCTGCGTGAACTCTGGGAGTTGGTGATGGACAGGGAGGCCTGGTGTGTTGTGATTGATGGGGTCACAAAGAGTTTGACACAACTGAGTGACTGAACAGAACTGAACTGAAAACAGTAAAAATTGGAGCAACAGAAAACAGAATGGTGATTGCAAGGGGCTGAGGGAAGGAGGAAATGGGAAGTTGCTGTTCAGTGAGTTTAGTGTTTCATTTACATAAGGTGAAAATTTGGCCTTGCAGTACGGAATGAAGCAGGGCAAAGGCTAGTAGAGTTTTGCCAAGAGAACGCACTGGTCATAGAAAACACACCCTTCCAACAACACAAGAGAAGACTCTACACATGGACATCACCAGATGGTCAACACCAAAATCAGATTGATTGTATTCTTTGCAGCCAAAGATGGAGAAGCTCTATACAGTCAGCAAAAACAAGACCGGGAGTTGACTGTGGCTCAGATCGTGAACTCCTTATTGCCAAATTCAGACTGAAATTGAAGAAAGTAGGGAAAACCACTAGACCATTCAGGTATGACCTAAATCAAATCCCTTATGATTATACAGTGGAAGTGAGAAATAGATTTAAGGGACTAGATCTAATAGACAGAGTGCCTGATGAACTATGGACAGAGGCTCGTGAGATTGTACAGGAGACAGGAATCAAGACCATCCCCATGGAAAAGAAATGCAAAAAAGCAAAATGGCTGTCTGAGGAGGCCTTACAAATAGCTGTGAAAAGAAGACAAGCAAAAAGCAAAGGAGAAAAGGAAAGATATAAGCATCTGAATGTAGAGTTCCAAAGAATAGCAAGAAGAGATAAGAAAGCCTTCCTCAGCAATCAATGCAAAGAAATAGAGGAAAACAACAGAATGGGAAAAACTAGAGATCTCAAGAAAATTAGAGATAGCAAGGGAACATTTCGTGCAAAGATGGGCTCCTTATTTATTATATTATTGGACAGAAATGGTATGGACCTAACAGAAGCAGAAGATACTAAGAAAAAGTGGCAAGAGTACACAGAAAAACTGTACAAAAAAGAGCTTCTTGACCAAGATAATCACGATGGTGTGGTCACTCACGTAGAGCCAGACATCCTAGAATATGAAGTCAAGTGGGCCTTAGAAAGCATCGCTACAAACAAAGCTAGTGGAGGTGATGGAATTTCAGTTGAGCTGTTTCAAATCCTGAAAGATGATGCTGTGAAAGTGCTGCACTCAACATGCCAGCAAATTTGGAAAACTTGGCAGTGGCCACAGGACTGGAAAATGTCAGTTTTCATTCCAATCCCAAAAAAACGCAATGCCAGAGAATGCTCAAACTACCACACAATTGCACTCATCTTACAGGCATACAGAGTTGGACACGACTGAAGCAACTTAGCAGCAGCAGCAACAGCAGCACACACTAGTAAAGTAATGCTCAAAATTCTCTAAGCCAGGCTTCAGCAGTACGTGAACCGTGAACTTCCAGATGTTCAGGCAAGTTTTAGAAAAGGCAGAGGAACCAGAGATCAAATTGCCAACATCCACTGGATCATGGAAAAAGCAATAGAGTTCCAGAAAAACATCTATTTCTGCTTTATTGACTATGCCAAAGCCCTTGACTGTGTGGATCACAATAAACTGTGGAAAATTCTGAAAGATATGGGAATACCAGACCACCTGACCTGCCTCTTGAGAAACCTATATGCAGGTCAGGAAGCAACAATTAGAACTGGACATGGAACAACAGACTGGTTCCAAATAGGAAAATGAGTACGTCAAGGCTGCTTGTCACCCTGCTTATTTAACTTCTATGCAGAGTACATCATGAGAAACGCTGGGCTGGAAGAAGCACAAGCTGGAATCAAGACTGCCTGGAGAAATATCAATAACCTCAGATATGCAGATGATATCACCCTTATGACAGAAAGTGAAGAGGAACTAAAAAGCCTCTTGATGAAAGTGAAAGAGGAGAGTGAAAAAGTTGGCTCAAAGTTCAACATTCAGAAAATGAAGATCATGGCATCTGGTCCCATCACTTCATGAGAAATAGAGGGGAAACAGTGGAAATAGTGTCTGACTTTATTTTCTGGGCTCCAAAATCACTGCAGATGGTGATTGCAGCCATGAAATTAAAAGATGCTTACTCCTTGGAAGAAAAGTTATGACCAACTTAGATAGCATATTCATAAGCAGAGACATTACTTTGCCAACAAAGGTCTGTTTAGTCAAGGCTATGGTTTTTCTTGTGGTCATGTATGGATGTGAGAGTTGGACTGTGAAGAAGGCTGAGTGCCAAAGAATTGATGCTTTTGAACTGTGGTGTTGGAGAAGACTCTTGAGAGTCCCTGGACTGCACGGTGATCCAACCAGTCTATTCTAAAGGAGATCAGTCCTGGGTGCTCTTTGGAAGGAATGATGCTGAAGCTGAAACTGCAATACTTTGTCACCTCATGCCAAGAGTTGACTCATTGGAAGAGACTCTGATGCTGGGAGGGATTAGTGGCAGGAGGAGAAGGGGACAACAGAGGATGAGATGGCTGGTTGTCATCACCGACTCGATGGACGTGAGTTTGAGTGAACTCTGAGAGTTGGTGATGGACAGGGAGACCTGGCATGCTGCAATTCATGGGGTCGCAGAGAGTTGGACATGACTGAGCGACTGAAGTGAACTGAACTGAAGATTGAAAAGTTCTACAGGTCTGCTGTGCAACAATGAGCTTATAGTTAATATTCTGTACAATACTCTTAAATTTTTAAGAGTAGATCTCATGTATTTTTACCGCAATAAAACACATTGTTAAATCATATCAGTACATTAAAAAATCGTTAAGACACTCTAAGGTGTATATATGTCTGGAGTTCAGATTTTTGTAGACAATGGTCCCTCTTAAAATGTGCTCACCTCTATATGTATAACCCTCACAGAGCTTACAGGAACTTCATTTTGCTTCTGAACACACTGTGGAGGAGATAACTGCTAGAGCTTATCTCAGAGTATTAAGGGGTCCTAGATCCATAGCCCACAGAATGTTTGCAGGAATGTATAATCTGGCACCAACCAGACTAAGATGTATTTAAACACATGAAGAGTTGTCCTTGGGCACAGAGACGCTAGTTTCCCGAAGAATCAGTTGGCTAAGGTTCAGCAAGAAAGCCTTGGGCTCTGTCAAAGTGCCCCAAAACTTCTCAATAAGAGAATACAATGTTTCATGAGGGGGCAAGATGAGCCAAGTAGCGGCTGTGTGGCCATCTGCTAGGGAAATCATAGGAAAGTCCCTTCCTGGTCTGATACTCATTGACTCAGTGACAACACTTATCAATTACATTAACAAATTATTCTGTGTCAAGCACTGAAGTTTCAACAAGGACTCCCTCTATTCATTCTCTACTATGTGATGAATATTAGCTGTGACTTAGAACTTGGGAAAAAATGTCAAAATCTTCTTTAGAGACCTCTATGTACATTGACATGGTGCCCTGACACTCTGGCTTTCTGGCCTCCGCAGTTGGGGCCATGTAACCTCCTGCTTGGAGAACTGGGCTCTAGTGTCTGTGAATCAAAAAAATAAAAATCATTGCAAACCAGCATAGGAACAATGTAGAACTTCTCTTTAAGTTTTAGCAGAGCTGTTTCACAAAATCCAAGGCAGGGAGTATAGTCAAGTCTGAGGGAATCCAGACTGGGAGAGCCTCAGCAGCCATTCTGTTTCTCTCCACGGCTTTGTCTGCCTCTCTGTATACCTCAATGTCTGTGGCCACATGGTCCTTTTATACCTGTAATCAGCCCACCAGCTCCATGCTTCTGTCTGCAGATGAGTTATCTTGGCTTTTCCATGTACAGTGCTGCCTCAAAGGTCTATATGCAGAGTTAAAGCCATGTCCAGATTTCTGAACTTCTGACAAACGGTTTTGATTGGCTGAGCTTGGTCAGGTGTCCATACCTGCTCTGGATGCTCATCAGTGTGTGGTATACATGTGGTCTCACGGTTTGTCTCTATAGATAGAAGTTAGATCTCAGAGAAATACAGCAGTTAATGAACAGAGCAGATACCTAAGTGATAGGTTTTATCACAGTACTTAGTACATAATAACTGCTAAATAAATGTTAAATTTAGATTAACTGTATAGGATAGAATTACAATTTTATGGACAACAAAAAAGTTGACCTGAGATAGGGATTCTGTATGGAGTGAACTAGGCTCATATATTAACTATGTAACTGGAAATTTATGGAATTCAAATTTGTCATAGAGAAGATTTATGGTTGCCAAGGAGAGGAGGATTGGATTGGGAGCTTGGAGTTAGCAGATACAAACTAGTATATATATGTGTGTTGGTGTGTATGTGCTAAGTCACTTCAGTCATGTCCAAGCAGCCCTATGGACTGTAGTCCGCCCTCTGTCCATGGGATTCTCCAGGCAATATTACTGGAGTGGGTTGCCATACCCTTCTCCAGGGGATTTTCCCAACCCAAGGATTGAACCCACATCACTTGTGGCTCCTGCATTGCAGGCAGATTCTTTATCACTGAGTCACTGGGAGAAGTATATACGTAGGTTGGATAAACAACAAGTTCTGACTGTACAGCATAGAAAACCATATTCAATATCCTGTGATAAACTATAATGGAAAAGAATATGAAAAAGAATGTATATATATATATATATATATATATATAGTTGAATCACTTTGCTGTACAGCAGAAGTTAGCACAACACTGTAAATCAACTACACTTCAAGGAAAAAAAGCTGTCTTAGCAAAGTTCCAATTTATAATATCACAGACTTCCAAGGTCGCTATTAACAAGTCAAGTTTGTGATTTTTAAACTCGGTAATGTCAGAGATCTATTATAATTTTCTCCTAAATATCCCACTTATAGAAAAGAAAAAGTCAAGAGTTCAATATGCAGTTCCTAATATATAACATTAATTTTTGGTTAAATATGATAGAGCTAAGCTACTTCCTTGAATGTTTCAAGTTTGTTCTCACATAATGACCAAAAAAATATAGTTTAAAAGCAAGAAGAATTATTGAGTATGTTATATTTTTGAAGTCATTTTTGGAAAGTCTTAGATAAACTTCAATATTTTACTTAAAATCATCTATCACTTCACAGTGAAATTTTCATTGGGAATATCAAAACTATCCCAATAGGGTTAAAACAGGCCCAGAGGCTGAGAAATTTGCTTTACAAGAAAATATAATCTACGGAGCTCGAAGGTCTGAGTTGATGTGATTTTTTTAATATGACAAAGCCAATTATAGGCATATCTACTTCCTGCTTGCTGAGAGATAATTTAAGCTAACATTATTTCTTATAATATTCTTTGGGAGCTAAATACTTTACTTCTTAGGTAAGTAAAACTGTATTTGACTTCAAAGGGAGTTTTGCCCATCTTAGAAACTGGATCATGTTTCTAGCATATTAGCCTTATATGCTCTCCTGTTTCTTTTTAGTTCCTTGATGTCTGAAAATTCTGGTAGATGGTGGATTAACGGATAGGTGCAACTCCCATGCTAGTTTATATTAATGTCTCTCCACTTTGTCACAACTGCCTAGTTTTTAAGAAAAAATTTGTTGGTGTACTCCTGAAAAAATGGACGTTGTAATAGACATAATTTAAAAATATACCAATATGTATTTAAAATATTAGGGTATGTGTTATATAAGCAACTACAAAGTCCACAGCATTGGCAGAATGAACAGGAAAAAAATGCATATGTTCTGGTTTTGCTCTATTGCATTAATAAATTGCTTTTGAAATGCATGTAAGAGGGTAGAGAAGCCATACCAAAGGGTTGAATTTCACCAGTTAGTTGATATCTTTAAGAACTGATGAAATGCACTCCTTTGGTTCTCAGAATTCCTTTCAAATGAAAATTCTTAATCAGTCTTCCTTGCTTCTCTGAAGAGAGACTAGATATCAAGCTTTCTCTCCTAGCAAGTAAGGCTAATTTTACTCGATAGATTTAATGCAAATTGATATTTTAGGTGAAGGTATCTAAAATAAAGGTCAAGACAATGCCCCAAACTGAATTTGGTTTCAAAGGGCAAATAGAAATTCCAGACTCATTTGTTTTCATCAATATTTTGCTGTACCCACAATGCATGTCAAAATCAAATTCAGTCCCAACAGAGAAGTTTGACCATAGCTCTCTGATTTATAATGGTGCCTGACTGCAGAATCAAAATATATCCATATGACAAGCATTTTCCGTCCCATCCGCCTCCCTGCTGTCAGTCATCACTTCACTCCTGTTGGGGGACGTAATGCCAAGGTCTGTTATTTGAGTTGTTTTCTTAATTAATTGAGATTATGTGATCATAACAAAGATTTGGCAGCAGTGGCCAGAACAGACTTATTAATGAGGATCCATTATGACCAGGTGGACTTTTTGACAGCTGATTTTTACCTGACAATGTGTATAAAGCCTTTAATTAGATAAATATAGCTAACAAGCTGACCTCACCATCTGCTGTCATTTCTCTTCCTGGGTAGAGCATTTCATCCATTGCCTATGAAATGGTAACCCTTTTCAGTGGAGGCCATTTCAAGCAGCCCTGCACAGAGCTTACAATTTATCTCTCAGTATAGTCTGTGGTTCCATACCTCTCAACCTGTTTATGGCTGCCTAACCAGAAAACAATTTTCCAAAATCAGTTGGTGGAAATCTAAACAATTCCCTTCTAACTCCAAAACCAAGGGAGTAAATGAAGCCCCTTTCTCTTTTATCCAGTCAATAAATCACTGCACATCAAAGAATTCTGAGGCTTGAAGTGCTTTCCCTGTTGCGGTGGCTGATGATAGGGCATAATAACGGCAGTGAGACAAGTAAACAGGCAGAGTAGTGGTCCTGTCGCACCCAATTTAAAACCTTTTCAGGACTGAGCTGTTCCTTTCCCCAGTCACTAGGAGTTGGGGAGGGTTGACTCAGATGTGCTCTCTCCCTTTCCCTAGGAACTGCACTTGGTTAAAAGGAAATGCCTCGCTCTTTTACATAACCTCTGCTCCAAAGTTCCCAGTGGGATTAGCTCAGGGTCTTTGGCAGGAGCATCTTCGTTCAACTTCTCCCCCTGTCTAATCTTGCTTTCCTTACTCCTTACAACTGTGTTCCTGAGTTCCTCAATAAAATCCTGTACCAACATCTCTTTCTCAGAGGTTGTTTCCTGGACATTCAAGTTATAACATACAGTTAGGTCACAAGACCTTGCCTGCAGACAAATGTCGGACTTGGACAATGCTGATTCTGTTTGCCATAAGACTTTCTCTACATTTCTGTCTCTTTCCTGTGGGTAGGATAGCTTATGTCTTTATTGTGTGCTTCGTTATGGACACAGAGTGGTGATGGCTGCACGTTATCTGGATTCACATATACTCTCCATGCATCACTCATCCCAGATACAACTGAAGCACTCATACCTCAGTTAAGGATTTCAAGGGCACAAATTGACTTTGGAAAGCCTCCTGTCTACAGCTTGCCCATTTCTATGGGGCATCCCTTTATTTCCTCCCTCAAATGATCATCCACTCGAACTCCTAGCAGCTCTCCTAAGCTATAGTTTTGCTCCCAATATAGTTTGTGTACTTTGTGTACTTCAAGAGTTCGGTTTTGGGGTGAAACTAAACCTTAGATGCTTCTAAGATACTCAAGAAGAGATTTCAAGTCAGCTATTTGATCAAGCAGTTGTGAATTTGGAGAAGGAAGGATGTTAGCCTAACAGCACTGTATGAAACCATGGGGATGGGGTGAGGACTTTCTAGGGGGAGAGGAAAGAGAAGAGAAGTTAATGATGAGCTTGAAAACTCTAATTCTAGAGGGCCTGGCAGAGGGTGAAAGGAATGAAAAGGAGACTGAGAAAAAGGAGCTACACAGAGAAAATTAGGAGGGTGTGGTATTCTGGGAGTCAGAGTGCTTCAAGAGGGCTGGTGTGGTCACCTGAGGGTCTTTTAAGCAGCAGCTTTATTGAGAAATAATTCACATACCATAAAGTTTACACTTTTAAAGTATATAGCTCAGTGACTTAAGCATCTATTGTTTGTTTTAGTCACTAAGTTCTGTTCAACTCTTTTGCAACCCTATGGACCCCACCAGACTCCTCTGTCCATGGGATTTCTCAGGTAAGGATCCTGGAATGGGTTGCCATTTCCTTCTCTAGGAGATCTTTCCAACCTGAGGATCAAACTTGTGTCTCCTACAGGTGGGCAGGTTCTTTGCCACTGAGCTTCCTAGGAAACCCTAAGCATCTATTACCACTAATTCCAGAATATTTTGGTCTCCTCAAAACATGAATTGGCCTAGTCTGGATATTTTATGTCAGTGGAATCATAAAATATGTCGTCATTTGTGACTAGCTTCAAGCACATATGTTTTCAAGATTCATCAAGTTATGTAGCATTATCAATACCTTATTGTGTATTGCCAAATAATATTTTATCATATAAATATACCATACTTTGTTTACCTGTTATTCATCAGTTGGTGAACATTTGTGTTGTTTGACTTTTTGGCTATTATGAACAATGCTGCTAGGATCATTAACATAGAAGTTTTTGTGTGCACATATGTCTTCAGATCTCTTGCATATATTTGGAAGTGGAATTGCTAAGTTATACAGTAGCTCTAGTTTAACTCTTTGTGGAATGGCTAGATTGTTTTCCAAAATGGTTTCACTATTTTATATTTATAGTATTTTACTCTCTTCAGCAGCAATGAATGAGGGCCCCAATTTCTCCACATCTCATCAGCATTTGTTATTGTCCATCATTTTGATTACGGCTTTGCTGGTCTATGTGAAGGTTTGATTTGCATTTCTCTGAGGATTATGGATGTTGGGTATCTTTTCATGTGCTCATTGGTCATTTGTCAGTTTTCTTTGGAGAAATCCTGTGCTACATTTTTTTAAAGTCTTTATTGAATTCATTACAATATTGCTTCTTTTTATGTTTTGTTTTTTTGGCCAAGAGACATGTGGGATCTTACCTCCCCAATCAGGGATAGAACCCACACTCCTTGTTCAGTTCAGTTCAGTCACTCAGTCATGTCCGACTCTTTGCAGTACGCCAGGCTTGCCTGTCTACCACCAACTCCCGAAGCTTACTCAAACTCACATCCATTGAGTCGGTGATGCCATCCAACCATCTCATCCTCTGTCATTCCCTTCTCCTCCCACCTTCAATCTTTACCAGCATCAGGGTCTTTTCCAATGAATCAGTTCTTCACATTAGGTGGCCAAAGTATTGGAGTTTCAGCTTCAGCCATCAGTTCTTCCAATGAATATTCAGGACTGATCTTTAGGATGGACAGGTTGGATCTCCTTGCTGTCCAAGGGACTCTCAAGAGTTTTCTCCAACACCACAGTACAAAAGCATCAATTATTCGGCACTCAGCTTTATAGTCCAACTCTCACATCCATACATGACTACTGGGAAAACCATTGCTTTGGCTAGATGGACCTTTGTTGGCAATGTAATGTCTCTGCTTTTTAACATGCTGTCTAGGTTGGTCATAGCTTTCCTTCCAAAGAGTAAGCGTCTTTTAATTTCATGGCTGCAATCACCATCTGCAGTGATCTTGGAGCCCAAAAAAACAAAGTCTGCCACTGTTTGCCCATCTATTTGCCATGAAGTGATGGGACTGGGTGCCATGATCTTAGTTTTCTGAATGTTGAGCTTTAAGCAAACTTTTTCACTCTCCTCTTTCACTTTCATCAAGAGACTCTAGTTCTTCTTTGCTTTCTGCCATAAGGGTGGTGTCATCTGCATATCTGAGGTTATTGATACTTCTCCTGGCAATCTTGATTCCAGCTTGTGCTTCATCCAGTCCAGCATTTCTCATGATGTACCCTGCATATGAGTTAAATAAGCAGGGTGACAATATACACCCTTGATGTACTCCTTTCCCAATTTGTAACCACTCCTTGTACTGAAAGGCAAAGTCTTAACCAGTGCACCACCAGGGACATCCCCTTTGCTAGATTTTTAATTGGAGTATCTGTCTCTTATAATTGAGTTGTAAGAATTCTTTATATATTCTGGATACAAGTCCCTTACCAAACATATGATTTGCAAATATTTTCTCTCATTCTGTGCGTTGTCTTTTCACTTTCTTAGTGATGCCCTTTGAAGCATAAAGTTTTTAATTTTGATAAAGTCCAAGTTTATTTTTAATTTAGATGCTCCCTCTTCAAGTGTCACAGTCAACTGTGTTTGCCTGCTGGGAGAGACCAGGTAAAGTGAAGACAAATATCCACAGGTGTGGCAACAAAGAAGTCATTTGTGACCTTGGAAGGTTTGTAAAACCTTGTGGTTGGGCTCCTGAACTAAATTGTGAAGGACTGTGGAGAACTCCTAAGCCAACTCATAGTCTTGAAATCCATGGGGCTTAAGAGAAAACAGTCTCCACTTGAGAGAGCTGCAACTTGCAAGGGAGATGATCTCAGAGGTCTCAGTTAAGACAGGGAATTAAAGGGATGTTCAGGAAAGAGATTAAAAATATTGTTTATCAGTGCTGGGAAGTTAGAGAACACAGGTAAGGGCTGGGGACTGGGTGTGATTAGTAGACGGGGCCACTTTCAGAGGAAGCCTGAACTGAATTCTAAGTTGATCCTTTGTCTTTACATCACTAGAGCAAGACTCAAAATCCTGAGGTGATCTATCCAGTTAAAGAGGCCTCTTTCTGCTGGGGAGCATAAAGAAATAAGGTCTAGCACTGTTGGCTTATATGGTGGAGAACTGAGCACTGCCTCCAACCAATACTACCCACAGTGGAGGCCTCCTCCAATTGGGAATGGAGATTGGTTTCTAGGTTGTTATTTCTCTCCAAACAGAAAATACACTACATAAACTTGTTAAATTTTTGCGTCTACTTTAAAAGAATGTTTTAGATAACATCTTCTTGGCTAAGTGATAGAGATTCAATATCAAGTCAAATTCACATATAAATATCTGCTTTGCCATCACTTTTAACTATATGTTTGGTCTAGATAGTTTGAGGTATGAATTAAATCTGCCTAGATTTTGAGGGGAGAATGTAATCTTCAAAAGTATTTTTAAGGCATCATATATTCCTGGAATTAAAGTATTTTCAACCCATGCACACTCACTTAAAGAGACTCATTGAAAATAATCTTTCCTGTATATGTAAAAATATGCTAAGCATCTGCTTTGATTTATCCCATTCTACCTATGGCTGCTTGCTGCAGTATAAAAACCCAACGAGAAGCCCTTGGCAAACACAGTTTAATTTTACTGACACACTTTCATCAATTCTCTGATTTAAATTCTACATGTGTTAGTTAGGGTTTAGTCTAAGCTGCTTAAATTCTGTGGATTAAGTTTGATTTTTTTCCCCCTTTCTCCCCACATAATAATCCAAATGTTCACGGATGGGTAAATGGCTCTACTCCATGGCTAGTAATCTCTGCTCTCAGTGTGTGGTTTCCATCTCCAGGCCCAAGGCCCCTGCTATAGTTCATCCTATTTCCAACTGGCAGTAAGGAGGAAAGGCTGTGGACCAGGGCAAACAGCTTGTCTTTATTTTTATTTATTTATTTATTTTAATTAGAGGCTAATTACTTTATAATATTGTAGTGGTTTTTGCCATACATTGACATGAATCAGCCATGAGTGAACATGTGTCCCCCATCCTGAACACCCCTCCCACCTGCCTCCCCATCCCATCCCTCAGGGTCATCCCAGTGCACTGTCCCTGAGCGCCCTGTCTCATGCATCAAACCTGGACTGGTGGTGTATTTCACAAAGGGTAATATACATGTTTCAACAGCTTGTCTTTACATTAGAGTCGCCTCAGAATTTGCATGCATCATTTATGATCACATCCCATTGGCCTGAATTTAGTTACATGGCCACTCCTGGTTGAAAAGAAGGCTGGGAAAAGTCTTTGTCATGAGTCCAGCTAAAACAAACAAGTTCTAGCCCTCAAGGAAGAAGGAAAAAATGGATACTAGTTCAGCAACGTCCACCAAATCAGGGGACAGCAAAAGTGTGAGAGTTTACCAGCTTTTTCACAGCTCAATCTTTGTTGCAATAAAGTGCAGAGAAGAATGTCTTTTTGAACAAGAAACCTCTTTTTGTCTGTTCTTTAGAGGGAAAAAACAATTAAAACATTAGAGTCGAGAGCATGGGAACTATCTTGGTTGATAACTCAAGCTTTGTTGTGTATTGGTTTTGAGATTTTGAGTAAATAATTTTGCTCTTCTGTGCTTTATTTCCTCATACAGATAATGGTGATGAAACATGCTTGGCACAGTGTCTAGGTTATAGAAAGCATTCAATTTATGTTAGTTTGTATTTTAGCAGCCACTAGGGGTAATTAATTGCTTTTAAGCTCACATTTTTTGTTATTAAAATATCCTGAAATTGTTGTTTGTATTAATATGCACATTTACAAACATGTATTAGGCTCCTAATAATTGTTAAATGAATGGATAATAAGTCACTAAGGCCAGGAAACAGGTCAAAGTAATGACAGGGCTTTCTTTTCAGTCTGTCTTCTGAATAGACTCAGGGAGTGTGGTCTGGTTGTAATTGATAAGGAAAATAGGAGTCTTTAATTCTTTCCAGCCATTGCCTTGTCTGATTAATACCATGATTTATGACTGTAGTTCCATGGGGGGAAACGACGATCTCAGCATTTAAGCTCGTAATTCCAAATGTGACACAGATGACCTGGACACCACTCATAGCATAAAACAGGAAAGTAGCTTAATGTAAAGTCTTTGAGGCCTTTTGTGGCTACCTCTGCTACTCAGGATCCACTCAGGCCTGATGGGCCCCACAACCTGTTGTTTTTTTTTTAAAGCAGTATGTTTTATTTTATTCATTTTATTTATTTATTTTTGACTGTGCTGGGTCTTCACTGCTCCACTCGGGCTTTCTCCAGTTGTGGCGAGCATGGCTACCCTCTAGTTGCAGCACACGAGCTTCTCATTTTGGTGGCTTCTCTTGTTGCATAGCACAGGCCCTAAAGCATGGGCTCAGTAGTGGTGGTGCACGGGCTTAACTACCTTGAGGTATGTGGAATCTTCCCGAATCAAGGATCAAACCCATGTCTCCTTCATTGGCAGGTGGACTCTTAACCACTGAACCACCAGGGAAGTCCCCACCACCTGGTTTTAATGCATATGTGTGGTTGACCAGATGTTGTTGGAATCATTATATCTGACTGTGTTCCTAAGGCACTAAAATGATGTCTCTTTTTTTCATTTGCTTTAAAATAAGGAAACAAACATTTTCATCTTTTTGTTGCTATTGCAAGTAGAATATCAACATTTGGGGGAGTCATGTTTGAAATGATGACTATTCAGTGAAAAAGTGCTGGAGCATGAAGAATAGCTCAAGAAAAGATGGTACAGGTAATGTCCAAACTGCCACCTAGAAGCTAAAAATATAGATGAAGGGGCTCGCTTAGGACAAGTTCATATGAAGAACAATATCTCTGAGGTTGTATCTCCATGGGTTTGAGTCAATAAATGTTCATTTAATTCACTGTCAGTTCCTTGGAGATAGAAATGTTGGAAAACTTGGCTCCTTTCTACTGAAGAAGAGTTTTTGAGTAATATCAAACAGGGATCTTGGAGTCCAAACTTCTTGTGATGAATCTATCGAGGTGTTATAATGAAACCTCCCAAATGTAGGTTAAAGTCTGGAGAAGGCCACTTTACAGTGTGGGCCAATAAGTGAACCAGGAGACGCCACCTCATCCCCTCTTCACCCCCTTGCTTGAGCTTGCCTGCTAAGTTGCTTTAGTCGTGTCCAATTCTTTGTGACCCTATGGATTGTAGCCCACCAGGCTTCCCTGCCCATGGGATTCTCCAAGCAAGAATACTGGAGTGGGTTGCCATTTCCCCCTCCAGGGGATCTTTCTGAATCAGGGATGGAACCCACATCTCTTATATCTCCTGCATTGACAGGCAGATTCTTTACCACAAGCCATCTGGGAGGTCCCCCTCACCCCCACCCTGCAGAAATTGAGTCTATAGAACAGGAGGAATAATTCAGTGTTTTGACTAATGGAAAATAAAACATCTCTAAAGACATGAGCTGGATGGCAACTCACTCCAGTATTCTTGCCTGGAGAATTCCATGGAGAGAGGAGCCTGGTAGGCCACAGTCAATGGGTTGCAAAGAGTCAGACATGACTGAGTGACTAACACTTCACAACACAAAGACATAAGCAATAGTATATTGGGGGTAGAAATTTATATTAGCCTGCAAATAATAAAACAGTTAAAGTATTCCAAAGAAGAATGCATCAGTGACCATTAAACCAGTCTACATAAACATTAGGATTATATACTGTGCTGTATTTTGATTTTTACTTTCACTTTCCTTTAACATCAACCACTCACTTCCACTGTACCCTATGGACTGCTGATCCCCTAGAACTTCTCTGAAATAATCCCCAATACCTTACTCTTGGCCCAACACTTCTCCTTCCAGCTCTCACTCCTTCCAACATCTCTTCTTTGGCTTTATCCAAACCTCTAGTCACATTCCTCCAAGTCTGTTAGACCCCCACAAGTTTCACTCCCTTCCCTGTCTGACCCACCCTAGCTGATCCATTGCTTCATGTGTGTCTTTGGTCTTTCATGCCCCACTTTACCCCATAGTTCAACTATGATGAACTAATATGAAGGCAACTTTCATCTGCCCTCCCGGGAGTTAGGCCTTGAGCACTAAGTACTCCTAGAGAAAGTTACAAAGTTGCACCAATTGACGCCATCACAAAATCATGATTTCTAATCTCAGTGGGCCCTCCACTACCTGGTAATTCCTATGTGTTTAGTAACACACATATAAGTGTCTAGTGACGTCCTTTCTCTCAGCAAGTAGTTCTCCTTCTGCTACATGGATAAAACAGGACCACTAGTAGTGAGTTCTATAGATTCTTACTACATCTCTTTAGAAAAAACAAAACTGTTCTAGTTTTCATCAAGAGTCTGATATAGAAACATCCTCCTCCTTATCTACCTTCTGAATCCCTTCCTATCTTCAAAAACATCTTCACCTACCCTATGTGTATATGTATCAGGGGCTCAGTCAAGTCCATCTCTTTGTGACCCCATAGACTGTGGCCCACCAGGCTCCTCTGTCCATGGCATTCTCCAGGCAAGAATACTGGAGTGGATTGCCTTTCCCTTCTCCAGGGAATCTTCTCAACCCAGGGATTGAACCTGGGTCTCCCTCATTGCAGGCAGACTCTTTACTGTCTGAGCCACTGGGAAGCCTATGTTATAGGTCAACTTCCCTACAGGTGACCTACCCTATAGGTCAACTATTTCTCTCCCAGATGCATCCTATTATTTCTGTTACAGACAGAATTTTGTCCTTCCTGTTTCTCCACTTTTCTGGCTGTAGTCAGATTGCCCTTACTGAAAATTCCAATAGGGGCCCCTAGCTGGTCTTTCTGCCTCCTCCATTCTTTGCTTCTCCAAGTCTGTCCTCCTCAACCCTGTAAACTAGAGGCTCCTTTAAACCACTAGAAAAAAGTCCAAGATGCCTGGCATGACAAACCATGCTTTTTGTAACCTTGTCCTTGCTCATCTCCCTAGCTCCATTTCTCTATGCCCAGTTTCCAGATGCTCCTACAACCAGAGCCCACTTACCATCCCCTGAACACTCTTGCTTGCTCCCGGGTCTCTGCTTGTGCAAGTTTCTCTCCCTGGAATGTCTTTCCCCTGCCATGTCATTCTTGGTGGTTTTTCAAATCTTTGAATAAAGGCTCCCAACTCTGTGTTGTCTCCTCTGTCGCACTTTACCCCAGAACCCCTCACTCTAAGTTAAATGCCTGAACACTACCATAACAGCCTCCTCATGATTCTTTTATAATCCTTATTATACCTTATTTTTTTCATCATTTTAGCTAGTTGTGTTTTATAGAAGTAAATTAATCATAGATAAATTGAAAATATATATAAGAAAAAAGGAAAAACTTAAACCTAAAATTCTACCAAGATTTAGTCAATATTAACTTTTGGCCATATACCTAGACTATATTTCTTAGTGTTATATATAAATAATTATTTGATAATGGGTTTATATAGAGTATTATACTTAAAAACTTTATCATAGAAAAAAAGTTTGAGTTAGCAGTGCTGTAAATATATTACAATGTCAAAAATATACATACACATCATAATTTTAATAGCTGCAGAGAATTGGTGTATACATATTTTATTAAAGCTATTCCCTACTGTTAGCCATTTAGAATATCTCAGATTTCTTATGATCAGTGTTATTCATTGAATATCTCAGTATTTTTTCTTATGATCAGTGTTATTTATGATCATAGTTTTTTATGATCAGTATGATTATACTGAGAAATATATACTATAAATATTATTATAAATACTATAGTATAAATATATACTATAAATATTTGTGTACATTTAATTTATGATAAGGGCATTTTCTTAAACTGTTAGAAGTTCAATTTCTGGATCAAGAATTTTAGAGTGTGTTGGTAGTTATTTGTCCAATAGCAGAATCACCCTGTGTTTAAGTATTGGTCTATTTCTCTTCCTTCCCATCAGGGTAGAGACTCCTACAAGCTGGAAACAGTTTTGTTATTTTCTTTGTCCCCAGGACCACACTTGGAAGTATCACTGCCTCACATCAAACATGGCAGATTCACGTCATGAGGCTGATTACCTTTGTCAAGGAATAAGGAAACACAACACAGATCAGGATCATCACCCCAAACAAGCTCAGTTCCAGTGTTTTCATGAAAATAAGTCAAATCCAACAGCAAGATAAAGAGTGTTTGAACCTATGCTTTTTGTTTATTCTTAACTTTTTTATATTGGAGTATAGCTGATTAACAATGTTGTGACAGTTTCAGGTGCGCAGCTAAGTGATTTAGCCATACATATCCATGTATCCATTCTCCTCCAAATTCCTCTCCCATCCAGGCTGCCACATAACATTGAGCAGAGTTCCATGTGCTACACAGTAGGTCCTTGTTGGTTATCCATTTTAAACATAGCAGTGTGTACATGTTGATCTCAGACTCCCTAACTGTCCCTTCCCCTCATTCTCCCCCTGCTAGCTGTAAGCTCTGAAGCTATGTTTTTAATGGGATGTGTATCATGTAAAGTCTGCATTTATGGGGCTGTGTCACTCATTTTGTGATTAATCACTTGTTCGTGCTCTTCATGGCACTTCTTGTAATTTTTTTTTTTACTAGTTAATATAAATATCTCCATTTTTTCCTTAATAAATTCCTGGAAAATGGGAATGATTATACTTTTTTGTATGTCTAGAAGTTTGTGCTCTTAGTAGGCCCTCAATAAATATTTTTAATCACCCCAATAAATCTAATCTTGATCATGAAACTGCTAGGGGGAAGGGAGGGACATGGGCCTCATTCTGCTAATATTTTCCATCCTCATAAAGGACCAAGTGAGATAATTAACTGCATTTGTGCATGCGTGTTAAGTGGCTTCAGGCATGTTCACCTCTGTGACCCTATGGACCAAAGCCCACCAGGTTCCTCTGCCTATGGGATTGTCCAGGCAAGAATACTGGAGCAGGTTGCCAAGCCCTCCTCTAGGGCATCTTCCCGACCCAGGGATCAACTGAGTCTCTTACATCTCCTGCATTGGCAGGCGAGTTCTTTACCACCTGGGAAGCCCTAACTGCCTTCCACACTCAAATATAGCTGGAGGCGTGCCCTACTCTGGAGAAGACACTGGCTACCCACTCCAATACTCTTGCCTGGAAACTCCCATGGATGGAGGAGCCTGGTAGGTGCAGTCCATGGGGTCACTAAGAGTGAGACACAACTGAGTGACTTCACTTTCACTTTTCATTTTCATACATTGGAGAATGAAATGGCAACCCACTCCCATGTTCTTGCCTGGAAAATCCCAGGGACGGGGGAGCCTGGTGGGCTGCCGTCTGTGGGGTCACACAGAGTCGGACACGACTGAAGTGACTTAGCAGCTCCCTACTCAGTGTCATTCATGGGTGGTAATGAGTGGATGATCTTGCTTGAGACAGCTGGTAGGCATTGCTAGGAGTCATATAGGAGGTCAAGGACCATTTCAACGTTCAAATTAATGCATACTTTCTGTTGCCACCCAGCCCCCACCCTTCAGCCCGTTAATTTTTTTAGCACTATGTTCTTAATATTTTATGCATCTGACTTGAACAAATTTTCTGAATAACAGTCTTCCACCAATTTAAGGAATATAAGAATGTTCTTTCAAAGCCAGTAGCAGGAATATGGGAGAAAAACTAATCAGTCTCTGACAGCCATTACCCACTCACCAGGTTACTCAACTACTTTTGACTGGGATTCTGTAGTAGTCAAGTACTCAGGGTTCAAATGAACCCCAGGCTTATCCTAGAAAGTCTCTGAAATCACAGCTAAGCATGATGAAATAGGAAGGAGTAAAACAGGTTGAAACCTACTACATGACATAAAATTACTATTAAGAAACTACATCTCGTTAAATATGTGAGGCTAAAGTGATAACTAATCAGCTCATTCTATACATTTTGACTCTATTTTTTAATTTTTAAAATTGAAGTATAGTTGATTTACAATGTTGTGTTAATCTCTGCTATACAGTAAAGTGATTCTGTTATAAATACATTCTTTAAATATTCTTTTCCATTTTGATTTATCTTCGGATATTGAATATAGTTTTCTATGCTATACAGTAGTACCTTGTTTATCCATTCTATAATAAAAGCTTACATCTGCTAACCCCGTCTTCTCACTCCATCCCCTCCCTCCTCCTTGGCAACTATCAGCCTGTTCTCTGTGTCTGTGATTCTGTTTCTGTTTCATAGATAGGTTCATTTGTGTCCTATTTTATATTGCACATAAAAGTGATTATCATATGGTATTTGTCTTTCTCTTTCTGACTGCACTTAGAATGATAATCTCTAGTTGATCCTTTAGACTCTTGGATTAGCAGAATTAAAGGTAGTTTTTCTGCATCTGTCCCATCTTTTTTTCATCAGGAGTAATGGAATCTCCAGGCCCTGGTCCCCTACCCAAACCCACGTGACGCTCCATTCAGAGAGCTGGGCTTCTGAGAGAGTCAGTTCCTAGGCAGGTTGTTAAGAAGTCTGGGGTCCTCAAGGATGAGAAAGGGGTCTGGAATTCTCAAGAAGAAAGGGGTCTGGAATTCTCAGGGAGGAGGAAAGGACAAACATCTTTTTTCCCCTCTACTTTCCTTAGTCACATAAAACATTTCTCTCTTTAAGCCTGGATCTGATGATTATACAACAAGCAACTCATTTTAAACTCTATACTAAGGATTATATAACAACAATGTATCCTGCTTGAGGACAGTTTCTCCTTCCCGAAAACCTTCTGGCTAATCCTGTTATTTTAAAATGAAAATTATGGGAGTAGGTCTAGTAAGATCTTTACTGCCTTGAGACATTATTTTAATTTACTGTAATAACTAATTGAAAAAGTATATAACCCCCTTGCTAACACTAGCAAGAGGGGTACTCTCCGTCCCCCTTCTGATATCTATGTCAGATGCTTTCTCTCTCCCTTTTTATACTTTAATAAAACTCTGCTATACAAGATCTCTTGAGTGATCAAGCTTGGTCTCTGGTCCCAAGGTTAAATCATCAGCTTGGGCTGTGTTCCCTCCCTGTAGTTTGGCCTGAGGCCAAACAATGGTAGGGGTAATGGCTATAGTGGTCACCACCTTCAAATGGACTTATGCTAGCATGTCACAGCTCTGAGGACTGTTGTCGTCAGTGCCCCTGACTCTGAAGCAGGCCACTGTCCTGCTTCCTGCTACTGGCTTTGAAAGAACATTCTTATATTCCTTAAATTGGTGGAAGACTGTTATTCAGAAAATTTGTTCAAGTCAGGTGCATAAAATATTAAGATCATAGTGCTAAAAAAAACTAATGGGCTGAAGCGTGGAGGCTGGGTGGCAACAGAAAGTATGCATTTATTTGAACGTTGAAATGGTCCTTGACCACTGTCAACTCACGCCTTCACCAGAGAATCCAGGACTCTCACAGGCAAGTCTGGCTCAGTCTCTTGTGGGGACACTGCTCCTTTCCCCTGGGTCCTGGTGTGCACAAGGTTTTGTCGTGCCCTTCAAGAGTCTGTTTCCCCAGTCCTGTGGAAGTTCTGTAATCAAATCCCATTGGCTTTCAAAGTCAAATTCTCTAGGGGTTCTCAGTCCCTTTGCTGGATGCCCAGGTTGGGAAATCTGTTGTGGGCCCTAGAAGTTTTGCGGCAGCAGGGGCATAGCTTGGTGAGACAGGCTGTTGGGTGGGGCCGTGTTTGGTGAGGAAACGGCAGCCTCCAGGAGTGCTTATGCCAGTGAGTACTTGCCAGAACCGCCACTGCCAATGTACTTGTCCACACAGTGAGCCATCACTGCCCTTCCTCTGTAGGAGACCTCGCAGTATCAGCAGGTATGTCTGCCCCAATCTCTTGTCCAGTCACTTGCTTTTTTCCCTGGGTCTTGGTCTGCACGAGATACTGTGTGTGTCCTCCAAGAGTGGAGTTTCTGTTTTACCTCGTCCTGTGGAATTCCTGCAATCAAACCTCATTGGTCTTCAAAATTAGATTTTCTGGGGACTCCTCATCTTGTTGCCTGGGAGGCAGAACTTTCACTCCTCTGGCAGAACTTCTGTGGTATAACTCTTTTCCAGTTTGTGGTTGCCACCTAGAATGTGTGGAACTTTATCTTATTGTGATTGTGCCCCTCCTGCCTTCTCTTGTGGCTTCTTCTTTGGCTTTGGATGTATCTTCTTTTTTTTTTTGAAGCTTCCAGCATTTTTGTTCTTGTTGTTGGTTGGTGGTTATTTAGCAGTTTGTTGTGATTTTGGTGTTTTGGTTAGAAGGAATCGCTCACGTTCTTTTCCTTTGACATCTTGTCTCCTCTACTATATCACCAGTGTGCATATACTTTAAATCTTCTTTTTCCCGCATTTTAAACACTATTAGTTTTACCTCCTTGTTGTGCTTGTGTGCCTATTTGCTCAGTCATGTCCAACTCTTGGTGACCTCAGAGGGTAGCCCACAACACTCCTCTGTCCATGGAATTTTCTAGACAAGAATACTTAAGCAGATGGCCATTTCTTTCTCCAGGGGATCTTCCCAACTCAGGGACTGAACCCAGGTCTTCTGCATTGCAGGCAGATTCTTTATCTTCTGAGCCACCTGGGAAGCCTTCCCTCCTTGTTCAGTTCAGTTCAGTTGCGTCCGACTCTTTGCGACCCCATGAATCGCAGCACGCCAGGCCTCCCTGTCCATCACCAATTCCCGGAGTTCACTCAGACTCACGTCCATCGAGGCAGTGATGCCATCCAGCCCTCTCATCCTCTGTCGTCCCCTTCTCCTCCTGCCCCCAATCCCTCCCAGCATCAGGGTCTTTTCCAATGAGTCAACTCTTTGCATGAGGTGGCCAAAGTATTGGAGTTTCAGCTTCAGCATCAGTCCTTCCAAAGAACACGCAGGGCTGGTCTCCGCCTTGTTACCTGGCCTTATACATATAGCTAATTTCATAAGCGACAAATGTTACTTCATTGTTTCCATTTGTTTTTCTTTGATTAGTAGTTCAGTTAATTATTTTGCCACATGTTTATGGCTCATCTTTTGTAAATTATCTGTTTATTTGCCTGTTGGCATATATTCTCCCTTCCTTTCTAATACCTCTTAACAGTCTTAATACTTTTAAAAATCAATTTAGATAAATTATTTACAAGGATATTAACACTGTCATATTTGGAGAAAATTTTTTTTAGTCTGTTTGCTCTTACTTCTTGGCTATATTTTTCTTTGACTCATATATGTTTTGAAATTTAATGCCAATTTATAAATTCTTAAGCTCAGACACTTGCCTGACCAAGGAGAAAAAAAAAAGAGGGGAAAGTTATCTGAGGTTGGTAAACATTTACTTATATTTGTTCTTATCTTCAGACCTAGTCATCAAGATCAGTTGCTTTAAGTAGATTAAAGGTCAGATTCCCCTCACTTCCTCATCCATAAAGAAGGATTGATTCAGAGGGAGATGAAGTAGGATCAACTCAAGGGTAGAAAACTTAATCCCAATGAAGGAGTTTCTTCTTTTTCTGGTTTTGGAACAAAGATTTGGATAAGTTGTGGGTGGTGAAGCAAGAGGTTGAGGTATAGTGAGGGAATGAACAATGGATGTACCAGGAGACCCTCTGCCAAATTTCATTTCAGGCTTGAAGTTCTAATGCTCACCTTTTTTTTACCTTTAACAAAAAACTAACCTAATTATTTGTTAATAACCTAATTTTCTCCCTCTTGAAGGGAAATAACATGGAACTGTTGATTGTTCCCAAGTCAGCCACACTAAGACCTGAGTGTTTTTTCAAGATGAGAAAATTCACGTTATTGACATGAAAGGAACTTGTGAACTGTTGATGTGTGCAGCGTTTTTTTCAGACATGCCTAAAAATTTTATCTATTGGTTGCTTCACACTGCTACTAAAAAACGAGGAGCCGGCCCCCTAAAAATAGTTGCAAATGACTTAGTGGACAGGCTTAAGTCATGATTGGAATTAAAATGTTTGTATTACTGCCAATCACTTCTCCCAGAGGAATTTTATATAGGTCCAAACTCCTCCCCTTTACTCCCTATAACCTGTCGTACCCATGCTTTTGAAGTAGAAATCTTCTGGCAAGCTCTATATGTGTTTCTCAAAGAGTTCCAAATCCAGGTCTGTTTTGAATTAGGAAGGAAAAAAAAAAAAACAAAAAACAAGAGAAGTGAAGCCAGTGTGGTTAACATTGTAGAAACCATTTTAAAAAAAATCTCTTAAAATATGCATATAGTTGTTTAAACCACTGTGAAAAACAGGAATGTCCTGCAGTCATTATTTCACTCCACAGAGGGCATTTTTTTCAAGTTATTTCTTAATTTTTGCTTTTATATCTAGGTTTTAAAAACATCTTAAATTGCTACTTTATTTTTAATTGCTACTTTTTGATTGTCTTTAAATTTTAGGCATTTCTGATTCTCATCGTATATGAGAGAATTTGTTATTCTCCACCTACATGTCATGGCCAATTAGTTCAGTTGGCTAGAGCATGGTGCTAGTAACGCCAAGGTCGCAGGTTTGATCCCCCTGCAGGTCAGGGGAACTTTTCCTCCTTACCACTCAAGGTGGTTACATGTTTAGGTTTCCCTGATAGCTCAGTTGGTAAAGAATCTGTCTGCAATGTGGGAGACCTAGGTTTGATCCCTGGGTTGGGAAGATCCCCTGGAGAAGGGAAAGGCTACCCACTCCAGTATTCTGGCCTGGAGAATTCCATGGACTGTATAGCCCATGGGATTGCAAAGAGTCGGAGACGACTGAACAATTTTCGCCACATACACACGTCTTCCTTACCTTCATCTTTCCAATATAATTTGGAGTTACATATTTTACATTTCCAAGACTATGTAAATATGCAAAGCTGACTCCTTGGTATATTATAATTACATTTACTTATTTAAACATTTTTCTGTTCTCTCTGGAGTTTTTTCCTTTCCCTTTGACTTGCATAGATTTCTAGGTACTTCTCTCATCCATCCCTCAACTGTCTTACAAAAGTTTCATCTCCTGTCAGTAAGTTCAAACACATCAGGCGTTTCATCAGCCTCATCTTCTTGGGACATTTCACTCAGCTGATGGTGGCATTTATTATGGCTGTTCAGCGTCCTCACTTCTAGGGTTTGGCTTCTTCACTGGTTGTGAATGATGGGGGTGGGGGGGGCAGGGGGGGCAGGGTGGTAAACTGGATAAGTGAGATGGCACTTGTGTTCAGAATGTCAGGGATTTTCTAGTATTCCATACAAATAGAGGATCTAAACTGCCTTCTCTGGGATGAAGTATTTTCAGTAGGTGATATACTTAAGCGCTAGCGCCTGTTAGTCTAATGTTGCCTTCTCTCTCCTTTTCTTTATAGATATCAACTTCCTTATACACAATTCTGTAAAATACTTAATTAGTGGAGTAATATTTTCTCAAATTTTAGGTAAAGCAGCAATATTTTCTTCCCACATAGCAAAAAATAATGGCATTGCTATCCAACCTTAGAAAAATATTGCTGGTGGCATTAAAATTGTTAAATACTTTTGAGAAATAATCTGCCAATATGCACAATAACAACAAAAATCATCCTTCCCTTGCGTTTGCAATTTTAGTCTTGGATTCCATGTTAAGGAATTAATCTAAAACATGGAAAAAGCTGTATGTCCCAATGGTATTATTGCATTGGTGAAAAACTGGAAATAATATCATGTCCATTAATAGGGGAATGGTTAAGTAAATGGTGGGAATATACACTTTGCTTTTTATGTACATGTAAAAAATATGAAAATACTTACTGTACTGTAACATTAAACAACAAAAAACTGAGTAGTCTCTCCAGTACCCTGTGACTATGACTCTGTTAAACATACATGTTGAAAACGAAAACCATCTACTCCATACAGTTTACATGAATATGACCTCCATATTCCAACATTTGCTGGTATAACTTTACTCTTCCAGGAGTCTTTTTTGCCGGGTAAATGACTTTATTTTTATGATGTAATTTGTCAACAAACTCATCAAGTTGTCAATAGAAATTATCAACTAACAGTTATGTCCTAAGACTCTCCTGCTGTTCCTTACCAATCTTCAATAATTATATCATGATCTGTACCCAGTCTTAGGGTTCCCTGGTGGCTCAGAGGTTAAAGCGTCTGCCTACAATACGGGGGACCTGGGTTTGATCCCTGGGTCAGGAAGATCCCCTGGAGAAGGAAATGGCAACCCACTCCAGTATTCTTGCCTGGAAAATCCCATGAATGGAGGAGCCTGGTGGGTTACAGTTCATGGGGTCGCAGAGTCAGACACGACTGAGCAAGAGACTTAACCCAGTCTTAAGCCCTGCTCCTTCAAAGATGTACCTTAAACAAAACTCTAGGATTTCAGTAAACTCTGATCTTGCCCTTGCCCCTCTGTGATACTGCCAAAGCTCTGTTGAAGTGACGTTCTCTGTTATGTCAGGGGGCAGTGAACTCAGCCCTGTATTGTCGATAAATTATGTTGGGATACTTGGGGAACCAGCACTTAACAATGTAGGGAAAGTGTGCAATATATGCATAGAGAAAAGACAAAAGGAATATGTAAAAATAATAGTTACACTAGGGGGCTGTCAAATTTTCAAGGTTTTTTTAATGGTATTTTATAATGAGGACAAGGTTTATTTCAGTTAATAACTAAGTATTCATTCTGGTAGAGCTACCTTTTAATGTGTAAAGATCAAATAAGGGCAAAGCTGTGTAACTTGTTATTTTCTTTGTTGTATTTTGTAGAACAATATCAATCCAGAGAGAAGACTACTAAAGTAGAGAAAGAAGCTATTCTTATTGTAATTAAGCTTGTAGAATTGAAACACTTGTGGATTCAGTGGTGATGAAAATGTTCCCCAAATGCTCTAAAATCACTTAATGTTGAGAAATAATCAGGAAGACGTTGACAATGACCTTTAAGTGAGTTTTGGTATTTAATGGAACAGAGGTTTTAGCCAGTGGTCTGCTTAGCACTGAGTGACATAAATGTTGTAAATCTAACACAGCATAGATGCAGCTCACAAAATTAAAAGCCAGGGTTTATTAGCAAATTTGGTAGTCAATGGACTTTGCAGTGTTAAATATATTTCCTATAATTTTGCAAACATCAGGGAGAAAGCAGGCATGCAGATAGTTGGTGCAGCTGGCAAAAGCAGCACTCATCTATTGCTTTTGTACATTTGGAAGTTATTTACACAGCTTCTGTTCAAGTAAGGATATGCTTATGACTGGAATAAAGACAGAAATACCAAGATTAATCAGGTAATTTTATTTAATATTTACCGTTCAGCAGCAACCAACATGAACATCTAGGCTAACAGAATCTCTTGAAATGTTCTGCTATATAGCTGCTTCAGAAATACACACACATGATCGACTGTTCATTGCCCCAATCTTTTTTTTAAAAAAATGGATTCAAGAGCAAATAACACTGATTTACACTGTGCCCAAGCACTAGTCAAGAAATCTATTAAATTACAGAAGAAAAGGAAATCAGAGTTTGTTATCTTAAGCATGTCACCTTATTTAAATGGAAGGAAGGCTTTACTTCTTTAAAGCAACAGAAATATGTATCTTCCTATATATATAGATATATATATATACTTAAGGATGTGATTACAAACACAAAGTGTTATCATCAAAAGCAAAAGCTAGTTCAAGAAATTTTCAACTGAAATACTTGCAAGATACAAAGCTAAAATTCATGTTCCTTTTCTCTATTAAGAATACTTTCACTAAACATAAATATTTTAACATATATTAATTTTTCTGACATTCAAAACTGTAGTCAATATGGCAGAATTATTGTTAAAAGCACATATGTACAAATATTCTTTTTCCATACATAAAGTATTTGGCATAATTATAACAATCATACTGCATCCACAACAGTTTGCTTTTATTTTTAATTTTTTACATGTAATGGTATCTCTTATTAAAATTAACCAATTATGTACAAAAATACTTGAACATTTATTATAGAAAACCTCTATAACCAGTCTCAACAGCATATACCTGCTGAATGGTTTCGAAGGGAATATAAAAAAGTGGTCACTGCCTTCTGGGTAAGCTAGCAACAAAAACAAACACAATTAAACTAAAATGAGCTTCCCAACAAAAGAGGGAAAATATTCAACAGTATGATTTAAAATACAGTTCATATCTATTGTCAGTTGAGTGTTATAAACAGTCAGTAAAGAAAACAAGATACAAAATACATTACTACATACAAGGTGCTTTTCTCTTTTCACACTCCTATGACTGTGGCATTAGCATCCCTATCTAGATCTAAGATGCTATGTTGTAATGTTCAAGCTAGAGCCGTCTACAGCCATCCTCCTCTAACAAAAGGACAACAGGATTCGTTCAGAAGACAAGCCCCACTGGTAACAATGGAGTTGTGAGGAATTTCTTATTTTGCACAGGACTGAAAGTTAATGCCCTTGCCTTTTGAAAGTCCTTTTGCCATTTAATCATGCTAATATATTTTCTCTACTTTTTTTCATTTACTCTATCGATTTAATACTGTCCTGTATTGATTCCTGAATTCTTATTAACGGGACACATTAATTTGTGCCTACTTAATACATGAACATCTCTTCTTCAATGACAAATTGGGTAGTGGAAATTATCTAAAGAAGCACAAGATTCAAGTAAACATTTCTCCTGGGGTCTTTTGCTTCATCAACCTGATTGGAACTCTGGAAGTAAATTGCACCTTGAAAAGAAATACAGTAGATACCATGGGGTCAGGGTACTAAACAGTTTACCAACCAACTGGTAGAGTAGCTTCTGAAGAATGTAGACAGCAGTCAAGGTCAAAAGCAACCTGAAAGAAGTATGTTTCAAGAACAAAACCGCTTCCAGTCCCAATCCTTGCAACTCCTTTAGTGTATATCTCACTAGCCTGCTTTAACTGTTAATTAGGATGATGTGCATTCATTTGTCTGTTGCTAGAAAGAGTCAGAAATCTCACGTTATTTACAGAAGTCTTCTAAGGTAAGGACCACTGCCTTAGGATGTGCACTGACTTAATAAGCTTTCAGGAAGTATCAAGTATTCAGTAAAAAGTATACAACATTATCACGCTTCGTATTGTTTGACAATATTTTACTGGTTGAGATTAAACTATGTAAAAAAAAAAGTGAACATAAAAAGATACAAAAGAAGGCTTTATCACTATCACTTTCAAACGAGAAACGGTGTAATGAAATTCAGCCATACTGGGGACATCTGCCGTTGGGGGTCAGTAACTTTTAATATTGTGCAACATTCTATTAAGTGAGTTTAAATTCCATTCATCTAAAGACAAATCTGAGTTAAGTTATTAAAGTGCCTACACTAAAGATGTCTTTTCACCATACCTCTTAATGTCTTGTAAACGGCAAAGAATGCGTCGCAGGGAAATAGAAAAGGGACTTATAACTGGGAGACTTTCCGGGGCAGGGGCCTGGGCCGCGGGCCGGGGTCCGTCCTCCTGGTCCCGTTCTCCAGGTGGCCCGACCGCGCCGCCAGGGGCTTGGGGGGCAAGGCGGGCGGCTCGGCGGTGACGGGGATGGAGAGGCTGTGAGGTAGCGGCACGGGGCGCCGCAGAGTCCGCTCGTACACGCTGTACGGCGGCGGCGTCTTGCTCTCCTTACGCACCGGCTCCTCCGACCCGCCGCCGTAGCCCGGCCCCGACCCCAGCGGCGCCGCAGAGGGTTCATTCACCTGATTTTCAAAGCCTGAGGTCTCTGACGTGCTACACCGGCTGAGGGACGAAATGCCACTGCTGTAGCTGCCCGACAGCACGGGGGAGTTGGAGATGAGTCCTGGGGAGTGGTACTCCACGGGCGAGGGGGTGAAGGACTGCACGGAGCCCTGTGCGGAGGGGAGACGGCAGACTGTTCAGCGACAGGGTGATGAGCTCTGCTGTGTCCCCCCTCAAAACCCAGAGTCTGAAGCCTTTCTCTCCCACACCCTTGGGGAAGGCATGCCAGGCCTGGAGACTTCTGAGCTCCTGCCAGACTCTTGCTGAAGCCGCGGGTTGGCAGCCCTCAGGCTATGTAGCCTGAGAGAGCAGACGTTTCATCTGCAGTGTTTTTAAAAGCCTCAGTTGCTAATTTTGTAAAATAGGATGGTTTCCCACCAAATGTGCATTTCTTTAAGCACTGGAAGTTCTAGCAACACGGCTCACTTTCTCTTTCGGTAGAGAATCTCTTGCTGAGCAGGAGCTGGCCCTTTAGATGGGGCCTGAATCCCTCCGTTACCTACCGTCACCGCCACATCACACAGAGGCCTCATTTGTTAACTGTCTATTCCCACTGGCAGCAAAATCTGTACTTCCTTTTGGGCTTCCCTGGTGGCTCAGAGGGTAAAGAATCTGCCTGCAATGCAGGAGACCTGGGTTCCATCTCCCGGTGGGCAAGATCCCCTGGAGAAGGAAGTGGCAACCCACTCCAGTACTCTTGCCTGGGAAATCCCATGGACAGAGGAGCCTGGCGGGCTGCAGTCCATGGAATCCCGAAAGAGTCAGACACCACTGAGTAACATACACACACATTCTCTCTCCCCGCCCCTTTCCCCTCTCCCCTAACAGCATTCTGAAAAGGGGATTCTGCTGGGAAATCCTGCATCCTATGTACTCCTTGAGTCCATTCAGAGCCTATTAGCTCATTAAAGTCTGACAATAACAGAACCTCAATGACTTTGTTCAGCCCAGTGTTTGCTAAACTTATTTCACCACAGACCTTTTTTTCCCCCCTCCTTATTTATCACATAATGGCCTATAAAACCAAGAAATGTTATCCTAGACTAACTTTACCTCGGTCTCTCTTTTTAAACATGAGAATGCTGGTAGACACAAATCCTTTCATTTATCAGGAGCCTAAGATCAAGAACGGCCAATTAAAAGATCCAATTTCACTGGTTTTTTGTTAAAAGTTAGACCCCAAGTGCAAAATAGGGCAGGTAAGCGGAGTCTTCTCCACGGGGTTAATTCCCTCATTTAATTGCTGAAAAAAAAACTCTTTAACAGTTTTCTGCATTCTAAGCACAGCAAGAGAAGGGGACGATGGAGGATGAGATGGTTGGATGGCATCACCGACTCGATGGACATGAGTTTGAGCAAGCTTTGGGAGTTGTAGATGGACAGGGAGGCCTGGCGTGCTGCAGTCCATGGGGTTGCAGAGTCAGACACAACAGAGTGACTGAACTGAACTGAAGCACAGCAAAGCGAGTAACTTGGTAGCACTACGCCCTCTAATGTCACCCAGAGTTACAACACAATGTTTCTTCTTTTCAAAGCCTGATTTGTAGATACTGCTACAAGGCTACCTATAGCCAGCCAAGAACACAGGCAGGTCTGTGGAAAGGAGAGTATACACCACTTTGCTAACTTTGGTGCCTACTTGAATGTTTTCAACTCTTTGATTCTATTATTATAAAAGAATAATTCCTAATTTTATCTGATTACTAATTTGCAAACCAAGTTAAAAAATGCATATGTGAATCCCATAGCAACATGTGGGGTTCTTTGCTAGTAAGGGGAAATGTAACGATGCAGAAACACCATGTCACTTTGTTTCCATCACATTAAGACAACAGTCTATGGCTCCCAGGGCGAATGCAGTCCCGTGCACTTTACGATTAACAGCTGCATGGCAGTATGACAACCAAACCAGCAGATAATTTGCACCCACTAGCAAACTGTGACATCAGAAATGTCGGCAAAGCAAATCATGCTTAATAAAAATTTTTTTTTGCAATTTTCTCCACTGCAGGCGGGCACGGGGGAGAGGAGGTTTCCTTCCAGATTCTCAGTTTCTACCAGCAACAATCCTGAGTACCACAGATGCACAGGATCACAATCTGCCCGCATGTGTTTGCAGAAGCTGACTTCTCTTTTTCTTTTACGCTAGTTAGAAATGTCTCACCAACAAAGAGGAAACAGAGCATGCAAATCCTAAGTCATTTGGGTACAAATCATTCTTTCTGCAGTCACAGTCACTTCATCTTTAAGCCTCTGGTGTAGCAGCTCTGAACACCTACCTCTGAATGCACCAACAATCTTTGCAGCCAGTCTGATTAAATTTGGATAGAGACTAAGTATTATTCTTTACCTTCATGAGGAATTTTGTATGTTCAGAGATGTCAATTAGCCTATGTCTTCATATTAAATGTCTGACCTTTAAAGCTTCCCAGTTTGTTTCCCAGTGATTTAAAAATTCATTTTACTGTCTTGTTTTTCATGATCAAGTATGTATCTCTAATGTAAATGAAAGCCTTGGTATAATATGTTGAAAGAGAAAAAGTTGGGTTTGGCATTTTCAAAATGAGTGAGACTGATGAAAAAGGCACTTGAGAATATTTAGTAGATGTTGATTATTTTTCATCTTAAGTGTTTGTTTTTGATGTGCCTTAAACTAAAAGATAAGGCTGAAAATGTCCTAGAAGATACTAGGGACCATTTCTTTCTAATTCAGTGCATATACTCACTCTGGTTGGTACATTGTCATTGCCACCATTTGGAGAAAAAGGCTACTAATCTGAAAAGAAACGGCAGACTCCCCAAAGGGAAAGTCGAGTGTTGTTTTCTTGCCCATCTTCCTCTCCCCCTTCTATGTTCTCTGCCTGGTCTTTGTAGATGAAAGCACCTCATTGATGTAACAGGGGAAAAAGTAGCAAGGGGCCAATTTCTAGCTCCCATCTAAACAAGAGCCTGTACCTTCAGTGGAGATCGCCCAGCAGGCGAAGGGGATACTGATGCCGTGTGTCTTGCTGGTGAAGCTGTGGAGAGAGAGAGAGATCATTTCAGTTCAGAAAACCAGACAGCTGACTACCTGAAAAAGCCCTCTGTGTATACAAACCCATACAGATGATCCAGTGCACAAGGATCTAGGCAAGGGGAGAGGGGCGTGGGTGGAGAGACTAAATGGTGCCCACCCAAAATGGATTCCCCACAAAGGGTGGCGGCCCCAAGACATGGGGTAATCAGTGAAAAGTCACCAGAGCACACACGGTGCTTTAATCAAGCGGCTGGTCCAGTGTCCCTTCCACTGCCTCAAAGCCCAGACGCTTCTCTGCCCCTTGGTTTATTTCTAAAGGTGCTTTTACGCATGAGGTGTCAGGGAGCAGACTGGGCTGAGCAAGAATGGGAAGACCCAGGTCACCCAGGCAGCTTAGAATAGGTCCCTGGGAATGTACTGACATCAGTCTCCCCTTTCACCACCCCCGCCGCCCTCAATATTCCTGAAATTGACAGAAAACCCTGGCCACATCCATATAAAAGGTAAGAAGTTTTCCATTTTTCTCCCTAATGTCTGTACTTGGGTCTTCCTTTCTCTCTAGGAGGTGATGCCCTATGGATGTCATCATTAAGGTAAGAAGAACCCTCTCTTTGTTTCTCCCACCGGATGTTCAAGCCCTACACCTGGGACAAGACCAGTGTGATGACACTGCTCTGTGTGTGCACTTGTGGACCAGATCCAGCGTAACCACACATACTACAGCCAGCCGTGACACTGCCAACCCGTGAGTGTGTGTAAGCCAGACTGCCCAGGTCTGCCTACAGAGTTTGCAGTGGGCTCAGGGGTTGCTGCTCTGTGAGGAGCTGCCATTCTCCCAGCTGTCACAGTGGGGTTTGCAGCTCATAAGAAAACTACAGAAAGGCCGAAGGGAGGAGAGACAGTTACAGGTCCCGCCACCAGTGAGCACACAGGATGCCATGAGGGCAGACCATGATGGCAATCAGTGCAGGAGGGGAGGCAGCACTGCCAGGGTAACCGGGGAGAGCCACGGCCACCTGCGTGCTCTGGGCCTAAGGGACTAGGCAGAGTGGCCGGCCCGCCCTCGGGGTTGTGCGGATCCATCGTGGGTGCTAGGGCACGCGGTGCCATGTTCCATCGCCACTGTTAGTTCTCCTAGCCCATCAGTTGTGGGGGTCGAGCATAGAACAAGAGCATGGACCTCCAGAGAAGCACAGCTTGATTGGGAAATGGTATTTTTATTGTCTGGGTCCCTCTTCCTCTCAACTTGGGCATTCCCTGACACCATCACTGTGAACTACCCAGCAGCCCCTGGACCCACTGCATGTTCAGAGTGATGTTTCTCCAGAAAAGACCTGACATAGTTCTATCCCTGTCCTTGCCTACAAGGTAGAATTAGCCTAGGAACCTAAATACCATGAATATTATTGTCCCTTAGAAAACACTTTTCAAGTTTCCAACTTTATGGACACAACCACGTTTAAACTGGAGGTTGCTTCAATGTACAAACATCATGAATAAAACACCAAGTACTGGTTAGTGAGTTTTAAACTTCCCTGGTCACACTGACCTAGCAATGCATATTATCAAGTAAGGCTGCAGTTATTCCTTGTTCTGTTTGAAGATCTCACATGTCTTTCCAAATCTACTGGCAACTTCTAGCTTTGGAAAGTCCAAACCGGGTAGCATACAGTTCATTTTAAAAAGAGAGTCATTTTTCTTTATTCGGTAAAAAATAAAAGAAGCTAGAAAGGTGTTAAAATGCAGCAAACGAAACATGGATGATCCATCCAGAAAAACCCATGAAAAACACAGTGTCATATTTTCTCATGCCTTTAGGCTAGTCGTATTTGAAAGGTTTGGTAAAACACAGATTCTAGAGCTTTGGCCCAGATACAGTAGAACTCTGAGTCAGTAGGTCTGCTGCTTAAAGCACCTCCCTAGGAGATGCAGTGCCTTGAATGAACCCTCTGAGAAAGAGGACCCTGGAATACAGTCTTGTCTAAGCAGCAGGTGCAAGGTACTGGTTAGTTGTCCTCCACAAGCCTATCCAAATTACTGTCAGTCAGTCCTGTTCAGGGACAACCTGAAACTGGGGCATCAGTCCTGCAGAAAGTGGCTGGAGTTAGCAGAGGTTGATAAGAATGAGGTGAGTCAAGCGAAGGATAGAGAAAATGCTAGTGGTTCAGCAAGGTTAGGGTGCCCCCCCCAATTCTGAGGATGATACCTAGGAGAACGTCTACAGTTTAGGAATGGTGGACTTAGTGTAACAAGAGTCGAAAAAGAGAGAACACAGCAGATGAATTCTGTAGCTACTACGAAGGTTTTTACCTTGGACACACCAGATGCCTACCTTTCTGAGCAGTTCAGGTCGGAGTAGTCAATAAAATTTATTTTTATAAAAATGATTGTTAAATGCTTCAGATACCCACCAGTCTGTGCGGGCCGTGGCGGGACGGGGGGAGAGGGGAGCTTCCCACCACCTGCCGTGCTCTTGGCTTCCTTCCCACTGTCCAGGCTCCAGCTGCTGGGGGTGGGGTTCACAGCTGGAAGGGAAGGGCACAGCTAAAATCACATGGCCTACATCACCCTGTGAGCACTCAATCTTAGAGGTTAGAATTACCCAGAATGAAAACATCAGCTGGATTACAAACAGTACTAAGGAAACTTCCTAAATGCGAACCCTTTATTTAATTGCCCATCTCACAACTATAGTTGACATTTCATTGGGTGATAGCATGTCTTTTTCCCTCAAGCAGTCAGAACTACACATCTCGACAAAAGAGTGTAGAAACTTGAGATTTACAAATGTGTTTAGATGCTGGATAACAGATGGAAGATGTAGTCACTCGACTCTTTTAAAATTTGGTTTTTAGTGGAATTTTCTGGACAAATAGCACCCTAAACGGGGGAAGGCAGTGGATGCTAATATCTCCACTGCCTGGCAGAATTACTGGCAAGGAACAGCCACACCACACCATCCTGCTGGCCCTTGTCCCTCAAGTCAAAGGGCTATAGTGGAGAACGTCCTAAAAAAATAATTTGTAATGCTGACATTATCATTCCTTTTTTGTAATCTACCTGCTCCACACTTCAGTAAGATGCTGAAATATGGAACAACCCCCCTTGGAACAAGGGCAAGACATACAAGGTTATAAATAGCTGCTCTGAGAGGAGGTTTACAAAATCAAGCCTTTAGAGTTCCAGTCTCTTGCTCACTGAGCAGACACTGCCACCTGGTGGCCATAGCAAGAATTTCAACATTTTATGATTATATTACCACTAAAATTGGATGGAACCATCACTCGTAAAAAACATTTCCTCCGGTCCTTTAAAAGGTGCTTTGTGGATTTTCTTTGGTAGAAGAGGTGAGAAAACGACCACATTTCTAAGTTATCCAGACAAAGATCAATATTTGACTTGTAGCTGTAAAGCAAAATGTGTGTTTTAAAATAATTTAGGCTACAGTCTCGCTGATTCCTATCTCCTGAGGAAAGTTTTAATGTATCGGTGTACTCAAATGACAATGCAGTCGAGATCTTAATGGGGACGATTAAAATGCACTTTACAGGGATATGTCATTAGTGACTCTTAATTTGCTGGCTCAGGGACTGCTCCGATTTTTGAGGCTGACTCTGGAAGGTCAACGAGTGCCTTGCTGTTAGTCCCCATCCCCCTAGCTGAGGAAGTCACATTTAATCCACTCTTCTTCCTCTGCTGTGTTGCACAGACCCATGCTAATTGGCTATTAACTGCGATGCATATGTTGGTTTCTCATTTTTCATGTGACCTTGAGGCAGGGCACAACTCCATTATGCACCGGATTGCAAATTTTCAATAGCATCTGAGTCACCCGCAAGCAACAGATGAGCTGACTGAATGAGCTTGGTAAGGCAGACACAAAGCGGGACCAAGGATCCATCTGGGAAGTTGCTCACTTTCCTTGTGTTGACCAGGTAGCCTAACTGGCCACTTCGTTTCAGGGAGCGCAGGGATTGCCTCGGTGATTCACTGAATGACCCCAAAAGTCACTAAACAGGAGTCCCGACCTTGCTCAGATTCTGCTGTTAAACCCTACAAGAACACAGCTGGTGAAGAATGTGTCAGAGATAACTGTCTTCCATCTGTCCCCTAAAGAGAAGATCAGTCCTGATCATTAAAGGTCTGCACATCTGCCTTCCACGGGGACACACGGGCGACTGGAGGAAATGAAGCCAGAACACAGTTGCACATTCCCCGACTGCCGGAGATGCTGGCTTCATACCCACCTTTCTCAGGTGCCGAAAGATTGGGGTCACTGCGTGGCAAGGCTCCATCTCCAATGTGATTAAACAGCAGCCTCTGGAAAGGCACAAGAATCTATTTTTATGGTGTAAGATACTGACAGAGGAGATCTTCTAGAAAATGAGATGATTATTTTATTACTGAATGGTATATGCTGGTGCTCAGTTGTGTCTGACTCTCTGCCACCCTCTGGACCCACCAGGCTCTTCTGTTCATGGAATTTTCCAGGCAAGAATGCTGGAGTGTATTACCATCGCCTACTCCAGGGGGTCTTCCCAACCCAGGGATCTAACCCACAGCTTTTGTGTCTCCTGCATTGGCAGGCAGGTTCTTTACTACTAGTGACACCTGGGAAGCCCTTACTGAACCTTTTATTTTTTAAAAAAAGTTTCAAATGGCAAAATTAGCCATATAAAACATTACTGGCTTAACATTGTTGATGATTGGCTTATCATTATTGAATTATTGTTCAATAATGACTCAATTATATTTAAGGGAAAAAAAGGAGAAGACCCTTAGCTTTCAAACAGTGTTTCTAAACAGTGTTTTAAAAGTCTGTACAGGATTTCAAATATTGGGTTGGCCAAAAAGTTCGTTTGGGTTTTTCCATACCATCCTCAAATGAACTTTTTGGCCAACCCAATATAACTGGCAAATAAAGTTTTGTAATAAAATATGGAAAAAATAAACAGTAAGTAGCAGTTAAGCTACAGTGCTCTTTATAAATACCAATACTAGACTGGTAATATAAAGTGTAAGAAAGAAGAAATATTAGCTCAAAAAATCTCTAGTCAATGAACTTTACATTTTAAATCCTAGATTAGGTTAAAACATATGAAATGGTTAGTATGTTGCAATTTTTAACGCACAAAAATGCCAGTTTTACATAGTTCTACCTAATATATTAAACAAAAGACCCTAACTCCTTAAAAGTAGATACACCAGAGGAATGTGTATTATGGAAATTTTGGCAACACACACTGCTTCAAATTTTACCAAAAGCAGAAAACTTGAGAGGCTAATCAGGAAGTCTTCCAGAGTCCCCCACACTGGTGACCTGCTCTCCAGGAGCAGAGGGAACAAACTGAAAGTCGTGACAAGGGGCAATTAAACCAGTCAGGTGGTTCAGGAACATGCACTTGGGTACAGTTTCTGCAACATGTCAGTGGTGTGCAGATGGGGCATCCTGGAACTTTTGGGAAGATCACACAATCAGCAAAGAGAAACCAATCCAGACAAATCCCCCTCATTGTCATCCATTTCCAGATGCAACTACAGCCTTCTGCCAGGATGGTGTGGAAAAACAGAAAATGAGCTGGAGGATGAATAATGATTATATTCGGCTCCTGAGTTATCCACAAATAACCGATAAAACTCAGGGCTCCATAGGGATCTTTACCTTTGAAACCCCACCTCAAAGTGCTTAAAGAGCTGAGAGGGTCAAAACATTGACCCTGCAGTCACTGAGGTTGAGAGAGATCACTGCAGAGCAGGTGTGAGCTGGGTGGAGAGGGCTGCGGGGAGGCCCCAGGGTTTAGCCACTCCTTCCTCAGTGCATTTAAGAACAGCAGAGGCAAAAAGATGCCCTCTTCACTCCTGGATACCTCAGTAAGCAATCCGCAGCAGCCATGCTTCTCAAGGGTCTGGCTAATCTAAGTTCCTCCAAATTTCTGCTACAGACACATGCAGACAGACACCCCCACCCCTAACTCATTCACCCATGACCTCTCTCAATGTTCAAGTGGAAGCAACAAAATAGATCAAAGTCAGTAAAATCACTTCCCAGTTCCCTCTCAGCTTTACTGCTCAGGCAACCACCAGGAATCCACGTCAGACTCGACAGTTCACGCAGAAATTCCTAACAACAGGCCCAGGGCCGAGGTATGGACTTCACCCAGCTGGACTTGTCAACACGGCCCATCTGGTGGTCTCTGGCAGCTACCATGACTTTCTGCAGCCCTGTAGGTAACATCCAGTCTTTTCCGAGGATTTCCATCCCACAAACACTACCTGAGAAGGTTCCACAGGTGTCGGATAGATGGCACTGCATGGCCGCTCCCTTGGGGACAGGCAAGAGTTTTCTCTGGAATGTTTGTGTTTGTCAGACAACAAAGGAGAAGCTGGGAAGAGACGGAAAGAGAGGCTCGTCAGGGTGGTGGTGAGCTCGGACCATTGGGAGGAGAAAGCCCAAGCCTGCGGGAGGCTGGAAGGTCCTCTGGGCACCCTCAGTCATCCCCCACCTTGGCACTGACCTCTGGCACTCGAGGGAGCAGAACTTGTCACATTAGGTGAGGCGGAGTGAGTAGAACTCAAGCTTGAGGTAGATGGACTTGGCTGGAAAACAGGGGAGCTGTTATCAGACACGGCTTAGAGGCTGCAGACCACACTGGCACATTTGAAACAAAGTCACTTTTTTTTTTCAAAGTAGGAAAAAAAAAAAAAAAAGCCCATTAAGAATTATGGAAAAATCTCACTAACTCAGACCAGTAAGGACGCCTGTCTGAACAACTCCGATTTTGACACCTGCCAAAGGAATGCCTTTGTGTTCAATTCAGCTCCATACAGCCTATGACTAAAGACCAGTCAGCAGCAGCTCCCTGACTAAAGCAGGAGCAGAAAGGCTCCCAGCCTCGGGCAGGTAAACAGGTGGCGGCTCCTAAAAGTCAGCGACCGTGCCTGTGCCTCTTCTCCAATGCTGTGTGCTCACTGCGTGAATCTGGCAATATGTATCACACCCCCTTTCCAAAGACAGAGGTGAGGAAAATTTCAGCTGAGTCTTACCGAGCGATTATCAGTGTCCTATTTGCTGTATCTAAACACACATTTCTGTTGCAAGAGTTACACTGACACTTAAATCCCTAAGAACCTCTATTTTCTTTAGTGAACAGTTTTTATCATGGGAAATTTCCAACATATACCTAAGTAGAGAAATCTTAGAATGGGCCCCTAAACCGTATCTTCTTAAAGAAAAGAACAAAACACTTAGGAATGCTAAGAGGCAACTGGTCGGTGGTGACAAGCTCCAGGACACCCGACTGAAGGCCTGACTCAGAGGCAGAGCTCAAAGTTCCCCTCGTAGGGCCTGGCCGGGCTTGCCCACCGCTGGCTCAGGTCTTCCTAGAGTGGCCGGGGCAGCTTTGAGAGAATCAGCTTTGCAGACTCCAGGGACCAATAAGGCAATACAGGTGTGTAAAGGTTTATCCTTAGGTCAAATTCTCGCTCGTAGGTCTGTTCCTAAGCACAGCAGAGTGAATGGAAACACTCATGATTCAGACAGAAGGGGAATAAACAGGACCAGACAAAAAGAAAACAGCTGATCAAGTACCTGCATGTTAAAGACTTCATCAGAGCTTTCCGATTGCCCTGTAATATTGCTTACTTCAGCAGACGCTTGTGAGGACAGTGAGGAGGAAGAGTATCGGTTGACAGCTGGGTAACTTAATGGGCTGTTTTCAGGGAGAAAAAGAAATGGTCGTTAACTCAGTCTCTACATTGCACTTTATCACATGCTGGCATGGTATAAAAACCAAAGGGAAAAAAACATGTACATCCCATTTTGTCGCCTCCCATTTGCCTCAATGTGATCAAACGTCTGAGTTTCTTTCTCATGCTGTTGCTGTTTTAGCAGTGGCAGATGTCTGCAGCTGCCTCTAGGGTTACTTATTTCATTAAGAAACTGCGTATTTGACAAATTGTGCCATAAAGAACGAGAGAATCGTTCCGGATCATCTTGTGGGGACGACAAATTGTCAGATAATTCAGAATATGACTTACCTGCGTCGAGGAATTACCCTGGTACCATCTGGGCTCATGGAAGCAGGTGCTGAGTTTCTACACACACGAGGGCTTCCATTAGGAAAATGGACTGGACTGGCTTGTATACAAGCGGAGAATTCCTAAAGAGGTAGTAAGGAAAATATTTCAGAATTGTAACGGTAAGGGCAGAATCACTCAAGAGGTGCTGTGCTATACTAGAGCATTCTGATGGTCATAAAACCTTTATGTAGGCACTTAGGAATGTAAGTCATTAAGCCTTCCCTCATTTACTTTTTTGTTTTCATGAAAGTTAAGTGTGGCAAACCGAATTTAATGCAATTTTAACACTTAAGGGCTCTCTGGTAACATTTTGGTGCAGTTTGGCAGACAAACCAAAAGATGTCACTATTGCATACATCATGGTTCCTCTAACAAAAAGGAAATGGTAGAGGTCAGACTGCCCCCTGGTGGACCCTTTGTGTACATACCTGGATCCCCAAGCTGGACTTCATCACAAAGAACTGGTCGACCAGCTTCTTGTGAAGGGGTCTCATATCCTGAGGCACAAACTTCTCGTGCACGGCCAAGCCAAATTCCAAAATCTGTGCCTTGAGAGTAATAGAAGGAAAAAATCCACATCAGTGAGTACCGCCTTAATGCCTGCTGGGGATTCGAGCAAGGTGCCCTGCATTTTGCATGCGTTACTGTTAACCTCCCCATCCGACAAGACAGGACCAATCCTTAGTTTACCGCGGAGGACACTGAGGATCAGAAAATCCTGCATGCGCAGATGTAGCAAATGGACTTGTGGACACAGCTGGGGCAGGAAAGGATGGGATGGGTTGAGAGAGTAGCACTGCCGTACATTATAATGCCCTGTGTGAACAGCTAGCTAGTGGCAAGTGCTCTGTAACACAGGGAGCTCAGCTCAGTGCCCTGTAACGACCTAGAGGGCTGGGAGGGAGAGTCGAGAGGGACGGGACATATGTGCACACGTGGCAGACTCACGCTGCTGTGCAGCAGAAACCAACACAACATTGCAAAGCAATGATGCATAATTTTAAAACAGAAATTCTGCATGTACTAAAGGACAAATGGGAATCTGAACTTCAGTCTGATTCCACAGACTTAACTGTCCTACTACCCCAAGTTTCTTTCCCATGTATTTTCAATCTATAACAACAACCATATTAAACAGTTAAGCGTCCCTTTGGCCCCTTCCTGCACTTCTCAGGAGGGGGGAAGGGATGGGGGCTCCCTGTTAGGAGGGTCAGGTGGCTCTCCCCCTGGTGATAAAGAAACCGCCAATGCAGGAGATGTAAGAGACACAGGTTCAGTCCCTGGGTTGGGATGATCCCCTGGAGGAGGGCATGGCAATCCACTCCAGTATTCTTGCTGGAGAATCCCATGGACAGAGGAGCCAGTCGGACACGACTGAAGTGACTTAGCACGCACCACGTGCCACTCCCCAAGGGACCTCTTTTCTGGATGGCACTCTCTCAGCCATGTCCCCCTTCTCTCTCCCATCGGTCCCTCTGTCCCTACCCCTCCCTCCCTCAGATTTTTAGAACCTGTCAGGGAGGAAAGAACAAATAAGAGAGGGTATTCTGTAACAGTTGCTATGCTGCTTGTTTTTGTTTAAAAATATTATTCTTGTTCACTTATTATAATGCAAAAAGGAACAGTTCCTATTTTCAAAAAAGGTTTCCTGCTCTGAGAACCTAAACTGAGATGAATGTAAACATTCACATTTCCTTTGTACAGCTAGGTCAAAAGTGCTTAATTCCTTTGATGGGAGTAGCAGACGTCTTTTACATTTTAAAAAATGCCCATGCTACAATGGTCAAAAGGACAAATTTCAGAGGCTGAGAGGAAAACAAATCACACATCACTACTAGAAGGTCCTTTATCTTTACAGCCCATGATGGTTCAAGTTTGAAAGCTTCAGGGCAGACATGAGTGACTTGGGGGGTGGGGTGGTGAGAGCATCTAGTACCTTCCTAAGGGTCAGAACTGTGGCAACTTTGCCTATAACATTTGCATAAAGATAAAAACACCTTGAAATAAATGTCAAGTGAAGTATGTCTGAGGCACAAAGGGCAAGCCCGGTCTCTGTGGGGAGGGAGGAGGGATGGAGTTGAGTCTAAGGGCAGGGCCCTCGGTCCTCTGCATCTTAGACACTGGCTGCGAAGGGCCTGCCCTTTTGTCCAGGTAGTGCTGCAGGCTGGCTTCTCCTGGAGGTAGGCTTCGGCATGGAGACTGGGATGTTCATTAGGGAATATCCCTGGGATCACTGCCTGTAGGAGGGAGGGGCAGAGCGGGACTTGACCAAAAAGGAGACAACCTGCATGGCAGCCTGAAAGCCTTTGCCGAGCCCAGGGCAGCTCTGGACCTTGAAGGATCTGTCACAACTGCACTGCGTGTGCCCCAAATGGCCAGGCTGGGCCTCTCCTTCCCGGTTACTGGATGCAGGTCATCTAGGAGGGTAGGGATAGTAGGCTAGGTGACACTCTGCAGCAGAGGCAATGCTGGAGGATCTGAGAGGCCAAGGTGTCTTCCAGCAGGTGGGGCCACAGGTCCTTTCTGGAAGGAGCCCTGGAGCTGTGTACCTCTGTGTCTACTAGACAGGTCTCTGAACCAGCCCTCTCCAGCACTCCCAGCTTCCTACAGTCCTGCAAAGACATGTGACCGCCCAAGGTCACAAGGCTATAACGTGCACGACTTGATAGGATCTAGTGCTTCCTAGGCCACAGCTCTTTCCACAGGGTCCCAAGATGCAGACAAAACAAAGGTTCCTCAATCTTTTTCTTGAGAGACTTCAGTCAGTCAGTTGTGTCTGACTCTTTGCGACCCCATGAACTGCAGGATGCCAGGCCTCCCTGTCCATCACCAACTCCCGGAGTCTACTCAAACTCATGTCCATTGAGTCGGTGATGCCATCCAGTCATCTCATCCTCTGTTGTCCCCTTTTGCTCCCACCTTCAATCCTTCCCAGCATCAGGGTCTTTTCAAATGAGTCAGCTCTTCACACCAGGGGGCCAAAGTTTTGGAATTTCAGCTTCAACATCAGTCCTTCCAATGAATATTCAGGACTGATCTTTAGGATGGACTGGTTGGATCTCCTTGCAGTCCAAGGGACTCTCAAGAGTCTTCTCCAACACCACAGTTCAAAAGCATCAACTCTTCGGCACTCAGCTTTCTTTATAGTCCAGCTCTCACATTCATACATGACTACTGGAAAAAACCATAGCTTTGACTAGACAGACCTATGTCGGCAAAGTAATGTCTCTGCTTTTTAATATGCTGTCTAGGTTGGTCATAGCTTTTCTTCCAAGGAGCAAGTGTCTTTTAATTTCATGGCTGGAGTCACCATCTGCAGTGATTTTCAAGCCCAAGAAAATAAAGTCTGACAGTATTTCCATTGTTTCCCCATCTATTTGCCATGAGGTGATGGGACAGGATGCCATGATCTTAGTTTTCTGAATGTTGAGCTTTAAGCCAACTTTTTCACTCTCTTCTTCCACTTTCATCAAGAGGCTCTTTAGTTCTTCTTCACTTTTTCTGCCATAAGGGTGGTGTCATCTGCATATGTGAGGTTATTAATATTTCTCCCAGCAATCTTGATTCCAGCTTGTGCTTCATCCAGCCTGGCATTTTGCATGATGTACTCTGCATATGAGTTAAATAAGCAGGGTGACAATATACAGCCTTGATGTACTCCTTTTCCTATTTGAAACCAGTCTGTTGTTCCATGTCCAGTTCTGTTGCTTCTTGACCTGCATACAGGTTTCTCAAGAGGCAGATCAAGTGGTCTGATATTCTGATCTGTTTAAAAATTTTCCACAGTTTGTTGTGATCCACAGAGTCAAAGGCTTTGGCATAGTCAATAAAGCAGAAGTAGATGTTTTTCTGGAACTCTTTTGCTTTTTCGATGATCCAACGGATGTTGGCAATTTGATCTCTGGCTCCTCTGCCCTTTCTAAATCCAGCTTGAACATCTGGAAGTTCACGGTTCATGTATTGTTGAAGGCTGGCTTGGAGAATTTTGAGCATTACTTTACTAGCATGTGAGATGAGTGCAATTGTGTGGTAGTTTGAGCATTCTTTGTCATTGCCATTCTTTGGAATTGGAATGAAAACTGACCTTTTCCAGTCCTGTGGCCACTGCGGAGTTTTCCAAATTTTCTGGCATATTGAGAGGCTTTTTAACCCTTTTGATTTTAACTCAAGGGAAAGAGTTCAGTCAGATTGAATACAGCAGATAAGAATCCTGGGGTGAAATAAACCACTCACAAGAGAATTAAAAATCAACAAAGGCTAAAGGCATTCCATAATTCTAAGTACTTGATGACCTAAGCTGCTCACTTCATTTTTAGCATCTATATCACCCCCAGGGCCACAATGAGAATTTAACTTCTCCTCTATTTCCCTGCAGGTCAACTTCAAGTAATCCCTCTTTTCCAGAAGCTGTCCACCTGACTCTTCCACCCACGGTCCTGGTCCACAGCCACTTTTCTCCCCTTCAGTATCAATTTTGTGGACTAAGCCTATAGAGCATAAAATATGGACTAAAACCAGGTACAGCCTCATTTCCTAGTCTAACAGAACATGCTTTTTTTATTAATTTGGCATTATTGAATGGAAAGAGATGGTTCTGTCATATTTTATCACAGGTATTCCATTTTTCATAGATATAAAATGTTTCCTATTGATTTCCTATTGAACCCAGCCTTTCCACCATAATGTCTCCCACCTCAGAGGTTTTCAAACCATTTTCAGGCCAAGAGCTATCGACAGAAGAAGAGAAAGCAAGAGATTATTCACCCTGGTTCTTCGTATTTGATGGAACCAAGGAAAGAACAGCCAACTGTGCTTCTGTAGAATTGAAAATGATGAGATGGTATCTAGCTCTGTCTAGGTCATATGATCTACAGGCTTTATCTGCACAGCGTGATACTGTTTTAAAGCAAAGGGTATTATTGATTGCCACTTCCTTAGTCTAACATTTAAGTACAAATCTCATTCATTCATTTACTGAATCATTTGTGTTCAGTTGGCCTGAACTTATATGATCCCAAAATCTTGAGTGAAAAGTTGGCATCAAGTCTTTGGGGACAGAGCATTCAAAGAACATTCCAAGGGGTGCCGTGTTTGCTATAAGGGGCTGCCATAGTCTACTAATTTTTTTTGTTTCCCCCCTGCATCTAAGTGGGAAGAAAAAGAAGAAATTAGCAAGTCAGGATATATCACAAGTGAATCTGTAACCTGTGACTGCTAGATCACTGACATATGGGGCTGGCCAAAAAAGTTTTTTTGACACAGCTTATGGAACAACACGGACAAACATTTTGGCCAACCCAGAGAAAACCATGTAGATGGGACCCTGGACAGGCAAGCACATGTGTGCATGGAAGAGGGAGAAGGCTTCTGTCCCCCTTACCTGCTCAAGCATCAGCTCTCTTAACCGTGCGATTTTCTCTCCATCTTCAGGGTGACTTAAGATATATTCTTTGACAAAGAATGCCTGGTAAGAAGAAGGACAGTTTACTTCAAGAGGGTTACAAAGGAAGTAGAAGATACACTTATTGTTTCTAATGCTGCTTTAAAGAAATGACTCCATTATACACCACTTTTGGGGGCCGGATGGAATGATTCGAAGTATGGCAGCTGGTCAGAGGGAATATAAGGACGTGACTGCTAACAGGAGATTAGAGAGTGCATGAACTTTGTATCTTTGGTAAAACAGATAGCAAATCTAAATCCATAAGCTTTTATGACATCATGTTGTTGTTCAGTCCCTCAGTCATGTCCGACTCTCTGTGACTCCAGGGACTGCAGCACACCAGGCCTCCCTGTCCTTCACTGTCTCCCAGACTTTGCCCAAGCTGTGCTAAAGAATGTTCAAACTACCAGACAACTTAGCTCACTTCCCATGCTGGTCAGGGTATGTTCAAAATCTTTCAAGCTAAGTTTCAGCAGTACTTGAATCGAGAACCTCCAGATTTACAAGCTGGGTTTAGGAAAGGAAGAGAAACCAGAGATCAGATTGCCAACATTTGTTGGATCATAGAGAAAGCAAAGGAATTCCAGAAAAACATCTGCTTATGACATGTTATCCTAAAATAAATTGCCTAAAGACTCAGAATGATCAAACAAGATTAGATTCTTTTATGTCCAAGAATCACTCTTTACTCAGGGAAATGGGTTTGGGTAGCCATTTATTAGACAATTGTGATATCTTCACTACTTTTATTCAAGAAAACACACACACACACACACACATACTTTTAACCTCAAAATATCACATTCTGGGAAACACAGTAAGTGTGCATCCCCAGTGATTATACATTTGCTCTATTAAGCAAAGAAATCTGGTTGTATTGATTGTAGCCCTATGTCAGCAGGCTGATTTATGTGCATATCTTGAAAAAAGACTTCTGAAACCTTAAGAAATCACAAATGTAAACTTTCACACAACAATACCAAATCCTTACCTCTTGATACCTGGAAACTCCACCATTAACAGCAGCATCTATAACTCCATTCAGGCACATGGTTAGGGGATTAATATTCTGCATCTGTCTTGTCTGACACTGACTAATCAGAGTCTTCAGCTGCTGATTCTTATTCTCCAGCACTTCAATGGCATTTTCCAGAGGACTCATTTCTACCTGAGAACAAATGAGCATAAATATATATTGGATTTTGTGACATTCAAGAAGAAAGACAAAGTAGATTATCCACATTCTGAATTATCTGTGCTCCCCTCAATATCTCTACCAGGGGCCATCAGTATAGAACAGACAAGGATATAGAAGACAAATTAGCTGTTTGTAGGGCCTGGGAAGAGAAGGTGATTATAGTCACTGGCTGAAATGTGGTTCGAATAATCAGCAATCACCGATTATACATTAGCACTAAGACAATTACTTTAATCCTTGAAACAAAATTCAAACCTATATATTTTACAATTTATTTTTTCTTTTCTTATGAAGGCTAAGTGTTCAAGGACCCTGCATATTCTTAGCATCTTTCTAGATACTTAATGCAAAGTACCACAGGAGATAACAAAATGCATATACAGATCCTCTGATGTCAAGGAGATTTCAGCCCAGTTGGGGAGATGGGACATATGCCCATATGGACCCCATACGCATACATAACAGCACCATAAGGTGGCACAGGATGGCACACAATTGTGAGTTATAGAAAATAAGATAATCAGATATGCTGCAGGATCTATTTGTTCCAGGAGAGCCAAATAGAGTATAATGACTTTTCTATTCTGAGTTTTAATGGGAGACTCATTTTGAAAATGATGATACTGCTCTTCAAAGGTACAGCACTGTGATTGTTACTGACATTGACATCCTCTTTGAAGAAAAGGTCTGCCAAGCTCTCATCTGTATAATAATCTAAGCTTAAGGATTATTAAGGAAGAGAAATGATTATCGGTTAAGGAAATAGTTTCTAAAGGTCACCTGAATCATCTTAAACCAACACTGAAAAGTACTAGAATGATTTGACTATGTCAAAATTCAGAATGTACATTTATCAAGACATTATAGAAAAGGACAGATAAACCAGAAAGTAGGAGAAGATATTTGTAACATGTAAAAATCATCAGTCTATGGCAAGAATATATAAAGAATTCTTATAAGCCATTAAGAGAAAGGCAAACAGCCCACTTAAATATGGACAAAATATGAAGGAAGAAACCCAAATGACCAGTAGACATATGGAAGTGTCAAACTGCATTTTTGATCTAAGAAGTGAAAAATAATAGCACAATGATATGCTATTAAGCGCTCACCAGAATGGCAAAATAAGTATGACAGTAGCAAATGAAGTGAGAATGTGAGGAACTGAATCTCTTAATTCCTGCTGGTGCATGCTCAGATCGGTTCATTCACTTTGGGATTATTTATTAAAGATGAAGGTATCTATATATTTTGTGAGCCAGTAATGCTACTCCTAGGCATATAGCTGACAAGTGGAGTGGAAGATCTGTATACATGTGTACTAGGAAACATGTACAAAATATTCATACTCATCTCCAAAATCTGTACCTCCATCAAAAAAAGAATGCAAGAACATACTGTAGTATACGATGGAATACTACACAACAATGAAAGCAAGCCACATGTAATAACATGGACTCATCTTGTAAATAATACTGACAGAGGCAGTTACATTAGACTATATACAGAATTACATTATCCCACAGGTGTACCTCTTTTTCTTGTGCTTTGCTTTACTGTGCTTCACAGATGCTGTATTTTTCATAAATTGAAACCCTCCATTGTGTAAGTGTATTGGAATCATTTTCTTCAACAGCATTTGCTCACTTCATGTTCTGTGCCACACGGTGGTAATTCTCACAACATTTTACGCTTTTTCATTACTGTATTTGTCATGGTGATCTGTGATCAGTGGTCTTTGATGTTACTATTATCACTGATGTGGCATTTTTTTAAGAACAAAGTATTTTCACATTCTTGAAGGTGTATACATTGGTTTTTTTTAGACAATGCTTAATACACTATAGTGTAATGTGAACATCACTTTTACATACACTGAGACATCAACTAATCCGTGTGACTTGCTTTATTGTGGTAGTCTGAAACTGAACGTGCACCGTCTCCAGGATGTGCCTGTATAAGGTTTAAAACCACGTAAACTAAAGTGACTTGTTTAAAGAGACATATAAAGGTAACAAAGCAAGAGAATGGGCGCCATAAAAGCTATGCTGAGGAAGGGAGCGGCACACGAGGCCAGCGGGGTGCTACTGCCAATATCCGTTTCTTTACCTGAGTGGTGGTAAACAGGGTTTTATTTTCCAATTATTTATGACATTAAACTTTTGTATTGAGATCACAAACGCTAACTCACAAAGAAGTCTGAGAGTTCTGATGAACTGAAAGTTAAAAAGTCAACAAAACCTCTTGGAAACAGAAAGTAGACAGTGGTTGCCAGCTGCTGGGGGTGGGGGAAAAGGGGAATTGCTGTTCAGTGGGTATTGCACAACAATGTGCACATAGCTGATACCATTGTGCTGTACATTTACAAACAGTTATGACTTGTATGTATTTTTGATCACAATTTTTAAAAAATTCATGCTTACCCTTAAATATTAGTCATATGAAGACATTTTACAAGTAAGCAAAATTCAGTAAATACAGACAAAAGACAAATAATAACCTAGGAAAATACTTCCAACATATATTTCAGATGAATTAGCAATGTATCTCAAATACTGATGAAAACTATACAAAGAATATAATAGTGCATTCCCCCCAAAGTGAGTTAATATATGAAAACACACCATCTTCACTAGCACTCAACAAATGCCAAAAAAAGCCAACCCTACTGTGACCACTTTTGACCTAATATCTGGAAATTTTAAAATAATATACAGCACCCTGTGTTGAAGAGAATGCTGGGAAAATGGTTATTCCCAAGAACAGTTATCTCCTACAGACAGGGCATAAATTGATACATGCCATTGCGGATCCATGAGTCAATATTACTGATCATATGTTGGTGAAATTATTCTAAGGAGATGGTCAAAGAAGTGCATAAAGAATACTGTGTAGAAATGTTTATCAATAAATTATTTTCCATTGGTCCCAGATTATGCCCTTTAATTACTATCCACCACTGAAAAGAATCAGGAGTCATAGGAGAAATGGTTGCTTTCAGGTCTGGGGCAAGATTGCACAAGTGAGCCTGGACTACCCAGAGAGCAAGGAAGCCTTCATTAAAGCAGCTGGTCTGCTGTCAATTCACTCTCCTTACTGGAGGGATATCCCTGGGGAACAGGAAAAAAGCAGGTGACCGAGGTCTTATCTTCTTGTCAATTAAAGCTTCAATATAGACTAACTGCTAAGAGGAAGAGATGGTATCTATGGAATGCCCTTAAGTCCCCAGCTACAAGATTGCTTACAGTAAATAAACCCAGAGTCCCTCAGGCATGCTTCACTAGAGAATGTCCTGGAGAAGTCTGACAACTCCCTGGAGTATAAATTGGAACGTTTCACAATTTAAATTTTATTATTCAAATGTGCCCTCTGAATGAGGAACTCTGTGAACTTCCCTTAGAGGCTCTGTCTCCATATCTGAATTATTAGTGATACAGGAAAGAAGGACATGGAGGACAAAACTTGAGGTCTCAGATGTCTCTCTGCTTCATCCCAGCCTCTTGACTGCCTAAAAGTTGTCAGTAAAGTTTGATGCTGATTCCTATGCTTGATTTGACTACTGGCCTGTGTATTAGCTCAGTAACAAAGACAACTTGGATACTGTCAAAAGGACTGAGGAGCCAACCTGAAAATGCGTTCAATGGGCAAAATGTAACAATGTGAAAAGTAATGAGTAATACATGCAGTGGATTGAAACAAAACAAATATGTTTAAATCCATGATGCTAAACAAAACTAACAAAATAAAATCCTCTTTGGTCACATTTATAGGGTGTTGTGGGTGCTAAGTGCTTCAGTCATGTCCGACTCTCCATGACCCTAGGGACTGCAGCCCACCAGGCTCCTCTGTCCATGGGATTCTCCAGGCAAGAACACTGGAGTGGGTTGCCATGCCCTCCTCCAAGGGGTCTTCCTGATCCAGGGATGGAATCCACATATCTTACGGCCTCTGCATTGACAGGCAGGTTCTTAACCACTGGCGCCACCTGGGGAGCCGTTATAGGGTGTTAGGGAATCAAATTATGATTTTGAAAATTGGTAAATCAAAGGAAAGAAAAAAGTACTAGACTTCCTTTCCTATACCTTAGGGTAATGTCGATGAAGGGATGTTTCTCTTTACAGAAATATTCTAATCAATAACTGAAGAAAGAATGATAAAATATCACCCTTTTGTAACCTCTAATAGATTTCAGGGGCAATGATCAGTGCTGCTTGCCAACCACAGCATATAACACCTGAGAAGTAGTCTTGCAAAAAAATAAAAGACAAAATTAGATCTAGCTGTCAATTTACCAAAAAATATAGGAACAAAGAAACACATTAAATGATCTCACTGATTCACAGTCTGCAAAATCCAGACTCAAGCAAACACTTCAGGATAAACAACCTGATTTCTTCAACAAAAAAGCTGCAAGAAAAAAATAATTTGGGGGAACCTATAGATCAAATGAGATCTAGGAGGTATTTCAACCAATGTGAATGTGTGGCCCTTATCTGGGTCCAGGTTCAAACAACAGATGACAAAAACAAACACAAACCCATAAAATGAATTAGAGAATTGTGAATAAATTGGATAGTTTATGGTCAAGGAATTACTGTTAAAATTTTTAGATGGAAAATGTAAACACAATAATGGTACTGTGTTTATGTTTCTGATAAATACACAGACTGAAATATTCTTACATAGTGTCTAGGACTAATTTCCAAATAATCCAGTGTAAAAGGGAATGGAGGAAGGTGTGGACACAAAATCGGCCTTTTTGATAACTGTTGAAGTAAAAGAATGGGTAACTAGGTTTATTATATCTTTTCTCTATTTGTATAGGACATAACTTTAGTTTTAAAAAGGAGACTGGCTGCTGTGTACAGAAGTGGCTGCAGCAGGGGGAGGCCAGAAAGGCAGAAGCACCTCTTAGGAGACTACTTCAGAAATCAGGCACTAGATGTATGGCAAAAACCACCACAACGTCCTAAAGTAATTAGCCTCCAATTAAAATAAATAAATTACATTTTAAAAAGAAATCAGGCAGTAGATGGCGCTATCAGAAGGGAGATGAGCAGATGCTGGGTAATTTTGAAAGTACCTAGAGCCATACAACTTTCTGATGGATCTGATGTGAACTGTGATAATATTCTCTCTCAGTGGGTAAAGAATCCACCTGCAGTGCCGGAGACACAGGTGGGTTCGATCCTTGGTGGAGAAGATCCCCTGGTGGAGGAAAATGACAACCCATTCCAGTATTCTTGAAAAATCTGAAGGACAGAGAAGCCTGGGGGGCCACAGTCCCTGAGGTCACAGTCAGATACAACTGAGCGACTAAGCACACCCATGATAATACTGGGGCTTCCCAGGCGGCACTAGTGGTAAAGAACCCTCCTCAATGCAGGAGTCATAGGAGACGCAAGTTTGATCCCTGGGTCGGGAAGATCCAGAGCATGGCAACCTATTCCAGTATTCTTGCCTGGAGAATCCCATGGACAGAAGAGCCTGGCAGGCTATAGTACATAGGATCACAGAGAGTCAGATATGACTGAAGCGACTTGGCATAGCACACAGCACATGAGAATACTGTCATTATCTTTAAGGCTTCGAAATATCATTATCTGTACATTCTATTTTATAGCTTTTTCACCATGTTTAAAATGTTTTAAATCAGTTTATTTTTAATCAAAAATATTTTGTTTTAAAAACAATTACTGAGGAAACAGTAGTTCAAAGAGGCTTATCATCTTTGAAAGAATGGGATATGTTCACTAATGTTCTGGGGTTATGATTTTCAGAATAAACGCCCATTATCTCATCTGAAATCTTTGCTGTCAGCTGTTTCAGAACTCAGAATTTTTCTGACTTCAGAAAGGTAACATAGGGCACGTATAGTATATTACACCATCCTCAGGCAGGGTCTGAAGAAGTTTCCTTTAATCAAATGTGTTAATATTTCTGTAGTAAAGTATATGAGTAGTCATACTAAGTGAGAGAAAGATCATAAATGGTCTTAGATTGGGTTAGGTATATTAACAACTGAATTTTGGAGCCAAACTTATAAACACATCTATTGGTATTCAGAAACTTTTTAGAGTTTGGTAAGGTCCAAAAGGAATTTCAATTCAGTGTGGCACATACATCTTGAGTGCCCCAGTCATCAGGACCTTCTACACTGGCAATTAAAGCAGAAACCAACAGCACTAATAGAAGGTGGGGATATGCCAGGCAGCGGGAATAAGAAAGACATGAGGTTGTCAGAAGTGGGCTGTGTTCAGGGAACAAAACAGCCCAGTTGGATTTGTTCTGTTTGACAGAGTCTACTATTGCATATTCTAATAAAATAGGCAGCTGCTGTTTGAAAGGTTGTTTAGTAACTCTCCCTAGTCACTATCAGCATGCTGCTTTTTATTAGCAGGCTGTGTGTGTGTGTGTGTGTGTGTGTGTATAATATTTCTAAGGTTAGGAACACTGGTAAGACTTCACAGAATTTGCCTCTCTGGGTAGTAAGTAGCTGACAAGGCTCTCTGAATCATTAATGCTGCAAGGATGACTAAGAACATTCCTGTGGTTTGGGCCCATGCCATTCAGCAGGAAGCAAAACATTAAGACTTTCTGAGCAATGAACTAAGCAGCCTCTTCCACAGGAGGCCACAGGGTCCACCATGGAAGCAATCCTTGCTTCCCTTGCAAACCTTGTGGACCCTTGATTCAGACTTGACAAGAACACACCCACACTGTTGTAATCTGCTGAATGGAGTGCAGCTTGTTAAGAGAGCTGTATGAATTTTTTTGCCTTGCAAAATGAAAATGCCATTAAATCCCTAGCACGATTGAACAGAATAAGCTGAGGGTCGTTTCCATGCTTAGAGACTGCAGGTAGGACAAGCCATTCTCGGAAAACAATTTGGGTGGGATCTGCTCTTATGGATTCATTGACAGCGTGGGCTTGTTACCTAAACAAGGAAGGGGCTACATTACATTTTCACAATTGGCACATTTTTCCATGAGGACTGTGGCAAAGGGCTGGCCCCTGACATAATGGATATGCCAGGGGTGGGAGGGGGGATTCTTGGGGGCATAGGTCTGTGGCTGACAGCAAGGGGCTGGGGGCTTGATAACTGTTGGGGAGGGGTTCTCACTCCAGACATGGCTGCCTTCCACAAATGCTCTCTCCCTTCCCACAGCAGGGGGCATGTTTTATAACTGAAGGCTCTTCGGTTCTGCAAGGAGATCCAACCAGTCCCTCCTAAAGGAAATTAGTCCTGAATATTCATTGGAAGGACTGATGTTCAAGCTGAAACTCCAATAGTTTGGCCACCTGATGCAAATAACTGACTCATTAGAAAAGACCCTGATGCTCAGAAAGATTGAAGGCAAGAGAAGGGGATGACAGAGGATGAGACGGCTGGATGCATCACTGACTCAACGGACATGAGTTTGAGTAAACTCTGGGAGTTGGTGATAGACGGGGAGGCCTGGCGTGCTGCAGTCCATGGGGTCACAAGGAATCAGACATGACTGAGTGACTGAGCTGAACTGCACTGCTCTTTGGTTGCTGTGATTTCTACATTCTCAACGACACCCGCTGATAAGCACAGCGGCATCCTTCTACTGTGAACTGTTACAGCATGGACCTACTGTGTGTCAGATACTGTGCTGGGCTTGACACTGGCCTCACACTGCTTATAAGGCTAGAAGAAAAAAATATACCTAGCTTTGGAGTCAGAAAAATCTGGGTTTGAGTTTATCCTTTTTCAGTATCTTGCTACGGGATCTGTGGCAAAGGCTTTTAACCTCTTGTCAAAACTTGTCAAAAGAGGGGTAAGAATATGTACCTTGGACACAGAGAAATGAGAACCACAGCATACTGTTGGTGGGAATGTAAAGTGGTTCAGTCACCTTAGAAAACAGGATGGAAGTTCCTCAAAAAACTAAAAACAGAATTACCATGTAATCCAGCAGTCCTATTCCAGGTTACACAGTGAAAAAAAATGAAAATACTAATTCAAAAAGATACATGCACCTCAATGTTCATAGCAGCATTGTGTACAATAGCCAAGATATGCAAACAACCCAAGTGTCCATCCACAGATAAATGGATAGAGAAGACAGAAGTGAGGTATATAATTGCGTATATATTCAGACACATACACACAATGGAATATTACTCAGCCACAGAAAAGAATTAAATTGTATTATTTGCAACAATGTAGATGAACCTAGAGGGTATTATACTTAGTGAAACAAGTCAAAGAACGATAAATACTCTGTTATCACTTACATGTGAAATCTAAAAATAAAGAAATGCAAATAAAAATGAATACATACCTTGTAGCTTTGACATGGTGATTAAATAAATGTAGATAACTTTCTTCCACTGAAGATAAACAGTGAAGGTCTCATAGCTAGAGTGGTTAGGGGAGCTAGAATTCCAGTTTCTCTAACTCAAGGGCCTGAGGTGTTGACATGCTGCAGTCAGAGCTATTTTGGAGGGATCACTTGGGCTGGCGGGGCTAGGCCAATGGGTCCCCTTCCAGCTTTCAACATAGCAGTCAATATCACAAACATTCACTAACTTACTAGGAGTGTTTCCAGGGACTTGGAGTCCAAAGCAGAAGCAGTGAATACATGGCCTGACTCCAGGTGAACAACTGTGCTGAGCAAGTATTCAATACTTGAGAATAAGCTCTGATCCTTACCACTTCACGCTTCTCCACTTCAAACCAGCGGGAAATTCCAGGTAAACTCTGCACCAAGTATAGTGATGTTCTTTCCACCCAGAGACTCTATGAAATACAAAACAAATTAAGTCCCCAAGTTACCTTCTTTCCAGTTTCTGAGCAATGACTAATGTTTGCCATTCAATTTTACCAAGTTTTCAGTATTTGCCAGCTTTTCTTTAGTATTCATTCCAGTGCTTCGGCAATCTCCTTGCACTCAGGAAGCTATCTCAGTAAGACATGCTGAAGCTTAGGTTAGTTTCATTGTATATAACCTGAAACTTTTTTTCTGTGCAGAATACGTGATCTACTTCAGGCAGTAATCTTAAAAATGTCAAAACAGGTCATCACATTCTTTCCTTTTTCTCTAAATTCCTGATTTAAAGTTTCCCCACTCCTCAAGGGGGTCTAGCCATTTTTACTTGGAATGGGATATAATATCAGCTAATCATCATGAGATCAGACAGAATCCTCAAGAAGGGCTTTAGGAATCTCATAGCCTAATCTTTCTGTATTAAAGATGAAAGACACTAGCCTTCTAGTCTTGTCCGACTCTTTGTGACCCTGTGGGCTGTAGCCCATCAGGCACCTCTGTCCACGGGGATTCTCCAGGCAAGAATACTGAAGTGGGTAGCCTATTCCTTCTCCAGGGGATCTTCCCGACCCACAGATCGAACCGGGGTCTCCTGCATTACAGGCAGATTCTTTACCAGCTGAGCTACCAGGGAAGCCGAAGAGGCATGTGACCTGCTCAAAGCTACATTCTCATCATCTGTACTGCCATCCCCAGGACCCCTGCACTAGAATGTCTGACCCCCCATGGCTACAGTTACTGTGCCAGCGGCACTTCTGTGATCCAGGAAGATTTGTACTTAGAGCTGGGCCTCCCTCTGGCCAGGATGAGCACCCCCATGACACAGGAAATCACAGGTGCCTTTGGTAAGAGCTGCTGTTGACAATGGGTCTCTCTCGACAACAGGCTTCTGCATTTCTGCCTCGTGTTTCCTGGTTAAACAAAGCGTATTCCCATGTGTAGTAAACCTTACAAAGTTCCTGAAACACTGCCATTTATTCAACAACGACAACAAATCGAAGGATTTCTTTGTGCCAGCCAAGATCTAATGAGATGAATATGGCAGCAGCCCTGTGTCAGGAGGCCAGAGCACTCTGCCGGTAATGAGGGGTGAAGCAGATCAAGAAGGGCTCAGGGGGCGTCCCTGGCGTCTCAGTGGAAATGAATCTGCCTGCCAATGCAGGAGACATAGGTTTGATCCCTGATTCACCGGGAAGATGCCACATGTTGAGGAGCAACTAATTATGTGTGCGACAATTATTCAGCCTGTGTTCCAGAGCTGGGGAACCGCAACTACTGAGCCCACATGGCCTAGACTGTGCTCAGCAATAAGAGAAGCCACCGCAATGAGAAGCCTAGAGAGTAGCCCCCGCTTGCTGCAATTAGAGAAAAGCCTGAGTGGCAACGAAGACCCAGCACAGATTTAAAAAAAAAAGAAGGGCTCAGGGAGAAGAGAGAGGAACAGTCCAGGTGCTGGGGGAAAACAGGAGGAAGCAGGCACACAAGGCATCCTGTGGGAGGAGGATTGTGCTTCACCGAGGAGGTGACACGTGAGCGGAATTTTGAAGAGTGAGTAGGAGTTTGCCAGGCGGAGAGCGGGGGACGCGGTGCAGGCAGCAGGAAGCAGAGACACAAGCGGCTTGTGAAAGGGCATGGCAGGAGATGGAGGGAGAGCTCCGTGCTGCCAGAGCTGAGAGAGTGGGTGAGTGGGCTGCAGCAGCGACGAGGCTTCTGGAAGGGCAGTTTGGAGACAGATGCTGAGGGCTGTGAGCACAGGAAAAAGGAGCCAGATTTATTATTTTTTTAAGGAGGGTTGCTACATCATTGATAAATATTTAAAGTGATGGCCAAAAGGAAATGTGGTGCAGCAGAAAAAGCAATGGAGAAGCCATCAGAAGATGCGCGTTCTAGTGCAGGGTCTGGGGTATTGAGAATGCCATTCTGAGTAAGTCACCTGCCTGATTCTGGGGGACCTTGGACTTTTTATCTACTGGAAACTTGCAGTGAAAACTATATTATACACTACTGATCTTTAATCAGTTTTGGAAGGCAGAAAGAAAAATTATCCAGAGGGATTAGAAAATGGTCATGGATCTTTTCAGTAACATCGTAGTGTTATTTTCCAGTGGTTTCCTGGCCTTGATGTTTAACCCATCAATGTCCTTGACCAAAGGACTGTGCTTTGCTCGGTCTCATCATAACACTGCAAAACTATCCAACTTTCCCTTTGATCATTTGGCTGTGAGCAATTCCGGAGTTGCTGTGAGGAGCACCAGGGACTAAAACATAGGCAGGAGTGACAAGCGAGTTCACATCAGACAATCACAGCTGATAGTGTTAGAAGAACATTTCCCAGCTTCCCTGATAGCTCACTTGGTAAAGAATTCACCTGCAATGCAGGAGACCCCAGTTCGATTCCGGGGTCAGGAAGATCCCCTGGAGAAGGGATAGGCTACACACTCCAATATTTTGGGGTTTTCCTGGTGGCTCAGCTGGTAAAGAACCTGCCTGCAATGTGGGAGACCTGGGTTCGATCCCTGGGTTGGGAAGATCCCCTGGAGAAGGGAAAGGCTACCCACTCTAGTATTCTGGCCTGGAGAATTCCATGGACTGTGTAGTCCATGGGGTCGCAAAGAGTCGGACATGCTGAGCGACTTTCACTTCACTGTGATGAAAGAAGCTAAGCCAAGTCACCCAGGATCCTACATTCATTTTACATTTTTTTGCTTGGAGGGAGATCCTGGGGATCTGTATGGTCTCACATTGTCACTGTTATCAAGGAAAGGGCAGATGATAATTTATCTGTGGGACAATTTCACCCCTTTCCCCCAGTAGGGCTGTGAGAAACCTTGCTCTTTCTGGCTGAGAGAGAACAAGCAAGGCTTATCAGAACTGAGGATGGAAAACTCAACCCATGCAAAGAAGCTATGGTTGGTCTTCTCAGAAGTCTGAGTTACACATCATTCTACTGAGAAAAAGCAGCAAAAGTTAGCACAGTCTCTCTCACTGGGCCGGGAGCTTCCCCAGTGGTTCTATCACCTGTTCCTTTGGTATCCTTTACTCATGCCAGTCTCCCGTATCTGAGAATAAGTACCCGAGGTTCCCACAGTTGGTTCAACATGAATGAATGGAGGACTGAGCTGAACCCTGAGATCTCAAACCTGGACAGAGGACCACTGCCATTACAATCATCCTAAACTCCGGGGCCTCCTCTGTGACCCAATGAGTCAATTCCCAGGCCAAGAAATCTGCTCGGTTAGAAAACAACTCATGTCACCCTGACACGTGGTAGAATTTAAGAATAATTAGACCACCTTCTAGTTTTATCACCTGACTATGTCTTGAGTAAATACTTAACATGCATCTTGATTTAAAAAAAAAGCCTCTATTTGAGGAAACCACGTGTCATAAGAATTGCTCAGTACCTTGAATTCATTCTCTTTATCTTTCGTGCCTTTGTGAAATGGTCTGTCGTAGCGGAATTTCCAGATGTGATTCACTTTATAGAAACTTTTGATGTTGTCTGGAACACCTTCTCTCTGAAGGACCTCCTGGCTTTCTGGGATGGGAGTCACGGCGTATATCTGCAAATCTAGGATTCAAGAGTCAAGGAGGGAACCTGATTTGGCAGACTCCCTGGGGCGTCTGGCTTGACCTGAGCTACGGCGGAAAGAAAGGGATGGTGAACAATCGAGTGTTTCTATTGGGGTAAAGTCAAACTTCCAAGAAGGTACCAAGAACTCAGTTCATAGCAAATCAAGTCTCAAACTACAAGTCTTAAAATAGCTTCACATAGGTCATTCTGACAAAGTATCAGTTTGAAATTTCTATGTCCTGTGAATTCATTTATCATAGATTTTTTTGGGGGGTGGGGGTAGGTTTGAATGGCTTGGATCCTAGGTACTAAGGATTGTATTCATTTTAACCCTTGTTTATGAGGCTCTGATCTTTAGTGCATGTATGGTCCTTTTAAAATGTGTTTGTTTGTTAAATAATGGATAAATACCTACGCAACCAAAGACAGCAACCAGTACTGATAGTAACTCATATGTTCCCTGTCTCTAGCCTTGGCACATTTGAGGTAGCCACTCTCCCAAACCTTGTATTGATAAGCAGAGTGTTTAGCTATAGTTGGTATTCTTGAAAACTACATTAAAGGGGTATTGTATTTACTTATAAATTTACCATCTTTTCTTCTCATTCAAAGACAGACAGCAAAATCTTTTCCCTTAAGTAATTGCTTGCTTCTGGTACATTTAAGTTTCTACTTTGGAATGGTATCCGTAATTTTCAGGGGGGAGTTTCTGATCTTCTTTAAGATTGTCAACTTCGGGAAGAAAGAACAATTCATAAAGGAGTGCTGGGGTGAAGTCCCTTGGTCTCTAATGCCTGTGAATTTCAGCTGAGTTGTTTATGTTTGCACATTGTGTCAGTTACACGACAATTGTTCAATGCTGTCAGGAATGCCATGGCTAAGAGTCCCTGAAAGATACAGGGCTACCTCTTCCTCTTCCCTTTCATCCAGAATAAAAACATTAAGGGAAAAGTGGGTAAGTGATCCGAAGTGGTTTCTACAGGGTGTGTGTGTGCGTGTGCGCACACGCGCACACTCGGTTGCATCTGACTCTTTGAGACCCCATGGACTGTAACCCAACAGGCTCCTCTCTCCATGGAATTCCCTGGGCAAGAATACTTGAGTGGGTTGCCATTTCCTTCTCCAGGGGATCTTCCTGATTCAGGGACTGAACCCATGTCTCATGCAGTGGCAGGTGGATTCTTTACCAATGAGCCACCTGGGAAGCCCATTTCTACAGGGGATGCCAGAGGAAAATTATTCTAGGAGAAATCCCTAAAAAGGAGCTTTAAAAGCAGGGTTGAGATACAGAAAAGCTGCAACTAAAAGGGGAAAAAAAATTCTCTTAACAGAATCCTTAAGGGATTTCTTTTCAACTGACATTATGAGAATATCTAGCATAATTCTGTTTGGAAGGAGCTAAGCTAAAATTAACATGATGAGAAAGAAGGAGAACGAGAACATGGCTATTGACAAGGGGCCAGTGCCTGAAGCACCTGCACAGAAACACTCTGCAGCCAAAGGCCAACGGGACCTAGTCAGAATCTGGCCTTTCTAGCTGTGGATACACTGAGCTTCTGCCTGGAAGATGGTCTCATCGGGTTGGTTGGCATGCTGCATGGCGATGGCGTGGGGGAACTCGTTCAGCATTCTCTGCTGGAAGGCCTCCAGTCTTTCGTAGTCATGCCCTCGACACACAAACTCTTTATTCTGGAGGTAAAATCAGAAAAAGAAACATTAGGACTATGTAATTGAGTGCAGTCACTACACTCAAGAAGCCAAAATATGCAACACTAGCAGTAACTGAGCATAGGTCCAACATCAATAGAATATAACCAAAAAAAACCCACACTGGAACAGTCTAGAGAATTTGTCCAAATATTAAAAATACAGGGCAAAGGTCAGAGGCATCACTCTCTATTGCTTCTAGTAAGTTCCACAGCATGCCTCACTCTTCCAGGTTCACCTGCATGAGGTGCAAAGGGGTGTCTGATTCTCAGAGCACCAAAGTACAAAACAAAGCAATCGTGTTCCCTCCAAATGTTAGTGAACACATGTTACAGAGTATTTTAAAAACTGTATAACAAAGTTAAGTGGGCAAATTCTCAGTTTGGAAGAAAGCAAAGTAAGTGCAATCCTTAAAAATACATTTTATGCATCCTTTCTATAAAGTTCACAGAGATCAGACTTAACCCTTTCACTCCTAGATCGTTCCATGGAGAGGAAGGACAACCGCCTGCATGCCAGCTCTCAGCAGGGCTGTTGCTGTGAGAATCCCTGCTATCCCTGACTCCGCTCAGCGTCCTGTAGCCAGGACCTCTGTTAACTGCCTAAAGCCAAGTTTGGGGATTTTTAAGGTCTTGCTTAATGTTGGACAAATCTTTGTCTATTTCCGCTTTGTTTTTACAATACATACAAATATTCTGTTAGTTAGGACTCTCTCATTCAGGTAAAAAAGGTGAAGGTTATCCTTGATGGAGGCCACAGAGCTGGCAGGATGGGGACCTTCTCAACAAGAACCTTCATGATCTGTTTATCGATATGGAACAACTCTTCCTGACAGTTTAAAGTGAAAGTATTAGTCGCTCAGTCACGTCCTACTCTATGCGACCCCATGGACTGTACCCCGCTAGCCTCCTGTATCCATGGAATTCTTCAGGTGAGACTACAGAAATGGGTGGCCATTCCCTTCCCAGGGGGTATTCCTGGCCCAGGGATTGAACCCCAATCCAGTGCAGGTGGATTCTTGACTGTCATGAGCCACCAGGGAAGTTTAATGATAGTCAATGATAATGAAATTATAATTGTTAAACACAGCCAGCACATACCTTATTTAACCCAAAGAAACTTGAGAGGGTGTCCCCCATCCCCATTTTGTAGCTGGGAACTGAGGATCAGGATCATTACATACTTTGTCCACATGTATGAGATTTAAGCTCAGGTCTGAGTCCAAGGCCTTAGCTCCCTCTGTTCTGAACATGGCCTGATACGTGGAAAAACTCCTAAGAGCTACAGAGACCAAGAAAGATTGTGGGATAAGATGCCCTGAAGATCTTTAAGGAGTAAAGTGCTTTGTGGTCTGGGGAGTTAAGGCCCAATGATCTCAGCAGTTCTCAGCTCTGGGCGGTTTCTGTGATTGCACCAAATGCACTGAGGAAGCACTCTGGGCCAGAGCGAGGAAGTTAGAAACCACTCTGGGAAAGGGGCTCAGGGTTGCAGCTGAGAAAAAGCAGCTGCAGGCAGAGGAACCAAGCAGCAGAACTGAGCTCTGAGAACTTGCCACAAGGCCCCACAAGTTACCCAATAAACCAATAAACCCCTGAGAAACACAAGCTAAGACAGACTCCTTAGGAATCAGGATTGCACTCCCCATAAATAATCCTATATTTAAATTTTCTTGACTGAAGTCATACCTTCTGATGCTGTTATTTATTTTGCTCAAAAGATATTCATGGAAACAACCTAGATGTCCATCAGCAGATGAATGGATAAGAAAGCTGTGGTACATATACACAATGGAGTATTACTCAGCCATTAAAAAGAATTCATTTGAATCAGTTCTGATGAGATGGATGAAACTGGAGCCAATTATACAGAGTGAAGTAAGCCAGAAAGAAAAACACCAATACAGTATACTAACACATATATATGGAATTTAGGAAGATGGCAATGACGACCCTGTATGCAAGACAGGAAAAAAGACACAGATGTGTATAACGGACTTTTGGACTCAGAGGGAGAGGGAGAGGGTGGGACGATTTGGGAAAATGGGAATTCTAACATGTATACTGTCATGTAAGAATTGAATCGCCAGTCCATGTCTGACGTAGGGTGCAGCTTGCTTGGGGCAGGTGCATGGGGATGACCCAGAGAGATGTTGTGGGGAGGGAGGTGGGAGGGGGGTTCATGTTTGGGAACGCATGTAAGAATTTAAGATTTTAAAATTTAAAAAAAAAAATAAATAAAAATAAAGAAGATTAAAAAAAAAAAAAAAAAAGATATTCAACAAGGACCTACTGTATAGCAAAGGGAACTCTACTCACTACTCTGTAATAACCTATATGGGAAGAAAATCTAAAAAAGAATAGATACATGTATCAGCTCAGTTGCTCAGTCGTGTCCGACTCTTTGCGACCCCATGGACTACAGCACACCAGGCCTCCCTGCCCATCACCAGCTCCTGGAGTTTACTCAAACTCATGTCCATTGAGTTGGTGATTCCATCCAACCATCTCATCCTCTGTCGTCCCCTTCTCCTCCCACCTTCAATCTTACCCATGTCAGGGTCTTTTCAAAAGAGTCAGCTCTTTACATCAGTTGGCCAAAGTATTGGAGTTTTAGCTTCAATATCAGTCCTTCCAATGAACACCCAGGACTGATCTCCTTTAGGATGGACTAGTTGGATCTCCTTGCAGTTCAAGGGACCCTCAAGAGTCTGCTCCAACACCACAGTTCAAAAGCTTCAATTCTTCAGTGCTCAGCTTCCTTCACAGTCCAACTCGGAGAAAAACTGGCCAAAGAGGTCTTCTGATCGCCAGCTACATCCATACATGACAACTGGAAAAACCATAGCTTTTGACTTGACGGATTGTTGGGAAAGTAATGTCTCAGCTTTTTAATATACTGTCTAGTTTAGCCATAGCTTTTCTTCCAAGGAGCAAGCGTCTTTTAATTTCATGGCTGCAGTCACCATCTGCAGTGATTTTGGAGCCCCCCCAAAAATAAAGTCTGACACTGTTTCCACTGTTTCCCCATCTATTTGCCATGAAGTGATGGGACCAGATGCCATGATCTTTGTTTTCTGAATGTTGAGTTTTAAGTCAACTTTTTGACTCCCCTCTTTCACTTTCATCAAGAGGTTCTTTAGTTCTTTGCTTTCTGCCATAAGGGTGGTGTCATCTGTATATCTGAGGTTACTGATATTTCTCCCAGCAATCTTAATTCTAGCTTGTCCTTCATCCAGCCCAGCATTCCTCATGATGTACTCTGCATATAAGTTAAATAAGCAGGGTGACAATATACAGCCTTGACGTACTCCTTTTCCTATTTGGAACCAATCTGTTGTTCCATGTCCAGTTCTAATTGTTGCTTCCTGACCTGCATCAGATTTCTCAAGAGGCAGGTCAGGTGGTCTGGTATTCCCATCTCTTTCAGAATTTTCCACAGTTTGTTGTGATCCACAGAGTCGAAGGCTTTGGCATAGTCAATAAAGCAGAAGTAGATGTTTTTCTGCTGTCTATGGGGTCGCACAGAGTCAGACACAACTGAAGCGACTTTGCCGCAGCAGATGTTTTTCTAGAACTCTCGTGGTTTTTTGATGATCCAGCAGATGTTGGCAATTTGATCTTTGGTTCCTCTGCCTTTTCTAAATCCAGCTTGAACATCTGGATGTTCATGGTTCACATACTGTTGAAGCCTGTCTTGGAGACTTTTGAGCATTACTTTGCTAGCGTGTGAGATGAATGCAACTGTGCAGTAGTTTGAGCATTCTCTGGCATTGCCTTTCTTAGGGATTGGAATGAAAACTGACCTTTTCCAGTCCTGTGGCCACTGCTGAGTTTCCAAATTTGCTGGCATATTGAGTGCAGCAGTTTCACAACATCATCTTTTATTTATTTTATTGTGGCGGTTTTTGCCATACATTCACATGAACCAGCCATGGGTGGACATGTGTTCCCCACCCTTAACCTCCCTCTCTCCTTCCTTTTGAAATAGCTCAACTGGAATTCCATCACCTCCACTAGTTTTGTTCATAGTGATGCTTCCTTCCTAAGGCCCACTTGACTTTGCATTCCAGGATGTCTGGCTATAGGCGATAATCACACCATTGTGATTATCTGGGTTGTGTAGATCTTTTTTGCATAGTTCTTCTGTGTATTCTTGCCACCTCTTCTTAATATCTTCTGCTTCTGTTAGGTCCCTACCATTTCTTTCCTTTATTGAGCCCATCTTTGCATGAAATGTTCCCTTGGTATTTCTAATTTTCTTGAAGAGATCTCTAGTCTTTCACATTCCATTGTTTCCCTCTATTTCTTTGCGTTGATCACTGAGGAAGGCTTTCTTATCTCTCCTTGCTATTGTTTGAAACTCTGCATTCAAATGAGTATATCTTTCCTTTTCTCCTTTGCCTTTCGCTTCTCTTCTTTTCTCAGCTATTTGTAAGGCCTCCTCAGACAACCATCTTGCCTTTGCGCATTTCTTTTTCTCAGGAATGGTCTTGATCACTGCCTCCTATACAATGTCACGAACTTCCGTCCATAGTTCTTCAAGCATTCTATCAGATCTGATCCCTTGAATCTGTTTCTCCCTTCCATTGTATAACCGTAAGGGATTTGAGTTAGGTCATACCTGAATGCTCTAGTGGTTTTTCCTACTTTCTTCAATTTAAGTCTGAATTTGGCAATAAGGAGTTCATGATCTGAGCCACAGATACATGTATACCTGTAACTGAATTGCTTTGCTGAATACCTGAAACTAACTCAACATTGTAAATCAACTATACTCAATACAAAATTAAAAAATGAAATATAATAAATTTGCTTGATAAAATAAGACAATACATATCTTCTTGTATATTACTGAAGTCCCCAAATAAGTATCTGAAAACTGAAACAGTTCTAAAGCAATGCTTATACGTCACAACAGTTTATAAAATCAGGGGAATGCCTCTAAGTGTAAGGTCATTCAAAGGTAGTAAGAAATCACTTTGGAATAAACATAAATTTGGGGCCTAATATTTGAGTTATGGAGAAATAAAAAGGAGATAAGCTTTCTTTCCATTAATTTTTTTTAAAACCATAGTTTTGAGATATAGTTCACAAGCCATAAAATTTACCCTTTTATAGTATGCAATTCGGTTGTTTTTGGTATATTCACAGAGTTGTGCAACTATCCACATTATATAATTTCAGATTATTTTCATTACTGCAAAAGGAAATTTGTACCCGTTAGCAGTCACTCCCCATCTGCCCCTCCCCTTGGCACCTGGCAGCCACTAATCTACTTTCGGTTTCCATGGATTTACCTATTCTGGACATTTCATATAGATGGAATTACATAACATGCAGCTGTTTGTAACTGGCTTCTTTCACTTAATATTATCAAGGTTCACTCATTTTGTAGCATTATCAGTACTTCATTCCTTTCTTATTGCTGAATATTCTATTGTATAGCTATACCATATTTTGTGTATCCATTCATCAGTGGATGGACATTTGGACTGTTTCTACTTTTAGGCAATTGTGAATAACGCTGCTGTGAATACTCATGTACATGTCTTTGTGTGGCTCTGGATGCTGGGAAAGATTGAGGGCAAGAGGAGAACGGGGCAACAGAAATGAGATGGTTGTATGACATCACTGACTCAACAGACATGGGTTTGAACAAACTTCAGGAGTTGGTGAAGGAAGGGAAGCACAGCATGCTGCCGTCCATGGGGTCACAAACAGCTGGACAGGGCTTAGTGACTGAACAACAACAATTCGTTAATAGTTAATTTTTAAAATTGTCTTTCTTTAAAAAGGAAATATATACCTATGGGATAAAAAATTCCCAAATAGTATAAGCATACAATAACAAGTAAGTATCTTTCCCATCCTTGACCTCAATCATCCTCCTCAGACAAATCACTATTCAAAGATATTTTATGCATTTAAACACTGTCAATAAAGAAATCATTTTCCACGAGGGTAAAAAAAGCTACCTCAATAACACAAACATATCAATTTATTTGAGCTTTAAATATTATCTGGAAATTGATCACACAGTGAAAGGAAATTTTTAAAGTTGCTATTTGTTTTTAAATCAAAGATTTTTTCTTAAAAAATCTAGTCCCACGATTCCAAGTGTGCAGTGCCATTTAGAAACCAATAGAGGGTGATACTTCTCTTTCATTTAGAAGGAAATGCCATTTACTTGTAGAAAAGCTGTTTTCCAAAGAAAGATGATATAGTGGTCTATTCCAATTGATATAGTAACAAAATTCATTTTATTAGCTGATACGTCTTCTAATTTGCCAAATTTCCTTTAAAATTATGGCTCCTAAAGTACTCTGACTTTTAAAAATCTTTACACTTTTAATTAACACTAATCACACATACACGATAGAGTTCTAGGGTACTTTATAATACACCTGTTAGCTGAATTCAGAATTTGATCAGGCCTACAATACAACTTTCATGGGCTGCTTTCTCTATTAAAAATGTTAAAAATCATACTGTATGACTCATTTGGTATAAAGACAAATAATATCAATAATAACCTAATGTACAATATATACTATTAAAAAGCAATCTAGTGTAGAGTATACACTGTGGGATTCCCAGATGGCTCAACAGATAAAGAATCTGTCTGCATTGCAGGAGATGCAGGAGACGCAGGTTCAATTCCTGCGCTGAGATCTCCTGCAGGAGGAAACGGCAACCTACTCCAGGATTCTTGTCTGAAAAATTCCATGGACAGACGAGCCTGGCAGGCTACAGTCCATGGGGTCGCAAACAGTCGGGCATGACAGTGTGCACTCACATCCATAATATACACTGAAATATATATTTTAACATTTTCTTTAACCTGAAAGTTTACTCTTTTCTTCTGATTTTTAAAAGAAAACAGTTTTATGAACTATCTAAGAATATTATGGTCCCTAAGCACTGTATCTACTGTGCATAATGGATCAGGTAGCCCTGAGCATGATATGGAAAAAAACAGAATCATTGCCTTATTTTGAGCCAAGAGAGGAAGGGGTGGTCTGCAGCATGAGAATCAGGTCTGGGCCCTACTGTGGGGTCTCCAGCCCTCTGCGCTGCTCACAGCTCCAGAATATCCCTCCTTTCCCTCGGAACTTGGACCCAGACCTTGCACTCTGCAGGAGGTGGCTGATGACAGCCCAGGACCAGTGTGTCCACTTTGAAGACACAGTTTTTCAAATTCAGCAAGTGTTCTGAATTTGCCACTAGTTTTGATTTGGAATCAAGCTTTCCTCTGTCTGTAGGCAGGTCCATCTGCAGAGCCGACAATGTATGTGGATCCTCCTTAACCCAGCAAAGAGATTTTATACCTAGGTCTGTGTGGTACCCACATACATGGTTATTTCAATCAGTTAGATGACTGATTTGCTATTTGAGCATTTGTTTTATGCGATACTAAGTGAATCTTTGCCTATGGTGTTTAGGTATTTTACACATACACACACACACACACACACACACACATATCTTCATTCTGAAAGGCAGATACATTAACGATTATTAAAGAAGCAATGAAGTCAAATGTTTCTCCTCTCTGTCCTGCTTCAAGTACCCCCATCCTGTATCTATTCATAGGTGCCAACAGCTGCTGCTGCTGCTAAGTCACTTCAGTCGTGTCTGACTGTGTGTGACCCCATAGACGGCAGCCCACCAGGCTCCCAAGTCCCTGGGATTCTCCAGGCAAGAGTACTGGAGTGGGTTGCCATTTCCTTCTCCAATGCATGAGAGTGAAAAGTGAAAGTGAAGTCACTCAGTCATGTCCAACCCTCAGTGATCCCACAGACTGCAGCCTTCCAGGCTCCTCCGTCCATGGGATTTTCCAGGCAAGAGTACTGGAGTGGGGTGCCATTGCCTTCTCCGACCAACAGCTAAAGGAAGATATTTAAGATTTAAACTTTGTAATGAATTCACTCAATGTTACAAATTATTCCTGTCACTCCTCCTTAGTTGCTGGAGAAGGTGCATTCTTATCTTACCAGTGCTTTTAGGTGAGTATAAATGAGATGCTACAAACTGAAATGTTACCTAAGTTATTTCAGCACTTAAGAGACTACTTGGCTGAATGCGAAAAATGCTAAGAATGGAGTCAACTATTTTATTATCTGGTAGGTACTTTGGAAAGTCTTGAAAACTTCCCTTTGTAGAAATAGTTTCTACTAGCAATAAGTTGAATCTCTTTGCTGGGTGGCATTTATCTTTTCAAAGTCAGCTAGGAGGAACAATGGTCCTCTGGAGCCTGGAGGCAGAGTTTTCACGCGATGTGAAACTGTCGTCTTTTCTGCGGTCTGCAACTCCCAGGCCCTAGCGCCCGCCATTTTTCTCTAAGACTAACTATGGAAATTGCAGGCTGAACGGAAGTAATGCTACCAATTATATACGGGAAACAACTGTAATTGCCAAAGATTGCTCATAAAATATAACAAGCTTTGAAACGTAGGAAGAAAATTCAACTGATTGTTTGAAATCTTGGGAAATTATTCAAAACAAGGCATTCTATATGAGTATGATGTTTGCAAACTAAAGTTAAAAGAGAATCTTGTGAAGTTATTACCTGCCTTAAAAGGAAAATATGTCATTCATATCTTAGTTTGCTTGATTGGGATATCTATACTGGAAGCATGAAAGCAAATCAAGTAGTATATTACTTACTCTTAAGAAAAATGGAAACTTTTTCCCATAAAATCCAACTCTGAAGAACTCTGGTTCAAGACGTTGCTGGTCCATAATTTTGTCATACAAAGAGGCCTCCATCATCTAGCAAAGAACAGGGGGTGTTTTAGTCATTTTATCTCATCTTTTAGCTCCACCACTTTATAGAAGAGGATGTTTCTTCTATTAAAAAAAAGAGAACGTCACTTTAGTTCCATTTGCAGAAAAGAAGGTTGACTCCTTTTCTATGCTTTAAGGCAGAGATCAGGAAACTTACTCTGTAAATGGCCAGACAATAAATATTTCAGACCTTACAAGTCACCTGGTCCCTGTCATAACTACTCAATTCTTTGAGGTCCATAGGCTTCAGTTTCCTGACCTCTGCTTTAAAGGATTGAGTATATTACTACATGTCCTCACCAGAGGAAATGATTTCTATGCACAGCCTGGAGAATCCCAGGGATGGGGGAGCCTGGTGGGCTGCCATCTATGGGGTCGCACAGAGTCAGACACGACTGAAGCGACTTAGTAGTAGTAGTCTATCAAAATATTTTCTTCACAATAAAAATTAACATGAACTCTTAGAGGCAAAATCTTTCTGGAGAATTCTTGTACTCACCTGAGCATTCAGTTCTCCTAGGTCATGGTAATTCAGGACATCTGGAAGATGTAACCTTGTACAGGTTGAACGGGGATAAACCAACAAACCAAATAGGGCCCACAGTGCAAGTGTTAACAGCTGAAGGCTGTTAAGTGTGTCTTTGACTGAGGTTGGAAGCATGAAGTACATAAAGATTATGGTTTTCCACTCATGGTATTATCATCTCCAGGTTTCCAGAGAAAGACTAATATTGCAATTGAAAATATCTCCCCTCTCTCCACCCCCAGTAACAGCACCCAAAAGAGCACTTGGCATGAAGTGCAAAGCTTTGAGTTTATAAAAATCTTAGTGACTATGGCACCCAAGGGCCCTCAAAGGTAAACATTATAACCTCGCTTCTGTTCCGGGGACAGGATGCAAAGAGAAGCACAGGGACATTTTTATATGAAACTGCAGTGTCTGCCAAAGCCAGCGTGATGGGCTGAAGTTAAAACAAGGCTTTTCCTCCTTGGTTTTCCTGTTAGGAGAAATATTGATGAACTCCTGACATGAAATAGAACACCCAAAATACAGGGCTGGCTCCTGCCAGAGGAAGAAGTTACTTGTGGTATAAAGGATACTGGGTTGTTAAAGGTTTATGAGTATTATCTCTTATATTACTACCTTGGAATGAAAAGGCAATGTCATAATTTTTAAAAATATATATGTATGTGCATATGTATATATAATCTGATGATCCTGTTTTAGAAGCCCTGAAGAGCTTACATGTAACAAGATGATACAAAATGTTTGACCTGACAAGAATAAGGACGTGGAGTACCAGAGGGACTTGTTTGAACCTTCAAGAAGAGAAGGTATTGAGTTGGCCAAAGTTCATTGGGTTTTTGTATGATGCTTCACAAAAACCCAAGTGAACTTTTTGGCTACCTCAATATAAAATATTTGGTTTAGGGTCACAGAATATTAAACTCCTTGGGCTCTTGGGTACTAAGACCTTGGTTTCAGTTTTAGCAAATAAAAACATTTCTGAAGCTAAAAAGCTTTGATACCTACAGCAGTTAGCCCCCAAATCTTTCAAAATGCGTCAGCTAGCCATTTCTCCTATTTTACTGCACAGATTATGGAACTAAGAATGGAATATTACTGAGATTTGTGTGTGAGTGACAAGCTCTTCCAACAAAAAGTATTAATCCTGGGTTAAATGTTATATTTCAGATGTAGTGTTTAGAATAGATCAACAGCTTATGTTTTGCATATTAATCAAAAGCATCACACAGGTCAACATGCTATTTCTCTGGATAAATAGAGGAGTATGCTTCTTTCAAAAGCTTTCTACAAGACACATCAAGTCAAGACGATCACAAAGTTGACTTCCTAGCACCATGGGGAAGTCAATCTAAAAAAGGATTCCATAACCTGATTAGGATGCATGCAGGTACCTTACCCTCATCTTGCTCAGGTTTCTGTAATCATAGTAACTCTCGTACTGCTCTGCAATCTTCCGGCACAAGATGATGCCATTCTCCCAACACTGTGGACAAGCAAATAACATAAATGTTAACAATCTCATGGCATTTACTAATTTCCACCCAGAGGTCAAGAGGGGACCACTCTCAGATGATCAAGCCTTACTTCTTAACCTTTAAAACCTACCCTTAATAGTACCACTGCAATTTTAAGCATGAAAATAGCATGTAATTAACAAGTTCATTATTTAAAATATTTAGAGAGTTGAAAATGATAACCTACAAGTCATTAACATATGGTGCAAAAACAACATTTCCTGGTATCATCTCAAAACTATTATCCTGAAGATGTGGTGTACACACACACACACACACACACACACACACATAACACTAGAATATTAGTCAACCATCAAAAAGAATGAAATAATGCCATTTGTAGCAACATGGGTGGACCTAAAGACTATCACGCTAAGTGAAGTCAGTCAAGGAAAGATAAACACCATATGATATCACTTATATGGAATCTCAAATACAACACATATCAACACATCTTTGAGACAAAAACATACTCACAGACATGGAAAACAGACATGTGGTTGCCAAGCGGGGGTGGGGAAGGAATAGATGGATGGACTGGGAGTTTGGGATTAGCAGATACAAACTAGTACATACAGGATGAATAGACAACAAGGTCCTACTCTGTGACACAGGGAACTATATCCAACATCCGTGACAAACAGAAATGGAAAAGAATATGAAAAAGAATATTATATGTACAGATGAGTCACTTCACTGTACGGAAGAAATTAACACAACATTGTAAATCACTACACTTTAATAAAATGAAAAAAAATAAAGTAATAATTTATAGTTAAAAAATAAACAAAACATGCTGAAATAACTGCAGTTCCACAATGGCCAAGGAGATGAATGAGCAGCCCCTCAGGGCTGGGGTATGCGGAACTGCCACTGACCCCTAAGGTCCAATTATCCACAGCTGGCTCAGTGGATTCCTTGTTGGCCCAAGCGTACTTGTAAACTGCAAGGGTCTAAGCCAGCTGGTTACTCTCAGCAGAAATGCAAAAATTCTTCGATCTAGCTCAGGTGTCTGCAAATTTTCCCACCAAACAGTAAATGCTTTAGGTGTTGTGGGCCATACAACCTTTGTCACAACTGCCATTAAACTATGAAAACATCCTCAGACATCCATAAGCTTGGCTGTGTTCCAATAAAACTTTACTGACAACTGAAACATGAATTTCATATAATTTCCACAGGCCAAATACCATTCTTCTTCTGAGTTCTTTTGACCATTTAAAAATGTAAAAGTAATTCTTAGTTTGCAGGCTGAACTAAAACAGGCAGTGAGCTGTTTGACCCATGGGCTATAGTCTCAAAGTCCTCATAAAGCACAGCCTCCTGGGAATGGGCCGAGAGAGGTTCTGTAACAGCTTATCTTTCAGGTGGAAAGTTTACTGTGGGAGGATACAGAGGCATTTCTTTGCTACTAACGTAATGAATAATATGTCAGTGTAGTTAGATAAATAATAGAAGAGGATAGGAATAAAGCAATTCCCTGGCATCAAATTTTTAGGAGTACCCAATTATGTTTTATAAAAGACTGACAGCCACTGGGTGTATTTTCATTTCCTGTTTAACCTTGGCACTTTGAAAGATATATTTAAATCTAAGACATGTATCACCAAAGCATCCAAGTGTTCAAATCACCTGGGGTCAGATTCACTTTTTTTTTAAAGAGCACTGCAAACCCTTGAAGAGGGAGCAGGTGGCAGGGAGGTGACATGCTGAATTGCTTTATTAGCTCAGGGAGGTTTTCAACACCCTATGGCAACTCTGAGTATATGACGGGATGTCATACAATTCTGTAAATAAATTTAGTTTCATTTATTTCACCTTAAAAAAAATGGACTGGGACAGATTACTATGTACCAATTTGGGGAGGTAGGGGAGGTGTGATAGTGGTTTTTCAGATAATAAAATGCCTGGATGTTGAAACCTCTAGATGAGGGTCTCTCAAGATGGGGTCCAAGTTCATACACACTGGAATTTTCTGGATTCCTCATTAAAATCGCAGAACCCCCTGGCGCAAGCCAGACCTACTTAATCAGAATTTGCAGGAGTGGGGCCTGGAAATCTTAATTTCAGTCAACTCTTGGGAGTTGTGAATGCACACTGAAAATCTGAGGCCCCTGCTTGAAGAGGTGGCCATCAATGAACTCGAAATAGAGGAAATGTGACAGTCACCTTGGGAAGGGACACAGGGGACTGGGGCCACTTACCTTGCCTCTGTCAAAGTTCTGGATGATGGCGAGGTGCAGGTGCTCCTTGCGCTGCCATTCCGTTTGCATGGGGTAGGTCAGGAACTCCCGGAGGGGCCGGTCAGACCATTCCAGCAGCTCATCATATAACAACAGCGTATATGCAGCCTCTGAAAGATAAGCGGGAAGGTGATGATCGAGACAGGACCCCAATGCAGCTGGTTCAGGATAAGCTGGATTAAGTCCTTTTTTCCTGAATTTCACGATACTGAAGAACACATGTCCAGGACATATGCAACGGAAGGTGAATGAATGAGAAGCGCCCCGGGAGATGGAATTACCAGAGACTTGTGTTTGATCTTTTGGCTCTCTTTATTTTCTCTTTCTCTCCTTCCTGTTTATTTCCTACCCCTACTGTTCATATATACCGGCATAATTAAAATGTTGAAGGATAGCTCTGTAGCTGGTCCAAAATGCAGGGGAGACATGCTTTCGTTTGCTGCATAGGTTCACTGGTAAAGCCTTTGGCAGGGGACTGTGGGTAGTTTCCATAGGCCATGCTTTGTTGTTGTTGTCATCTTCAACCCTTTGTGACCACATGGACTGCAGCATGCCAGGCTTCGTGTCCTTCCCCACCTCCTGGTGTTTGCTCACACTCATGTTCATTGAGTCGATGATGCCATCCAACCATCTCATTCTCTGTCGCCCCCTTCTCCTCCTGCCATCAATTTTTCCCAGCATCAGATTATTTTCCAGTGAGTCAGCTCTTCACATCAGGTGGCCAAAGCACTGAAGGTTCAACATCAGTCCTTCCAATGAATATTCAGGATTGATTTCCTTTAGGATTGACTGGTTTGATCTCCTTGCTGCCCAAGGGACTCTCAAGAGTCTTCTCCAACACCACAGTTTAAAAGCATCAGTTCTTCAACACTCAGCCTTCTTCATGGTCCAACTCTTACTTCCATACATGACTACTGGAAAAACCATAGCTTTGACTATATGGATCTTTGTTGGCAACAAAGGGCATGCTTAAGAAACAAAAAATGATAGCTCAATTCTCTTGGCTAATAAAAGGCTGAAAAATGTGAAAGTAATACAGCAAGTCCCCTATATACAAATGAGTTTTCTTCTGTGAGTGTGTTCTTAAGTGTAATTTATTCATAAGTCCACAAAGTTAGCCTAGGTACCCAACAAACACAATCAGCTCTATAGTGCTGTACTGTAATAGGTTTATAATACTTTTCACACAAATAATACATAAAAAAACACACAAAAATAAAGAAAACATCTTTAAAGTGCAGTACCTTGAAAGTACAGTAGTATGGTACAATAGCTGGCACACAGGGGCTGGCATCGAGTGAACAGGCAAGAAGAGTTACTCACTGGAGAAGGGAGAGGAGGTGGGAGATGGCAGAGCTGAAGGATCGTCAGCAATAGGAGACGGAGGGCAAATTGCCATTTCACTCACGTCGACGTTGATGGAACACATGTTCACATCTTTGAAAGTTCGGAACTTGAAAGTTCGTATGTAGGGGACTTACTGTATATGTGTGTGGGGGGTATCAGGGTACAGACAGAATTTAGAAGGGGAAAAGCTAGAGAAGAGTTCAGAGAAGAAAAACTTTTAAAATCTATTAATATCCAACAGAGAAAGGACCAGAAAGGGTAAAAGTATTGGATAAGAAGAGTGTGTGTGTGTGTGTGTGTGTGTGTGTGTGTGTGTGTGTGTGTGTGTGAGAGAGAGAGAGAGAACAAATTGTGTGGGCTGTGTACTCTGACACCCCCTCTGGCTGGCCCCACAAATCTTCAGTAATGGTTACTAAAGTCATGACATGTTTGGTGTAGCGGGAATTTCCTGGGGAAACATGTGAAGGGATGACATTCTATACACGTGTATAGAAGCGGTGACCCACAGGCTTACGCATGGCTGACAGGTAATGTATTTAATGGGATACTTGCCATTCTGCAGGTCTTTTCTTTTCCTGAACCATAAATACGGCCAAATACATCAAGAATGGGAACCAGAATTCACTGTCCCTGATGAAAGACTATAATAATTTTTTCACCTGACACTATAACAGCCAACTTACTTACTAAACCGAATAAAATGATAAAATCCTTATGTTAGGTATCCGTTTACCAACCATCCCCACACATGTCTGAAAATACACAGTAGTAACTTTTAACACAATATCCATAAATGGTAATTCTTTTTCTTCATTTATTTGCTTTAAGGATAACTACACATAAGGTTCCTAAGTAACATGTTACGTTCCAGTACTGTGATCTGGCCATCTCAATGTATAAAATACAGTTGCGATAAGAAAGGCCTGGGTCCCCAACACTATATTTTCTTATCTCTTAAGTGTAGAAGTCCTGTAAGGCACAGGTTCTGGCTGTATTTTCCTCTTTAATTACCTTTGGTGAGCTCGACCCAGTAACTTCAATGATTGCAGCAAAACTTTGCATCACCCACCAGCAGTCTCTTATTCCCCAGCATTCAGTGTGCAAGCTGTTACTAACACAAGTTTTCTTTAACGCAAATGATCACATTGCTCCCATGATTAAAACTAGCCAATGATTCTCAGTAACAATTAAAAACAGAATGAATTTGGACTTCCTCAAGTGACACAGAAGGCTGCCCATGGTCTGGTCCCTCCACTCACATTTTTCCAATGTCCCCACTTACGACAGGTAAGAAGGAGACTGCTACTGTGAGCCTGCTACTGTCTTCCTAAAAAGCCTCCAGCCCCTCGACCCCATCATCACTTTTGCTGAATGAAACATGATGCAACCTGATCCAGAGGCGGCTGCCTGCCAGGGACACAGGTGCCTTCCACTGCATGGACAGGGGACAGGCCCTTTCCTGGGGCGAGATGGACAGAGCGCATGTCTGCTGGAGGGTGTCGATTAATCAGTGGATGTAGAAGCAGCCAAGTTCGCCACGACGTGGGTTACCATGGAAGACTGCTTCACAGGGGATAAGACAGACGATGATGATAACAAGATCATCAGAGCTGTGCTATATTTGAACAGCGTCCTCATTTTCCATGAGGCCTCCTGAGATCACTTCCTAATCTTTAATTACCCACATACCCTTATAATGCCAAGCAGCTAAGAAAACCCCAAGGGCACCTTTGTTTTTCTGTCCACACTCTTGCTCCTGTCACCTGAACAAACTAAGATTCCTCTCCCTTATCACACCAACCAACACCTGGGGTCCTTCACAGCCTGTTCCTTCAAGCCTTTAGCTGCTGAATAACTCCTATTTTATCTTAATGACACAACTCCAGAATGATCATCTTCGCCTCTCAGATTTCTCTTGTATCTCCCCGAGCTTTCAAAAAATATCCTTGAGACTAACCATGCCACAGTGTAAAGGTGGAATAGTGGGGAGGGCAGAGGGAACCCCTTCCCACATCTTAGCTGCCCACAGGGAGGGACCAAAAAGGCAATGAAGGTCAGATTTACACAGAGAGAAAGTAGAATGGTGGTGCCAGAGATGGGGGGAGGGGAAAATGGGAAGTTACTGTTTAATGTGTACAGGGTTTCAGATTGGGTGGATGAAAAAGTTCTGGAGACAGATGGTGGTGATGGTGGCCCAAGAACATGAGTGCACTGGATGGCCACTGAAGTGTCTGCTGAAAATGGGTGAGAGGGCAAATCTTATGTTATGCACATTTTGCCACAATAAATAAAATGAAAAAAGGGGGGAATAATGAAGTGTTCCTAATCTGTAAATTGCTATTCAAGTAATGTTTGCCCTGGGAAGGTCCAAGGCATGGCTGGAAGGCCAGGTGTGGGTGAGCTGCCCCTGAGAAGGGTGGGAAAAGAAGTAACCACTGGTGGGCTTTTTTATACAGTTCTGTGTATTCTTGCCACCTTAATCTCTTTTGCTTCTGTTAGGTCCTTGCTGTTTCTGTCATTTACTGTATACATCTTTGCATGAAATGTTCCTTTGGTATCTCCAATTTTCTTCAGGAGATCTCTAGTCTTTCCCATCTTATTGTTTTCCTCTATTTCATTGCATTGCTCACTTAGGAAGGTTTTCTTATCCCTCCTTGCTATTCCCTGGATCTCTGCATGGCAGAAAGCAAACAGAAACTAAAGAGCCTGTTGATGAATGTCAAAGAGGAGAGGGAAAAGGCTGGCTTAAAGTTCAACATTCAAAAAACTAAGATCAAAGCATCAGGGCCCATCATTTCATGGTACAGGGATGGGGAAAAAGTGGAAACAGTGGCAGATTTTATGTTCTTGGGCTCCAAAATCACTGCAGATGGAGACTGTAGCCATGAAATTAAAACATGCTTGCTCCTCGGATGAAAAGCTATGACATCCAAGACATCCAAAACCTAGACGGTGTGTTAAAAAGCAGAGGCATCACTTTGCTGACAAGGGTCCATTTAGTCAAAGCTATGGTTTTTCCAGTAGTCATGTATGGATGTGACAGTTGGACCATACAGAAGGCTGAGTGTCAAAGAATCGATGCTTTTGAACTGTGGCGCTGGAGAAGACTCTTGAGAGTCCCTTGGACAGCAAGGATATCAAACCAGTCAATCCTAAAGGAAATCAACCCTGAATATTCACTGGAAGGACTGATGCTGAAACTGAAGCTTCAATACTTTGGCCATCAGATGTGAAGAGCTGACTCACTGGAAAAGATCCTGATGCTGGGAAAGATTGATGGCAGGAGGAGAAGAGGGTGACAGACGATGAGATAGTTGGATGCCATCACCAACTCAATGGACATGAGTTTTGAGCAAACTCCAGGAGATAATGAAAAATAGGGAAGCCTGGTGTGCTTCAGTCCATGGGGTCACAAAGAGTCAGACACGACTTAGTGAATGAACAACAACTGGCAGGCCAGCAGAGCAAGCTGACAAACAACCAAAGGGTGATGTGAGAAAGTGTGAAAACAGAATTTGATTCCGGCAGATAACGATGTATATCAGGGGTAAACGGTGTGTATGAAGAAAACTGCAGAAAATTTTCATTAAAGGAAACATATGCCTCTGAGGTGTCAGCAACAGAATACTGAGGTTTCTGGAACACTTCAGCATATCGAAGATGTTTTATTACAATATGTTGCATGTTTATTCCTATGTATCTTTAGAAGACTGTATTACATACTGAAAAGAGAAAGATGGCTCACATCCAAAATTATGAACAATGTTTTTAAAAGTGTTTACAATTTGGAACAAAAGGCCACTATCACATAATTAAATATATGGGCCACCTCATTCCATCATTTTGAGAATTGTACAGGGAAGATATCAATATGCAGAAAGAAGTAACACAGGATAAATGTGGAGATGAATCATGTAATGGAGGGCATTGTCACAGAGGGCTGGAAAGGATTAAGCCATAAGAAACAAATCCTGTAAAGACAGAAGTTTTTCCATCAATTCTGCTTTCTCCAAGGACCCACAAAAGTGAGGACAGAGGAGAAATGAGTAAAATGTTATATGGGAAAAGAACTTATTTCTTATGACTTTGGGGAACATAAAAACTCCAAGTTGCGTAAACAAATTAGAGAAAAAAGATTTACACATTTTCAAAATATAAGGTGACAGATTTGGAGTTTCAGAAAACCAAAATATATCTGTTACATATCTGCAAAAGCTTGTCCTCACTTCCCTCTCTCATTTCTTCTGGTTTTTTTTTTTTTTTTAATGGGCTTCAAAATAAAACAAGTCTACTAGATTGATTCCACAGATTAAAAAAATACACCATTTTTCTAATGTTAGCTACAAACTACTTTAAAATGACTACTTAAACTTTTAGACAACAGAGTCAGCTAAAAAAATCTTAGTTTATTTAATCAAAACTATCAGGACATCTGTGTGAAGAGATACTGGGGCTTCCTTGGTGATTAAGGAATTAACAATATTAAAGGAGAAAAATCTGCTCTTGGGGTGTTAAATCTGAGTGCATTCTTAGTAATGCATTTTTTTAAATCTCACAGCACTAGGCACTAATCTAAGAACTCAGAAGACTAAGAAGAAAATATCATCTCTGTCCTCAAGGAATTTACCCTTCAACTAAAGATCTCTCAACCTACCTACCTGCCTACTTAGCAACACACACATTTGTTATATAACTATGAATTAAATATGATAAATATTTGAATGGAAATCTGAAAAAACTGCAATGGGAAAAGAGTAGAAAACATGAATTCAGCCCATAACTGGGGGTGTGAGCTCATGGAGTTGGTGAAGGAGAGAGAAGGAAGATAAAGACTTCATGGAAAAGATGATATAGGAGCTGGCTCTGAAGGATAAGAAGAAGGAAAACAGTATTAGAGGTAAACAAGAATACATTAGGCTGAATGGACAGGTGTTGCTTCAGTTATGATGGGACTTGAATAAAGACTTTGAGCTTTACTTTGTAGAAGACATGAATTGACAGTTACATCTGGAGAAGGGGGTGACAAAGTTTTCTCAAAGTATCAGACAGTCGATAATTTAGGCTTGTAGGACATAGTCTTTGTTGCAACTATTCAACTATGCCATTTGAGTGCTAGAGCAACCATACACAATATGTAATTAAGTGGGTGTGGCTGGAGTTTTAATAAAACATTCTTTGAAAAATCAAATGACAGGGCTGCAGGTTGAAGTTTACTGATCCCTGCTCTAGTGAATAACTCGGGATAGTTAAGAAGCAGTCCAAGAGAGAGACGATGAAGGCCTGATTGAGGCAGTGAAACTGGAAACAATAAGAAAGGATATGGCTTTCGTTTTTAGGAAGCAGAACCAATAGCACCTCATGAATGAGAGGTATCAAAGATATCATAAAGGTCTCCAGTCTGAGTCACGAACTGGGAACTTTTAACTTTTAAGCGATGCTCTTAGCTGAGATGGTGGAACCATAGCTAGAGGCATGCTTAAATCCTGGGAACATGAGCATCACTTCAGAAAGTGTTCCTTTACTCTCTCAAAGCTGGGGGAGGAACCAAGATTCAGGAGTTTCTTGGGAGAAGAGTGTGCCAAAAGACTAAGATTTGTAATTTCTAAATCCAATTAAAGGGTTCTCATTCTGGTTAAGATGTAGTATGCACATTTTAGTGTATTTTTCTCACTGATTCACCTAAAAACCCAAGACAGAATATATAAAGCAACTATTGGAGAATTCTGAAAAGTAAATGAGAAGGCAGACAGAACAGGAAAATCAGTACTCAAGGAAGGATGACAGAGTGGTGAGCTCCCTGTTTTTACTTTTTTGCCTTTTCTATCTCCAGGCTTAGCCTTCCCTGTTTTCTGTAACTTTGAATGGAAAACAGACAGAAAAAGCTCCTTTAGTCAGAGAACTGGGAGGAGGACCCTCTGTGGGATGGAGTACTTCCTATTCTTCTGGCCCACTCTGAGTCCCAGGAACAAAGCTGCCAACCGGCACTGTGGCATGAGGGGCAGTCACAGTGGCAGCAGCAGTGGCGTCCACTTTTCTACTTTCTTTCACTGCTTTCCCCCTACCAGGGAGGCTGACTATACATGGTGGGTCATAGTGTGGAGGATCAAGTCTTGGCTCTGAGTACTCGGGCTCTGATTAAGCAAGAGTATCAGGAAAAGGAGCCCTTGGGAGATGGTAAGAGTGAGAAAGATCAGAGAGAACAAGGAGATGGAGAAAGGAATTTTTAAATTATGTGTATGACTTCCTGGGCTCACCCTTAAGCTGTACATGTATGGAATGAATCAGAATCAACATAACAAAGATTCTGATAAATGAACTATGGTATAAAGAACTGTCCATGTCCCAGGCTCTCCCCTGGGACATGACTTTAGGTCTGAACTTAGCTGGATTGAATTTTTGAAGATTTTAACAAAACCCAGAATCTCACAATATTCAAAATGTCTGGGATAGAATCCAAAATTACTTGACATTCAGAGAACCAGGAAAACTAAATAAATCTCAAAGGGAAAAAGGAATTAACAGATGCCAACTCTAAGATGATTCAGTTGTTGAAATTATAGGCAAATACTATGAAACAGCTATTATAACCATGCTACTTGAAGTAAAAGTGAACACTTGTGAAATGAGGAGAAAATACAAATTTTTGCAAAACCACTGAAGCTATTAAAAATAGCTAAATAAAGTTTAGACAAATAATAAAAATTAAAAAAAGTAAAACTTCACTGGAAGGGCTCAGTAGGTGAATGGAAATGATAAAGAAGAGCCAATGGACTTGAAAATGGATAAATGGAAATTATCCAATCTGAAAAACAGAAAGAATAAAAAAATTGAAACAAAAATCCCCATAACAGCACCCCAGGAAATTACAGAACAATACCAAATGGTCTAACATCCATAAAACTGGAGTCCCAAAACAGAGAATCAGTACAAAAAATATATTTGAAGAAATAATGCCTGAAAGTTTCCCAAATGTGGTGAAAGAAATGTTTAGAGGTCCAAGAGGCTCAGCAAACCCAACCAGAATAGATTTTTTTAAAAAACCATGCTGATATATATACCATAATTGAAGTGCTAAAAACCAAAGACAAAGTCTTAAAGGCAACCAGAGAAAATTACACATCACAGACAGGGAACAATTTCAATGACTACAGCTCTCATCAGAAACAATGGAGGTCAGGAGAAAATAAAAGTTTAAAGTACTGATACAAAGGCACTGTCCAACTGTATCCAGCAAACATTTTTTTCAGGGATGAAGGTAAAATAAAGATGATGGACAACTAAGAGTTCTTCACTACTAGATCTGTTCTAAAAGAAATACCATAACAAGTTCTGGAGGTTGAATGAAAATGTTAAGAGGAAAACTGAGAATTTCAGTAGTGAAAAAAGAGCAACAGGAATGGTAAATATCTGAGTAAATATAATAGATAATTTTTATCCTCTTAAATTCTTTAAAATAGGTATGACTTAAAAATTATGACATTATCTGATGGAATTTTTCAATGTATATACATATATGCTTATGACTATTACAATGTACAGTGGGGAGGTTGTAGTGTTCCTATATTTAACTTGAAGTGGTGAAATACTAACTCTAAACAGACTGTGAAAAGCTAGGTGCGTATTTTATAAACCACTCAAAAACCAATCCCCGAACCACCCCCTAAAAAACTATGCAAAGAGATATAGTAAAGAAAAACAACATATATATTCCAGTTCTAAATTCCAATTTTAAAAGAAATGGTTGAGTCCTCAGGTCTAATTTAAAAAACAGAGGAATTATGTTTAATATAACAGTGACCAGCCCACTTCCCCCAACCCAAGTCAAAAGACACAATTACCTGTGAAATTCTGTGCTTTGAGGTGCAGATCATAGAGTTTATGGATGTAGCGTATATACATCTCTTCCTTGTTCAGTTCAGTCTTATAGAAGTTCTAAGAGAAAAACAAAAAGAGTGCAACAATGGATAATTTCTCAACAATTAGGTTGGCAGGTATCTACCCTTTACTCTGCTTGAAGTTTCATGTCTTGAACCAAGAAAACAGACAAACTTTTCTATATGTCTTACAAAATTTCTAATGTCTTACAAAATTAAGTAAGGGACACAGTTATATATATAGACATTTCTTTCCTTTTATTTTATTTTGGCTGTGCCGCATGGCATGTGGAATCTTAGTCCCCTGACTAAGGATACAACAGGCACTCCCTGCATTGTTAGGGCAGTCTTAACCTTTGGACTGCCAGTCAAGTGCAAAAGACAGTGATATATCTTTAATTCAACACTGTCTGTATTAAAAATTACCTATCAACCACTGGATAGGCTTGTAACTCCTGGGGGGATGTTATTACCACTGATTCACATTTCTTTTGTTACTTTCTATTGTTTTTTGGTTAAGTTTAACTGCCAGTGAACTAGTCTAAAAATTCAACTAAAATATTAAAAATATGTAAGATATTAACCTATTTATTACATTTGATCACTGATAGTCAAAGGATAATTTCTTTCATCTTACAATTGTTTTATAGTGAATTAAAGGTTTCCAGTTTATGACTACAACATAAAGGGGTTTGTAAGAGATTTTATTTCAAAATATTGTTACAAGGGCATGCTTACTGAAAATATTTGGTTTATCAAAACAAAGCATCTGGATCTTATTTAAACTTCTCTAAAATGTTTTAACATTCATCATCAAAAACTCAACTTTGACTTAACTGAACATATTATGGTGTCATTTTAAATGTTTATTTTATAGGCCTCCACATCTATTTCTTTATCATATTAGAAAGTATGTTAGTCCTCACTGAACTTAGTAAACATAGGAGCAAAAGTGTAAGAAGTTGGAATCCAGCAAAAGCGTGATGCTGTGAGGCTCTGTATAAGGCTCTTTCAGCGAGCAGATCACTGCGGATATTATGAAATCTCTGTTTACAGCCATCTGAACTACTATATTACTATTGCTATTATTTTGACAGATGCTACTTGCAGTGTAGAATGAAAATTGAATAGTGATGGGGAGACAAATCTGTTGACTTGAAGGAGTAACAGGTTTTTCTAGGGGGAAAGACCAGGAATTCTAAACATTTCTAAAGTTGATTAGCTAGAGAGGGCTTTGGTTATGGACCAAACTAGCCAGTGTGGCTGCTTAACTGTACTTGGGCATGAAGCCTGAGGGCCTCCTGTCAATATACTTTGTGGCCACTACCAAATAGGTATCCATTCTTCAATATGAGGACTCATCTAACTTCAAGAAGCTGACATGTAGTTGAACACATCATAAAAAAATATTTCCTCCAATTTATACCATTACCCTTCCCCTTTCCTCTTGTGTCCTATATTCCTTGGGTGGCACTAATCTTGAGTGGCTTCCCAGGTGGCACTAATGGTAAAGAACCCACCTGCCAGTGCAAGAGACATAACAGACCTGGGTTCAATTCTTGGGTTGGAAAGATCTCCAAGAAGAGGGCACAGCACCTTACTCCAGTATTCTTGCCTGGAGAATCCCATGGACAGAGGAGGTGGCAGGCTACAGTTTCCTGTAGATCTTAGCATTCTTTAAAAAGCTAGTAAACAATGCTCTTCACATCTCTCTTATTATAATCAAAATAATTTTAATTAGCAAGAATTTTTATACCATAAACATAAATCTAACCACTCAATAGCAGACCTTTACACTATTAAACAATGTTTTTTTTTTTCCAATAGCTTTCTGGTAAGAAGCAAATTTCTTTGGGAACAAAATAAGTGATCATTCTGTAAATGAATAATAGGTCTTTAAAAAAAAAAGAAAGAAAAGATCTCTCAGTCAGCAAATGAGTCTCTTTCATGTATGTCTGGCAAAACTAGTGACAGAAAGAACAAAACAATAATTAATTTCCTAGTTTTAGTCATGTCAAAGATTACACATTTTTACCAGTCTAATACTACCATTTAACTCACAGCTTGTAGAGAAAGTCAGAGTTCCTCTGAAGACAATCTGGAATTGATCTTTCCAAAGAGTTAAGAAATATCTCCAGGAGGAAGTGAATGATTAAAGAGAAGCATATTGCAGCTAGAAAACATCAAAAAACTTTCCATATGGAGTATGAACTAAAAAGATTAGCTTCAGAGTTATATATTTGGCCCTTTAATAATAAGTATTCCTGTGCTAGTTGAAATTAAAACAGTGTTCAAAGTGTTAGCATTTCCTATAAGGACTATTCTTGGTCAGCATGTGAACACTGATGGGGGCCACTGATTTTATTGTCTCTGACTTATTCCTACTGGGAAACTAGAGTAAACATGTTTAGGTCAGAGTATTTAGTCTTCCATCAGAGGAAATGATATCTTCTGTTTATACCAGTTGAGGAAATGGACCCAGAGTCTACATTTAAGAGTGTACCTCTCAAGGTCACAGAGGGCGCTGTGAAAGCAGATGGAGACAGTGGAAGATGAGTCCTTCAGGAAAAGGCAGAGGCTTTCCTTTGAGGTTATTTATGAGATTTCAGGCTTGGAGCTGGGGGAGAGCCAGGATTAAGGAGACAGACTGAGAAAACCTGAAGACGATGGAGCATTTGGCTTTTTTCCGCAAATATTGACATACAAGCAGAGACATGGAAGGAGATCAGGCTGAGGACCTTGACCACGGCCAAAGGCTGGCAAACAGTGGGGAAAGCACAGAAAGGAAATTTAGAAGTGGGAATGACTGTGCTCAAGGTTAGACATTAAGTGCTAAGGGGAGAGGTAATGGGCTGACCCCATGAGCTTGGCCTGATGGCCTGCAGGTTAGTATTGGGTCTGAGGATAAAAATTATGGAGAAACTGCATAACAAGAGATGGCCTGACAAAGGATGCTCGGGTCTCACTATTTTTAGCAACTGGTATCGGAGATGGGATGTAACAATTAAATGCAAAAATGAGAAGGAAGTGGTGGGTGTGGTTAAAAAAAAGGATAAAGTCATATACTCAGAGATGAACAGTATAGTGAGAAAAGAAATTAAGGGAAAAGATAGTCCTACGAAAGTAAAAATTCTGAGCTCTGAAGAGGGACTGTGAGGGGGAATAAACAAAACAAAACAAATCTGAAATCAATGAGCTAAGACAAGACATGGGCTTCCCTGGTGGCTCAGAGGTTAAAGCATCTGCCAGCAATGCAGGAGACCTGGGTTTGATCCCTGGGTCAGGAAGATCTACTGGAGAAGGAAATGGCAACCCACTCCAGTATTCTTGCCTGGAAAATCCCATGAACGGAGGAGCCTGGTGGGCTACAGTTCATGGGGTTGCAAAGAGTCGGACACGACTGAGCAAGCAACTTAACGACTTAAGACAAGACAGAATCAGGTTGGGGAAGAAACAAAATTTTAAGGTACAGGCAAATAGAGAACAAAAAGGCATGGATGTAAGAGACTCGTGGATCAGAGTAAGAATTAGGATTGTGCAAATACTTAGGATAGATGAAGAGGTGTATCTACTCTGCAAAACAAGAAAAAGGAACCATGATATACACAAATTTAGAACCAGAAGCAGTCACAGAGTATTCTTGTGTTTTAAATGTGACCAATGCAAATTATTAAAAGCATCAATTTATCCTACACCAAAATTTGAAAAAGGAATGTAAACGTATAGTCCTTCTTTTGCTCTGTAGTGAGAATACCATTCTATTTGATAATTAGTTATGAGAACTTTCAGGGTAAATTTTGTGTTCCTAGAACTGTTCTGCTATAGCCTATTATCCTTATGATATTGATTTTTGTTTTCCAAAATTTCTTGTTTGGATGAGAAACTATATGGTTATCCCAGTTATAGTTCAAACCTTAACCACAGATGGCTTTAATTTGCAAAGAAGCTATAGAGTGAAAATATGCGTGTTAAACAGGAAACTGTCATTTGTTCAGAAAGGAACATTAATATTTATTAAAATCTAGAATAAATATAAGCAGAGTAGAAAGGAACTGATTACACAGAATTGAAAAGACCTTTTTCCTGGGACATCATCCTTGTCTCCTAGGAGAGCAACAAAGGACTCCAGGGCAGAAAAATGATACAACAGGGAGAAGCTGGCATCACCGTGGGATCTTACAGTGGGTACTTTCTGCAACACTCGGGAGCTGAGAATTCTCTAGCATTTAATTCAAACTAAAGCAAAGAACACTTCTAAACTCTTCTAAGAACACTCAGATAAAGACACACTTTGGTGGAAAAACAAACAAAACATAGTATTTCTGACAAAAAGCAAACACTAGAATGCAAGGAGGAAAAGGGAAATCATTGACTAACCAGGAGGCTCACGGTGCAGCCAATCTTTTTGCCATCTACCTCGCCCATTTTCATGCAGTCCCTAAAAACAAGAAGAAAGAGTCAGAACTCAGAACTTCCTTTCTAAGGGCAAACACAGTTTGTTCTTTTGTGGGGGGCGGGGGAAGAAACTGCCAGAGACTAGAGGCTAATTGCATGTTGCTTTGGATCAAAGAGGCCAGAGCCCCAAGAGGCTTGGGGTGGGGGGTCTGGTCAGACCCTCGCTGAGCACCAGCATGGCTGTAGATTCCACTTGCAGGTGGGCTGTGCCTTCTCTCAATAGAGAGGGGCTAAGGAAGAGGAGGAGTGAGGAGATGTTATGACACACCTTTTACTGAGCTGAAAAGGAGCCGGTAAGCCTGGCCATCAGCAGTAACAATGAGGCTTTTTTTCTTAAATTACCATGCATTTAAGTGGGATGACCTGCTTCAACAGTTTAGATCACTTCACAATAAAAAAATCATGTCTCTGAAAGGTAACGGTGTGAATTTCATTCCCTCTCTCCTTCTATAGGAAAGCAGCATGGTTATACAATTCTGTTACACCACCGTCAGGCTAAGATAAATGGGTCTATTGGTTCTAATGCATGAGTTTCAAACACAGCAACAAAAGGTTTCTTTAATAACGGGAATCTCTCAATTTACTGAAACTTTAAAAGAACTGCTGAAGAACCCAGAACAAAACATTAAAAAAGGAAAAACAAAGAAGAAACTGAGCTAGCTAGTTAACAGTCCACTATTTTACTGCACAAGGTTCCATGGTCTGATTAGCAGTTCTTTGAGCGATTAACTCAAGCGCAACTGTATTCTGACTCTTCGACTTCCTAACTGGAGCGCAGTGTATCTGAGAAACAGGGGCTTACCTGTAATCTAACAACCTCTCCATCAGCCGAGTTACAGTGGCGATTAAGGAAACGCCACTTTCTCTCCATGTTTCCCGCTCAATTTTCTTTAGTAGACTGGAAAAGAAAGAACCCAGGGCATTTTCCACATTTATTTTTATCAGTCACCATGACAACCGTTTTACTTTCATCAGTACCTTAAATGCCTTAGCAACCACTGCAACATCTCACAAGTAGCACAATGCAAACAATGTCTTACCTAGGATAGGGACCAAAGAGTGGAATTCTAATCCAGGAAGCATTGACAAAGCAAATTGATTTTCAGATTATCCAAGTCATCAGATACAGACACATGCATATAAATCATACTTTCAAAATATGCAAGCACCTCACAGCTCAAAGACATTGTTTCCTAGCTTCTCTCTTCCACTAATATTAGAGGCTTGTGCCTCCCCACAACAAACAACACTGAGAAAGGCAAAAACAGGAGTGCCTCAAAGTTTACTTTTCAGTAAGATCTTGCTTTAGTCACACAAAAATGTTTTCCTACCTCTCAGTGGAATGCATCTTCATCCAAGCAATTTTACTGCAATGCAACTGCTACAGGAAAATCCTTGTACAGACGGTATGACGTTTCGCGTTTTTTCCTTTCACTTAACATTTGCCCACTCAATACATATTGCACTATCTGTGCACTCACTCAACAGTTTCATTCAGTTTGTCATTAATCACCGAGGATTTTCTATGTGGTTGTTACAGCAGATTGATGACAAGTACCGAACCACATCTCTCCTCCTACATTTTCCCCCTAATCTTAAGCACCTTGGAGCAGAGGCACTGCTATGTAAACACAAAACAATAACAAGCATAATCATTACGATCTCTTTTTACTTTCACTCCCACCTCTAGGCAAATTAACCATATACTTGGCAAAAGCCCTTTAAGATTGAACTTTCCCCAAAAGAAAAAAAGAAAGAACAGAGGCATAACAACATGAGGATACTCTGTCCTCCTAAATTTAATGATGATTATTTCTAAAATCTTGTTTCCCTCTTATCCTAGTTTCACGAATAACAGAGAGAGAAGACTCTTTTTTTCACAAGTACCATCTCAGCCTAGCCTGTATTGTGCTTAGTAGGAAAAGAAGCTATTTTGTCAAAGTTTTCTCTCTTTTTTTGGTCTTTGGCTATATTCTCTCTCAATTGTCCTTTCTGCTCCCCCCACCTTCTTTTTGCCATTGCCATTCCAGTGCCCAGTCTTCTGTCTTGGCGCCTAGGCATCCCTGATCATGTGTCTTTCGGGCTTATTCTGAACTGCTTCCTAAACTAAGGAGGGGGAGGAAGGGAGAGGTAACACATGAAGGGATGGAGCCTGCCCTGACTAATCCCCCAGGGAAAAGTCCCCTAGTTTGTTCTAAATGCATTTTCTTAAAAAAACAACAACAACAACAACAACAACCTCTGAAAAGCACCTGTTTCAAGCTTAAATGCCAAATTGGTATTGAACCAAGTACGCAAATGAAACTCTGCCTGCCAAAGCAAGGCAGGATGATGGAGGAATCTTCCCAAGTGACAGCCCACACCTCATATACTTTAGAGGCTGAAACACACAGAACTCAAGTGAAGTAATAATTCTAAAAATAAATGGGAGACTTCTTTTATGGGCATGAGCTTCACTAACTGGCGCAGCCTCTGGATGCAGTCAGAAATCAGAGCTGCAGAATCCTCTTGTGAAGAGAGGCACAGCTCTGCAGCGCTTGCTGCCTTGACCAACCTGAGACTCAAACTATCAGGACCAAGCCTAGAATCCAATTCATCTGCTTTCTTGCCTAGGATTATTCCTTCTGTGGGGAAGCTGGCCCTCCCAGCTTACTTGATACACCTGGACAAGGAGAGGCTACCAGACAAGAAAAGTCTCTCTACATAACTTGGTGACACTGGTTTTTAATTTGGTCTACAATCATGCCAATGTGCCCATGCTGAGTACACAGGGAACTCATCTAGTAACAGTGAAAGTTTTATTTTTTTTAGGCAATAAGATGATGAATGGTTGCTATATAAACTAATGTACTAACTTTACATACATGTCACATGAGCATAAATGACGCATCATTTCTTTATACCTTTTTAAAACCATTTTAAAAAACTGAAGTATAGTTAACTTAAAATGTTGGTTAGTTTCAAGGGTACAGAAAAATGATTCAGATACATATATATATATATCTCCCTTTTTTCTTTTCTATTATAGATTATTACAAGATATTGAATATAGCTCTCTGTGTTATACAATAGATCCTTGCTGTTTATAGAAGTTCATCTATGTTAATCCCAAACTTCTAATTTATCTCCCCACTACTCGCTTCCTGGCTCCAAGGTGACTTTTTATTGCTAATGATAGGCAATTGGACTGCACAACAATGACAAGCAACAGAAATAACATCCTGCAGGACTATATACTTGCTCATTAGGCTTTTCCCCTCTGATGGAATGAAGGTTGTAGAATTTGACCCTCAGTCTACCTTTCTCTGTCTCTTAACAGGATTGTGTGGAGGCCAATGCTTTATATACATAGGTAGCTCAGATGGTAAAGCATCTGCCTGCAATGTAGGAGACCTGTGTTTGATCCCTGGGTCAGGAAAATCCCCTGGAGAAGAGAATGGCAACCCACTCCAGTATTCTTGCGTGGAGAATGCCAAGGACAGAGAAGCCTGGCGGGCTACAGTCTACAGGGTTGTGAAGAGTCGGACATGACTGAGCAACTTTCCCTTCACTTCTTCACTTCAAATATATATGTGTGTGTGTGTGAAATGAAGCTCTGTGAAATGATTTGGAGCCTTACTGAATTATTCAGAGCAACATACAATAAAGCACAGTGGAGGACTGAGGTGGAGGTCACGTCTTCCGGAAGCCCCCTTTATAACCCCGAGGCTGTCAGCACTCTCTCTGTGTGCTCCCTGGTGCACCCTCAGCCTCAGGAGACCATCAACCACAGGAAGATGCTCAATAAATGAAGCTGAATGAGCCAATGAAGTGGATGCAGGGAAGCAGAACTTCATTCTGATGCCTTATTCTGCGTATCTCACAGGCAGCAATGATCCACAATTTCAGCATTATCAAAACCAACAAATCCTGACCCTCATTCACTTCAAAAAGATGTAGTATGGGAAAATGAGGGTAACTTGAGGGTCAGGGAAAGATGAGTTCTTAGAAAGGACTGTACTATATAAATTTACAGTTTCATTCTAAGGAGGCTATTTTGGCAAGCATATACCACACTTTCAGGAAGCAGTGAGCTACTTTCAGCTTCTGAACAAATTTTAAGAAGTTTTAGACATGAATTACAGAGAAAAAATGAAAATCTGTACCACAATAGCATGTGTTCCCAATTCATAGTGTGTGCAATGACACAGTGTGATTACCCTAATTCTTTGTGATTTCTATTGCCAAAAAAGCATTTTATTGTTTCCTGAAATATAGTTGGACTTTCCCTTTCTTTTTTAAGCCCAGGTAGTAATGACATTTAATTATCACTTTAGAGTATATTTATTCTCAATATGCTGATCATAAAAGTATGAAAGAAACATTTATAGTAAGATTTCTAGTGATATGCTAAAAAATCAAGAAAAGAATAAAAATCTCCAGTGAATAAATCAGGGACCTTAAAATAGTCCTAATTATAGAGGCTTAATATTTTAATTATTGGTTTGATTTTAATGTCAAGGTACATCTTCTATTTCAAAGCCATATTTACACACAAGCAGTTCAAATTGCATGCTATCAGGCCTTTATTAAAGTAGATAAGAGGCACTACAGAGCTATGTGAGTGCTTATTAATCTTGTGAATTTATTATAAATAATTAATCACAAATCTCAAGAGATCCATTTCACCGAGTGCTTTCCCATTTTAGTTCTTTGTTCAAACCAAAGACTAGTAACGGAATTGAGAGTGGTTTTCAAAAGTAATTTATTATACTGGATGAGGTTTTAATCAGAATGCTTGCTAAACTCCAGCTGTCACGAAAGACAGATGCTTTGTACACTAGAATGAACGAGGGCTTGATGAATAATTATTAAAAGTTCCAGTTTAATTACAGTATCAGAAGAAAATGCCATTGTTCAGGATTCAGTACAAAGAATGTATTTTATCACGTACCACCACCACAAGAGATCTGTATACCCCTTTTTGGCTTTTCCCTTCAATATAATTTTCTTAAAAGCGTCAAGAATGATTTTAAATCAGGCAAGTTGAAATCTATCAACCATTAATAATACTTTTCAACCTTATATATTAATATATCTACTAAAAAAAATATATCTACTGCTCTAAATTTATGATCATAAATGAATTACAGAGTTTTCTATCTGGCTATCAGTGTTAAAGCAGTAGTATTTAGTTTTAGATTTACTTGGTTGTAAACACAAGGAAAAGCATATTTTGTAATAGAAAAATATATTGCTAAAATGTTTCTGCACTTCTGAAAGACCTGCAAACATTTCCCAAACACAATGAGCTGGTTCTTCCTTCAAAAACACTTCGTAAGTATAAAAGGTTAGACAATGACTAAGAGCCTTAGAAAGCTGTAGAGAAAACAAGTGCTAGAATTAAAATCCTAAAGCACTGGAACCTTCTTATGTATTGTCTGTGGCCATTTTACACAGTGAATGACTACTCAGTACAGGCACTTCATCCTGGGACAGTGATCACAGTCTTACCTTAGCAAGGATAACCTCAAGTCTCCTTACAACACTCCATTACTTCTTTATCCTCTTTACAAATCCTAATCACAGAATCTACTAGAAATTATTTGCTTCTCTGATATTCTAGTAAGAAACATTTAGGAAGCAATTAACAATGCTGAATGAGCAATAGGTATTGGTGAATTAAATCAAGCGCTGAAGAACAGATGCAAACTAGGTTAATCTTCTAACAGCAAATCAGCCGAGAACATCTTGGAAAGCATGGCACACAAACACAACAATCACACCACTATTTTGTTTTCCTCTCCCACTATCTACCCAATTGAAAATCATTATCTTGCAGCCCCAACTTTAAAATAACTAGTCATGAAAAGAGTGAATTTGTTATGTAACACTTGCAACCTGTCCTAATCAGAGATTAATACAAGGGGATATGTCTAATCATCAGCATAATAAGATCCATTCACTAGAGTTAAGCAATGATCCTTTATTTCACACTCCACAAAGACAAAGCACTCTGGGGAGACCCAAGCTGTCTTTGCAGCTCTCAGCTGCTTAGCACTGACACCCAAATCCCCCAAAAAGAATCAACTGGAGACACACATGTTACTCACATACTGTTGAAGAGCTCACGGTAGGTTTCATCACCTTTGCCTTCGGACATCAGGCTGTCCAGTTTGTCAATGAGCTTGGCTTCCACCTGAAACAGACCCAAATGTTACTCCCTTTCTTTCCTTCTCACAAGAAGGATTTTCTAGGCACATGGAAACATATTTATTTCTGCAAGGGAAAAAGCCACAGTAAATTTTGTGAATTTATCAGCTGTGGTTAACCAAAGACACCCCTTTGGAATTCTAGGGGGCCAATTTAGATGCAGGAACATGACTTCAAACTCCCGGTAGGGTAGGGTGTGCTGCCGCGAAAGACTTCTATTTGTTGATTCAAACACAAATGCCTGCAGCCCAGCTTAAATGTTTGAATTCTTTTTTTAGGAGCTGTAAAAACTGGCAAGTCTTTTTTTGTTTTTTTTCAAATCATGATACACACACACACACACACATACACGCACACATACACATATATACATATAAGAACATCAGCAAACTACTATATCCACAAACATTCAGTTAAATCTTTGATGTGTTTTGTATCTATTTTCTTTCTCAAAACAGTTTGAGGTTGCACTAAATCTTTGCTGAAGTTGAGAATTTGTCCTAACCATGTACAGATGGTAGATCCATAGATATATTCTAAGTCAGCAATCAGTAGCATGAGACAGAAAGGCCATATTTCCTGAAAACTGTAGTCAAAACATTTATATTTTCAAGAACATAAATCCTTTAGGACTTCAGTATCAGGAAGGCAGAAATAAATATCCCATCATCTCTCGGAGACAGCAGAGGGGACAGAAAAGGAAGAATTTCTGCAAGGCCAGAGGGTTAACAACTAGGGGTATGGAGGGATATCTGACTTTGTCAAAGGACTGAGCACAATTATTTCTTTTGTATCAAATTTCAATATATGGGTAAAGATATAAGGGAAGAGAAGGGGGTTTTCCCCAATATAATTTTTAAATAGGCTTTCATTCACGTATTGACTCTCCTGAAAATAAATGACGGTCTTGATACAGATGAAATGCCATGCTTGGTCTATGTATGCATCCAGTTTGTTCATACAGTTGACAATCATTTCTAAGACTTGAGAAGGGCTCATAGGGAGAAGCAAGAAGCTTCCTTCATGCAGCAGAGTGCACACAGGTGAGTGCCATGACTGTGTGAACAGTTGGCCTGCTGTCTCCAATAGAAGTGACTTGCCCTGGCAAAGGCAGTTGATTTCTGCTATGAGATCTGGTTTTGGAATAAGACCAAGTGTCTTTCTAAAACGAGCCTGTGTCAAAGAGATCCTGTGTCAAAGAGAAATGACAGGCTCATGCTCATCTTGGAATTTCCTTTGCAACAATTTTGACTGCTTTTCCCTTTAAATTAATTCTTAGCACTTCAAGCAAAGAGCAATAAAACATACTGTGCATCAAATGTTCAAAGCTAAGCCATTCACCAAATACAATGTGCAGACCACTGAGAGGTCAGCGATTTTAGGAATCATTAACCTTCTGATTCCTCTGTGTTGTGTCCAGCTGGGAGCAAATAAAGTTTCTGCTAGTTTTTAAACACAGACCTAGAAAATCACAGGATTTTTTTTTTTTTTTTAGCTGAAAGGGAATGAAATGTTTTTTCCAGGGCTTCTCAGAGATTCAGGGAGACACAGTCCCAGAAGGGTGTCCGAGGCTATGTATTCAGCTTGGAAGTACGTGGCCTAGGTTGAAATCTGGTTCACAGCTCATTCCTCAACTCGGAGCATCTCTGAGCCACCGCACTCACCTCTGAGAGAACTGAGATTCTTCTGACTGCTCTGAGAGCACATCCACCCACCTGTTTAAAATTGCCACTCCGCCTCTGCTCCCAGTCCATCATATCGTGGAAAATAGGAATCATGACATTGCGGAGATCTGGCTGGGGTATTAAGGTTACTTCCAGGAAGGGGCCAATCAGGGCAGGAATGAAATGAAGCTTGTGCTCTCCTAAAATGAATGAAACATTTACCTTCCTGTAGATTTAGTTTTAATAAGATTTCAGAAAATCATTATTATACAACTTGTTTAAAACTACTGTCATAAGAACATGATTGATTATAATTGTCTCAAGCAAGAAAATATTTCTCTAAGCAGCTATATAAACAGATTTCCATATGTTAGTATTTCTGCTTCATTTTTAATAAAAAAAAAACCTAGGGATTTACCTTTTCACAGTTTACAAAAAACCATAAGATACAATTAAATATTATATAAATCATCAGGAATTGGTTGTGTATACTACTGCACATTCACACATTAAAATTCTTATGCAATTATTAAAAATGAGGTTGAAGAAAAACACAGATGAAGTTTTTCAATATAATTAACTGTAAAGGCAAAGTACCACACAGTATGCAAAGGTACATCTTTCATTTAAAAAGAATATACATATGATAGTCTACAAGGTTATATCCCCTAATAGTAAGCACATTGGTTATCTCTGGGTGATAATATTACTGGTGACTTTTATATATGAAAAAGGTGGTTCCTATCTGCATTATGTAATTTGTCTTCCTTCTTTACATAATAAACATAACACCCTAAGTAAAATATAAACATTGGCCCAAACAACAACAAACAGAAAAATTTTCTGAAAAGACTACAATGTAATAATAGTGAATTCAAAATGGTATTTAGCAAGTCCTGAAAAGTATACTGTGGATAATTCAGAGCAAAGGAAAGTGGAGGGTGGGGTGGACACAGATGATTTTGTCTAGCAGATATGTGTTGAGTTCAGTCTATTACCCTAGACATCCATGTTAAATCTCAGAGAGTTCCTACTTTTATAATAAACTGCACATTATGGAAAATATACAATGTACATTTTGTGTATGCACATTACATGCACAACCTTTTGCATCATGGACGAAAGCATATGATACTGGGAGGCTGAGCAAAAGAGAGCTGGCTTCATCAAAAAGGATCATTTCCCTCTTATTAATTTTTCCATCTTTGATCTTTTTTTTTTTGTAAGTGTTGAATACAGACAAAATCTTGCTGTTCAGACTTACTTGCCAATTTTGGAGTTAAATATCTTCACATTAATTGTCATTTCCTCTATTTTGTTTCTGTAGCAGAAGGCATGAAGGTGAACACAGACTTGGACGGACATAAATCCAGGATGCAAACATACAGTTTAAATTTGTATTGACTTTAGAGGGATGTTTAAAGGAAGGAGAACATGAACAAGAGAATTTGGAAAGAAAAGAAAATGATGGATGGGCAAACCCAAGTAGGTGTTATGAAGTCACTGTTTTTTGTGACTGCAAATGCCTTGGGATATTTCTGACGTCTTCCGAAAGTGGCTCTCATCCTTTTTACTCAATACGGGATGGTAACAGGACACAACTGTCAGGCCCCAGGCCCCTCTGGATCTGAAAGTCCCATCAGTGATGCCACATAGTCCTTTCCTCTTTTTCTCGTGTTTCATTGAAAGTAACTTCGCGGTTTCTTATCATCTCTAAATTACTTATATATCAAGGCATCCATTACATGTGAGGAGGAAACGTGGCTTATAATTCTTTTTGCTTTCCTAACTTTATTCTTGACCTAGGTAATATTTTATCTTTTCCAAGGGACTACTTAGTTTTCCTCTTCAGAGCAAGAATACTTCCCTCTTATTCATCAAAAGAAATGTCCTTATTAATCTGCCCTTGTATATTTTCCTCCAAAAGAATGAATACTTCCAAGACCAACAAACTCAGTGTGGCAGAATATACAAAAACATCAATTCACAGACTTCTCCCTGCATTTTCCCCATTCTCCCAACATACACATTTAGAGCAGGTAACTAGAAGCCAGCATTTGCAATTCCTTTCTGTAGTTATTTTTGTCAGGGCAAAATGCAGAGCAACCTGAACTCAATCACTCTTCCTGTCATTCGCAAAAGTCTAAACCCACTCACTGCTTCTTCAAGATGTTCTGGCAAGCGAGGGGAAGAAAGAGAAAAGAGGAAAGGAAATTTCTGCAGAGATGAATTCTGGCAAGTCTTGAGATCAGCCAGCCTTACTCTTATCTCTGTCCCTGCCCCAGGAGGTGGCTGCAGGGCTTCAGAGTCTAGCCACAGATGCTCTGCTTCTGCAGAGCCACGGACTGAAGGGACTCTGTACACAGGCCAAGGGCCACCCTGGCATGTGACTAATAACCAAGAGGACCTTTCTGCTTCCTTGACACTGTGTAAGACAGACACCAATCCTTTGCACAGTTTTGGGGTGTGCATGGGGTGAGGGGGATGAGTGAAGCAGCAAATATAGAATAAAATGAAAACTCCTGCCACCCAGATAGTCCTCCCACAGCTGCTATGGTGGAATGATATTCAGAACTGCTCCATTACAGAATTTTTATTTTTAATCTTCCCTGAGCCTGCCATCCTTTGACCTCCTAGCAAAGAACATTATTAGCATGCACTTAGTTTATTTACCATTATTTCTTTGAGCATCCATGAATCTTTTTAAAAACTCTCTTCCATTTATAGGCATTTTACAACATGATTTTCTCTTTTAAAATTTTCTTACTATGAAAAATCTCAACACAGAATTACAAAGGACAGTAAGATAAATCCCTACATCCCCATCATCTAGCTTCAATAATTATTAATTTTTTTTTGCTAATTTTGTTTCACTTATCAACCCAACTATTTTTTCACTGGGAAATTTTAAACCAAGTCAGAGACATCATAATATTCTACTTGTATAAACATCAGTTAGCATTTTTCACAGGCAGGTCATTTTATAAATACAGGACCACAATACCTTTATTACATTTTTTTAAATGGCAGACAGTAATTCTTCAAATTAATCTAAAACCAGTCTCTATTAAAAATTTCCAGATTGTCTTAAAACATGTCATTTACAGTTGGCTTCTTTCAATCACAATCCAAACAAAATACATATAGTATTTTGTAGCCTGATTTTCTATGACAGTAGAGAAACCATGTTGTTGTTTAGTCGCTAAGTTGTGTCCAACTCTTTTGTGACTCTATGAACTGTAGCCTGCTAGGCTCCTTTGTCCATGGGATTTCTCAGGCAAGAATACTGGAGTCATTTCCTAGGACTTCCCTGATAGTTCAGTTGGTAGAGAATCTGCCTGAAATGCAGGAGACACTGGTTCAATTTCTGGTTTGGGAAGATCCGCTGGAGAAGGGATAGGCTACCCACTCCAGTATTCTTGGTCTTCCCTTGTGGCTCAGCTGGTAAAGAATCCGCTTGCAATGCAGAAGACCTGGGTTTGATCCTTGGAAGTGAAAGGCTACTCACTCCAGTATTCTGGCCTGGAATTCCATGGACTACAGTCCATGGAGTCGCAGAGTCAGACACAACAGAGTGACTTTCACTCTCGCTTTCTCCAGGGGGGTCTTCCCGACCCAGGGACTGAACCTGTGTCGTCTGCATTGGCAGGCAGGTTCTTTAACACCAAGCTACCAGGGAAGCCATACCCACATTTAAATTATTGTGCAGACTGTATGAGGCTAGCCTTCTTTACTGAGAACACACTTTGGAAACAAAGAATCTGTGCAACCATACAAGTTTTCCACCACAGAAAATTTTACTCTTACCCAATCCGCCATGCAAAATCTTGAGCTATGTATAGCGGCAGGAAAATAAACTTCACTTAGATTGTTTCCTTTTAAACCACAGATTTAGCATACTTTTCCTATCTCAAATTGTCAGCCACATGGTCTTGTTTTGAAGTATTTAGGGCACCTGCTAGTTGGGCTGCTGGAGTTGTATATTTATGCACACATAGCAGCCTGTTAGGGAAGTATTGATTTTTCTACAGCAGTTACAAGACGCTGTGTTTGCAAATGTGGAAGAGGAGCCCACTTTATATTTAGTAAGGATATTAGTTCAACTAAAAATAGAAAGAAAAAACTTAGCCTTGCAGCATGATGAATGGCAAAGGTGGGACACAGCAGTAGAGAATAACCTCTTTCTTTGTAGACTACTCTTGCAAATATAGGTACAAATAAATAAATTTGAGGGGATTTGATGCTTTGCTCACTTTCACTTTTTATGGAGGTAACACTGTTTTATCACTTTTATAAATTTCATGTGTACAACATTATATTTTGACTTCTGTATACACTACAGCATGCTCGTTACCAAAAATTTAGTTTCCATCCATCTTCGAACTGTTGACCACTTTACTTATTTCACCCTCTTCTATCTCCCTTCAGAGGCCAGACCGAAGAAGCAAGATCTACAGCCCCATACTCTCCAGAATGAAAACCACAATCACAGAAAGCTAACCAAAATGATCATATGGATCACAGCTTTGTGTAACTCAATGAAGCTATGAGCCATGCAGGTCCACCCAAGACAGACAGGTCGTGGTGGAGAGTTCTGACAAAATGTGGTCCACTGGAGAAGGGAATGGCAAATCACTCAACTATTCTTGTTTCAAGAACCCCATGAACAGTCTGAAAAGGCAAAATGATATGATACTAGAAGATGAGCCTGCCAGGTCAGCAGATGTCCAATATGCTACTGGGGAAGAGTGGAGAAATAGCCTCAGAAAGAATGAAAAGGCTGGGCCAAAGTGGAAATGATGCTCAGCTGTGGATGTGTCTGATGGTGAAAGGAAAATCCAATGCTGTAAAGAACAGTACTGGATAGGAACCTGAAATGTTAGGCCCATGAATCAAGGTAAACTGGACGTGGTCAAGCAGGAGATGGCATTTTAGGAATCAGTGAACTAAAATGGATGCGAATGAGTGAATTTAATTCAGATGATCATAATATCTTCTAGTGGGCAAGAATCCCTTAGAAAAGGAGTAGCCCTCATAGTCAACATAAGAGTAGAAAATTCAGTACTTGGGAGCAATCTCAAAAAAGACAGAATAATCTTAGTTCATTTCCAAGGCAAACATCACAGTAACCCAAGTCTATGCCCCAACTACTAATGCCGAAGAAGCTGAAGTTGAACATACCTATGAAGACCTAAGATCTTCTATAACACAGAAAAAGAGATGTTCTTTTAATCACAAGGGACTCAAATGCAAAAGTAGGAAGTAAAGCGATGTCTGGAGTAACAGGCAAGTTTCACCTTGGAGTACAAAATGAAGCAGGGTAAAGGTTAACAGAGGTTGCCAAGAGAACACACAGGTCGTAGCAAATACCTTTTTTCAACAACACAAGAGATGACTCTACACATGGACATCACCAGATGGTCAATACGGAAATCAGATTGATTACATTCTTTGCAGCCAAAGATGGAGAAGCTCTCTACAGTGAAAAACAAGACCTGAAGCTGACTGTGGCTCAGGTCATGAGCTCAGGCTTATGCCAAATTCAGGCTTAAACTGAAGTAGGGAAACCCACTAGGCCATTCATGTATGACCTAAATCAAATCCCTTATGATTTTACAGTGCAGTTGACAACCAGATTCAAGAGATTAGATCTGGTAGACAAAGTGCCTGAAGAACTATAGACAGAGGTTAGTAACACTGTATAGGAGGCAGTGACCCAAAAGCATCCCAAAGGAAAAGAATTGCAAGAAGGCAAAATAGTTGTTTCAAGAGATCTTATAAATAGCTGAGAAAAGAAGAGAAGTGAAAGGCAAAGGAGAAAGGGAAAGATATACACAACTGAATGCAGAGTTCCAGAGAATAGCAAGGAGAGATAAGAAAGCCTTCCCAAGTGAACAATGCAAGAAGTGGAGGAAAACAATAGAGTGGGAAAGATCAGAGAATTGTTCAAGAAAACTGGAGATATCAAGGGAACATTTCATACAAGGATGGGCACAATAAAGGACAGAAATGGCAAGGACCTAACAGAAGCAGAAGAGATTAAGAAGTGGCAAGAATACATAGAAGAACTGTACATAAAGGTCTTAATGATCTGGATAACCATGATAATGTGGTCAGCTACCTAGAGTCAGACATCCTGGAGTGTGAAGTCAAGTGGACCTTAGGAAGCATTACTAAGAAATGAGCTAGTGGAGGCGATGAAATTCCAGCTGAGCTATTTCAAAATCCCGAAAGATGATGATGCTGTGAAAGTGCTATACTCAATATAACAGCAAATTTGGAAGACTCAGCAGTGGCCACAGGACTGGAAAGTCAGTTTTCATTCCAATTCCAAAGGGCAATGCCAAAGAATATTCAAACTACTATACAGTTGCACTCATCTCACATGCTAGTAAATGAATGCTCAAAATTCTCCAAGCTAGACTTCAGCAGTACGTGAACCAAGAACTTCCAGATGTACAAGCTGGATTTAGAAAAGGCAGAGGAACCAGAGATCAAACTGCCAACATCCATTGGATCATAAACATAGCAGAAAATTCTGGAAAAATATCTACTACTGCTTCATTGACTATGGTATAAAGCCTTTGACTGTGTAGATTACAACAAACTGTGGAAAATTCTTAAAGAGATGGGAATACCAGACCACCTTACCTGCCTCCTGAGAAATCTGTATGCAGGTCAAGAAGCAATAGTTAGAATCGGACATGGAATAATGGATTGGTTCAAAACTGGGAAAGGAGTATACCAAAGCTATATATTGTTACTGTGCTTATTTAACTTATAAACAGAGTACATCATGCAAAATGCCAGGGCGGGTAAAGCACAAGCTGGAATCAAGATTGTCGAGAAAAATATCAACAACCTCACATATGCAGATGATAGCACTTAAATGGTAGAAAGTGAAGAGGAACTAAAGAGCCTCTTGATGAGGGTGAAATAGGAGAGTGAAATGCTGGCTTGCAACTCAACATTCAAAAAACTAAGATCATGGTATCCAGGCCCATCGCTTCATGGCAAATATTAATAGAAGGGGAAAAAGTGGAAGCAGTAACAGACTTTATTTTTGGGGGCTCCAGAATCACTGCAGATGGTGACTGAAACCATGAAATTAAAAGATGATTGCTCTGTGGAAGAAAAGCAATGATAAAACTAGACAGCATATTAAAAAGCAGAGACATCACTTTGCCGACAAAGGTCCATATAGTCAAAGCTATAATTTTTCCAGTTGTTATGTACGGATGTGAGAGTTGGACCATAAAGAAGGCTGAGTGTTGAAGAATTGATGCTTTCAAACTGTGATGCTAGAGAAGACTGTTGAGGGTCCCTTGGACAGCAAGGGGATTAAACCATCCAGTCCTAAAGGAAATCAACCCTGAATATTCACTGGAATATTCACTGAAGCTGAAGCTCCAATACTCTGGCCACCTGATGCAAAGAGCCGACTCATTGAAAAAGACCATGCTAGGAAAGATTGATGGCAGGAAGAGAACGTGGTGACAGAGGATGAGATGGCTGGATGGCATCACTGACTCAATGGACATGGGTTTGAGCAAACTCCAGGAGAACGTGAAAGATAAGGCAGCCTGGTGTGCTGAAGTCCACGGGGTCTCAAAGAGTTGGACATGACTTAGGGACTAAGCAACAATAGCAACTTCCCTTCCCATCTGGTAGCCTCTAATCCATTCTCTATATGCTTACTTTCGATTCACTTTGTTTGTTCATTTATTTACTTTTAATATTCTTTGTGAGTGAAATCATATGGTAATTGTCATTGCCTGATTTATTTCACTTAGCATAACACTCTCTCAGTTTCAGTTTCAGTGAAAGTCACTCAGTTGTGTCTGACTCTTTGTTGACCCCATGGACTAAATAGTCCATGGAGTTTTCCAGGCTAGAATACTGGAGTGGATAGCCATTCCCTTCTCCAGGGGTTCTTCCCTACCCAGAGACTCAACCCAGGTCTCCTGCATTGCAGGCAGATTCTTTACCATCTGAGCCATCAGGGACACCCATAATACCCTCTAGGGTGTCACAAATGACAATATTTCACCTTTCCTATGACAGAGTAGTATTCCATTGTATGTATATCCACTCTCTTGACCCATTCATCTGTTAATGGAGAGTTGGGTTGTTTCCACATCTTGGCTAGAATAAAAAATGCTGCAATGAATATAGGAGTGTATATATCTGTACAAATTAATTTTTTGGTACTCTTTGGATATCCAGAAGTGGAATTGCTGGGTCACATGGTAGATCTAATCTTAATTTTTTGAGGACTCTCCATACTTTTTTCCATAGTGGCTGCACCAATTTACCAAATTTATCAATTTATCCACGTAAATTGGTGCAGCCACTACAGAACATTACCACCAACAGTATATGATGGTTCCACTTCTTTCACATCCTGTTCAGCACTATTACTTCTTATCTTTTTGATAACAGCCATTCTAAGGGGCATGAGATGACATCTCACTGTGGTTTTGATTGACATTTCCCTAATAATTAGTGATGTTAAACATCTTTTCATGTGCCTGCTGGCCATCTGCACGTCTCCTTTGAAAATATGTTTATTCAGATTCTCTGCCCATTTTTTAATCATTTGTTGTGGTTGAGCTGTATGAGTGCTAAGTTGCTCAGTCGTTTCCAACTCTTTGTGACCCCATGGACTGTAGCCCGCCAGGCTCCTCTGTCTGTGGAATTCTCCAGGAAGAATACTACAGTGGGGTAGCCACCCCCTTTTCCAGGGGATCTTCCCGACCCAGGGATCAAAACTGTGTCTCCTGCATTGGCAGGGCAGATTCTTGACCACTGTGCCACCTGGTAAAGTGAGATGCCCCATATATTTGGATAATAACCTCTTATTGGATATATGATTTGCAAATATCTTCTCCCATTCAGTAAGTAGTTTGTTGTTTTGTTGATTGTTTCTTTTGCTGTGCAGACATTTCTAAGTTTTATTTAATCCCATTTGTTTATATTTGTTTTTGTTTCCCTTGCCTAAGTAGACATACTCAGGAAGATATTGCTAAGACTGATATTAAAGACTGTACTGCCTATGTTTTCTTTTTAGAGTTTTATAGTCTCAGGTCTTACAATCAAGTCTTTAATCCATTTTAAATTTTTGTGTATGGTATAAAATGAAAACCTTTAATTATCTGAACAAATTCTCCTTTAGCAAGCAAAGCACTCAATATTACACATTTATAGGTAATCCAAATTATAATTAATGTATATTCTTAAGTAACATGCTGACTTAAGCCCTATGAGGGGTATGAAAATAGTATCTTGAATACTTAATTTTTCTTAACATTTTTGTAAAAATATATGTTGGAAAAGAGGTTTTCATATTTCTAAACCATCTCCAATTCCAGTGGTTGTATGGCAGCAATGACCTTTAAAATTCACCTCATGTTTTGGAAGGCTGACCACAACTCCAGGGAAATGATGCAGAAACTAAGGAAGGAAGTGAACATGTGCACACACCTTATACTTGAACCATGTCATGCTGGGAGTTTGCACTTGATTATAAGGGGCCTTTTGTAACAGAGTGCTAGAGCTAGACTTTAGGGCTGGAAAAACAAAGAAAGGCTAGAGTGCTGTCTACACCAGTGCTTTCCAATCTTTAGCCAAGTGCCTAAGAATGACCTGGAGAACTTGGAAAAACTCAAGACTGTTGTGCCTCCTCTCAGAGGTTCTCAGAGACTCTGTTTCAGTGGTCTTAAGAGGAGCCATAGAATTTGCATTTTTTACAAGCTTCCAGGTGAGTGCCGTTGTTGTTGTTTAGTTGCTAAGTTGTGACTCTTTGCAATCCCAAGGATTGCAGGGATTGTAGCCTACCATGGATAGTAGCCTACCAGGCTCCACTGCCCATGAGATTTTCCAGACAAGAATACTGGAGTGGACTGCCATTTCTTTCCCCTGGGTATCTTCCCAACCCAGGGATCAAACCCACATTTCCTGTTTGGCAGGGGGGATTCTTTATCACTGAGCCACCTGGGACCACTGTTCTAAAGAGTACTGACATCATAATACATGGGGATCAGCATGCTTTAGAGGTTTTTTTACATTCTTCAGGTTCCTGAGGAAAACAAATAAAACCCAGAGAGACATATTTTTGTTAAAGACAAAATAGAGGAGAAAAGTTTATGAAGCAAACAATGACATCTTTGATGCAAGAAAAGGTGCCAGTTTTATTTAGCAGGTCATAGGCCTAAGGGCACAGGTATGCTGGCTTAGAGAAAGATTTATGTGGAAATAACCACACATGGCTGTGCTAAGATTTATCTAGACAATGTTAACCTGCCATTTGCTCACATTCTGTTAACTCAAGTGAACCTGTACAGGTCTTATCATTTGAGCTCTGACAAGAGCTTAAGCCACAACCGTACTTCAATGTAGCCTTCTTTGGAAAACTCTTTGCTAAATTAATGCCAAAAGCAATAGGGACATTCCAAGGGTCTTGATCTGTTTTTGAAAAACAAAGACACAAAGAATCAATGAAACATGAAGACTGAGAGGAGGTGTTCTTCAAATAAGACAAATTGAGGTTCTCAGTTGAATCTAAACATATTTCATGGGCTTCTCTGGCTGGTTTTAGATAGTTGGAGGTTGCTTTCAAGTGGTAATTTGCTCTTTTCCCCCCTGAAATTATCAGTTAGCATCGAACACTGGGCTCATTATATATAACAAGGTTTCTTCAAATTGCCATGTATGTATTCTACATTTGAGGGGTATCTTGGTCAAAAAATCACTTCTGTAACATGGATTGAAGTAAAATGATAAGGGTTCTATTTCCAGTTACAGAAAATAAATTTTGCCATTTTCAAGTTGTGTTTGGATAAGTCCAAGAGAAAATATACTTTCAGGTCATTATATATTATATTCAATTCAAATAGGTCTATCACTTTAATAAATCACAAGGAAGAATTACAATAGTAAATGAATGCTATGAACTTAGGGCTTCCTGGACGGCTCAGCGATAAAGAATGCCTGCAATGCAAGAGATGTGAGTTCAATCCCTGGGTGGGGAAGATCCCCTGGAGGAGGGAATGGTAACCCACTCCAGTATTCCTGCCTGAAAAATCTCAGGGACAGAGGGGCCTGGTGGGCTACTGTCCAAAGGGTCAAAAAGAATGGGACACAACTGAGCAACTAAGCAGAGCAGAGCTATCAACATGCACAATTAACATGTCAAATCAATTAAGTTATGACTTTCTATAAAGAAACCCAATGCCAATGAGATTTTAAAACAATGTTTCTTCTAAATATTATTCTTTTTTATGCAACCAGATCTGTGTCATCAATTTGCTGGATAATATGCTCTATCTGCTGTGGCAGATTAAAAACTGGATCTAATTGTTTCTTAGCAGCTACAGATGCATTAAAATCCTTTGGCTATAGTTTTTATGATATAGGTCACTGGTTTCACAATTTTAAGAGTACAGATGCTCAAGTCAATGTTTCATGAAGCTTATTCTAAGTTTGTTATGATCACAGCCTCAATTCAGAGTTCTAGAGATTCTGAGTTGCTATAATTCCAAATTCTGAAAGGTTAGCTCATTGCAGGTCTTACTGGAATAATGCTAGATTATAAAATTTGTCATTCAATGAAACACACAAAAGAAAGGTGATTTTTCAGATAGATACCGATTTAAAGAATCAGTTGTAGCCTTATTCAATGCCAAAGTGTCACTTAGTCTCTCTAGATTTCTTTATTGATTTAGACATTTGGTTTCAAATGCTGTCAGTGGTAAACTGTCCATCTTCATTTGTTTCCTTACAAGAACAGTGATAAGCTACAAAACAGAGGTGCCTTCTGTTTTCATTACTTACCTAAGTTTTGCCACATGCTGAAAATTTCACAACCCATTGTTACCCTCATGTCACCATATCTGAAATAGAACAAAAATCAAACCTGATACAAAGACTCCAGAAAAAGAAGTTATCTGTGTCTTTTTAGGATACAATCTATCATTCTGAATTAAAAGACAACATGTTCTTAATTGAAAATGTTTAATGTATACATCTTTTACTGACGTATAACTGACATAATATCATATTGCCTTTAGGTATACAACATAACAATTTGAATATTTGTATATACTGCAAAACTGTCACCACAGTAAGTCTAGTTAATATCTATACCATAACTAGTTACAATGTTTTTTCTTTTGATGAAAACTTTCAAGATGCACTTTCAAATATGCAATACAGTATTATTAACTGGAATCACCATGTTGTATGTACATTACATCCCCATGACATTCACTTTATAACTGGAAATTTTCACAATGTATTAATACATGTCTTGATGCCTCTAATTCAAATTCACATATTAACCCTTGAATGAAACATATTTGTCTCATAATTTTTGGCTCCTATAGTATTTTTGAATCCTGAAAGACTGAGGACAAAGATTTCTAAATAAGCTCAAAATAGTGAAATTCCCAGAAAAGTTGCTTGTTGTCCTCTTGGTCATTGCCCCTCCACTTTGATTTCTAGTTATGGAGATCAGATTTATGAATCACTCGAACTGAAATACTTTTTAAAAGGCACAACATTTGATTTGCCTCATAGTCTTACCCAATTATATACTGGTACTTACTTTTCTAATACCTTTTTCTTTTTGGAAGGTGTAAACATCTCTAACTGCAGACACAACTGGTTTATAAAAATGACCGCAAGGTAAAAGTAGGAATCCCAGATCTAAAATGAGAATGACATATTTAAATACTATGGGGTTACAAAAATATTTACAGGCGAAGTGACAAGATATCTTGGATTTGCTTCAAAAATGGTAAGTGGATGGGGTGAGAGTTGCAATAAGATGGGCCATGAGTTGATAGTAGCTGTCCCTGGGTATGGGTACATGAGGGATTCATCATACTATTCTCTTTACTTTTATACATCTGTGAAATTTCCTGTAACAAAAAAGCAAACTAACTAAATAGATACTATTTTTATATTGCTGTATCCCAAGTTTCATGGGCTCTCTGGTATATGCTAAGTGGTAGATACTTCATTTCTCTCATAACATGTCATGTCTCCAAGGAGGCTGAGGCATAAGCTGGATAACTTTATTTCAGTGTGATTTCATTTTGGAGCCCCTTTTAATGTAGGACTCAAAATAAAAGAAAAAAAAAGAAAGATACATATACTCTTTTGGATATGCTAATTGATTTAAATTCAGAGAGTATATAAAAATTCCCCACCCAGACAAATCTTCTAAGTTCTCTTACAACAAAAACACATTAGAAAGAGATAAAAATAAAATTTCCAGAAATAAATGTAACCAAAAACATGGAGGACATAGGGAAAGAAACGACTTTTCTATTGACATCATGTAAAATTAAAGATTAATATGAGAAACATTATAAAGAATTAATATATTTTATACATAAAGAGTATTCACAAATAAAAAAGAATATAAAACTCTAAGTAAAATGATGAACAAAAGAACAGATACCTCACAAAACATGAATTTTAGTCAATAACTAATTAGTTAATTATTAATAACCAATTAATAATTAATAACATAACTAGTGAGAAATGTGGGCTTCCCCTTGGCTCAGATGGTAAAGAATATGCCTGCAATACAAGAGACCAGGGTTCGATCCCCGGGTTGGGAAGGTCCCCTGAAGAAGGAAATGGCAACTCACTCCAGTATCCTTCCCTGGAAAATTCCATAGACAGAGGAACCTGGCAGGCTACAGTCCATGGGGTGGCGAAGAGTCAGACATGACTGACTGACTTTACTTCATCTCAGTGAGAAAATGTAAATAAAGCAAAAAATTGTTCCCCTTATCAAATTGGCCCCCAAAATGGTCTCCTCTAGTACTGGTGTACACCTAGGCAATTAAATATAATTGTTACAACCTTTAACTGAACATTTTCATTTATAAATATTTATCCAAAGAAACAATTAGGAATATAAGTCAAATTTTATTTTGTAAGAGTAATTTATGAGAATAAAACAGTAGAAACAAACTGAATATTAAAAAGTAATGTGATTATGAAATTTTGATATTTTATTATAAAGTATAAACACATTTATTACGCAACCATTAAAATTCCAGTGGTTTCTATTATACTTTTTGTATTTTCTAGTTCTCTGATAAGGAAATTTTATTGAATGTTTACTATAAAAGATGTTATTTTTAAAAGAATGGGAAATTAAGATGTTGAAAACATAAAACACCACTAAGAAGGGAAACCAGGATAGGCACTGCCCATCTTTATTCACCATTTTTCGTTCTCTATTTAAAAAATGGTACACTGAGAATTCTTAGAGATCCAGGCATACCATATTACATTACAAACTTACAGAGAGATCTGCCCTAAAGAATCCTACTAATTTTTCATTTTTTTCCTTTTCACTAGTTCATTCTAAAATATAAGAAGATAGAGATCTAAAGGAACTAACCAGTTTACTTTGTAAATATGCTCTTTACATAAACTCTATTTTAAAAGATGCTTTAAAACCTTATGTACTAAGTTCTTTTTGTCTTGCAGGGGATCAAAAAGAAAAAGAATTAAAATTTACAGTAACAGTAAAGAACATTCTTTCCTCTTAAGCGCTATGATTTTGACCAGGTTGATGAACATAGTTATAGACCTAACTTATTCACAAATAGAATGAAGAACTCTTAATATTATTCATAATTGAAACTAATATGCTCCAAGATTAATTTGAGGTAGCCAGAATAACTTTATTTTCTTATTACTAAGAGAAAGAAAATTCATGAGGAAATTTCTTGAGGGACAATGTAAAACCTTTTAACTCAAGCAAGATAGTCATCTAAATGGATACTGACCTTATAATCAAAGTTTTCATTTAAGAAGTTCTTCCGAAGTGCATCTGACAGGTACAGAACTGTTGTAATAATGACGCTAGTGATAAAAAAGAATACATTTTAAGTTGAAAACTTCACATTACTGAAAACCATTTATTAGGCAAGAATAAAGTGATTAAGACAAAAGAAAACCTCTTCAGTAAGCCTGTGGAACAATATTAGATAATTCATATTTGAAATAAAAAATTTTTTTCTAGAACACCTAGAAAAAAAGTGAAAGAATCTATCACTGAAATGATATGCAGAAAAATCTATAAATTCATATGACCCAGAATTATATTGTCTTGATGTTTTACAATTTTTAAATTTCTAAACAAAGCAAAAATTTTTTAATAAACTTACAATAGTCTATATTTTATTAATATGGAAGAAAGTATAAAAAACTTACAAAATACAGCAAAAGAGAAAGAGCCCAAAGATGAAACGGGCAAGCTAAAGCAATAGATTATATTGAGTATTTATTTGACCGTCTGCTCTCTGCTCTCCCCTATTCAAGGTGTTAGCGGGCATGTAAGAGCTATGGGAGTCAGATTGCCTCTCCATGGTGACAAGATTGCCACTAAGGAAACCACTACAGACGGTGAAATCGTCCATATCCTAGTACTAAGCTGTGCGAAACTGACAGTGTTATAGCAGTTTGGAGAAGGGGGCACCTCTGCCCTGGAGAATTAGGGAAAGCCTGTCAGAGGGGCCATATACAGTCATCTGTACCTTGCTAGGGAGATTAACAAAGGATTTAGTAAGCATCCTTGGTCAACTCTTGAGTTAAGCAATTTGTTCAAAATCAGCTCCTTTTTATGGCTACAAGAGCATATGTTCAAAACTGAATGCAATTCCAATTGGCTCATTTAATGTCAGATAACAGCATTTATTGAAACAAGATAGGTCACTCCCCAAACCACCAGCAACGAAGCACCAATTAATAAATGACTGATATTTAAAATCTCTTTGGCCTTTTCTAAGATGCACGCATAAGGAAGTGCTTGTGATATGATGAGGCCCTAGTTCTCATTACAGGACTTGTAACTGAAGGATGTAACTGTATGACCCTAGGTAAAATAACATGAAACAAAAGACCTCATCAACCTCACACCTTGGTTATCCTACTGGTAAAATAGAGATTGAAAGAATATTTAATTCTCATTAGAAGAATATTTATAGTTTTTGAAGAACATAAATGTTCCTTATTGCAATCTGTTGGAAAAGTCACTATTATAGTCTCCCTGTGGGGCAGGAGAGGACTAACGAGGCTAAGGAATATGGTTGAATATGGAAGCTCAAGTTAACAACTTATTGACAGAGATTATTAATACATCTTTTGTCCCCTGTTATTGACTGGAGATGTTTTAACATTCACTTACATAACAAATTGCTGGCCACAGGCATTAGTTTCTGCCAAAACCCCTGGTCAACAATGTGTTAAGAAGAACAAAGAGAAGAAAGCCACCATTTTCTTGGGTACTTGCTCTACCACGGGCCACCACTGTGTTACATTCATGTGCCTTTTAATATGTCATTTACACCTTCCAATGACTCATCCTATGAAAGTCAAGCATAAGTAAAGCCTATGAGATTGAGAAGTCCTATGGTTTCTTCTATTGCCCAAATGGCAGATATCAACAGTGAATTCCACATCAAAGAGACAAATCACATATATCAAAACAGTATAAAGTGACAACTGTCCATAGACACTGATGAAATCCATGCTGGTAACTGATTAAGTTTCTAAAGTAGTTCATTCAAATCTTACTATATAAAACTAAAGCTTAATTATCAGAAAATGGAACACTATCAGGCAAGGAAGGGGCTCTTTGCCCAGCACCTATCACGTTGTTAGGCTCCTAAGTTTAAAGAAGAAAATTTTGCATCTCTAACAAATGTTTTCCTTCAATAGTCAATGAAGACACAGAACCACGATACCTGAGTTTCACATCAAAACCACCTTCTGGCCCGCAACTCTAGCTTGGACTGTTGTTCAGAAAGAGTAAACTCTAGTGTTAGTAGAACATGACATATCTGAGATTTGGGTTATTGGGCCCAATGCTGTGGAAAGGAGCCAACAAACTCAATCTTCCAAGTGAGATGATTCCTTGCCAAAGACTACTCATTCATAATTTATATGCTAGATCCCAAACACATGAACAAAATCCACGGCTTCTTGAACAGCACTTGCTGGTAAACGACAAGGAGTCTCTCTGGCTTTATGAAGGACCTGTGAGCCTCAAGCTGACTGCTTACTGGAATCACTGGGGAGCTTTAAAAAACATATATGTCTGGGTCACACCCCAGAGATTTAATAATTGGACTGGGGTGCAATGTGGACCTCAGGATCAGTAAAGCTCCCAGGTGATTCCTATGTACACCCAGAGCTGAGAACCACTGATCTAGACAAATCTTTTTAAAAGTTAGACAAACTTCCATGGGTGCCTGGTGATCAGTTAAGATGTACATCATGATTCAGCAGGCTTGGGATAGGGCTAAAAGTTCTACATTTCTTACAAGCTCCTGGAAATGTTCACACTGTTGATTCACAATCCAACTTTTGAAGAGCAAGGCTCTGGAGAGGTCCAAGTCAGAAACACATTCCAAACAACACTGCTTCGCATTCTCCTGCCTTTGAGAATTTTAGGCCAATGACTACTGTGACTCTTTAACAAGACATGCATCCTTGCTCTACACTGAACATCTCATCCTCTTACCAAGGGTGCTTTATCATCAGGCATAAGAAGTACAGGGCACAGGCCTTTTCAGGGGCTTTGGAAAGTACTGCATATGTCTGTTAGTCGCTCAGTCACGTTCGACTCTGTGCAACCCCATGGATTGTAGCCTGCCAGACTTCTCTGTCCATGAGATTTTCCAGGTAAGAATACTGGAGTGGGCTGCCATTTCCTTCCCCAGGGGATCTTCCTGACCCAGGGATTGAACCTGGGTCTCTTGCATTGCAGGAAGATTCTTTACCGTCTCAATCACCAGGGAAGCCTGGCAATTTATTACATAGGCCAATACTTTAAAAAACAAAATGTAAAAACTGCTTTTCATTTTGGCATGCGGCAGGTGGTATGATGAGGGATAAGACCTTCAAAAATATGACTTCCCAGGGCTAAAAAGATCTTAAAATGACTATTTCAATTGCTTTTCATTTATGCTTATAATATTCAGCCCAAGTCACAGAGGCAGCTCCCAGAGCTTTTTATGCCTCAGCACTAAGACAGTTTCCTGGCACACAGGCCCTCAATCAGCTAAAAAGGCACATATATATTATGGCTCCTTCACTGTGGTGGAAACCTGTAGTGTTTAAGGATTTTTCTTTACTTGTTCTAATTTACCCAAAACCATGTGGCTCCCTTTGGTTTTATTCTTTTACTCATGACTCAGTTTCTGAATATGTGGACTTTTCAAATCTCAGGGCTCCAATTCAATAGCCAAGAAAGGTTTGCAATCTGTTACTACAAATGGTCAAAATACTGGTGTCTGCCATAGGAATGCAAGCATAAGGATCACTTTTGACAACCCTAATCTATGGCACAGCATGATAAATGTATACATAAAAGAGAAACTAGCAGACAGGAAATCAAAGCTCTTTCTTCAAGTTTTCCAGCTGCCACCTCATTTCTGGCATTTAGAAAGTATTTTTATACAATGCCATTCCCCCTAGAGAAACCTCATCGTATAAACTGTCCTTTTGAAAACTACTCTAACCTGATAATCTGCTCAAGCCAAAGCCCATCTCCATAAATTATAAATGGACTGAATATTTTGGATTCCAATATCCAGTTTTTAGATAAACTGGGCATCAATAAGGTTAATGTTTGTGTACTGAAAAACTAAGGAGCTCTAAACTTGGAGGATGACAAATTCCCTATAAGCTGGAGGGTTAAGAGGGCAGATCAAAATCCTGGACAGCCATCGGAGGAAACTGACCTAAGCTGCTGCTGCTAAGTTGCTTCAGTCATGTCCGACTCTGTGCGACCCCATAGATGGCAGCCCACCAGGCTCCGCCATCCCTGGGATTCTCCTGGCAAGAGTACTGGAGTGGGTTGCCATTGCTTTCTCCGTGACCTAAGCTAGTGGTCCTCAAATGTCAGTACATGAGTAGCACCTGAAAGATATACAAGGCTTTAGGGTCTCACCAGAGGCTATGGCTTGGTGAGATCACGCCGGGGCTCAGCCACATGATTCTGATACATGTGATCATGCATTGTGAGGTCTGGGGTTAGAGATGGAAAAGAAGACAGATGAGGGTTGGAACTTGGTGAGCAATGATATTTGGGAAATTTGTCTATGGTAAATACTGCATCACCAAAGGCCTAGCCCAGTAAGTGTTTGCTGAATGACTGCAGTTTCAAACCAGTATTTAAATCTATGGTTTGTGATAATTATTTGCTGTACTAGATATTTCTTTCTTTTTTTAATATATAAATTTATGTATTTTAATTGGAGGTTAATTACTTTACAATATTGTATTGGTTTTGCCATACATCAACATGAATCCGCCACAGGTATACACATGTTCCCCATCCTGAACCGCCCTCCCTCCTCCCTCCCTGTACCATCCCTCTGGGTCGTCCCAGTGCACCAGCCCCAAGCATCCAGTATCATGCATTGAACCTGGACTGGCGACTCATTTCATATATGATATTATACATGTTTCAATGCCATTCTCCCAAATCATCCTACCCTCTCCCTCTCCCACAGAGTCCAAAGACTGTACTAGATATTTCTAAAATGTAAGCCTTGTAGAACTTTTTATACTTTTCTATAGCTATTTTTTTTAAATAAACTTTTTCTAAGAACAGTTTTAGGCTTACAGGATTATTGCAAAGATAATACAGAGAGTTCCTGTAAACGTCATACCCAGTTTCCCTTATTATTAACATCTATTATTGGTATGGCACATTTATCACTGTAAAGGAACCAATACTGTTTCTATACATATTTTGAAGAAGAGACTGAGATTAAGACAGGCAAAGCTGATGGAGAAAGCCACTCCAAGTGGAGGTCACAGAATAAGCCAAAACAGGAAGGCAGGAAAAGAAGTGACTCTGCTTTTAGTCAAGGAGGTATGCAGTGCAGGTGAGGTCAAAAGAATCAACAAGGATTGAAATGGAAGGATTTTTAGAAATTCCATGACCTTCTCCTCTGGGCAGTGTTGGTATAAAATCACTCATGTGGCAACAGCCTCAGTTTTTGTCTGTTTGTTTGGCCTATTAGACTTAAATCCTAATGAATTCTTGCCTTTCCTCATGTATTCATTCTACCAACCCCTCACACCTCACCAGGAGATGCAGGCAATTCTTTTGTAAATATTTGCTATAACTCTGGAAGTATGGCACATTTCTCTTAGTAATATAGTTTTTGGTAAAAATCACTATCCTCCCCCACGTTCCCCCCCCCTCCCACTACAGTAAAGTATTTAAAGACAATGACCCTAATAGAAAAACCCCACAAAAAACAGTAGTAATTATTTTTCAATGAGTCTTCAACAGATGATGAGCTTCCCTGGTGGCTCAGATGATAAAGAATCTTCCTGCAAGGCAGGAGACCCTGGCTCAGTCCCTGGGTTGGGAAGAACATCTGGAGAAGGGAATGATTACCTTTTCCAGTATTCTTGCCTGGAAAATTCCATGACAGAGGAGCCTGGCAGACCTCAGGCTTCCCTGGTGGCTCAAATGGTAAAGAATTTGCCTGCAATGCAGGCAATCTGGCTTAATCCCCAGGTGGGGAAGATCCCCCGGAAAAGGGAATGGTAACCCCCTTCAGTATTCTTGCTTGGAAAATTCCATGGATAGAGGAGCCTGAAGGGCTGCAGTCCACAGGGTTGAAAAGAATTGGTCATGACTAAGCAACTAACACTTTCAATTTTTCACTTTCAACAGATCATCTACTCTAACATCAAACTTTGCATAGTCTGTGTCACATACTTCATCTTCCTTCCTGTTACAACGGATCAATGCTCCTAGCTAAAGCCAAGCTTCCTGCTGGGTACTTTATCAGTGCTATCCTAGGTGTGGTGAGCTTCCTTCATTGAGAAAGTCTCACCACAAAAAACAATGTCAACGGAGCTAAACTGCATGCTTACACAGCTCACCTAATTTCCAGTGCGAGTTGACAGCGGACAGCGCTACCTTCAGGAAAGGTGTTCTCAGACAGGCACAATGAAAAATCCTGTACTTGATCCCACCCCTACTGGCTTACCTAGGGACACTGTTTCTTCACTTAGGCCTGTTTTCTTTAGCACTATCAATATTTCTTTTTCCTGTGCCCTCCCTATCTGTAAACCAACATGCATAATATTCCATATTCAGAAATGAATCTTAGCGTTCATATCTCCTTCCAGATATAGCCACATTTCTCTGCTCCTTCTTACAGCAAAATCTTCTAAAGAGCTGATAATTATTGCTTTCATTTTTTTCAATTCCCATCTGCGCTCGAATTCACTCTGATAAGACTTTCATCTTTATCACTCTACTGAAATAGCACTTGTCAAGGTCACCAGTATCTGCATCCCACTGCCAAAACCCAGGGATAGTTGTCAGTCTTCATCCTCCAACCTCCCCAGACGCCTTCCTTTATGAAATATCTTCCTCAGATGGTTGATATTATGCCCTTCTGGTTCTCGCCTTACATCAAAGGCTGCTCCTCTTCCATCTCTGTTGCTGGTGGCTTCCAAACATCTTGACCTTGGAAGATGGGCATGTTGCAGGGCCCAGTCTTAAGGATGCTTCTCTTTCCAATCTGTACTTTCCTCTAGAGTGCTCTCATTCAGTTTGATGACTTCAAATACTACCCAATGCCAAGGACCTCAAATGTATTAGCATGTCGCTAGTCTTCACTTCTCTGAGCTCTGTACAAGCATGTCCAGCCTCTTCTCCACATCTCCACTTGGGTATCTAACAGCATCTCAAATTTCTGCTCAACCAAAGATCCCTCACCTCTCCCATTCCTCTCTCAGTATCTTCCATTTAAGTGAATGTTAATACCATTTGCCCTTCTGTTGAGGCCACAATTCTAAGAGCCATCTTCAAACTTTTTTCTCTCCTGCCCACATTCAGCCATCTCCAAGTCTTGTCATCTCTGTTTTCAAACAGGGGCTCTGTATCAACCCAGGGAGGTGGGGTAGGGAGGAAGATAGGAGGGAATTTCAAAAGGGAGGGGATATATGTATAACCATGGCTGATTCATGTTGAGGTTTGACAGAAAACAACAAAATTCTGTAAAGCAATTATCCTTCAATAAAAAAACAAATAAAAAATTTTGAAAAATCGATCTTCCCACTACCTTCATTGCAATCCACCTGTTCAACTCGTCATCTTCTCTTACCCAGAGTGCTGTTATTAAGCTCCTAACTGGTCTTTCCTGGTTTCTCTCTTGTCTCTTTACCCTCTAATATCTGGACCTTGTCTTCTTCCAACTTCATTTTTACTGGTTCCTTCCCTCCTCCCATTTCCTCCACACAGTCTTCCAGATCCTTGAATGTGCCATCTTCACTCTGACCACAGGGCCTGTGTGTATGCTATTCCTGCTGATAATAAGTCTTTCTTTGCTGTCTACCTATTAACTCCTGCTACAGATTTCAGCTCAAGTCTCACGTCTTTATAAAAACTCCTATTCCAGTCTAGAACAAAGTTCCTTTCACAGCTCCCCTCTCAGAACTGTGCTTTTTATCATGATGACATTTATTTTACAGATTAGGCACTAGAAAATATTTACTGAATGGAGTCAATGAAGGAATGGATGACCTTCCCTAAGACTCTCTGATTCCATAAATCACTTATTTGCTATATATCTCATTTGAACATAAACTGGTGAAGGTAATGATCAGCTAACAATTCAGTGTTTGGTGGGAAAACACACACACACACACACACACACAAAAGTAAATGTTTGAAGCCAACATGCAGAGAAGATAAACAAAATAAGGGTCTGAAATTTTAACTGCAGGGCTAGGGAATTTTTACTTTCCTCACTAAGCAAATCTTGAAAATATGTATAAAGCTGTGACTTTATTTTTGTACTGTATTTTGCAATGTGTATGGAAGAGGGTGGAGAGAAGCCTGTCTCAAAGTGCCCTGTATTTTTGGTACTCAATTTTCATCTTCCTTATGTTCCTTCTTTCTCAGATTGAGCAGTTGTCCTCATGTGAAACATCTACCAAGAACTTACAGTGGCCAGGCACAATTAAGCTTTGCAGTCAAGCAGAAGTCAGCTTTCTTATTCTTGGGAAATTTAGCCTGGACACACAATGTGAGACATTCAGGTAGAAAAAAACAAAAGACCATACTAACAGCCAGGTATTTATAAGTCATAGCTTTTGGTAGGACTTCACATAATGCAGAGAAGCTACAGGATTTGGGACAGCACAGTTTAAAGATAGCATTTAACTGACTTGAAAACACTGGAAGAAAGGACCAACATATAAAAGAACACGTACTTTGTGGGATGGGCTATTCAACTGAGTTCAAGCCTAGGCAATGGTGACTTCTGGGCCAGTTACCATCAATTTGACATGTATCAAGCATACAAGTGGGTAGTAAAAGTGGAAGTTTAGGTATAAATGTCTCTTTGAGGGACACTTCTCAAATATTTTTCTAAGAAAGTTAGTCTCATGGAAGAAAAGGTGGTCAACTTCAGGGACCTAGATCTAGCTTCTGAAACTTGCTTCTATACAATTTAACAAAGTAAAACCTTTTAATTCCTGGTGTGGGCTCTTTAACATATTTAAAATATCTTTCAGAGATTTATTTCTCTATCAATACTATTGATGTTTATATTTTTTAACAGATAAGACACAAACAGCTGAAGGTTTATTTCTGAACTTTCAGTTCAGTTCAGTTCAGTCACTCAGTCATGTCCAACTTTTTGCAAGCCCATGGACTGCAGCACGCCAGGCCCCTCCCTGTCCATCACCATCTCCTGGAGTTCACTCAAACTCATGTCCATTAGTCGGTGATGCCATCCAACCATCTCATCCTCTGTCATTCCCTTCTCCTCCTGCCTTCAATCTTTCCCAGCATCAGGGTCTTTTCAAATGAGTCAGGTCTTCGCATCAGGTGGCCAAAGTATTGGAGTTTCAGTGTCAGCATCAGTCCTTCCAATGAATATCCAGGACTGATCTCCTTTAGGATGGACTGGTTGGATCTCCTTGCAGTCCAAGGGACTCTCAAGAGTCTTCACCAACACCACAGTTCAAAAGCATCAATTCTTCAGCGCTCAGCTTTATAGTCCAACTCTCACATCCATACATGACCACTGGAAAAACCATTATCACACAAGAAAGATCCCACATGCTTTCAAGGTTTGAATGGGAAATGACTATGACAGTTAAATGAGGAGAGGAGAGGAAAGCGAACAGCAGAAGTCAGGGGGTCTATTCCAACTTGGCAGGTGGTTCACAGGCTGTGGAGTCCTGTCTATGAATTAGGTTGGATATACCACAGCCAGACATCACCAGGGGAAAAGTAGTGCCAGATTCCTATCAGCACTGACTTGGATGTCAGTGGAATGATGGTACTGCATTCAGCAAAGTCTTATGACCTTTTTCTTAGGTTTGCTATGGGACTAATCTTTGGTTTACACACATTACACAGAGCTCACCTCTAACAGAACCATGCTCCTATTTGGCTAACATTAGGGATGGAAATCTTGAACATCATAAGTTTACTCAAAAACAAAATCTGACTTCTAAGTGTGCTCCCCACTCACATGACCATAAAGTCTTGCCAAGTATAGTAGAGATTTTTAGGTGGTGACAGAGTGAGATGGCATTTCCTATCATAAGCCACATGATTGTCATGGTTTTCAGAAGCTCAACCACCACCTTTGTACAAAAGGAACAAAATGTTAAACTCACTTTCAGTTTGAATGTCTGCCGCTGGAAATTCTAATTCAAGTCAAAATGTCCCTCTGCACAGGGCAGGCAGGATGACCAAATGATGATGTCAGCAGCACAGACCCCTTCCTGTGCTGGCTGCCTGGACCACTCAACACCCTCTCCAGGTACCCAGAATGTTTGCTGTTTGGTAATGAGGCCAGAAGCATGACCAGTGGTTCCCACTTAAACCTGCAGCATCTGGACATTCAGATGAAGAGAGATTTGATTCCACTCACAGATATCAAACTAGATATGCTGAACTCTAAAGAGAGCTATTTCAGGATTCTCAATTAGTCTTCAAAATGGAAAAGCTGTTTCTGTACTTATGTAAAATATAATATGCCATATTATACAATTTGTTACTTCACAAAGTTTTTAACACAGCATTTTAACACCTCCTCATCTCTAAATGTGTACTGCAGCAGAAGCCACATTAGGCATCTCTAATCAACATCAAACCCTATCTTCCTGGGGCTCTTACCTTCATCGTATTTGGGAACCTGGGGAGGACAAAGGATGTTTTTGACCCATGAACAGATACCTGAAGAATCCAACCTTCACCCTGAGCATGAGGGTTTAGGGGATGGGAGAAGAGGAGGAAGAAGAGGCAGGCAAATGTGGGCTAGAAGGAAAGGATGCTTGTGAAATAGGGTAAATTATAAGTGTGGAGATAAAGATCAAGCCACTTTCTTAAAAACAAACAAACAACAACAACAACAAAAAACCCCACTTCATATTCATTTCAAATCCTGAGACAATAGAGGCCAAAAGTGTGAGAGCAGATAAACCCATGATGCTGTGCCCTCCAGGAATAGCTCCTGGAATAGAAGGCCCTTCTGACCATCCCTTACTCTCCTTTCCTGGTTCCTACTCATTCAACTATTGACCTCAGATCATTTTACTTTTTCCTCCCAATATGCTTAATATAAGCTAATTTTGCCAACATCAGTAACTCCCCAAACGTCTGTATCTCTTCCTGAACTTCCTTCAGAGCACTATTTTCAGCCTTCTGTTCGTCACATCACTCACGTGTGTAAAAGGAACTTCAATCTTCACCTGCCTAACTCGGGGATCCTATCTTATTTCCAGTGCTCAGCACATGGGAGATGCTGAACATATTCTCTGAGTTAAAATGAGTTAAGAAAGATCAGAAATGACTCAAGGGTCCAGAAACAAAGCTGGTATTAAATAACCTATGGTACATTTAGTCAATGGAATATTATACAGCTACAAAAGATAATGAGGGGCTTTCTACATACTGACTTGGAAAGATTGCCAGGATTTTATGTAAAAGAAAGATTTGCAGGACAGTTCATTTATTCTGCTATCTGCTAAGCTCTGCATAAAGGAACAGTGGGAGGACATGCAAGAAACAAATAAAAGCGGTTATTGCAGGCTGGAAGTAGGGGTAAAGTAGGTGGGAGAGGGGACTTCTCCAGGCATACTCTGTTATACTGTTTGATTTTTGAGCTATGTTAACATACTACCTATTTAGAACAAATAGTAATGATTAGGAAAAGCAAGCAAGCAAGCAAGAAACAAACAAAACAAGTGAGACAAGTTAACTCAGAAGCAAAGAAAAAGAACTCCAGGATTTGGAGGTTTCAAATTTGAGATAAAGGTGACTGTATCATTTCATATTCTCCTCTTCCCATATTCAATGAGTTGCAATTATCATCAATGTAAATGTCTTACTTGTTAGCCACCAAGCGCATGACAGTCCAGTCCTTTGGAAACATCTCTGGGCGTATCAATATTCGGAACACAGTAAATATCTGCAGCAGGAAATCCTTGGGTAAGGAGGAAAGAGACCATTTTACTGAGTTATTGTAATTGTTCACACACACACACACACAGTTATTGTTACCATTTCTAAAGCACTTACAGAGAAAGGAGCCATACTCAATACTTTTACCCAGGAGAAAAAATCATCTCCTTCCCCATTCTCGGTGCCCAGTTGATTTGCTACCCTTCCCAAACCTTCCTCCTCCTCTCTTTCTCATGCATAGTGGAAATGACGCTTTGGTTTTCTCCACAAGCTCTAAACATTTAGGTTTGAGAAATAAGACAGAAAACTTTGAACAGATTAGCAGGGAAATGTATTTTCTTTCTTCTATTATAGTGTCCTAAACTTCAGAACTTTTCAGTTCAAGAGAACTGCAAAGGGTCTTAGTTCAATTATGCTTTCCTTTAAGTGGGTGTTAGAATTTAGAAAGCTATGCTCATTGAAAAGCATCTTAGGCAAAAACCCATGTTTCTTAAAGGGCATTCTAAAAATGCAGGATTAATGGGATGCATGCAGGTTTATAGAATCTGAAGGTCCTTGGCAGAATAAATAGAGAGAGGGATATGTATGAAGTTGAGCCCAGTGATAAGTCCTTAGAAACTAAGAGTATGTCAAGGTATTCTTCATAAAGATGCCATACTAAGGGCACTGGTATTTATGGAGATGGGATCTTTAAGCCGAGCACCTGGAAACACTCTTGACAAAAAGCTATTGTCAGGCATAGAAATATCATTTCTTAAAATGTTGTAAGAAACAGACCCACAGTGCTGGAGCACATTATTCTTAATAAGAACTCAAGAAGCTAACACCCTTCAGGTAGTGAATGAAACGGAGCTTGCTCTACTCAAAAAGAGACAGGCTCAATCTAATTATGATTTAGATTTGTTCACTAGAAAACTTAAAGGTAGTTTTGTAACTTAATTGCTGCTAGGAAAATATATTTCACAATTTCACTGAAGGTAACAGTATGGTGTTGCTCAGAAAAACACCCCAAATATAAGACTTTTATTTATCAAACCTAACAACACATTAGGTTAAACATGTAAGCCACTTGAAATTAAGATTATCAGTCACCCATACCATCAGTAGACAGAAAGATCCTAAAAAGCTAGAAACACGTGGGAGCTATATTCTAACAGCTTTGATCAAACCCATAAATATTTTGACAAGGATTTAATTTAGCTTCTTTGGCATCAGCACACATACACTGATGTGTAGTCCATGCTACGTGGAAACATGCCCACTAGGTCGTCTGTCTTTAAATGGTGAGACAGATCCTTCCTGTGTTGGCAGAATCACCACAGACAGTTTCCCAAACGTATTCTCCTTCAGGTCAGATAATTTTGGGCAACTCCAATTCTAGCCCTCCATTGGGATAGGGGGTCATTAGCACACCAAAACTGTGAGAAGCTCTTTTTAATGCACTTCTAACACTTTTTTCAGTTTTCCTGTTGATTCCTCTGCATTTTGCAGACATGAACACATATAACCCTTGCAAAACTGTTTGCATTTACCTTTCACAGTGTTATACTTCACTTTAGTTTTCTGTCTTGATGTATTTGCTCAGACAGACATTTAAGAAAAAATCCTGAAGGTGGGAAGTCATTTGTTTTTTATAGTTTACAAGTACTTTTGTTGGGAGAATGAAATGGCAGCCCATTCCAGTATTCTTGCCTGGAGAATCCCATGGACTGAGGATTCAGGTAGGCTATTGTCCATAGGGTTGCAAGGAGTCAGATACTACTGAAGCAATTTAGCACACATGCACGTGGATGTGTGTGTGTGTGTGTGTGTGTGTGTGTGCACGTGCCCTCAGATGCTAGGTCGTGACTGACTGACTGTGACCCCATGAACTGTAGCCCAAAAGGCTCCTCTATCCATGGGCTTTTCCAGGCAAGAAAACCGGAGTGGACTACCATTTCCCTCTCTAGTGGATCTTCCTGACCCAGGGATCGAATCCACATCTCTTGTTGCATCTCCTGTATTGGCAGGTGGAATCTTTACCACTGTAGGTTCTAAAATGCTGATGTTTCATCTTTTCTCCTCTAATCATTAAATGGAATTGGAAATTGGAGGCAGCACCCCTCACAGTAGGGAATAGGAGAGAGGGATGTCTGTTGCACAGAGGGAAAAAAATGGCTGAAAAATTGGCTCCAGGAGGCAAGATATCTATCTTCAGGGCTAGCAATGTTGACTGCTGTTTTGTAGTGCAGGGGACAAGGGCAAAGTTATTCCAGGTGTAGGACCGGCAACATACAACCAGTTTCTGTACCATCTCATTTTCCTATTCCCATTTAGCTCATAAAATAAAAGGCGTGGCAGCACGGGGCCTTGGGCCAGTGCCTACAAACTGACATTACCCTTTATTTCCCTGAAGAAAACCTCTCACTATCTCAAGTAGCTTTCTAAGCTTCATCTACCTTTGTGGAACCAAACACATTCATTTGTAGAAATCTTATAATGAAAAATAAAAGAACATTATACTGAGATCAGAAAATCTAGATTTTAATCCTGCCTCTGTCATTAACAAACTCAATGACCTAGATAATTTATTTAACTTCTCTGGAGCTGAGCTCTGAGGCTTTATAATGTGAGGGTTTGGGCTTTCCTGGTGACTCAGATGGTAAAATGGAGAAGGAAGTGGCAACCCACTTCAGTATTCTTGCCTAGATAATCTGGTGGACAGGGGAGCCTGGTGGGCTGCTGTACATGGGGTTGCACAGGGCTGGACATGACTGAAGCGACTTAGCAGCATCAGCAGATGATAATAAAATCTGCCTGCAATGCATGACCGAGGTTCAACCGCTGGATTGGGAAGATCCTCTGGAGAAGGGAATGGCTACCACTCTAGTATTCTTGTCTGGAGAATTCCATGGACAGAGGAGCCTAGTAGACGACAGTCCATTGAGTCTCAAAGAGTCAGACATGACTGACTGACTCACACTTTAAAGTCTCTTGTAGTTAGAAGAGACTAAAAATAATTAACATGGTCACTCATCTACTCATGCAGTATGCAAAACTTTTTATATTTCTAAACTGTAGGTTAATGTTTCAGTAGATGGTAACACAAGCACATTCCACTGTGGTACTTACACGGGTTCAGCAAGTATTCTTGTCAACTGCCTTGTCACAGGTTACATTTCAAACTCAGTTCCAGTATTTTAAAGCACCAAGACCTGAATGTGAGGCTCAACATCCCATCCCTCCCCAAATGCATGGGTATTTCCTTGTCTGTTCTAAGGACTTTTCACTAAACAAGAATGTCTGCACAGATAAGTGAATTATTTTTGCACATATGAACAATAAGTAACAAATTCTTTTTAAAATTTAAAAAAAAGAACAGTGTTGCAAACATACTCTGGTTTGGATAGCACATAGAAAAAAGTTTCATATGCTATTATTTTAAAATTGGCAGCCTGGCAACAGTTCCTTTTTTGTTTGTTAACTTCAAATAGCACAACATAGTTATTTAATTGCATTACTGGTTATTATTCAAATAAGGGATCAAAATTTTTTTAAAAATAGGGAAGTGTTATTTCACAGCAATACTTTTTTTTTTTTTGCAGTGCAAGAGGTTCAAGGAAGAATGTTCAGGTGAAAACCTTCACAAACAACAAAAAGTCTCATATTCAAATAGAAGAGAAAGTAGAAGTAATTGCTATGGTGTTAGATAATCATTAACATTTATTCATTCATAAATATTGGGTGCTTTAATATGTGCTAGGCACTGTAAAAGAGGCTGGGGACACCTAGTGGGATAAAATATATTCTTTCATTTATTCATGCAAGAATATTTACACAGTACCTGCAACATGCCACATCATAACAAGTTAGCTGAATGTGACCTCTGCCTTCCTCAAACTCAGTTTTGTGGGAGAGATGAGTGCTCATCTATTTAAGGATGTGCTACAAACTAGGATAAATCTGTGGGCCAGCTATTTCACTGCTTCCCTGATAGCTCAGATGCTAGATGACAGTCCACGGAGTCTCAGAGTCAGACAAGTCGGAGTGACTAACACTTTAAAGTCTCTTGTAGTTAGAAGAGACTAAAATAATTAATACGGTCATTAATTGCAGTGACCATATTGCAGGTCACTACAATTGACCTGCATTGCAGACCTGCAATGTGAAAAACCAGGTTCGATCCCTGGGTCAGGAAGATCCCCTAGAGAAGCAGATGGCAACCCACTCCAGTATTCTTGCCTGGAAAATCCCATGGATGGAGGAGCTTGGCGGGCTACAGTCCATGGGGTCCCAAAGAGTCTAACAGGACTGAGGGACTAACACTTTCACTTTCACAGGTATTTCACACCCAGCCCCAGAGGCAAGACAGAACACAGGCTTACCCAGGCTGCCAAAGGGAGCGCTCAGAAATGGGGCGGGTACGTAGATCAGTTCAGTTCAGCTGCTCAGTCATGTCCAACTCTTTGCAACCCCATGGACTGCAGCACACCAGGCCTCCCTGTCCATCACCAACTCCTGGAGTTTACTCAAACTCATGTCCATTGAGTTGGTGATGCCATCCAACCATCTCATCCTCTGTCGTTCCCTTCTCCTCCTGCCTTCAATCTTTCCCAGCATCAGGGTCTTTTCTAATGAGTCTGTTCTTCATATCAGGTGGATAAAGTATTGGAGTTTCAGCTGCAGCATCAGACCTTCCAATGAATATTCAGGACTGATTTCCTTTAGGATAGACGGGTTGGATCTCATCGCTGTCCAAGGGACTCTTAAGAGTCTTCACCAACACCACAGTTCAAAAGCATCAATTCTTTGGTGCTCAGCTTTCTTCACAGTCCAACTCTCACATCCATACCTGACCATTGGAAAAACCATAGCTTTGGTTAGATGGACCTTTGTTGGCAAAGGAACGTCTCTGCTTTTTAATATGTTGTCTAGGTTGGTCATAACTTTTCTTCCAAGGAGCAAGCGTCTTTTAATTTCATGGCTGTAATCACCATCTGCAGTGATTCTGGAGCCCCCAAAATAAAACCTGTCACTGTTTCCCCAGTTTCCCCATCTATTTGCCATGAAGTGATGGGGCCAGGTGCCATGATCTTAGTTTTCTGAATGTTGAGTTTTAAGCCAACTTTTTCACTCTCCTCTTTCACTTTCATCAGGAGGCTCTATAGTTCTTCACTTTCTGCCATAAGGGTGGTATCATCTGCATATCTGAGGTTATTGATACTTCTCCTGGCAATCTTGATTCCAGCTTGTGCTTCATCCAGTCCAGCATTTCTCATGATGTACTCTGCATAGCAGTTCAATAAGCAGTGTGACAATATACAGCCTTGATGTACTCCTTTCCCGATTTGGAACCAGTCTGTTGTTCCATGTCCAATTCTAACTGTTGCTTCTTGATCTGCATACAGATTTCTCAGGAGGCAGGTCAGGTGGTCTGATATTCCCATCTCTCAAAGAATTTTCCACAGTTTATTGTGATCCACACAGTCAAAGGCTTTGGCATAGTCAATAAAGCAGAAGAAGATGGTTTTCTGGAACTCTTTTGCTTTTTCAATGATCCAACGGATGTTGGCAATTTGATCTCTGCTTCCTCTCCCTTTTTTAAATCCAGCTTGAGCATCTGGAAGTTCACGGTTCACATACTGTTGAAGCCTGGCTTGGAGAATTTTGAGCATTACTTTACTAGAGTGTGAGATAAGTGCAATTGTGTGGTAATTTGAACATTCTTTGGCATTACCTTTTTTTGGGATTGGAATGAAAACTGACCTTTTCCAGTCCTGTGGCCACTGGTGTGTTTTCCAATTTGCTGGCATATTGAGTGCAGCACTTTCACAGCATCACCTTTCAGGATTTGAAATAGCTCAACTGGAATTCCATCACCTCCACTAGGTTTGTTCATAGTGATGCTTCCTAAGGCCCACTTGACTTTGCATTCCAGGATGTCTGGCGCTAGGTGAGTGATCACACCATTGTGATTATCTGGGTCCCTGTACAGTTCTTCTGTGTATTCTTTTTTTTTTTTTAATTTTTATTTTTACTTTATTTTACTTTACAATACTGTATTGGGTTTGCCATACATTGACATGAATCCACCACGGGTGTACATGCATTCCCAAACATCAACCCCCCTCCCACCTCCCTCCCCATAACATCCCTCTGGGTCATCCCCGTGCACCAGCCCCAAGCATGCTGTATCCTGCATTGGACATAGACTGGCGATTTGATTCTTACATGATAGTATACATGTTTCAATGCCATTCTCCCAAATCATCCCACCCTCTCCCTCTCCCTCTGAGTCCAAAAGTCCACTATACACATCTGTGTCTTTTTTGCTGTCTTGCATACAGGGTCATCACTGCCATCTTTCTAAATTCCATATATATGTCTTCTGTGTATTCTTGCCACGTCTTCTTAATATCTTCTAATTCTATTAGGTCCATACCATTTCCATCCTTTATTGAGCCCATCTTTGCATGAAATGTTCCCTTGATATCTCTAATTTTCTTGAAGAGATATCTAGTCTTTCCCATTCCATTATTTTCCTCTATTTCTTTGCATTGATCACTGAGGAAGGCTTTCTTATCTCTCCTTGCTATTCTTTGGAACTCTGCAATCAAATGGGTATATCTTTCCTTTTCTCCTTTACCTTTTGCTTCTCTTTTCATAGCTATTTGTAAGCCCTCATCAGATAATCATTTTGCCTTTTTTGCATTTCTTTTTCTTGGGGATCATCTTGATCCCTACCTCCTGTACAATGTTCCAAACCTCCTCCTCCATCCATAGTTCTTTAGGCACTCTATCTATCAGATCTAATCCCTTGAATGAATCTACTTGTCACTTCCACTGTATAGTCATAAGAGATTTCACTTAGATCGCTCATTAGATCTGAATGGGCTGGTGGTTTTCCCTACTTTCGTCAATTTAAGTCTGAATTTGGCAACAAGGAGTTCATGATCTGAGCCACAGTCAGCTCCCAGCCTTGTTTTTGCTGACTATATAGAGCTTCTCCATCTTTGGGTGCAAAGAATATAATTAATCTGATTTCAGTATTGATTATCTGATGATATCCATGCATAGAGTCTTCTCTTGTGTTGTTGGAAGAGGGTGTTTGCTATATCCAGTACGTTCTCTTGGCAAAAGTCTGTTAGCCTTTGCCCTGCTTCATTCTGTACTCCAAGACCAAATTAGTCTCTTACTCCAGATATTTCCTGACTTCCTACTTTTGCATACCAGTCCCCTATAATGAAAAGGACATCTTTTTTGGTGTTAGTTCTAGAAGGTCTTGTAGGTCTTCACAGAGCCATTCAACTTCAGCTTCTTCAGCATGATTGGTGAGGGCATAAACTTGGATTACTCTTTTATTGAATGGCTTGTCTTGGAAACGAACAGAGATCATTCTGTCATTTCTGAGATTGCATCCAATTACTGCATTTTGGACTCTTTTGTTGACTATGATGGCTACTCCATTTATTCTAAGGGATTCTTGCCCACAGTAGTAGATATAATGGTAGGTGGATAGGGATACATAAAAGATGGATAGATAGATAAACAGGAAGATAACAATAACTACGGACCAACGATAAACAAGCAAATAAAAAGACAAATGAATCTCCTACCTTTTCCCTGGTAAGCAGTTTGGAAATTCACCCTGAGGACAATGTAGAGACACTGCGGGACTTTATACATACGTGTAAGAAGATCATACACCTGTTTCACAAAGATTTTCTGACTACAATATACAACGCAATGTTTTGTGTTTAAATATATGATGGTATCAGAACAACACAAGATAGAAATCAGTTGCATATGAAACAGTATTGGTGAGACACAGAAGGAGGCCTTTGGAGATCATGAAACCTCAGTTAAGAAATCTGGGGGAAAAGGCTTCACGAGGTACTGGACAGCCTGGGACACTGTCTCCTCATGTAAATGGGACAGAGCCTTCTAGGTACATATTGCTGACAAAGGTCCATATAGTGAAAGCTATGGCTTTTCCAGTAGTCATGTATGGATGTGAGAACTGGACCATAAAGAAGGCTGAGCGCTGAAGAACTGATGCTTTCGAAACGTGGTTCTGGAGAAGACTCTTGAGAGTCCCTTGGACAGCAGGTAGATCAAATCAGTCAATCCTAAAGGAAATCAACCCTGAATATTCATTGGAAGGACTGATGCTGAAGCTCCAATGCTTTGGCCACCTCTTGCAAAGAGCTGACTCATTGGAAAAGACCCTGATGCTGGGAAAGACTGAAGGCAAAAGGAGAAAAGGGTGCCAGAGGATAAGATGGTTAGATAGCATCATAGACTCAATGGAAATGAATTTGAGTAATTTCTCTCCAGAAGACAGTGAAGGACACGGGAGCTTGGTGCACTGCTGTCCGTGGGCTAACAGGGTTAGACACAACTCAGCGCCTGAACAATAACAACATGATTCAGACTATAGTCAAATGCTATTTTAAAAATCTGCCACAAATTTCAAACATGTGACACTGTTGATTCAGGGTATGAACTCAATTAAAGAGTGTTAATCAAAATTATCACATTGAAATTTATATCCTTACAATTTACTAAGTAGATTATGCAAAAATAACTTCCAAATGGCCCTCAATCTTCAAGAACTATAGATTTTTTTTATTTTGTGATAAAATAAAGACTATAAGTTGCAATAACTTCATGGAAAAAGATGGCTTCTGAAGCAATCAGACATTCATTATGAGGGTTGATTCACTCAATAGATCTAATGCTTAGGACACAGAGTCCTTACTCTCAGAGAGCTCATATTCATCAAGAATACAAAAAAACAAACACACATGTTCTCACAGAGAGGGACTGTGGTCTGTGAAGGCTCCATTTTTAAAAAGTGACATCTGGGGCTTCCCTGGTGGCTCAGTGGTAAAGAATCCAGCTGCCAGTGCAGGAGACGTAGGTTTGGTCCCTGACTCAGGAAGATCCCACATGCTGCAGAGCAACTGAGCCCACGCACCACAACTGTTCAGCATACGCTCTAGAACCCTGGAACTCAACTACAACTGAGCCCACAACGTGCTAGAGTCCGTGCTCCTCAACAAGAGACGCCACTGCAATGAGAAGCCCAGACACCGCGGCTGGAGAGGGCCCCCGCTCACGGCAACTAGAGCAAAAGCCCACACAGCAATGAGGACCCAGCACACTGTAAAATAAGATTTTTTAAAAAATGACTCCTGAGCCAGATTTAAAGCAGGAGGTGAAACAGCAATTTAAAATTATCTATACAGTTTGTGAGGAATATACAAGTAATCACAGTAATCTTAAGTGACAGGAATGAAAGGTGTTGGGAAAGGGATGGAGGACAGTGAGGGTGGAAGGAAAATTGAGAATAAGGAAGACAATCAAGAGACTGGGTTTTGTCCTGCAGATAATGTTAAGGCCTCAGGGTTTTACAGATGGCTTGAGACTTGATCAGATATGACTGTTGGAAGCTGCTGCTGCTGCTGCTAAGTCGTTTCAGTCATGTCCGACTCTGTGCGACCCCATAGACGGCAGCCCACCAGGCTCCCCCATCCCTGAGATTCTCCAGGCAAGAACACTGGAGTGGGTTGCCATTTCCTTCTCTAATGCGTGAAAGTGAAAAGTGAAAGTGAAGTCGCTCAGTTGTGTCCAACTCTTCGTGACCCCATGGACTGCAGCCTACCAGGCTCCTCCGCCCATGGGATTCTCCAGGCAAAAACACTGGAGTGGGTTGCCATTTCCTTCTCCAATGCATGAAAGTGAAAAGTGAAAGTGAAGTCGCTCAGTCATGTCCGACTCTTTGTGACCCCATGGACTGCAGCTCACCAGGCTCCTCCACCCATGGGATTTTCCAGGCAAGAGTACTGGAGTGGGGTGCCACTGCCTTCTCCTGTTGGAAGCTAGTGGGCTAAAATAAGAGAGACAATGAAAGGTAATAATAGTGCTGTATCTAACTTTCAGAACATGTATACTTTCAAGCTTAGGGCAAGATCCTCACAGCTCCATATGAAAAGTCATAATCAACAAAAAACAGGAGTTTTACTGCTCTATATATACATAAAATGTCAGGGATATGGACAAAACTTTAGCCCCCAGTAGAAGGTGGGTGTATTACAAAGGGTGGGTTATAATAACACATTACTGACTACAGAAGAAGGAAAAAAACTCTAATCACTGCTTAGTTTTTGCTTTTGTTCATTTCAATAATGGCAGGTTCCAGAGAAGGAAACAATACAGAGGAGTAGCACCATGGGCCACACTCCTGCACACTTCAGCTGACCATGACTCACACACAAGGGCCCGAAGACCAGGGAGAAGAAACAGCCTCCTGTTCACGACGCTAGCAGCGATTCCAATAGTCACTCTGCAGACACCCAAGTTCTCCAAGCAAGAATGGAGTCCAAACACTCGAGGCTTAGCAGATACTTGAGAACAACATACTCTCAACAATCATTTTGATTTAGAGACTCATGGGGAAACAGCTAGGCCAAATCTCTCTTTGAATTGATAAGAAGAAAACAAAATAATAATGAACCACCAAAACAGTAATTTGAAAATCTCAGTATAAAGTTTGTCAGCACCAACTAAGATTTAGAATGTGTATATCCCATGATCCAACAGTTCAAATTCCAGAAATTCATTCTACAGTAATAAGGGCGCAAGTCCATGGAGATCTATGTCTTGACATTAAGATGTACATGGCAGGATTCCTTCTTTATATTAATATATACATATGTATATTTTTTGATAGAAGGTAGTTATTTCATTTTTTTAATCTTTTTATTGAAGTATAGTTAATTTACAATATTGTGTTAGTTTCAGGTGTGCATTGTATATACATACCACAACTTTATGCATTCCTCCATTGATAGACATTTAGGTTGCTTCCATATCTTGACTATTGTAAATAGTGCAGCTATGAAATTGGAGTGCATGTAGCTTTTCAATTTAGAATTTTGTCTAGGTATATGGCCAGGATTAAGATTACAGGGCAATATGGTAGCTCTATTTTTATTTTTGTAAGGAATCTATACTGTTCTCCATAATAGTGTTCCAACTTACATTCCCATGAAGGATTCTTTCTAATGGAAAAAGTCATAAACATATTGAATGCTCACCAAAAGGGGAATAATTAAGTTTGGAACATTATGTAATGAGATTCAGAAAAATGAATGATGCAGTGGGCTATATAATGTCCATGATACATTATTGTGTGAAAAGAAAGGCAACCCATATGAATAATATGATCCATAGGCATGTGGATTCAGCAAAGAAAACAGTCTATGAAGACACACCCTGATGTGTTATCAGTAGTTACCTCTGGGAATGAGAATATATATGTGTGAAGGAAAAGAGGATATATGCTTTATTACTTTAAACTGGGATATATATATGGGATTTTCAGTGTCTAATTCCAGTATCAGCTATGATTTCTCATTAATCACTCTAGAAAGTTAGCAGATAGATCACTTTGTTGACAAAGGTCTGTATAGTCAAAGCTATGGTTTTCCATTAGTCATGTATGGATGTGAGAGTTGGACCATAAAGAAAGCTGAGTGCTGAAGAATTGATGCTTTTGAACTGTGGTGTTGGAGAAGACTCTTGAGAGTCCCTTGCACTGAAAGGAGATCAAACCAGTCAATCCTAAAGGAAATCAGTCCTGAAGATTCATTGGAAGGACTGATGTTGAAGCTCCAATACTTTGGCCACCTGATGTGAAGAGCAGACTCACTGGAAAAGACCCTGATTCTGGGAAAAAGTGAGGGCAACAGGAGAAAGGGGCAACAGAGGATAAGATGGTTGGATGGCATCACTGACTGAATAGACATGAGTTTTAGCAAACTCAGGGAGATAGTGATGGACAGAGAAGCCTCGCATGCCGCAGTTTATGGGGTTGCAAAGAGTTAGACATGACTTAGAGACTGAACAACAACAGTGAAGCTTTATCTTTCCTTACTGATACTCCTTGTTTCTTCAATTTCTAACCTAACCAAAAAAAATCTCCCCAAATTCTCCCTCGCTGCTTTGGTGTTTTCAGACACCTGCAATTCATGACTAGAACTCGCTCATTTCTTTTAAAGAGGTGATAAAGGAAAAGGTTATACAATTTTATATCAAAGATTCTGGGTTATGAAAGCATGGGAGAAAGTTGAATTTTGTTGACTAAGCCAAGAGCTGGGACATTAATAGAATTCCTAGCCCTTCAAGTTACTTGGGAATGAAATGGTATCAATCTTCACTGCAGGGGTTGATGAAATAAGACTGCAAGAAAAGAGTTTAGCACTGTATCTGGTTCATGGCTGTGAGGGTGAGGGTGAGGGTAAGGAGGGACTCCATAACTATTAGCCATCATCACTGTTGGTTATATCAATACATATCACACACATTTATAACTGAGTAATTTAGATGCCCTAATAACATAAAGGCATTAATAGAGACTGTTTTATTAGCCTTGATATCCCAGACATCTAGTCCAGGTGCTCAACAAATATTTATTGAGTCAAGCAACTGACACAATAAAATGACAATAGTGCCTACCTCATGGGGTTCTTTTCAGGATTAAATGAGTCAGTGTTAATCAACCTCTTAGAACAGTGCTGCGTAAGTATTGAGTTGGCCAAAAAGTTTGTTCAGGTTTCCGTAAGATTCAGATCGATGCTTTTTGAGGTCCTCAGCTCCTTTATGAGAATACAATGCCCACCATCCTCGTAAGACTTTTGGTTTGAGGATCCATTTGGCAGCAAAACCAAACTACTTAGAAGGTCTGGTGGCTCAGACAGTAAAGCGTCCTCCTGCAGTGCAGGAGACCCGGGTTTGATCCCTGGGTTGGGAAGATCCCCAGAGAAGGAAACGGCAACCCACTCCGGTACTCTTGCCTGGAAAATTCCATGGACTGAGGAGCCTGGTAGGCTACAGTCCATGGTATCGCAAAGAGTCGGACATGACTGAGCGACTTCACTTTCACTATGTATCCCACCTACAGTGAATATTTTGTTTAGCTGCAGAAACACTGAGGTGTTTGATTATTCAGTGGACCCTTGACAATATGGGTTTGGGTTGTGCAGATTCACTTATACATTTTTTTTTTCAATAGTTCAGTTCAATTCAGTTCTGTTCAGCCACTCAGTCAGGTCTGACTCTTTGCGAGCCCATGGACTCCAGCACGCCAGGCTTCCCTGTCCATCACCAACTTCCAGAACTCGCTCAAACTCATGTCCATTGAGTCGGTGATGCCATCCAACCATCTCATCCTCCGTTGTCCCGTTCTTCTCCCACCTTCAGTCTTTCCCAGCATCAAGGTCTTTTCAAATGAGTCAGTCCTTTGCATCAGGTGGCCAAAGTACTGGAGTTTCAGCTTTTCAACAGTAAATACCCCAATACTGCACAATTGTAGCCAGTTGAATCAGCGTATGTGGAGCTATAGATACAGAGGAAACAGATAGGTAGGAACCACATACACAGAGGACTGACTGTAGGTTCCATGTGGATTTTCAATTGCATGTTGTTCAAGGGTCAAACTGCAGTTGCTACGGCTAGTACTCCTGGAGATGCTGAGGGTGAGGCTACACAGTACATGTGCCACAGTATCTTTCTGGAATAGCAAAGATTCTGATTTCTGAAATGCATGTGGTATGAGGACTCTAGGTAAGGGACTGTGGACCACTGCAATCATCTTTGGAAAGTCTTGTAACATAGATTTCAGTAGCATGAATACAGATATCTGACTTTGAAGAAAATTGAGAACATGAAAAACTTATATGCTAAAAGATGACATCTGAATTTTTAAAATACAGATGAAAACCAGATGACTAATTAGCCTTTCATAAGATAAATGCCTCCAGCCTGCCTTCACTCCAGTTATTTCCCTTCCAGTCTTACACTGGGCAAGGCATGAGATTAATTAGGTCCCTCCTGCTGCTTTCTTAGGGACTTTCCCTGGTGAGTTAGCACCTTTTTATTTTTAGTGTCTCCCTTTCTACCAGCTCTGATTATTAATATTTCAACATGTTTAAGCTTTCTCCATGATAAATATTCCTCTAATAGCCCAACTTCTCCTTCAGTAGACACCTTATACTCCTCTTCTTGAAATACAGTTTACATCCACTACATCTTTTTCTTTTTTAATCCCTCAGTCTATGACACCTTGGCTTCCCATTCTTATCAATGCACTGAAAATGCTCATCAAGTTTACCAAATATCCAATAATTCCATAGTGCATCCAGATAGGTCTTTCTTAATACAAATGTGATCACGTCTGTCCCTTCTTAAAACTCTCCATAGTTTTCCAATGTCTTCATAATAAAGTCTATATATATTTAGAGAGGTTTATGTTTTACAACTCTCTTCTAAACTCTATAGTCAGTCCATCAATTCACAGATGTTGCCTGAATACCGACAATGTGTTAGGCAAGTTCTGAGCTTGAGGATACAGTGGTGAACCAGCAATAGCTTCAGACTCAAGAAGATTATATAAGCTAGTAGCTAGGAGTTGGGATATATATAAACAAAAATATTTCAGATTCTAGTAACGGTACAATGGTAGATGTGGTATATCAGGATATCTGGGTGACATTACAGCTGAAAGAAGGAGGCAGCAGAGGATGAGATGTTTAGACAGGCATCACCAACCCAATGGACATGAATCTGAGCAAACTCCGGGAGAGAGTGAAGGACAGAGGAGCCTGGTGTGCTGCAGCCCACTGGGTCACAAAGAGTCAGACACAGCTTCGCCACTGAGCAAGAACACAGTTGAGAGAGCTGAATGTCTTAGCCAAACATGGCCAGCACACTCCTACTCAGTTTTCAGCCAAGACTTCCTTTGGCAAGTTTTCCTCTAGCCTTGAGTTTGGGCTGGCTGCCCTAGATGCTCTGAAGCACTGTGTGTTGACTCTGTGTCTTCACCACTCTCATTTGCCTATGTCACTGCCCATGACCTTTTTGATTCCACCCCCAACAGGAACTGGCCTTTTTGCTGCTGGTTACATAACAACACTGATAGCACTTGGTATGCCTGAATTGCTCAATCTGTATTTCCTAAAGGATAGATGAAGTCATATCATTAAATAATTTTCCTGACCTTAAAGTCCAGTTTTGTTTTGTTTTTAGGCCCCACTATTTGGAAGAGGGACATGTGTCTTTTGAAAAGGTCAATCACATGAAACATTCCACTCATTATTTTCATTTGCTTTATTATTGTTAACATGAATATTAAAGCATAAAACTCAATACCTAGATTAAACAATGCTTTTTTGGCTTATGCTTTTCCACACTTTTTTTTTTTAATTCCTAGGCTCTGTGAAAATATGTAATCTTTTCCTATATGAATTTTGAAATATGAAGTTATAAACTTTGTAAAACTTAATGATTCCTCAGCTGTGTTAAATATTCAACTTGTGATGATAGTTCATAACTGCACAATTATTTTCCTTTTTAATCACATGGATTTCTGTATGTAGAGTAGATAAACTCTAAGATCTATCTATCCATTTAAAATTCTAATCTCAAGATTAAATATTAATACAAGCATGAAAAACATGATATTTTCAGGCTTGGACATATGCTAATCAACTGTCAAATAGATTACACCTGCCCAAATCTATTCTTTGTTTCATATGACTCAGCTTGTAAACTGATCCAAGGAATTGAAAAATTCATCTGAGATCATACAACATTTAAAAGTCAAATAGAAGTGATCCTTATGCACTGTCTATATTAAAACTATGAATATTGCTCTGAGACACCATTGTTCAGTCACTAAGTCATGTCCAACAATCTGCGACCCCATGGACTGCAGCACGTCAGGCTCCCCTGTTCTTCACTGAGTTTGCTCAAACTCATGTCCGATGAGTCAGATGATGAGTCCATCTCATCCTCTATCGCATCTTTCTCCTCTTGCCCTCAATCCTTCCCAGCATCATGGTCTTTTCCAACAAGTCGGCTCTTTGCAACAGGTGGCCAAAGTATTGGAGCTTCAACTTCAGCACCAGTCCTTCCAATGAGTATTCAGGACTGATTTCCTTTAGGATTGACTGGTTTGATCTCCCTGCTGTCCAAGGGACTCTCAAGAGTCTTCTCCAGCACCACAGTTCAGAAGCATCAATTCTTCAGCGCTCAGTCTTCTTTATGGTCCAACTCTCACATCCATACATGACTACTGGAAAAACCATAGCTTCGACTGTATGGACCTTTGTCAGCAAAGTGATCTCTCTATTCTTTAATACACTGTCTAGGTTTGCCATAGTTTTTCTTCCAAGGAGCAAGCATCTTTTAATTTCATGGCTGCAGTCCCCATCTGCAGTAATTCTGGTGCCACCCAAAGTGAAATCTGACACTGTTTCCACTTTTTCCCTAACCATTGACACCATGAAGGCTTCTAATCATGCAATTCTTACAGTGTAATTATATCCACTGTCTTATAGTTCTTTATCCCTCAGTGATAGGGACAGAGGAGGAAAATTAAATAGTTCAGAAATCTCACTAGAGGATTAAAGACAGACAGAATTTTAAAAGGGCTTGTGAGACTGTTATAGGCTGCTGCTAAGTCGCTTCAGTCATGTGTGACTCTGTGTGACCCCAGAGACGGCAGCCCTCCAGGCTCCCCCGTCCCTGGGATTCTCCAGGCAAGAACACTGGAGTGGGTTGCCATTTCCTTCTCCAATGCATGAAAGTGAAAAGTGAAAGTGAAGTCACTCAGTCATGTCCGACTCTTAGCAACCCCATGGACTGCAGCCTACCAGGCTCCTCCGCCCATGGGATTTTTTTTCCAGGCAAGAGTACTGGAGTGGGGTGCCATTGCTAATCACTCAAAAAAAGACAGTAATCTAGCAACAATCTATACCACCTTTAAGGAAGATCAGGTGCATTCAAGTGCAAGGCACACTCGACTTGTGAACAAGTCATGATAGTTAAAACACAAGACAATAGATACGTTACACGAAGTCAGGAAATTGATGGTCTTTGAAAAGCAGCATTTCTGTATGTAGTCAAGACAGGAATACAGGTGAAAGGGGCAAGAAAATATTTGAAAGAGGATATTATATCAAAATCTGAGATGAATTACTACATTTTAGTATATGTTAACACCCTTTTGCCAGAGAAGGCAATGGCAACCCACTCCAGTACTCTTTCCTGGAAAATCCCATGGACTGAGGAGCCTGGTAGGCTGCAGTCCCTGGGGTCGCTGCGAGTCAGACATGACTGACTGGCTTTGCTTTCACTTTTCACTTTCATGCATTGGAGAAGGAAATGGCAACCCACTCCAGTGTTCTTGCCTGGAGAATCCCAGGGCCAGTGAAGCCTGGTGGGCTGCCGTCTATGGAGTCACACAGAGTTGGACTGAAGCGACTTAGCAGCAGCAGCAGCAGCACCCTTTTGCTAATCTACATGTGACTTAAATAGCACCATGACAGTCTCAGAGCACACGGGGTTCAAAGGCAGAACTGATGATGTAAAACCTTTATATCTACCCCCAAATGAGGAAGAAGGTGGTCTTTTCCCCACTTTTTCTTTGATTACAAAAAATGTAGCCCTCTTTGTTCTTGGAGTTGCACTCTTGCTGGCCCACTTGTATCTCTCATAAGCGTTTTATGCTAATGAACTCTGTTTGCCTATCACTTCACCTCTTGCTGGAATTCTTTCTGTGACCAAAGAACCTGAGCTTCAGTAAGTTCAGGTGAGAAGGCGAGCAGTTTTAATAGGAAAGAAGGGTTTTGAGTCCCCTCCTAAGTCAGAGACTGTGGGTTCAAGTCCCATCTGAGAAGGAGGGTGGTTTCACCAGCACTAGAGAAACCCTTCCATTTTGATGGTTTATGTCTGGAAACTGTCTGGAAACTGAAGCAATGGAAGAGAAATAAACATAATTAGTGACAGGTGACAGATCACTCCTGTGACCGAGGACAATCAACTTCTAAGATCTTAGTGAACACCATAAAGGAAGCGTTGCTGTTGTTTAGTTGCCATCTGTATACAACTCTTTGCGACCCCATGGACTGCAGCACATCAGCAAGCCTTAAAGGAAGGAAGCAATAAGGCTCCCTAAATCTTAGCAAAGATCAGACTTTTACAAACCAGACATCAATATTTTCTATTTAATGTTAGACTGTCAGAGTAGCACAGCATAGTGATTAGACTACAGCCTACAGAGAATATCAGATATAAACTCTGCCTCCATAGTCAGAATGTTGTAGCCAGAACTTCTCACTGTGGCTTTAGCAGGATGAAATCAGCTAAAATACATTCTCCCTTATTCTATATTAAGGTTATTTCTATTAAGATAATATATTCTCCCTTATTTTCTATTAAGGCAACATCACCACTACTAGACTTAGTCTATTTGATTTTGTCTCATTAGTTTTGTTACTCTATTTCTAGGTTACTTTATTGGACTTTGATGATAGATGTTAAATCTTATATGCTTATCCAAAATAAGAGTTAACTTCTTGGCTTGGGTACAGCAATTTTAAAGAGTCAATTTACAGAAGAGCAAATCTGTGGATAAATCTGATAAAAAACAGAATTTAATGGAATCAGATAAAGCAACGGTCCAAAAATTTTCTGAATGATGATAAATAAGAAAAAGAGAAACTAAAAAGATATACTAAAGAACACGGTATAATGTCACTTACCCTTAGTTCTTCTTTTGTATTGAAACTATCAAGAAGCTGCTGATAATGTCTATCTGTCATTTGCCGTAATAGGGACAGGAGACAAGCAACAAACTCCCCCTAATGAAAAAAAAAGAGCAAGCATATTTTTTTAGCAAGTGCATAAAACAACATCAACAACTTAACTTTCAACTCTCAAAGTGCTCTCAAATAGAACACTTGAAGAAAAAACCCCACTATGATTCAAGTTTACCCTATGATATTGTTTGTCTTAATCTAAATTAACCATGATATTACAGTCAAAATTTCTCCCTGTGATGATGATCATTTACTTGGTACACATGCATTTTATAATTTAGAGTGTTTTTTGTTTTTTTTTTTTAACTTAGGTGGAAGCTTTTCAGTAGGGCAGTAACTACATACACTTAAAGAAGGTGAGGCAATGAGGCTTCTGACTATTTATTAAGCATTTACTGTGCCTTGGTTCATTGTATCATTTAAGCCTCATATCAGTGTTATAAAGTAGGGAATATAATACTAATTTTTTTCTTTCTTTTTTTTTAATTGTAGTTGATTACAATGTTGTATTAATTTCTGCCGTACAGCGTAGGGAATACTACTTGAAATAAAGTAAAATATAGGTTTGGTGGGCTAAAAAGAATTGGCAGAATTGGAGTTATTTCCAGCTTTTTATACTCCAAGCTCTTCCTATAACTTCCTGTTCAATATTTGAATTCCTATGATCTTCTCCAGCTCACTAGAGGGCCTATCAGCTAACTTGCTGGGTGTAGAGAAAGCCATACACAGCATAATGTTGGTTTCAATCTCCTTTTAAGACCAGTTAATTTTTAAAAATTTTATTGAAATAGAGTTGATTTACAATGTATTAATTTCTGTTGTACAGCAAAGTGATTGTTACATAGAATGTGTAAACATCTTTTTTCATATTCTTTTCCTTTATGGCTTATCACAGGACATTGAAGATAGTCCACTGTGCTATACAGGAGGACAATTTGTTTATCCATCCTGTATATACTACTTTGTATCTGCTAACCCCAAATTCCCAATCCATCCCTCCTCTTTCACCCCCACTTCCCTCAGCAACCACAAGTCTAAGAACAGTTAAAGTTAACTGTGATTCTTTTGTGCTTGGGTGCTATGCAACTGACTCCTATAAAATCCAAATCTTAAAAATTAATAATGAAAAGAAAAAAAAAAGTATAACATCCATAGATTTGAGGCCTTATAAAATTGTCATCAGGCTTCCCTGGTGACTCAGAGGGAAAAGAATCTGCCCACCAAAGCAGGAGACACAGGAGATATGGGTGGGTTAGATCCCTTGGTTAGGAAGATCTGCTGCAGAAGGAAATGGCAACATACTCCAGCACTCTTGCCTGGAAAATCCAAATGGACAGAAGAGATCAGAGGGCTTCAGTCCATGGGGTCACAAAGATTCAGACACAACTTAGTGACTGAGCACACACACACACACACACACACACAAAATCATTATTGCTGCATTTTCTGATGCATTTCTAACAAAATATTTGTTTTCAATGAAACTTTTGCTCAGCAAAGAATTTACCTACTTTTAAGTATAACAGGAAAAGGAGTACGTCAAGGCTGTATATTGTCACCCTGTTTATTTAACTTATATGTAGAGTACATCATGAGAAACGCAGGGCTGGAAGAAGCACAAGCTGGAATAAGATTGCTGGGAAAATATCAATCACCTCAGATATGCAGATGACACCACCCTTATGGCAGAAAGTGAAGCGGAACTAAAAAGCCTCTTGATGAAAGTGAAAGAGGAGAGTGAAAAAGTTAGCTTAAAGCTCAACATTCAGAAAACGAAGATCATGGCATCTGGTCCCATCACTTCATGGGAAATAGATGGGGAAACAGTGGAAACAGTGTCAGATTTTATTTTGGGGGGCTCCAAAATCACTGCAGATGGTGACTGCAGCCATGAAATTAAAAGATGCTTGCTCCTTGTAAGGAAAGTTATGACCAACCTAGACAGCATATTCAAAAGCAGAGACATTACTTTGTCAACAAAGGTCCATCTAGTCAAGGCTATGGTTTTTCCAGTGGTCATGTATGGATGTGAGAGTTGGACTGTGAAGAAAGCTGAGCACCAAAGAATTGATGCTTTTGAACTGTGGTGTTGGAGAAGACTCTTGAGTGTCTCTTGGACTGCAAGGAGATCCAACCAATCCATTCTAAAGGAGGTCAGTCCTGGGTGTTCACTGGAAGGACTGATACTAAAGCTGAAACTCCAGTACTTTGTCCACCTGATATGAAGAACTGACTCATTAGAAAAGACCCTGATGCTGGGAAAGATTGAAGGCAGGAGGAAGGGGACAACAGAAGATGAGATGGCTGGATGGCATCACCGACTCGATGGACATGAGTTTGAGTGAACTCCAGGAGTTGGTGATGGACAGGGAGGCCTGGCGTGCTATGATTCATGGAGTCTCAAAGAGTCGGACACGACTGAGCAACTGAACTGAACTGAAGTACATTTAAAACAGTATAAGCACAATAAAAGAGGTAACCAGTGGTAAGTGAATGTGGATTTAGAGAAATGCTGTTTAATCGGGAATTGGATTCTTTGAGTTTACATGCGAAAATATTATAGACTCATATGTACAACTTGAGACTAAAAGCTTAGAGAAGTGGAATTTACCAATAGCAGTAGCTAAGTCAAGACAGTCAAAGCCACTAAGACCACGGGAGCCCCAAGGATGCTATGCTATGGCCATGTTAGTGGTAAAGAATCTACCTGCCAATGCAGGTGATGCAAGAGATACAGGTTCCATCCCTGGGTCGGGAAGATCCCCTGGAGGAGGATATGGCAACCCACTCCAGTATTCTTAACTGGAAAATACCATGGACGGAGGAGCCTAGTGGACTATAGACCACTGGCTTGCAAGAGTCAGACATGACTGAGTGAATGAGTGCATGCCCGCACACACATCACGTGCACACACACACACACACACACACACACACACACACACACAGTACCAAGAGATGTAAGTTGACTCCTTGCATGTGTGTAATAATTTGCAACACATAGATATGACACATTAATATTTCTACACACTTTTTAGGGCAAATATTTAAGAGCTCACCAGTATGGGTTAGCAGAAATACCCTCTAAGCTCAATATATTACTTTGTTAATGTCTGCACTTTTTAGCTGCTCTTATGTCTCAACCTGAAAACACAAATCTAGTTAGTGGAAACGCATTCAATTTTTCATCTTTGGTTTTTCTACATCTTAACCACACTATCTCCAATGTACCTACAAGATTAACATTCTTAGACTATTTATTTCAACATACATTCTGTCTATGAATAGTGATATATCTTAAATGACATTATTTTTAATGATTTTAGTAAATCATAAAAATTATTCAAAAATGAGAAGATTTTCATTAAATGTTTGCAGTCACTGTACTAAGAGAATCTCTCTCTGAATCCATATTATTGACTATTTATCTCTGTCACATCCGGTTTAGGCCCAATGCAAACAACTTGTCATGCTAATCTCTCATCCTGGCACATTTAAGACATATTGTCAATTCCAGTATCTACCTTACAATGTCATTTTATTTATTCACTTCATCAGTTTAAGAACATTTAACCCTGTTAAAAGGCCGAGATGTCCAATATTTCACTGACATATTTTTTACCTGTAATTTTAAGAGACTTTAAGTGTCTGCATGAAAGCCATAGACTCATAATTTGTTAAAAATAAAAAATTATTGTTGGCCAAGGTTCAATTCATATTAATGTTGGAATTTAAGTACAAATCACCTTTAGCAAGAACTCCATGCCACAGTGGTTGCATCCATATTACTAGATTGAGTATAATGGCCATTTCCACCAGCACTTGGGAATAAGATTAGTAGATGGCTATAAGGTCTTCAAGAAACCTTCCATTATATATACCCAAATTTCCCCTAGAATTCCCCCTTACAGAATTCTGCCTTCTTCCCTCAAACACAGTCCATAGCACACAAAAGCTTTAGGCAAATGTAGAGCTATGTCTTAGACATGGCTCCTGCTGAACTGAGTCATCCACACTATAAATGGTGCTGAACAGAACTATGCACACAGATGCATTTGCCAACGGTAAGGAACTCTGGAGTCCAATAGTTGTGGGGTTGAACAAATGGCCATATATGCCTCTTTATAAAATCTGCTTCCATCTACAATGAGATGTTTGAAAGGAACTGATTACGATGGTGCTCTGCTGCTGCTGCTAAGTCGCTTCAGTCATGTCCGACTCTGTGCGACCCCATAGATGGCAGCCAGTGAGGCTCCCCCATCCCTGGGATTCCCCAGGCAGGAACACTGGAGTGGGTTGCCATTTCCTTCTCCAATGCATGAAAGTGAAAAGTGAAAGTGAAGTCGCTCAGTCGTGTCCGACTCCCAGCGACCCCATGGACTGCAGCCCACCAGGCTCCTCCGCCCATGGGATTTTCCAGGCAAGAGTGCTGGAGTGGGGTGCCATTGCCTTCTCCGACAATGGTGCTCTACTCTCCCCCAACTCCCCCCAACTAGTGAGAGTATTTTAAAGCTTAAACAGCAGTTGGTAGAAGAACAAAAAGTACAACCCATTTAGATGGTAAAAATAAGGCTACTGTTATCCGGAGTTATGACAGGAGTGGGAGCCAGTCACCCTGTTGGTGTTACCAGGAGACAGGGTGAAGACGTGGCACTTGCAGAGAGCTGAAACACTTCACCATGGCACACGGTGGCACCGGCTTTTACCCACAGCATGTCTGCTTATGGTGGGCACTTTTTCTGTAAACACAGAAAGGTGTCAGGGTAGGACTGCCATGGAAAAGCTCCCTATTCAGAGAGCCTGTTCTCTAATTCAGAAAGAGGAAGAAATTAGGTCTTCAGTGCCCAGAGAAATAACCTTGCCAATGATCAGGACCTACTTCTCACCTTAGAATTAGTTAAAAAATAAGTAGCTCTCTAAGGGCCTTTCCTGGTGGCTCAGCAGTAAAAAATCTGCCTGCCAATGCAGCAGATGCAGGTTCAATCCCTGGGTCAGGAAAATCCCCTGGAGAAGGAAACAGCAAGCCATTACGGTATTCTTGCCTGGAAAATCCCAAGGACAGAGGACCTGGAGGGCTACAGTCCGTTGGGTCACGAGTCGGACACGACTTAGCAACTGAACAACAATAAACAACAACAACAATAAAGCAGCTCTTATAGGAAACTGCCTTCAGCAGGAAGCCCCTTTTCCTTGTCACTTTAGCAGAGATACACTATAACTAACTTTTAAACCAGGCACCCTCATGTTCTACTCATCCCTAGCCCAACACACCTTTCAAATCTTTTAATCACACAATACTTTGCCTAACTGGTCCATTCTTTCTGTAGATCAAAGAAGTAGAAATGAAGAATAAGTAATGAACAAATGACCAGATCTCTTTTCTAGCTTTCCCTTCAGTAATCTGAACAAAATGTGTGACCGAACTGTATGAACAAGATAACACCTAAAGGACGATCACAAGGGTTGGACAAATCTGCACACAGTTGAAGAATGGTGGTGATTCTGACACCCTATCTCAATGATGAACTGAGGTTACTTTCTTGTTTCTTTTAAAAGGTTTTGTTGCTGAGCAGAATCTTTGGAGGTGGTTTTACGGGATGCTGAGTTCATCATCTCCCCAGATGGCTGGCATTTTGATTAAAGGCATCTTTCTTTTCTACCATTTGTGAGTGTGTAATTGATCTTATAAATGGGAAGCAGCCGAACTCAATAACAACATAGATATTACTTCTACAATAATAATAATATTATGGACTGGTGTTGCTACCACAATTACTAATGGCTAAAATGTACTGATATTGTTTAAACACTTCTATAGATTTGATGACACCCTCAAACTCATGTTGAGATAAGCACAATTACTTTCTCAATTTTAAAGGCAATTAAACAGAAGCTTGCCCAAGAGCACGTACAGGTAATCAAAGGGCAGAGTAGGATTCAGACAAGGTCTGCCTGAGGACTTGAAAAAAAAAACAACCTATCTTGAAGTATAAAATCTATAAAATCTAAGATACCAAATTATTTAAGGTCACATTCCTTGCAAATTTCATCCCACATACCCAGAGTTTGGTTTGGTACATGGCAAGGGCCACAAAACAGCTATGTGCGGGAAAGGTTTCACTTTATGTGATTTTCCTAAAATTGTAGCAAACCAGACAAACCCCGTCTGCCCAAACCCACCAATGAGCATCACTCACTGCCTTCTCAAGTCTCTTAATTTGCACTGATTATTATACTGTGAGGACTTCCCAGGGGACTCACTGGTAAAGAATGCACCTGCCAAGGAGGAGACATGGGTTCGATTCCTGGGTGGGGAAGATCCCCTGGAGGAGGAAATGGCAACCCACTCCAGTAGTCTTGCTGGGGAAATCCTATGGACAGAGGAGCCTAGAGGGCTACAGTCCAAGGGGTTGCAAAGAGTCAGACACAACTGAGCAACTGAACTACAACATTACGCTGTGAAGACCTACAGGTCATACATGGCCCAGAAAAATTTGACAGTTTCAACCCTGTTGATAGATACAAAGTAGTTTGACAAAGTGTTTTAGCTTTTGACCTTGGGAAGTCTTTGACCACATGGAGCATTTCCTGTGATTTTGTTTGGTCGGCCATTATAATTTTAGGACTGTGTTGGAGCTGTATTGCCAGGAAGCAGTTGAAATGTCACCAGCAAAACCAAAATGAAGGGGACTTTCTTCTGCTTTGGGGAAGCTGGAGTATATATGTTTTTCCCAATTCCTTCTGCCAAGTACGACAAAAACCCCTGCATTATATATAAAACAAACAAGATGACTCTGGAAAGTAGAAAGAGAACAGGCCTGCTAGAGACCTCAGACCCAAGGAAGGACAGGGTGCAGTGTTCTCTGGGTTTTCTTTTTGCCTCTGATATCCTGCCCCTGGAGTTGAAGAAGCTGGCCTCCTTGAAGTAACAGTAATTGCAACAGTCTCCCTAACCACCCCCCACCCCTGCCTCCGCTCAGCACCTTCCAGAAAGCCTGCTCTCTTAAGCCAAAGCACCAGGAAAGGGTAAGTTTAACAAGACAAAACTTTTAGCAGTTACTTCTCTACTGTAGCTCAACATCACAAAAATCTGGCTGTTTTCAAACCTACAAGAGCCAAATGGGGAGTCCAGGTTTCCCTCTTTTCAAGGCCATGATGGGACACCCCAACATCTGTCTCCAGAATGGAGAGTCAAAAGGGGGCAGGTATTTTCATGACCACTCGTCTGTGTCAGTGAAGCCAAGGTAAGGAGCCTGGATTTCTGCCTGCAACCGCCCATCGTGAATTGGCATCCTAACCCATTCCTTGCTAAGTGCTGTCACATAAAGCCATGTGAAAGAGAAGGTTTAAATAAGATCTGGAGTCTTATAATACAAAAATGTCCAGATTTCAACTGAAAATCACTCGTCACACAAAAACCCAAGATCTCAAACTGAATGAAAAACGACAAGAGATGTCAACACTGAGATAATAGAGATGTTAAAATTATCTGACACAATGAATATAAAAATCAACTTAAAATGGTTCACAGACTTTAATGTGACATATAAAACTATAATACTTTAAGGGAAAGAGAAAAAAAAAAAACCTAGGAGATAACCTTCAGAATATAGGGCTAGACAAAAAGATTTCTTAAACTTGACATCAAAAGCATGACCCATCAAAGGAAAAATTGATAAACTGGACTTCATCAAAATTAAAAACTTTTTCTCTACAACAAAAAGACCCTGTTAAAAGGATGAGAAAACAAGCTACAGAGCGGGATAAAATATTTGTAAATGACATATTCAACCAAGGACAGCAATCCAATTAGAAAAAGGAGAAAAGACATAAGAAGACATTCCACTGAAAGCAATATATAGATTTCAAAAAAGTATGTGAAAAGATGTTTGGCCTCATTAATCGTTAGGGAAATGCAAGTCAAAACCATGATAAGCTACCACTACCCACCTATCAGAGTGTGCCCATGCTTCCCCACTCCCCAAAGCAACAACACTAAATGCTTATGAGGTTCTGAGAAACTGGGTCATTCATTATACATTGCATATATGAGAATGTAAAGTTATACACCCATTATGGAAATAGGTAAGGCCATTTATTAAAGACCAAAATAGGCGACTACCATACAATCCAGCAACCATACTCCTGGGAGTATTTATCCTACAGAAATGAAGACTTACGCTTACATAAAAACTTGCATGCAAATGTCTACAGTAGCTTTGTTAGTAACAGCCAAATTCTGCAAACAAGACGGCCTTTGGCATAGCACATCTACACAATGAAAACTCCTGAGTAATAAAAAGGAACAGATATATATATTTATATATATGTATATATACACATACACAATGACCTGGATGAATTTCTAGAGGATTAAGCTGAGTTAAAAAAAAAAAAAAAGCCAATCACAAAAGTTATGTACTATATGGTTCTACTTGTATAATATTCTTTTTAAAAATTTTTTAAAAATCACAGTCGACTTACAACGTTGTACCAATTCTCTGTTGTACAGCAAAGTGACTCAAGTACAGCACTCTTAAAATGACAAAATAACAAGAAAAGGAGAACAAATTTTTCGGTTGACAGGCTTAAGAAGGAGGTGAAGATGGGAGAGAATTGAGTTTGGCTATAAAAGGGCAAGACAGGGGATTCTTGGGGTGGTGGAACATTCTGCATCTTGACTGCATTACTGTCGATATCCTAGCTGTGATACTGTGCTACAGTTCTGAAAGACGTTACCATTAGGGAAACTAGATAAAAGGAACATGGAATATCTGTATTATTTTTCACAACTGCATGTGACTCAAATTATCACAAAATAAAAATTTCAGAAAAACATGAGAAGACAGAAAGAAAATTCAAAACAAACTCCTGCAAACTTTCAAACCCATAATGATCTCCAGTGGTTTTAAGAAAAAACAACATGTTTTGAGCATTTACTATGGACCAAAGAGTTGCCAAATACACAAAGCTAACCCCATGAGGTAAGTGGCATTTTACACATGAAATTCCACCAGATCATGAGAATAGCTTGCTCTTCTTTTCTTTAATGAGGCAGTACAACTATTACATATATTAGGAAGTTTTTTCATACAATCTTTAACCTTTGTTTCTTAAAAGAAATTGAGTAACTTTGCTTCCCAAACCCAGAGCTTGGCAGGAAGAACCAGGTAAATCTCAGCTCTGAAAGCAGAGAAAATGAAATGCAATACAAGATGGCCATCCTTAAGGCACTCAACCCTGGCAGGACAGCCAGGCTGGGCTTTCTATTTTGTTGCTGTTTGTTGTTTATTCCCTAAGTCCTGCCCAACTCTTTTGTGACACCATGGTCTGTACCCCACTCTGTCCATGGGACTTCCCAGACAAGAATACTGCAGTGGGTTGCCGTTTCCTCCTTCAGGGGATCTTCCTGACCCAGGAATCGAACCTGCACCTCCTGGATTGGCAGGTGGGATTTTTCCTACTGAGACACCTGGGAAACCCTCTATTTCTTTACGTGAAAGAAAAAAAAAAATCATCAGGAGCTAGGCAAACATTCTTATGATAGAGGTTCTATAGTGCATGATTTGTAAAAATAATAGCAAAAGGCCGACATTTTGGTTAATAACCATGAAAACTATAGCATCTACTGCCATTTCTGCAAGTGGTATTCAGAAGAATGTTCTGAATCAGACCTTAAAAAAAAAAGCCCACACTGGTCAACTGAATGTGAGTTTCAAATGTGAAAATTTATGTACCCATCCATCCATCTCTCTCTCTCTCTACACATACACATATAAACATATATACTAATAAACTATCACATAAATTATGTCTTAATATTTATAACTCATATTACATTAGATTCATAAAATAGTGGAGCTTGAAGATATCTCAAAATCACCAAGTCAAGCTTCTATAATTTACAGCTGAGGAAACTGACCTCCCCCACCAACTTGCCACCAAATTAAGATCCTTACTAGCCATAGCGAAAAATTCACAATCAAAACTTAGGACCCTTGCCTGCTATTGGTCTGTTTCACTGTTCTAACTTTCTCAAGCAGTTTGATGAATGAAAAGAGAATGAATAGTTATCAAGGAGACTGAGGATATAGAGCCACAGATTAACTTCAATTGGGCAAAAAGGGGGGGTGGGAGGGGAAACTGGGCCAATTTGGCCTTTCTGCAATTAGAAATATCTTAATCCAAGATCTTTTAACAAACACGCATCTTACTTCCATCCCCTGGTAAAATGAAGGTTTTTACATACATTTGAAATGAACATAGATCATCTCCCAAGTTCAGATTCCCTAGATTCTTACAGCAACCCACCCTCAAAGCAACTGAGGCTTTGACAAGCACAACTCTGCTGTTGTGCGCCATGGCCTTACCGTGACATCCTGGAACTGAAGCCTCATGGTGGAGCCAGATGGCTGCGGACGACTGGTGATCTCCAAGATGGTTCTCAGCAGGATGTCCAGCAGGCTGGCCACTATCACATCTATTTCCTCCAGCACAGATTTTTCCTAAAGGAAAAAAAAATAATGTGATCAGGAAACTGTGGCCTAAAATAAGAGTCCAGCAAAGGACTCGAGCTCGTCAGTTCTGGACCTCCCTTAATTTATCTAAGTGAATGACCTTTCATAGAAAACAAAAGGCAGAGAGATGTTAACACCTTACCCAAGAGTATGTGGCTCCGCAGTGCAGTGGGAACCTGGGGTGCAAGTAAAAAGGTGGGGTGATGGTCTAGAACACACCCCAAACTAATTTGGAACACCAGCTATGCCACTAACATGGTGTGTGTCTGTCTGTGAGTTAAGTTTGCCTCTATGGGCCTGACAGTTCACTAAACATCCCCCTTGGTTTTAAGAGTTTGTAATATTTTGATTTCAGATTGTGTTTACATTTACTCTTCTCATCACTGGAGTTGCATGGGTCATTTTCGAAAACTCCTAAGTGCAAATGACTATTTCTATGAAGTGATTTTTCAGTTCAATTCAGTTCAGTGCAGTCGCTCAGTCGTGTCCAACTCTTTGTGACCCCATGAATTGCAGCACACCAGAACTCCCAGAGTTCACTCAAACTCACGTGCATCGAGTTGGTGATGCCATCCAGCCATCTCATCCTCTGTTGTCCCCTTCTCCTCCTGCCCCCAATCCCTCCCAGCATCAGAGTCTTTTCCAATGAGTCAACTCTTCACATGAGGTGGCCAAAGTACTGGAGTTTCAGCTTTAGCATCAGTCCTTCCAAAGAACACCCAGGGCTGATCTCCTTTAGAATGGACTGGTTGGATCTCCTTGCAGCCCAAGGGACTCTCAAGAGTCTTCTCCAACACCACAGTTCAAAAGCATCAATTCTTCGGTGCTCAGCTTTCTTCACAGTCCAACTCTCACATCCATACATGACCACTGGAAAAACCATAGCCTTGACTACACGGACCTTTGTTGGCAAAGGAATGTCTCTGCTTTTGAATATGCTGTCTAGGTTGGTCATAACTTTTCTTCCAAGGAGTAAGCGTCTTTTAATTTCATGGCTGCAATCACCATCTGCAGTGATTTTGGAGTCCCCAAAAATACAGTCTGACACTGTTTCCACTGTTTCCCCATCTATTTCCCATGAATGTAAAGATTAGCAAACAGCATTCAGTCTGAATGAATGATGTTAGTTACAGACTAGACTTAATGTCAGTGGCCATGGTGGGACTGCTCTCCCAAAGCAAAATGAATACTATCTAAGCCCCAGAACTTGAGAGAGAGAGAGCAAAATTTTCTGCACTGACTAAAGGTACTGGATTTGAGTTCTTATTATACCTGCACCAGGCAAAGGACTATGATGACAAATGCTTTGTGTAGCAAGAAGATTACTTTTGCAAAGAAAACTTTTACAAAGTATGAGTTTGAAGGACCCTTTTGGCTGGGATTTTATGATAAACTTTCTTACACTGGAAAGAAAACTACTAAAGATTTCTCCCCAGAACAGAGTTTCTGCTCTGACTTCCTTATAAGATAAGTGCAAAAATTGACCAAAACTTCAACAATGAAATAGGAGGAGAAAAAAAAAAATCATCTGTACTAACACCTGACGTTTTCGGTTTTCTGAAGTAACCTTTTAAACTTACTTCTCACTCTCAGCAATGAGAGTTAGCAAAAACATTCTCACTAGGCACGGTATAGCTGTACTTTACTGAATTGGGTGTGTAAAAAGCAATGGTCCCTCCTATGCAGGCATCTTGCACCATACTTTCAGACACAGAGTTTCTGACCTTTTTCTCTCAAGGGCCAACTCTGTTCCCACCAAAGAACCGATGCTTTTGAAATGCGGTGCTGAAGAAGACTCTTGAGAGTCCCTTGGACAGCAAGGAGATCAAACTAGTCAACCTAAAGGAAATCAACCCTGAATACTCATTGGAAGGACTGACGCTGAAGCTGAAGTTCCAATGCTTTGGCCACCTGATGCAAAGAGCCGACTCACTGGAAAAGACCCTGATGCTGGGAAAGAGTGAAGGCAGGAGGAGAAGGGGGTGACAGAGGATGAGATGGTTAGATAAGCATCACTGACTCAACAGACATGAGTCTGAGCAAACTCCGGACGACGGTGAAGGACAGAGGAGCCTGGTGTGCTGCAGTCCATGGGGTCACAAAGAGTTGGACATGATTTAGCAACTGAACAACAACAACTGTTCCCACAGTACTAGAGTCCTGTGTCCAAGACTTCTACTGGAAGCACATGTCAGCTGGCTATGGAGCTCTTCAGAAGGTGATCATAACTCCGAGGGAACGAAAATGGGGAAACGATAGCATGCTAGTAAGTGGGAGGCAGAGAAACAGGTATCCCAACATTCACTGCCAAGCCTGCTTTGTAAAAGTTGTTACGGATAAGGCTGCGTAGTAAACAGGTGCAAACTGATGGAACTAAACTAGGACATCCTTCACACATGGACTTCACACCAGACCTCTGAACCATGAGCATGCAGGGGGTTACCCCTGTTTATAAGCAAGCATGCGATTTTTCTCTGTTGACACTGCATCGTCTAATACAAACTGCAATTCCTCAAGAGTCAGGAACATTGACAGGAATTCCTAGAGCCATGACAATGGAGTGATTAGTAATGGTTGTGGTGCAAGATACCACCAGGCTCCTGGGCCCCTCTTTAGCTTTCACTATGTGCACAGGGCTTGGCCCAAGGCCTGTGGCCGAGCTCTGACCATCATCATCCAGTCTTTCACTGAATGGGCCCAAACAGACTGTCTTTGCAAGCAATAATTTATTCTTGCAAAAGAGGATTTATCAAGATTAAAGACACATGTGGGAGGCTTTGAGATTTCTAATTTTTCTCATCGGGTATTCAGTTCTTTCTTGAAATACAAGTTTAAGACACACAGGTTATTTGGGGCTACAGCCATCCTACAAGGTTAAAAAAAAGAAATTTCTTTAGAAGAAAAGTAAAAAGTCCAACACAGATGGAAATGAAAACGAGAGTCTCAAAGGATGATTCTTTGGTGTGTTTTCTCAGAAGACTTAAAATTTTCTTTCCAGAAGCCATCTGATGGGCACTATATCCTATAGCCTCTGTTTACTTACTGAGCTATTCTTCTTGATGAGACAAAATACGTTGCTAAGGATCCGTGCACACATGATCAGGTCCTTCTGTTCTTGCAAGTGCATGTGGAGGTGATGTAACACGACAGGTAAGAGAATGTACCGGGAATCTGGAAGGAGAAGAAGTATTAGTGTCATATTTAACAGGCCCACGCAAACCTCGTGCAAATCCTTATCTACTCTTTAATTTTAATTGCTAAATTATTAACACATATAGTTAGAAAAGTATTCATTCTACAAAGTTGATACTGAAAAACAGTAGTCCTTTCTCCAACCCATGACTACTGGCCTTTCACTCTTTTATTGAAACAGGTTTGTTTGTTTGTTTGTTTTTACTACCAAATACCTAAATAGCATCCTTTTCTTGCTATCTCCAGACTTTTCATTGACATGGATCATCGACTCACTTCTTACTACGGTAGATGAGAATTTAGTTTTTTGTTTTGTTTTTTTAACCTCTTTTTCTTCTCTCCAGCCTCTTAAAAGAGTTATATCACAATTTCTGGCTAAATTAACACTTTTCATTTCCTGCTATTCTGATTTCCAACCCTTTCTCCATGATCAGATTTTTGTTTTATTTTTGTTTCTCTTTCTGAAAGCTTTCAGGAAATTATTCCTTCCAATTCAAAACTTCACGATCATATACTTTGTCATGGCTTTTAAAATCTATAAACTCATGCCCTTTAGTTCTGGGAACATGCCTTGAATTATTTCTAGTATTATTTCCTTCCTGCTACTGCTAGTTCTCTCCTCTGCCTGGAACTTTGACTACATTCATGTCATGACTATCTTAAACTATCTTCTACTTTTCTTGAATATTTTTTCATATTTTTGATCTCTAACTTTTCATAAGTATTTGAAATAGTAAGGTGATAAGTAATCTAAAAATTGACTTATATGCAGTATATATTCCAATATTTTGAAAAAGTAACAGTGAATATGCCTGTTGTCCTGAAGGTTTATTTTTCAATGTGATGTCATGAACACAAAATTACTGCCTATCTTGGGTCCATAATGGGAATTTTATTTATAGGATGTGCCCACTTGCAAATACCCCAGCCCATCCTGCTTGGTTTTCTAAAAGATGTCATCTGTGAAACAATTCAAATGAATTAATTTTGGTTTACAAAAATCTATGTGTCTTATAGACAGCTTGTATAAGCTATAATCCCACCTCACTCATTCAAGGAAAAATGGATAAGCTAAATAACTCTATATCTATTAAAGAAACTCAACTTGCTATTAGGAGTATACAAGGAAAATTCCAGACCCAGGTGGCTTCTGTGAGTTCTATAAAGCAATATTTAGAAGAAAGCATATCAAGTCTACATAAATCCTCCCAGAAAATAGAATAAACAGGGTATACAATTAACTCATTTTATGAGGCCAGTATTATCTATGCCAAAATTAGTCAGACATTTTAAGACAAAACTATAGATTTGCTATCTCTCATCAACATAGATGCAAAAGTTCTTATAAAATTTTAGCATAACACACACACAGTGATTAAATAGGTTTATCCTGGGAATGAACGACTGTTTTAACATTTTAAAGTCAATCAATCATCCTAGAGGAGAACATAGGCAAAACACTCTCAGACATAAATCACAGCAGGATCCTCTATGATTCACTTCCCAGAATACTGGAAATAAAAGCAAAAATAAACAAATGGGATCTAATTAAAATTAAAAGCTTCTGCACAACAAAGGAAACTACAAGCAAGGTGAAAAGACAGCCTTTGGAATGGAAGAAAATAATAGTAAATGAAGCAACTGACAAACAACTAATCTCAAACATATATAAGCAACTTATGCAGCTCAATTCCAGAAAAATAAACAACCCAATCAAAAAATGGGCCAAAGAACTAAATAGACATTTCTCCAAAGAAGACATATGGATGGCTAACAAACACATGAAAAGATGCTCAACATCACTCATTATCAGAGAAATGCAAATCAAGACCACAATGAGGTACCATTTCACACCAGTCAGAATGGCTGCAATCCAAAAGTCTACAAGCAATAAATGCTGGAGAGGGTGTGGAGAAAAGGGAACCCTCTTACACTGTTGGTGGGAATGCAAACTAGTACAGCCACTATGGAGAACAGTGTGGAGATTCCTTAAAAAACTGGAAATAGAACTGCCTTATGACCCAGCAATCCCACTGCTCAACATGCTCACTGAGGAAACCAGAACTGAAAGAGACACGTGTACCCCAATGTTCATCGCAACACTGTTTATAATAGCCAGGACATGGAAGCAACCTAGATGTTCATCAGCAGACAAATGGATAAGAAAGCTGTGGTACATATACACAATGGAGTATTATTCAGCCATTAAAAAGAATACATTTAAATTAGTTCTAATGAGGTGGATGAAACTGGAGCTGATTATACAGACTGAAGTAAGCCAGAAAGAAAAACACCAATACAGTATACTAACACATATATACGGAATTTAGAAAGATGGTGATGATAACCCTGTATGCGAGACAGCAGAAAAGACACAGATGTATAGAACAGACTTTTGGACTCTGTGGGAGAGGGAGAGGGTGGGATGATTAGGGAGAATGGCATTGAAACATGTATACTATCATGTAAGAAACAAATCGCCAGTCTAGGTTTGATACAGGATACAGGATGCTTGGGGCTGGTGCACTGGGATGACCCAGAGAGACGATATGGGGAGGGAGGTAGGAGGGGGGTTCAGGATTGGGAACTCATGTATACCCATGGCAGATTCATGTCAATGTATAGCAAAACCAGTACAATATTGTAAAGTAAAATAAAGTAAAATTTAAAAAAATTTTTTAAAAATTTAAGCACAATAAAGCCTAAACAGAATCAGACTGCCAAAAAAAAAAAAAAGGAAAGTCAATCAATCAATGTGATTCACTATATTAGCAGATGTATGAAAAATGTGAAAAATTCAGCATCCATTAATGATAAAAGGTGATAATTAAAGAATAATAGATAGTTTTCTCAAATTAATAAAGGGCATTGATGAAATACCTACTGTTAGCTAACACAATAGTAAAAGATTGAATGCTTTAAGATCAAAAATAAAGCAAGGAAGGCCAATTTCACCAATTCAACACTGCACTGGATTCCTAGCCAGTATAATAAGGTATATCCATAAGTGAAAAAAGGGATGATCCTGTATCCTAATAAAAATTTTAAGTATTCACAATTTGGAAAGCACCTTTATGGATGTTTGCCTGACTTCTCTTGTCTTCTTGATTTCTTTCAGTAGTGAGGTTGGGAGTTATATTTCTTTTAATGCCTGCCACTGGGCTACCAACACAATGAGGTCCGGCCTGAGGTTTACCGCCAAAACCAACCACATAAGTCACAGTCATGCTTCACTTTCAGAAAATGAACACAAAGTGTTAAAATTCAGTAGAACTCATTGCAGGCTCCCCTGCAACAGGAAGCCTTACCAGGGAACTTCAGTGAAACTGAAAGCGAAAGTCACTCTGTTCTGTCAGACTCTTTGTGATCCCATGGACTATTCTCCAAGCCGAAATACTGGAGTGGCTAGCCTTTCCCTTCTCCAGCTGATCTTCCTGATCCAGGAATGGAACCGGGGTCTCCTGCATTGCAGGTGGATTCTTTACCAGCTGAGTCACCACGGAAGCCCAAGAATACTGGAGTGGGTAGCCTATTCCTTCTCCAGGGGATCTTCTCAACCCAGGAATCAAACCAAGGTCTCCTGCATTGCAGGTGGATTCTTTACCAGCTGAGCTATATTTACAAAACAATAACTTGACAAAAAGAACAAAGGAAAGGAAACTGAAAGCTTAAATGACAGGAGTCACTGCCTAGTGATGCTTAATTAGAAAGGAAGATAAAGCTTATCTGATATGTTCCTGCAGCCAGTGGGATTTGATTTCTAAAATTCAATTTGCAACCAACTGTTAAGGAAATCTCTACTGCCAAAATGTAAGGCAGACAAATAATTAGTGTGTGGTGTATGAAAAAGAAATATATGAGTTGCCTGAAGATTTGCTGCTTCTCCATTACTAGGGCAATATCAGCCAATGCACACGATAGAATCGAGGGGTAAATCCCAAAAGAGCTGACTGGTTAAAATGCTAATTCTTACCTTTAAAACAAAACACCTGGAGTCATCAAGAAGGCTCAAAGGAAAACAGAAAAAGGCTCAAAGAAAAAACAAAACACAGACTTGAACATACAGGAAGTTTCTAAACAGTAGACTCTGTTATGCAGGTTCTGTCTTGAAAGGGTCAAAACACTCAGATTCAGATTCTCAGATAGACCTCACTGTATGGTATGTCTTACTTTTTATTTTGTCTGTACACAAAGAGATAAAGCCAGCTCCCATTCAGTTCAGTGCAGTTCAGTTCAGTCGCTCAGTCATGTCCGTCTTTGCGACCCCATGAATCGCAGCACGCCAGGCCTCCCTGTCTATCACCAACTCCTGGAGTTCACTCAAACTCACGTGCATCGAGTTGGTGATGCCATCCAGCCATCTCATCCTCTGTTGTCCCCTTCTCCTCCTGCCACCAATCCCTCCCAGCATCAGAGTCTTTTCCAATGAGTCAACTCTTTGCATGAGGTGGTCAAAGTACTGGAGTTTCAGCTTCAGCATCATTTCCTCCAAAGAAATCCCAGGGCTGATCTTCTTCAGAATGGACTGGTTGGATCTCTTTGCATTCCAAGGAACTCTCAAGAGTCTTCTCCAACACCACAATTCAAAAGCATCAATTCTTCAGCACTCAGCTTTCTTCACAGTCCAACTCTCACATCCATACATGACCCCTGGAAAAACCATAGCCTTGACTACACGGACCTTTGTTGGCAAAGGAATGTCTTTGCTTTTGAATACGCTATCTAGGTTGGTCATAACTTTTCTTCCAAGGAGTAAGCATCTTTTAATTTCATGGCTGCAGTCACCATCTGCAGTGATTTTGGAGTCCCCCAAAATAAAGTTTGACACTGTTTCCACTGTTTCCTTATCTATTTCCCATGAAGTGACGGGACCAGATGCCATGATCTTCGTTTTCTGAATGTTGAGCTTTAAGCCAACTTTTAAACTCTCCACTTTCACTTTCATCAAGAGGCTTTTAGTTCCTCTTCACTTTCTGCATATCTGAGGTGATTGATATTTCTCCCGGCAATCTTGATTCCATCTTGTGCTTCTACCAGCCCTGCGTTTCTCATGATGTACTCTGCATAGAAGTTCAATAAGCAGGGTGACAATATACAGCCTTAACATACTCCTTTTCCTATTTGGAACCAGTCTGTTGTTCCATGTCCAGTTCTAACTGTTGCTTCCTGACCTGCATATAGGTTTCTCAAGAGGCAGGTCAGGTGGTCTGGTATTCGCATCTCTTTCAGAATTTTCCACAGTTTATTGTGATCCACACAGTCAAAGGCTTTGGCATAGTCAATAAAGCAGAAATAGATGTTTTTCTGGAACTCTCTTGCTTTTTCAATTATCCAGCAGACGTTGGCCATTTGATCTCTGGTTCCTCTGCCTTTTCTAAAACCAGCTTGAACATCTGGAAGTTCACGGTTCACGTATTGCTTCTGTGGTGACTAAGCTGGTAAAGAATCCGCCTGCAGTGCAGGAGACCCCGGTTCCATTCCTGGATCGGGAAGATCATCTGGAGAAGGCTTCAGATCCCATTAGCAATTTTCAAAAGGTGTGGGGCTAGGAAGAGGAAGCAGCAGCTAAGAAATGCTGATAAACTTCCTCCTCGAGGTTAATTTCAAGGAAAGTTCTCATTTTTGTTCCTCTAGCAACAAAGCTTTAGACAATCATCCTTGTAGTCCTCTGTCCCCTAGTGAGTGAGGGCCGTGAGTCCTGTAGGGGCATGAAGGGTTTCCAGCCATTCTCCACCAACTGTCCCAGTATAGGAAGGACACCAGCAGGACTCCCAAGCAGGTGCTCTGTGGCAGCCTCAGGATGTGGAGATGGTACCCCAGGTGGGCAGGGGGTCCGGCTGTGGCTGGCTGCAGGGAAGCACTAGCAGGACAGAGAGCCCTGAAATCAGAGTTGGTTTAGGCCTTTGTGATCCAAGATACCAGGAAATTAACTGCTAATGTCACAGACATCAACAGAACCTGCAAACAAGCCCTTCAGACACTGGTGGACAGAAAATGCTCAGAATGGACAGGACTGATGATGATTTAGGGGCTTCCTGCCATGCACACACAGTCAGTACCACACAGGTAGGCAACAGCCCAGGGCTAGGAATGATCTCTGCGTGGCCCAGGTTTCTTATCCAGTGGATTCAATCTCCCACCCTTAAAGCAAAATACTAAGGAATGCAGAGGAACCAGAGATCAAACACCAGCATACCCTGGATCATGGAGAAAGCAAGGGAGTTCCAGAAAAACATCTACTTCTGCTTCATGGCTATGCTAAAGCCTTTGAGTGTGTGGATCACAACCAACTGTGGAAAGTTCTTAAAGAGACAGGAGTACCAGACCACCATACCTGTCTCCTGAGAAACATGTATGCAAGTCAAGAAGCAAGTTAGAACCTGACATACAACAACTGACTGGTTCAAAATTCTGAAAGGAATGTGACAAGGCTGTATACTGTCACCCTGCTTATTTAACTCATATGCAGAGCACATCATGAGAAATGCTGGACTGGATGAAGCACAAGCTGGAATCAAGATGGCCGGAAGAAATATCAACGACCTATATGCAGATGATACCACTATAATGGCAGAAGTGAAGAGTAACTAAAGGACCTCTTGATGAAGGTGAAAGACGAGAGTGAAAAAGCTGGCTTAAAACTCAACACTGAGAAAATTAAGATCATGGCATCCAGTCTCATCACTTCATGGCAAATAGAAGGGGAAAAGCAGGGAAGCAGTGACAGATTTTCTCTTCCTGGGCTCCAAAATCATTGCAGACAGTGACTGCAGCCATGAAATTAAAAGACACTTGCTCCTTGAAAGAAAAGCTATGACAAACTTAGATAGCATCTTAAAAAACAGAGACATTACTTTGCCGACAAAGCTATGGTTTTTCTAGTCATGTATGGATGTGTGAGCGCTGAAGAATTGACACTTTTGAACTGTGGTGTTGGAGAAGACTCTTGAGAGTCCCTTTGACAGCAAGGAGATTAAACCAGTCAATCCTAAAAGAAATCAGTCCTGAATATTCATTGGAAGGACTGATGCTGAAGCTGAAACTCTAGTACTTCGGCCACCTGATGCAAAGAACTGACTCACTTGAAAAGACCCTGATGCTGGGAAAGATTGAAGGAAGGATGAGAAAGGGACGACAGAGGATGAGACGGTTGGATGGCATCACTAACAAAATGAATATGAGTTTGAGTAAGCTCCGGGAGTTGGTAATGGACAGGGAGGCCTGGCATACTGCAGTCCATGGGGTCACAGAGAGTCAGACACAACTGAGTGACTGAACAATTCCAGCTCCATCCTGATCCTGGTCATGACCTAGTACATAGCATTCATGAAGCATTTATCAAGTGTCTATTATGCACCAGGCACTGTTATGGAAGCTAGAGATAAAACTGTCTTCAGGATAAACACAACCCATGTTATTTTACGCTCTTCTGGGATGAGGGAGGAGAGACAGACTTGAAACAACTAAATCACCAATTCTTCAGTTATTACAGATGCGTCAGGTTATCCAAGAAGTAAAAAGCCAAAGAATGAGACTGATAATGGGATGGGTGAGGCAGATAAGAGATTTCTTGAGAAAATGAGAGTTCAACTGAATCCTGAAGGGTAAAGATGGATCAACTTGATTCAGATTTCAGAACAGGAGAAAGTCGGTTCCAAGTAGAGTGAAGTAACACTGAGATGGGACCAGGCGGGTGGGCAGGGCATTATCATTCTACTTTGAGGGGAAAAAGAGCATTCTTCATTCCTGCAACTCTGTGCATCTTTACAAGGCCTGTTTGCTACAATGTAAGCTGTGGTTAATAGAAAAGTTGTGAGCAAGTGGCATTTTCTAACGTGAAAGCAATTTAATTACAGTGCAAGAAAAGTCAATACTCAACTCGGCTTTACCTAAAGTTCAAAGAAAGAAAAGCTACAGGCACTCATCAACTGTAGTAAGATTTTATTCTTCAAGTCATCAAATTAATAGATACACCACCACACATCCTTTTTCTTATATTGTGGCCTAAAATGGGGGGGTGGGATGGACAGGTAGAGGCATTTGTTCCCAGAATAAACTTTAAAAACAGTCTTATGGGGACTTTCCTGTGGTCCAGTGGCTAAGACGCCACAGTCTCAGTGCAGGAGGCCCCAGTTTGATCCCTGCTCAGGGAACCGGATCTTGCATGCCACAACTGAGACCTAGTGCAGCCAAGTATTAAAAACAACAACAAAGATGTCCTTAAAAACAGTCTTACAGTCCACCTTCCTCCCTTTCTCCTTTACTTTTTCATTGCCACCATCAAGTCCACAAAAGAGCTAACGGAGAACTGGGGGGTTTCTGGCCAAAGGAAAACACAATGACTTCTGGGTACTTTCTCACGAAATCCCTAAGACACCTGGTTCTTCAGTTTGTAGGAACAGAAAGCAGCATCAGCATGTTTCTCAACACTACACGCTCAGTGCGTTTATGCTCACCTCTATTATCTACACCGTGGTTTGCCTGAGAAACTGCTCAATTATCCCAAAGTAAAAACACGTATGACCTTATCTTAGCAAGCAAACAGCTTGGGAATGACCGCAGACCTCTGCTGAACAAGTCAAGCACCAAGCGATGGGGCCCAGTGAAAACGGAGGCAAAACCACAGTCCCCCAGAGCCTGCCCTGTGGTCTGAGAAGACTCAACGCCCACCTTCTCACTCCCTCAACTTCAACTGCCACTCAGCTCCCATTCGCCATGCTTCTGCCTCCCCCTGCCTCAACCTCTGTCCTTCAAATCTGCTCTTTACTCATGGCAAGCTGTCTTCTCCAACATCACGGAGACCTTTTCCTGGCCTTCAAAAAACAGAAAGAATAGAATTGTGGGGAGAAAAGGAAAAGTGAGCAGCTCAACTTTTATACCTTAAATAAGCCTGCCTGGACCCCAGATGATTTAGACATGGAACACCACGCTGCTTAAATTTCAAATCTGAGCTAAGTCTTTCAGGTCTGGTCAGCTACCCTAGACTTCCACCTTGCGGGACTCTGCCTGGCTGTAGAATGCCTCCAGCCCTGAGGCTGCCCTCTGCCCCTTAACTCAAGATGGCTTGAACCTTCCTACCACCTTCCTACCTTTGTTGTTCCCTTCTGTGGTGTTGACCTTGTGTGTCCCTCTTTGCCTTCTGTGAGTGTTAATTTCTAATATAAGCTCAACTGGGAGTATTCTGCAGCCATACTGCTTCCTTTGCATATCTCCTCCACTTTTTTTCTCTTTGGGGTTTGCATTGGTTAATTTTATATGTCAGTTTGTGCCATGGGAGGTATTGGTTAAATGGTATCTTTGGTGTGCCAGTGTATTTCTTCATGAGAATTATGTGTGATTTGGTAGGCTAAGTAAACCCCAACATGGGTGGGCCTCACCTAATCCATTGAAGCTCTGAATACAAGAAAAGGTGGAGTAAAGAAGAGTTTACTCTCTGCCTGTCATTCAGCTGAGATATCCACCTTCTCCTGCCTCCAGATTTAGACTGGAATTTATACAAACACCTTTCCTGGTTTTTAGGCCTTGGAATTCAGACTAGAACTATGTCACCAACTTTGAATTTCCAACTTGCTAACTGCAGATTTTGGGACTTCTCAGCCTCCACAAACACGTAAGATGATTCCTTATAATAAATCTACATACACACACACACACACACACACACACACACACACACACACAATTGTATCTACTTCTCTGGAGAAGCCTAATATTGGATTCTAGTACAATGACAACTTTCAGAACTTTCTATCTCTCCTAAGGAGCTTGTAACATCTACAGTCTTGTTTTCCAAAATATTCTGAAATCTATTTTCTTAAAGCATGGGCTGACTGTACTCTGTACGCCTTTCTGGCTAATATGAATGCCCCAGAAAATGAGGTCACTTTCTCAGATCCTTCTCACTTCTCTATCACTAACCAGTTCATCTTTGTCGATCAGAATTCAGCTCAGAGTAGCAATTATCTCTGCCATACTCAGTGTTCTGAGAAATGGAACTGTCAGTAAGGCCATCATGACTTAAATACTTTGTCTTCAGCTCAATACATAGCCAGTTGATACGTGTAATGTACTTATCCCTATTTTATTTTCCCCTGTTCAGATTTATAATTTTAATCAGCAAAGCATCATTTGTAACTTCCATCTGGCCAAGATGTGTGTACTCATATAACTGTAGGACTTCATGTTCCATTTATTTTACTTCCAACAAGTAAATGAAATTCATAGACTCCTGAGTGTTTTTGCCTTTTATATATGGAGCTATACCATCATACTGCTTTTAAACTGTTGGTTTTACCCCTATGTAGTAGGCAGAATAAATTGTTCCCCTCAAAGATATCTACATCTTAATTCCCGGAACCTGTGAATATGTTATGTGAATAGATTATGTTAAAGAGATTTTTCAGAAATGATTAAAATAAGGATGCTGAGCTGGGGAGATTATCCTGAATTCTCTAGGTGGGACCCATGTAAACATAGAGGTCCTTACAAGTGAAAGCAGCTAGACCATCAGAGATGTGAAGATGCTAAACTGCTGGCTTTAAAGATGAAGGGGGGGGGGGGCATGTAGGCAGCCTCTAGAAGCTGTCAGAGGCAAGAAAACAAATTATTCCCTAGACAGTACACGAAGGAATGTTGCTCCATCCACACCCTGATTTTAGGCCAGTGAGAAGCATTTTGGACTTCTGCCCTAAGGAAATGTAACATAAGAAATTTGAGTTACATTAATCCACTAAGTTTGTGGTAGTCGCTGTGGTACCAGCAGGAAACTAACAGGTCAAAACTTATCTAAAACATGAATCTGATTTCACCATCATTTGGTGAGGCTATTCATGGTTTTTCCTTGTTGCTGTTGTCATGGTTCCTGGGTAATTTTTTTTTACCACTAGTGCCACCTGGGAAGCTCAGTGAGTCACCAATCTCATCTTCCTGGGGGCACTGATGGAAGTCAAGCCTCTTACTAGGATCTGTGAATGTGCTTCAATGTGTTCCATTGATCGCGAGTCACATTGTTTCTCAGAAGTTTATGTTTCCCCACAATTACTTTCCACGAGGAGTGTCCCACAGAACACGTGAAGCGGGCTTCCCCTCCCCCTCTTCCACATCACTAATCCCCAGCACAGGAGGCCTTTCGGGGTTCACGTTCCCTGGGTCTGAGTCCTTCTATTCTGGCCCCAGTAAATAATCTCACCACCTCCCACAGAGACTCAGTATGATTTCTCTACCACCTCCTGAGCATCAGTAATCAACAGGGAACTGAGTCCACAGACAGAACACATCTCCTAGGGGCAATAATGAACAAAAATAATTTCCTTACATTTAAAAATGGTTTTCATTATCTACGTTGCTCTTTCTGTGTCAGACTTTAACCTAACAAAGAATTATCTAGCCAGTAAGAGAGAAATATGGGAAAAATCACCAATTCCTCTGATAGGAGAATGAACTCTTCTTAGTTTGGTAATTGATATTGACAGAATTGATATTCTAGTCAAATCCAGATGTCTAGTTGGGACCTTCATCCTTTCTACTTCATACCGCCTATTCTCCACCCTCAAGGAAGGCCTAATCACTGCAGAAGAACCCTAGGGCTCTGAGGGGTGCAGTCTGAAAACTACTCCAAGAAGCATCTTTCTTTCCAGGATGAGATGTGTTTTCATGGGGAGAAATCAGAAGGCTAAAGCCTCTTTCATTGAAACGTTATCTCAGAAAAAAATCAGAAACATACTAACAGTCTATCAACAGGAGAAAAGATAAATTAGCCACGATATACAAATACTCATGGGACTACTATATAACAGTAAAAAAGAACAAGAGCTATATCTAATAGCATGGAAGAATTAAAAAGTACAATATTAATCAAAAAGAAGCACTCTACAGAATGACATTCAATATAATATTATATAAAGACTAAAAGATGAAAAAATTTTGAAAAGGTAAAAAATGATGCTTTTATAGTTATAGAATAAAGGCATAGAAAACAGAAATGAATCTGATAGTGGAAACATATATGAAGGAAGTGAGTATATACAAGAGGGCCTAGTTCTATAATGAGAAATCTCTTAAAAGATCTAAACTAACTATCTCCCATTGTTGAGATTTATTATGCTCTAGTCTAGTTTCTATGTTTAAAGTGTTTCATGATAAAATAATGTAAAAATGGTTTCTTAACTCTATTTTAGACCTATTTCAAAAATACAACACACACATATATGTATTCATGTGAAAAGAGATTTCTCAAAAAATAATTTTTAAAAGTTTTTGATTCAGTGATAATGATGGAAACTTTTAAAAATAAAATTTAAAGTGAGACTGGCATTTTATTATTAAAAAAAAAATACTAGAGGAAAACAAGATGTGCTTCCCTCATAGCTCAGTCGGTAAAGAATCTGCCTGCAATGCAGGAGACCTGGGTTCGATTCCTGGGTCGGGAAGATCCCCTGGAGAAGGAAATGGCAGCCCACTCCAGTATTCTTGCCTGGAAAATCCCATGGACAGAGGAGCCTAGCAGGCTACCATCCATGGGGTCGCAAGAATAAGACATGACTTAGCAACTAAACCAAAAAAAAATTATGACAAAATCAACTTAGCAAGTAGTCCCTTGCTACTAGGATAAAATATATAAAAAATGACAACACACTGAAACTTTCACCCACTTTCAGAACACATATTGATGGGAAACTTCTAAGGACAATTGAGATAAACAAACAAGGATTATAGCAGGTTCCTATAAGCATCTCAGAAAAGAAAAATTTTTAATTTTGTTAAATGTTAAAAGAAAAAAAAAATCCATAGCAAGGAAAAAAGCATGCCCTACACTACAACTTGTTGTGATCTGAATTAACAATTTAATTATTAGAATTTTCACTCTTTCCAGAAATAAAGTTTTAAGAGCCATACTTTTGTGTCTGACTATTTAATAAACTCATTCTACCATCCAAATACACAATGCTTCTGAGAAAGAAGTTTTTAGTTTCCTTTTTAAATTGCTTCTGCTGGCCTTTGACTAGAAAATGTAAGCAATGGCTTTCTAGAGACACTCTTTCATCTGAGAAACCCAACACCTTACCTGGGTTAGTATAGAGCTGGCTTTCCACGGTCTTGCCAATGCACTGCAGTTTAACAGCCTGCAGGGCGTCATCCACGTGCACGATGGTCGGCAGACTGCCCAGGGTGTCCTGGACCAAGTTGGCCACCTCCCGGACATCAAAGAGCTTCAACAGCTCCGAATACACAGCTGGGAAGGAGCTCAGAAACACAGCCTTTAAAAGAAGAAATTTAAGTCAATTCCCAGATATGCCCTGAGAAATCAGCTATAAAAATGTCAGTGAGTTTAAGACTGTGATAAATATTTTTAAATGGTAGGAAATAGAATGTCAAATGCTTCTGGTACCCAAATCTAAAAAGACTAAAAGGGCAAAATTTAGGGGGAAAAGGCATACCAAAATGGAGCAATTTTTCAAAATATGTAAAGGTACAACATAGTAAAAACTGGGAAATCCTGTAAAATAACCGACATCAGCAAAGTGATGGACAAAACCCCCATAGATTCAGCAGAAGGCAGCGTGATCACATGGAAGGAATACTCAACCAAGACCTGGATTGTAATTATTTATGTTTCATTCTTTTTGGAGAAGCTTTCTCAAGTGCTCATTTAAATCTCATTTACCTTTAAGAAGCCAAACACATTAATTCCCTAAAACACTCAATTTATGATTAAAGAAAAAACATAGAACATCAGAAAGCATAAGATTATATGTAGGACTAGCTTGACTTCTAATCAACTCTGTGACCTTGGGCAAGTCATTTTAATCCCCTAGGTTTCAGTTTCATCACCTGTAAAATGACAAGATCATTAGCATAATCCCTCAGGTTACTTCAAGATCTAATGAAAATCCAAAACTGTGTGTATTTAGAACAATATTGTTTACAGAAATAAGGAAACCTGATCATTATTTTTTTAAAGAAAAAAAAAATAGATGCTAACATCAAACCCTGAAGGGCATACTTTAAAAATTGGGCTAAGACTGTACATCAAAACAAACTTAGCCTTTTAAAATTCCACAAAAGGAGGGCAGTGGAAAGAAAAATTGATCAACCACCTGGTGGAGGAAGAGGCACATGTTTCTAATATGCTGAGAATCAACGGCTGTCGGATTTACCAATGAGATCTGACACCAGCAGAAAGTGGGTCAGGTCTACATGTGCTGATGATTCAAACACAGAATCGAATTCAAATTTGTGGACTTTGGTATCTACCTATATAGCAGTAGCAGAAATATGTTGAAGAGCCGAGACCTGTTTCTGATGTCAGAACCATAAGAGTGTTCAAGGTGCTAGGGTCAACAGCTATGTTCTCCCTTTGGCTTTTAAAAATTATAGATCTACTTGAATGCTTTTAAAATTAATAACCAGATATTTTTCAGTAAAGAGTATATTTATATAACCTTCATTTCACTCTGCAAAGAACTGAGTCATAAGATGAAGCTTAAAAAAATTAAATGAGGCCAGCTTTCTGATCACTAAAAAGTCACCTAACTTGATGTTCCTCAGAACTCTGTTAATGTATGTGTCAATTCTTTATTTATACCTCTTTATTTCAAAAAGATATTTGTGCCTGCAGTGTAAGATGCAATTATTAAAAAGGATAAAGAAAAAGACCTTGTGATGAGGGCAGAAAGAGACTTGCACAGGTATCTAAGCTAAAGATTTTTACTGCAAATAATAAAAACATGATATTGTTTGATCTTCCTGGTATCCAAGACAAAAAGAGAAAAGATAATTAATAGGAATTTGGGGCAGGGTCTCAGGGCTCAATGCCTTCCACCATTCTTCTTTTCTTGGGGTTCCCAGGGTAGAGAGCTGTCCTTGGAATCAACTACAGACAGCTGAGTTAGACTTCTGTTCTGCTCCCAAGGAAAGAATTATTAGCAGGCTGGGCTTAGGCCAGGAGGACCAAATGAACCTCCTAGCAGTATCAGCTCTACAGAAAAGCTGTCTACTGATCCAACTGGAAGGATTGCTGGGATGGCCTATTCTGCCTCCAGGAGACAGAATTTGCTGAGTTGTAATTCACATGGAAAAAATCCAAAATGGAGCAAGGAAACTGGGACTTTTGTGTTGAAGGCAAGAATCCAGACCAAAGGCTATCCTTGGCTCTGGAAACGGTAGGCAGAGTTCCAAGATGATCTCCAAGAAACCTGTCCCCTGATGCTGTTCCCAGGCAGAAGTGTTCTCTGACACATGGTGGGGGAACTCAGAGATCTGAAGCATGAGAAAGATTTGATAAACTGTGCCTGGCTTTGAGGATTGGAGGGGCCATACACCAAGGAATGTGAGTGGTCTCCAGGAGCTAAGAGCTAAGAGCTCCTTCCCCACCTCTGGTTGACAGCCAGGAAAATGGGACTCTCATTCATAAGGAAACTGATGCCTGTCCAAAGTCTGAAAGATCTAGAAGGTGAATTCCTCCCGAGAGCCTCCAGGTAAGCCGTCAAAGCTTGCTTTTGGCTACAGGAGACCCTAAGCCAAAAATCCAACCACGTCTTTTGATCTACAGAATCTGACCTGATAAATGGGTGTCATCTAACACCAGCATGGCCATTTGTTGTGCAGTGACAGAAACCTAACATATTGGATCAACCAGATTAGTGACACCTTCCATCTTAGAAGAGAGAGCTATGAACGTGTGGGGTCAAAGGGGGACTTGGAATGGGAAGAAGTGTTTAAAATTCTCCTTCCTCCCAAAATACAGAAGGGCAAAGTCCTCCTTGCTTAATGAAGAAAACTAACCACTTCTTTATATAAATTTTCTCTTAGCACCAAACTAAGAAACTATGTACACGTTTTATATATTACCTCTTGATAAAAAGCTAACAGTCGAAAAAGAAGAGTCAAATATGATTCTTTGAAGGTGTGAAAGTTTCACTATTAAAAAAATATTTTAATATTTTAATTTTTCTTTGGCCATGCCCCAAGGCATTTGGGATCTTACTTCCCCAGCCAGGGATACAGCCCACACCCCCTGCCTTGGAAGGTGAAGTCTTAACCACTGAGCGTCCAAGGGAAGTTTCAGTTGCTTCACTATCCTGATGGAGGGGTAGAATTTAGAGAACCAGGAGCAGCTGGAGGTTAAATATAGAAAAGGAAGCTGCTCTATATCATGGCTGTACCTCAGAGCCCAAATCTCTCAGAGAGATGGCTAGGATTCAGCATAACATAACTAAGGTAAAAGAATGTTCCTCTAACTTTAAAGAAGAAAAAAATCTCTTGAGTCCATAGCAAGACATTCTCATTTGAGAAACCACGACTTAAGGTTACTCTTGAGAGTAGAAGAATATTTTTCAGTTATGAATTAGGTATGTTATATCCTTGATAGAGGTTTTTCTTTTTTTTAAAGAAAAATCTCAAAATAAAAACTGAAATTTTCAACAGTTTTTATAAAAGTAGTGAACTTCTGAGAATTTTGATCTAAAGGAATATATGGTTTGCCTGTTGTAATATCCCTTTCAAATATCACCAGCTGATAAGTAAGGTTTGATTAGTTGGCAACTTGACATTGAGATCTCTGGCAAGTCTCATAAAGTTCAGTGATTGTATCATTAACAAGAGAAGCCAAAATGATAATAAAAGAGCCTGTATCCTTACTCAGGGCCTTCCCCGGTGGCTCAGTGGTAAAAGAATCCACCTGCAATTCAGGAGATGCAGGTTTGATCCCTGAGTTGGGAAGATCCCCTGGAGGAGGAAATGGTAACCCACTCCAGTATTTTTGCCTGGAAAATCCCATGGACAGAGCAGCCTGGTAGGCTATAGTCTGTGGGGTCACAGAAGAGTCGGACACAACTTAGTGAGCGAACAACAACATCCTTACCCAGATGGAAGATAAGTCCACCTCTGCAAAGAAGAAAGCAACAAGAACAGCTACCAAATAGTCAGAAAAATACGGCATTATTATTGGAGGGGGGTTGTACATTTCTAGTGTTTTGCCTTTATATATAATGCCTTCCAAATGGCAAACAACACCAAGTTACAACAATACTCCTAGGGATCTAGTCTCCTAATATCCCTTTTTGCATCCAAATTCACAGTGATTGTAAGTCTCAAGTCTCCAGGGGAAAGTAATAAAGAAGTTGCTTCTCCATCTGACAGGTTTTTAAATCAAGTTTTTAGAATTAAACAGGTACAAGAAGTATTAAGAAAGTGTAGAGAAAGATATTCAGAATGATCTCTCAGCACAATGACCTCTCAGCACACTATTTGAAAAGCAGATAGATCCTGTTCTTAAACAAAACATGAGAGCTACTTCTGGTAATATACTTTGGCAGCAACCGCTGAGCACTGCTGATAGAAAATAACTCCCAGGATGATTAGGGTCAACTGAAAACAAAACAACACGCAGTTTAGCCGAGACCAGTACAATGAGCCTCAGGTGCATGGATTACAATACCGCACGAGGGAATTCTCTGGCGGTCCAGTGGTTAGGACTCACCAGTCTCATTCCTGGGATTGGGTTCCATCCCTGGTTGGGGAACTGCTCACACAGTGTAGCAAAAAAAAAAAAAAAAAAGGCAGGCTTGGGGGAAACAACTGCAGATTGTTGTTTTTGTTGCTCAAAACAACACTCTCTGTGACCCCATGGACTGCAGCACATCAGGCTTCTCTGTCCTCCACTATCTTCTGGAGTTTGCTCAAACTCATGTCCATTGAGCCAGTGATGCCATCCAACCATCTCATCCTCTGTTGCCCCCTTCTCCTCCTGCCCTCAGTCTTGCCCAAATCAGGGTCTTTTCCAATGAGTCAGCTCCTCACATCAGGCCAAAAGATTGGAGCTTCAGCATCAGTCCTTCCAGTACCAAACTAGCTAGAGAAAAATACCTCCCCACAGGTGACATTGACAGGGTGTCTCCAATCATCAGTGTGAGTTCTAGAAACTGGAATGGAGGCCGATGCAAACCAACAGGCTCTCCATTCAGGGTGGTAACAGTCCGAAGGAAGCCATTACCAACTTTTGCTCTGCTGGTGCTCAGAAGCTGGGGGACTTTTTAAAAGGCTATTCCAAGTCAGTTAAATTACAAATATAACCTGGAGCTATGAAATGCTGATGGAGAAAATATTCACTTAGACGGCTATGTAAAAATAAATAAATTGGACTCATTTTTTCCTCTATTCAGCAGAGATGAAAAAACAATTACCTGTGATTGAGATAATGCTCCAGATCCTTTGCTTTCTTGTGAAAGAAAAAAACGAACCGACATGAGCAGTTCCTGAATACAGCAGCGAAATTCCTCCTCATTCTGTCCTCCAGTGGCAAGGGAAAACAGCCTTCGAGACTGAACAATATACTTAAAAATATATTCTTGGGCCTTAAAACAAAATTTTTAAAATGTTAGTTTCAAAGAAAATCAAAGGTATTTATTTAACAATGACACAACACAAAACTATAGTACAACATTAGACTTTTAAATTATTGATTTAAGTACTAAGGCCCTGTGTGATTTTTGAACAATATTTACTCATAGTGAAAGAGCTGTTTTTCTCTAATAACTAATGAGAGGAAAAGTACAGTTAATTTTTAAATTCTATGTAACTCTTAAAGAGGTATGAACATTAAATGTTTTTGATCCTCAAATGATTTTAATATAATTAACAAAGATATGGTGATCTGTTTTTCAAAAATAATTCTGCTTTGCTGGTAGGTTTTCTTGCCACTTGGCATTTTACCTTCAATCAGCCCTAGAAGACAAATTTGTAATGAGTAAAATGCTTGTTTTTTAGAATGTACACCTGTTTACCTTTATCTGCTGACATCAAATACTATGTACTCAATTACAGAAATCAAAAGGCTGCCAAGGCCGTTATTGCACAATCCTCTTAAGAATCTACTGACAGATGGGAGGGAGGTAGGAGAGGGGTTCAGGATGTGGGGGACACATGCATATCTGTGGCCGATTCATGATGATGTATGGCAAAATCCATCACAATATTGCAAAGTAATTGCCCTCCAATTAAAATCAATTAATTAATTTAAAAAAGAATCTATTGGTAGATTCTTTACAAACATGTTGCAAGAAAGGTATCAACATCTTCATATATACAGAGCTCATAGGGCCCAGAGATATGGGCAGTGTTAAACCACGAGACCCCGTAAAACCTCAGGTTTCCTCATTATGATTCCTGCTAAGCCATCCCCCAGGCCAGAGTACTGGATTGGGTTGCCATGCCCTCCTCCAGGGGATCTTCCCAACCAAGGGACTGAAGCCAGGTCTCCCACATTGCAGGTGGATTCTTCGCTGTCTGAGCCACCAGGGAAGCCCATGAATACTGGAGTGGGTAACCTATTCCTTCTCCAGGCAATCTTCCCAACCCAGGAATTGAACCGGGGTCTCCTGCATTGCAGATGGACTCTTTACCAGCAGACCTACCAGGGAAGCCCTTAGAGTGTAAGACAAATGGTTCTCAGATGGTCTCTGTCCGAGTGGTAAAGGCAAGAACAGGGGACTTCTAAGCTTAACTGCTCATCTGTGGTCTTGTCTTCTCAACCCTTCCTTCTAGACTTCAAGTGTTCAGAGCCTGGAGGAGTAAGGATTTAACGCCAGGGAGGTTCCAGTGGGCGAGTCTGGCAAAGTTCTTTTCAAATCTCACCATCTCTGGAGCAGCCACAAACTGATTAAGATCGTTGAATTGGAATGTCAGTGATACATCATCAGCGATTACTGCCTGTGCTGGAAGCCAATTTGCTCAGGCATCACCACGCAGCAGCACTATTGGGCTATGATGTGCTATCCACAGCGTGTCATTACCTTCAGCACCTCCTGGATGTGCTCTTGTCTCTCCGCTTCTGTGATCCGGTCCACATACCACTTGAGTACTTTGATGAGATCTCTAAAATACAGGGGAAATGTGCAGAAGGTACAGTTGGTCTCACTCTCAATTAGAAGCCAACAAATCAAATGCTTATTTTTATCACAGGGAGGCATCATTTTCCATCAGTTCTCATGTTTCTGTCAAACTGTTATGATAATTTTACAAAGTCTGCATATCACCATCATTACCCCTTTTTTGAAGCTGAAGAGAGAAACATTTCCTCCCAGCGAGATTCCTTTCAATCTGGACATATTCCATGAGCCCTGCTGCTTCTGGCCATGCTTCCAACGGGTGAACACAAATATCAGAAGAAAGGACTCCAGCCAGGGGAGTGTCTGAATCTGACTGCCATGGTCAATCTCGGACAACTGCTAATTAGGGTTTCCTCCCCAGTGAAATCCTAATTTGGATGAAATATTTATCTGGAGGCAAAAGGAAGTGTGGAGAAGGATGAAGATACCACCTCCTCATCTCAAAGCACATCCCATGGACTTAACAAGCCAATTCTCTGACCTATGGGAAGAATGAGACTTACCATCAGAGCATGCCCTAGTAATTTCCAGAAAAGCCAAGTTTTCTTTTTTCCAAGTAATTTCTACAAGTTTTATTGTTTTAAGAAACAAAAATTGAATTAACCTCCACGCCTCAAATTCTCAAGATTGCAGTCATGTGACCTTCAACACCGGCCAGTTCTTGGTGTCTAGAAAACCATAATTTTTTAAAATTTTCTCTGTCCGAGGAGAATTCATGGTTGTTCCAGTCAGTAGATGCTGATGGGAATACTACTTCTGAGGATGAGTGGTCATGATTCTGGCCCAAGAAGATTCCATGAGCCTTATTTGTCTTATTAGAACTGATTAGTTACATTCCTGGCTAATCTGAAGTTTAGACATTATACCACTGTTTTCTAGTTTCCAGTAACAGTGTCGCTTGGAACAGCGAACCCTCACACAAGGGCCCAAACTGTTAGGTAAGGGCAAAACTATCCTTGCTCAAACATATCACCCTCTGAAAAACTCATGTCGGTAGAAGGTCAAGTCTTGCAAAAATGACTCCATTCACTTAAACATCAGAGGTGTAAATCTTACCAGGATATGGAAGCAAACAACCAAAAGAACTGGATGAAATGCTTACCTGGTTACCTACTATCTTTTATACAGCACACAGATGGGGAAAAAGGGCAAAGCCCTGATTCCATGCCCCTTCAACGCACCTCTGGGAATAGATGACTGCGTGCACATGCCCATAGGTATTTAGTGTATAAGATAAAAACATTGGCAGCTGCTGTATAACATAGGGACTCAACTCGGTGCTCGGTGATGACCTAAAGGGGTGGAATGGGGGGTGGTGGTGGGAGGCTAGGGAGAGGATTTATGTATACATATAGCTGATTCATGTTGTTGTACAGCAGAAACTAATATAACATTGAAAAGCAATTATCCCCTAGTTAAAAAAAAAATTATAAACTAAAAAAAACTGGCAGAATAGCAATGACAGTAGTGGAATGGGGAGATGAACTTTGGGGTACATTTCAGGGCTGTATTTAAGCAGGCCCATGACCAGGAAGATGTCACCCATAGGACAGAAAGAGGGGAGTTGTTATCTTCTAGGCTACATGTAGGCAGGTGCCAGCTACAGCATGTCATTATTCATTCACTTTTAGTCTTGTTTGCCTTATCTGAACTGATAAGAAAGGAGCAGCAGTTAAAATGGCAGCTGGTAATAAAGGATAGAGTCTAATAACTGAACTCCTTGCATCCACAGGCCAGCTCTTCATACAATCAGCACAAAGCTTAGTGTCTGGCATGCAGGAGGTACTCAATAAATATTAGCAAATGAATGAACAAAGGACTTTAAAATGGTATGATGGCAAAGGCTGTTTTCCCATTATATTTCTTTCTTAAAGACATCTAGAATTATCATGGAGAAAGCAATGGCACCCCACTCCAGCACTCTTGCCTGGAAAATCCCATGGATGGAGGAGCCTGGTAGGCTACAGTCCATGGGGTTGCTAAGAGTCGGACACAACTGAGAGACTTCACTTTCACTTTTCACTTTCATGCATTGGAGAAGGAAATGGCAACCACTCCAGTGTTCTTGCCTGGAGAATCCCAGGGACGGGGGAGCCTATTGGGCTGCTGTCTATGGGGTCTCACAGAGTCGGGCACAACTGATGTGACTTAGCATCAGCAGCAGCAGCAGAATTACCAAGGAGTGTGATGATTAAATGGGGCTCTTGACTATCAAAATGAAATAACCAGGTATTTTAGACTAGAGAAGATCAAGTGAAACAGAGGCAAGAAGAAATCATTATATTTTAGGTTTCAGGACTAGAACTCAGGAAGTTCTCCCCCCGCACCCCAACCTTTTTAAATCAAAATAAGTTTCAGCCATCAAAAAAAGATGTGTGAAAAAGGAAGATACTGTCTAAAGAGACACTTGAGTAGCTGTGCTTCATTTCTTACTACATTCTCTTTTAAATTTTCCTATATAACTGGTGCTGCTTTAAAAAGTTCAAAAGAAAGTGTTCTAAACCAATTATAAGATAAAGGACCTTACCTGTATGCAAGTGCCCCAGCAAAATGACTCTCAATGTAAGTGTCCATTACAGGTTTAAAATGATGAAATTTGCTATCTTGTAGCAAATTGATTATGTGAACCTAAAACAAAACAAAATAAGAGTTTTACAAAACTGAATGCAAACCAAGACATTTTTGGCAGAGGGAGTGGGAAGGTTTCTTTTTTGTTTGTTTGTTTGTTTGTTGTTTTTCTTTCTCTCTCTCTCTTTTTTTTTTGGTTTGGGAAGGTTTCAAGTGAGCTCATTCTACTAAGTGCACATTCCTAAAATGGTATTATGAAAGTAGAGATTTAAAGACAAAATTAAGGTATAAAGTTAATTTAAACTCACCAATGAATCAAACACTTTAGACCCATATTTTTGGGAATTTTCATCTAAAATTCCAAATAAGGTATCCAGTGTATCTTGCAGAAACTGTTAGATAAAGAAGTAAAAGCATAAATAAAATATCCCCTCGAAATATTCTTTATCCCACAAATTTCTAAGAGAAGGATAACAGGATGCATTTACCTTTACTATCTCAGAGCCATCAATTTCTTTTAATTTAGAGAGACAGCCTGTGATCTTGTCTGGGTGGGTTCTCCATTTCAAAAGATCAAGCATATCACCTGTCCAAATAGAAAAGGAAGATTAGTTGCCTTGATAGAGAACAGGCTCTCATAGGAAAGTGTTCTAACTGGTAAACAGTGAATTCTTAGATATGTTGCCACCTGGTCACCCAAACTGCAGGCTCCTTCAGACTCCAACTAACCCTCTAAGATGGCATTTATTACAGTGTATTCTCTTCCGTCCTTCCCAGTGCCCTTGACTGACAAATTCTTGCTTATCTTTCAGTTCTCAGGCTACTTGTATTTTCCCAAAGACTGTAAACTCCAAGAGGAAAAAACCACATTGAGCTTGGCCCTAACTTAGTGCTAGCATTGGAACAGAGCAGGCACACAGCAGGCAGTTGGTAAGTACTGGTTGGAGAGTTTTCTGTGTCCTTCAGTTAAACTGGGAGATTCTTGAGGGCTGGGAACCCACTTGATTCATTTTTCTGCTCCCAAGACATAGCACTCTGCCAAGCAATCAATTCCATTTGGCAGTGAAGGTCTTCTTGACAATGTGGCCCAAACCTGGCATGACTAGAAGGTTCCTGCACAATGATGCCATGCCATGCCATGTCAAGTTGCTTTAATCGGGTCTGACTCTTTGCAACACTATGGACTGTAGCCCACCAGGCTCCTCTGGCCATGGAATTCTCTAGGCAAGAATACTGGATTGGGCTGTCATGCCCTCCTCCAGAAGATCTTCCTGATCCAGGGATCGAACCTGTGTCTCCCACATTGGCAGATAGGTTTTAACCACTCAGACACCTGGGAAACCATACAATGATGACAAGTCCAGTCAACTGTCAGACCAGCAGATGAGCTCTTGGACCTGAAAGGGCCAATTCCTGGACTCTGTGATCATCTTCCACCCTAAACTCTGGGAAGAGTAGGTCCCAGCTCTTCAGTTCCCTTTTCTTTCTCACCTGACAACATGTGAGCCCTGTGTCCAGCAGAGTCCATAGGGAACCTCTTCACTGGTGAGGGAATAAACCCTTTCCTCCTCCTTCCTGGGCAGAAGCTCCTGCACATGGTGCCCATCTCCACTGGTCTTCAAAGGGAACAAGGAGTCAGTGGCATCGGAGGCCAATGACAGCAGTAACAACTGACAAGGCTCATGGAAGCAGGATGTGCCCAGGGCAGGGGAACCTGGCAAGGCTATTGTCCTGGTGCCAGTGGGGCTGAGACACTAGAGAAGCCATGAGCGGTTTTCTGCTTCAAAGCACTTGTTTCAGGAGAAACTTGAATGGGACTTGCCAAGAGTCAAGAAAGACCAAAAAAAATTAAAAAAAAAAAAGCAAACACCAAACACAATAACAAATAATCCAAAAAAATCAAGGAAGTAGTTATGATGAGGAAGAAAACATGACATAGTAAATAAAGATCCCTAGGTCAGGAAGATCCCCTGGAGAAGGAAATGGCTACCCGCTCCAGTACCTTGCCTGGAGAGTCCTATGGACAGAGGAGCCTGGTGGGCTCCAGTCCACAGAGTCGCAAAGAGTTGGAAACAAAGGCGCATCTAACACACACAGTGAATAGAGGCAAAACCCATAAGAATCTCAAGAGGAAATAGAAGCAACCTCCACCAAAGCCAATTTTAAGGGAAAAACTTCACAAAGGAACCCAAAGTAGGAAACTTAGCGCTAAATAGGAATATTTTTCTATAACAAATAGGGGGAAGAGGAGGATTTAGAATTAGAAAAATGAGGGAAATTTTCAAAAACTGATATTGAAAAAGAAATTTATCATTATTTTTATAGCAGAAAACCCTGAAAATGTTGAACATTCACGTCTAACTCAGATGCCCTGGAGGTATGATTGAAACATTCAAAAATATGATTGGTTATATTTAGATGAGAGATTCTACAGGGTGAGACCAGCTGACCAAAGAAAGTTCTCCAGGATTCTCCTGGTCTGCTTGCTGCTCCACTCTGACTTCCCACATCTAGCTTCAGGATGCCTGCCTCCTTCCCTGGCAGCCCCTCTTTTACCATATGCCCTGCCATTCTCCTCCCACTCCCCCTCCATCCAGCTCTGTCCCCTCCTTCTCTCTTCCCGTCCTTTAGAATGAGGCCTTTGCAGCAGTGTTCAGCGTGAGGGGTGGACCTTGTGCAGAGGAAGAAGGAGGTTCTATAGGCTGCAAAGTGACATCAGTAGAGGACAGGGAATAGGACTGTCATCAGCAGAGCCGGAGAGCAGATGACAGCGGTCCAGGCTGGGGCCGTTCATCTTCCCTGCAAGAAGTCTGAGGAATTGTTAGACTGCTCCCGACGGAGCCAAAAGGAGGATAAAGTGTTATACTTTGTCCATCTGGACACAATTAAGCATGTATGCCATGTACTCAGAATCAAGTCAAAATTATCATCTCATAGGTCTTTATTTTAGCCATTTGAAGATACATCCATTGCAAATTTGCAGCTAGGACCTATTACTGAAAATGAGAATTTTATACATTCCATTCAATTATCAATTAAGTGTGTACTGACTGTATGCCTGATCTGCCAAGAGCTATAAAATAGGTAGATGACCTGATCCCTACTATTTTTTTTCAAACCACAATCTCAGGAAGAGACTGAATACACCACCCATTATTGGAGGGAGAAGGGGATATGGAGCAGTTGGTATCGGCACAAATGTTAGACTGAATTTAAGCATTGTTTTCATTTTTTCTTAACATTTTAAAAAGTTGTTTGTAACAGTCCAAGGAAGCTAACAAACAAGTAAAGTGATACCTTTTCTGATCCGCACTTTAAAGAAACTTAAAATATTTCCTTGATCTGGCAATCACAGACGTCCAGTCCATCCAGTCCACTAGCCTCACTACACTATCTAAGAATGACACTGGAACACAACGTGTGTAGACAGAAATTTAGAAATCCTAAAACGCAAACCTGCTCTAGGAAACCATCCTAGAGACTACATCACTTACTAAATGCCCAATTGTAATGGAAATGGGATTTGTATATTTTCCAAGTCGAGTAAAATGAATACAAAAAAATTTAATTCCAATTTGGAAATGGATTACTTCTACGCAGAGACAAGTGTCTAGCATGTAAATTTCAGAAAAAAGAACCTCCTTCCTTCCTCTGTTCCATGTCTTTAAACACACTATTCATTTCTTGCCTCATTTTGAGCTGTCCAACATTGACAAGGTTAATCAAAGTCACAATGGTAATTAAGCATTTATTAGTCTCCAATAATGTGTCAAGCGTTGCTTTCTATATAGCGAGATGTTTAATTTAATGACTTCGTGAATAGTTTATTTACTTGAAAAATGTTCTCTGCTTTTACAGAGCAGCAGCTTCTAGTTATCAGGATTTGTTTCCCTCTGTCTTATGTTCACAATTCTGTCTAATAGCCTAAACCCTAGAACTAGGAATAATTAAGCAGGCAGAGCCAAATGTTTTCATGGGCAGAGAATCTATTGTTAGGTTTATATCTTTGGAAGAATATGGCCCCCAAAGATGTCCATATTCTAATCCATGGATTTATCTTAACTGACAAAAGAGTTTTACAGGTGTGATTAAGTTAAAGATTTTTTAAATGGGATATTATCCTGGATGATTTGGTGGGAGCACTCTCATCACAGGGGTCCTTAAAAGATGGAAGATGATCAGAGTCAGAGAGATCTGAATATGCTTTGTTGCTCTCTTGGAAGATGGAGAAAGGGGCCTGTAGCCAGGGAATACAGGTGGTTCCTAGGAGCTAGAAAAGGTAAATAAAGGGATTCCCTCCTAGAGATTTCAAGAGGGAACATGGCCCTGCTAACATCTTGATTTTAGCCCAGGGAATAAGATTGTAGACTTTCTACCTCCAAAATTATAAGATAATAAATTATTGTTGTTTTAAGCCAATAAGTTTATAGTAATTACTACAGCAGCAACTGACAACTAATACCAGCTGGAAATAATCTAATGGAGACAGAGAGTTAAATATGAACCGGATTCTTTAGAGACACACAATTCATCCATATAGGATGAATGATAGTAACACCTAAGGGAGTCAATAACGTTGATTTTATTATTTTCACAATCTCTATGGGGTTAAACTCTTCTCACAAAAAAACAAAAAAGCCTGAGATTTGGTAAGTGCTGTATAGTCATTACAGAATTCTGTCAATGAAGGTTTTATTTAATTAATATCATTAACCATTGAATACTGATAGTCTGGTGTAATGACCTAACTTGGCAATAGCTACCTTCAATCAAATTTACATAAATAAATTACATAGTTTATTTTTTAAATAGGTCTATAAAAATATCTCTGGAAGGGGAGAAATGAAACCCAATATAAATGTAAAAAAAATACTTTAATTTGCCAAGGTCCTACATAAATACAGTAGCACTGTTTGACAAATTGGATGCTATCATTAAAAGTGGTCATTATAATAATGCCAAAATTTGCTTCTTTTCTTATTCCATGTTCTGAGAAAAGATATGTATTTCTTACTATATGACACAGAAGAAAGAACTAATAACACTAAAAAGTTTAAGTACAGGAGCGTTTTTTGCCTAACATTACAGAGCCCTGACTTACTATGGTTTGACTTCAGATTTTTGACTTTACATGGGTGCAAAAGTGATATGGAATGATTTAGAAACTATACTTCAATTTTTGAGTTCAGATCTTTTCCTGGGTAAGCTACATGCAGTTCAGCCTCCTATGATGCTGAGCACTGAGCCTCAGATCCCAGACAGCCAAGCGATCATGAAGGAAAAGAAACAATATGGTTATTAATACAAACATTGTTTTTCACTCTCAGTACAGTATCCAATAAGTTATGCGAGACATTCAACATTTTATTATAAAATAGGCTCTGTATTAGATAATTTTGCCCAACTGTAAGCTACTATAAGTGTTCTGAGCTTGTTTACAGTAGGCTGGGCTAAGCTGTATGACACAGAAGAAAGAACTTCTTTTCTTAGATGTTTTGTGGTGGTGGTGGTGTGTGCATGCTCAGTCATGTCTGACTCTTTACGACCCCATGGACTGTAGCCCACCAGGTTCCTTTGTCCATGGAATTCTCCAGGCAAGAATACTGGAGTGAGTTGCCAGTTCCTGCTCCAAGGGATCTTCCTGATTCAGAGATCGAACCTGCATCTCCAGCATTGCAGGCAGATTCTTTGCCGTCTGAGCCACCTGGGAAGCCCCATGATGTTTTGCAGATTAGGTGTAATAAATGCATATTCTACTTATCTTATTCAAGTTACCATGGGCTTATCAAAGGAATGTAACCTAATCCTAAAGTCAAGGAAGAGACAAACCTTATTATAAAGTGACTGTCTTCAACAGAATGAAACTAATTTTATTATATGGCATTCAGGATGCTTTCCAGAAGCCTTACATGGTGACCATGAAGAATTCAAAAATATTTATTTTACTTCCTTCATTACAGACAATGCTTTCAGAACAATTTGCCAAGGAGAAGAGCTTGCTTTATTAATCATAACTTTCTAAACAATCACTGACATAAAAAGTAATGCTAGAATAGAAAAGTAATATCCATCTAATTAAACAGAAAACAGCATTTACTCTGAAGCCTGCAATTAGCACAGTTTATGAAGCAAGAGAGATTAAGGTAGTGGTAATCTTCACCTTTTTTTTTTTTTTTTTTAAGCAGCTGGGTTTTGATGGTTTATTTGAGGACTTGAGTATTGGGTTCCAATACTAGAATAATTCTGTAGTCCTAAAACTATACACATTTAACTGTTCGTTGGGTCACAATTACTTTTATTTTATTAAAAACCACAAACAGAAGGATCAACAACAATTTTTCTACTGCAAAGTTCTTAAACATAAAACTGATGTTTACAGAATATCCAACTAAAATTCACATGAGTACTTAAATACAGGGACTTTCAAATAAAACAGTATTATACATTACCGTTTTGTGTGAGTTTTGTGGAACAGAGAAAAGATGTTATCCAAAAAGACTCCTTTGTGGCCTTCACGGCTTGATTATTATTCCCAAGGAGAATGCCCTTGGAAAAAGGAAGTTTGAGGTAGCGGGTAGTATCCTGAAGATTTGTGTTTTCTTCACACTGTAAAAAAATATTTTAAAAAATGGAAGGGGGAGAGGTAAGAGACTTCTTGAGAATTATTAAGCATAATATCCATTTCTAGTTGTTAAGAACTGGGAAATATTCCAAATATCATTACAAACAGAATTTGGCTTTTAAGTAAAATGCAACAAAAATGTCTAAGAGGAATAACTCACTTATTTTGGATGCAGACCCATTTGGGTTTGAATTCTATCTCTGTTACTTCCCACACAAGTAACTGTATCAAGTTATTCAGCCTCTTATGATTTCTGTTTTCTATCTCTATGACCTCACTGTGCTGCCATACAAATTAGATTACATGAGGCCTTTACATAGAGCCTGATACATTGGAAGTGCTCAAGAAATCATATTGCAGTGACCACAGCATTTTAAAAAATCTTTTAACTGGAGGATAATCGCTTTACAATGTTGTGTTGGTTTCTGTCATACAATGCAAATTAACCATAACTATATATATATATATATACACACATACACACACACACACACACACACACACACACATCCCCTCCATCTTGATCCTCCCTCCTACCACCATCCCTCATCCCACAACCACAGTATTTTGAAAAAGTGCTTAAATTCTTCCCACATCTCCTCTGAGGTAGATATTAAACAACTTCTTATTTTGAAAAGAGGCAATTAAAGGACTCTGTATTTCATGATAATCTACTAATCCCACTATGGTGAGAAATCCCTACAGAAAATGTCAGTCAACAAATGTAAAAGAAATTATAGGTTTTGAAAATATAGTTTCATATTCCTAGTGTAATTCTTTCTTTAGTCGAGGGTTGTCGCTAAATGCTAAAATCAGCAGGAAAATTGTTGATGAGCAAATGAACATTCAGTGCTGCCACACAGATTCCCTCCTACTGGCAAGGGGACAAATATAACTGCACGTGGGGGGATTGGGCTGTCGGCCCTCTGATGCAGGGCAACGAACACAACACTTCATCCTCGCAATGCACTCCTCCCGAAGTTGTGGAGCCTACATGGATGACACTGACAGGCTCACCTTCTACTTCACAGAAAATACAAAGGGCAGAGCAACACGCTGAATGCTATGGGGAAGCAACCAGGCAAACCCAGAAGGCGGCACTTTCTGTAGGATGCCTGTCTGTGACTCCTCAAGTCAAGTTTTGTGGGGGAAAAAAAAGGATTACTCTAGATTAAATAATACTTAAGAGATCTGTAACAACCAGATACAATAGAAGGGCCCTGGATTTGGACAAACTTGTTGAAAAGGATTTTCTTTCGGACTTGATACATTGATTAAGTTCTAGATGAGATTAAAAAAAATTTAAGGATTGGAAAAGTCATTAACTGGCAAAAGTAAATTAAGAAAATAATAAGGTCCTATTGCATAGCACAGGAAACTATATTCAATATCTTGCAATAAACCATAATGGAAAAGAATATTAAAAAAAAGCATGTCTATTACATGTGTATCACTGAGTTACTTTGCTGTATAGCAGAGACTGGCACAACATTGTAAATAAACTATACTTCAATAAAAAAATAAAAAATATATATAATGAAGCAACCGAGATATCCTTCAGTACATGGATAGATAAATGTGGTACATCCAGAAGCCAGAATACCATTTCAGTGCTAAAAATAAATGAGCTACCAAGCCATGAAAAGACACGGAGGAATCAATGGATATCACTAAGTGAAAGAAGTCAAACTCAAAAGTCTACAAACTCCACGATTCCAACTATGCAATATGCTAGAAAGTGCAGAACTATGAAGACAGCTAAAAAAAAAAAAATCAGTGGTTTCCAGGGGTTGGGCGTAGGAGAAAGGATGAACAGAGAGACCATAGAAGATTTTTCTAGGGCAGTGAGATATTATGATGATGGATACATTTGTCCAAATCCACAGAATACACAAAAACAAGAGTGAACCTAGGGTTTCCCTGGTAGCTCAGTGGTATAGAATCCATCTGCCAAAGCAGGAGACAGGGGCTCGATCCCTGATCTGGGAAGATCCCACATGCAGTGGAGCAATTAGCCTGTGTGCCTCAACAACTGAGCCTGTGTTCTAGAGCGCGGGAGGAGCCCACGGGCCTCAGCTACTGAAGCCTGTGCGCCCCAGAGCCCATGCTCAGCAGCTAGAGAAGCCCCCACGATGAAAGACCAGAGCACCACAACTAGAGAGTGGCCCTCACTCTCCGTGAATAGAGAAAAGCCTGCACAGCCACAAAGACCCAGCACAGCCAAAACTCAAGAAAAATAAAATTATGTATTAAAAAAGAGTGAACCCTAGTAAACTATGGGCTTTGGGTAATGACGATGTGTGAATGCAGATTCAACCTTGGTTAAAATAAATATGCACCGTTCTGGTGAACGATGCTGACAATGGAGGAAGCTACACATATGCCGGGGCACAGGGTGGAAGGGAAGTCTCTATCCTTTACTCTCAACTTTACTGTATACTAAGCTACTTTTAAAAGTCTACTAAAATAAATAACATCATTTGGGTAAAAAAAAAGAAAAGTTCATATAGAAAAACCTCCAGAAAGATATATCCTAAGGGGTAACATCATCATATACCCTAATAGTTAACATCATCTGAGTAATCAGAATATGGTGTTTTTATTTTTGTTTATCTATATACTGTTTCTGTAATGAAGGTGACTTTAAATTAAAAATTTGAGAAAAATATATTGTAACAGATACAGAATCAGTATAGCTTACCTTATTTTGAGTATAAATTTAGGAACTTTATTTTTTTAATGTATATATTTATTTTTAAGGCTAGTGTCTTGGGAACAGGTAGGAAATTAAGCGCAAAACCCCTTTGGTATTCTAGGCTAATCTGTGTGATTTACAAACATTTTTAAATACTAAATCTTTAAGAAAAACAACTCTAATAAGCTTAGAGAAACAAAATCAGAATATTACAAGATGCTCTTCCCAGCACACCTGCCCAGTAACAGGAGGACTAATAAACACAAGAAACAGTCTCCATAACTCTCTTCTCACGTTATGGCTCCAAATGCTTCTGCAAGATATTTCATTTAGACAGAAGAATGCATATATAGTTTAGAAATAATTATAATGTGAACACTTCAGATGCTTTCCTGAATAAAGAGTGCTTAGCAATGTAAAGTTCTGGAACCTGGGGTCACCATCCCCTCTCCTCAGTCTTGTTCTGGTATCAGGGCGTGGAGCACAGCACCCTACACTGGCCCTACCTTTTTCTGCCTGGATCTTGTTTGTAGGGTCAGTATCATGCTCTGGTCCCATCTCCAGTGTGACCTATATTCTGTATGTGAACCACTCCTTCCTACTGAAACTGAAGCTTCATACCCAGTCCAGACACCATCCAGTTATTTCCAGGTTTCTTCCCCAGAAGCTGGAGTGTGCCCTGGTCTGGTATGCTCTATCTGTGTACAGAAATCCTGAAGCTATAGGTTGGTTTCTTATCCCCATCCCCACAAATGACTGCCTGGTTCTTGAAGACTTCTGGAAACCTCTTAGAATGCCTGCTTGCTGAACCCCTGTTGCTCAACCTGCAGTCAAGGATCAGCCACTTCTGTGATTGAAGATGCGATGGCCGTGTTCTGCCCATAGGGGGCAGCCACTGTGAATAGACACCGGGGCTGCCTTTACAGGGGGCAGTCACTGTGGCCGGGTGAGTGCCACCTATTATAGTTCACTGCACTTCTCCCCCAGCCTAGGGGCAAGACCTCAGCATCGGAGTCTTTCTGATTTTGAGCTGTGACATCTTGATACCTTCTTACAGCTGAACTCTATCACCCTTCAGTTCAGTTCAGTTGCTCAGTCATGTCCGGCTCTTTACGACTCAACACAAAATACAGTACCCAATACAAACATTACTCTGGACACAGAAGTTAAGACCTTCCTTCCACCAATAATACCAGTGTGTTTTTTGTTAAGTGTTGTGTGTATGTTGGTGCTGGTGTGGGGAGGAATTCTACCTATTAATTTAGTAGAGAAAAGTACATAATAACTCTTTGGTCTCGGTGAAATTTTTGCTATAATATTTACTGTATTATAATATTTACTAATACTAGGTGTTCAAAAATTGATTTCTTTTTTGTCCAGTAGGAGTCAAACATATATTAGCTATAGGGTTAGAGTTTAAATCTATTTCCAAAGAACTTAAGTGGCCTGCAGAGAAAATCTCACAGCTTGCCTTTTCTTGTCCTCTGAGGTTTTCAGCATGCATCCTCAACACATCACACAGCACTAGAGATTTTAAAGGCAATCCAAGCAACCATCATTCTGTTGTTGTTGTTCAGTGGCTAAGTCACGTGCTAAGTTGCGTCTGACTCTTTGCGACCCCATGGTCTGTATTTACATTTATTTACATGCATTTGCCATCATTTACAAAGGCTTACTAAATGTCAGGCTAAGCACTCTGCATCTGTTTTTTTTACTCTGATAATGATCCTATGAGGCAGAACATCATAACCTGAGGAGCTTATGTGATTTGCTCAATATTACAATGTTCGTGAGAGTTAGAGCCAAGATGTGAACTAAAGTTCATGCTCACAGCTACTATTCAAAATAGCAGTCGTGACTACAATGGCTCTTCCACTGTTGTTTTAACCAGGTTTTGAGTTTTGCTGTAACAAATTTAAAATTAATTAACAGATAACATATTGAATGGTGGGTATGGTTAAGAAAGATCACCCCCAAAATTTCATTTTTCACACACACAAAGTATGTTTGTGGGAAACACCCTGGGAGACAGCTTAGAGTGGTCTTTGGAGCTGGAATAGTTTCATACCTAACAAGCCTGTGAGCCCTACAGTGAAATGGCTGGTCTGTGTTCTGAAACCACCCAGGGAGCAAAAGGGATCACATGATCTGGATGCGGTGGGGAGGAGAAGCACATAGGAGCAGAGGAGGCATGTCACGGGAGTCTAGGAACACAACAGACGAGTCAGAGATAATTTGTCCATTCACTAGATGAAACAGAAAAAAAATGAGACTGAAGAGCAGAGAAGACTAGAAAAAGGTTCCAGAAAACAGGCCTGTAGGGCACACGTTGCAAAGGGTTAAGCCAAAAAGGTTGTCCAGACCCTTCAGAGGAAATGCTCAGCTCACCAGCAGAAGCCAGGGAGTGAGAAAGAGTCAGCTGTGAATTTCCTGAGCATTCTTCTACCAGGTGGGAAAAAAGTCTGGACTGTGAGGAGGAGTCTGAACAAGGGTATGGATGGGAGAGAATAAATGGGTAGGAGCAGTCTTCCCCCAGGTGAAGGGCTAAAAGTCAAGGAAGTCACAGAAATGAAGCTGGCAAAGTACAGCATGGAAATAGCAGTGCAAAAGAGTTGTGGCTGGATGTCTGAATGCCTGTGAATCTGAATAGTAAAAAACTGTAGCTTTGCACAAAACTACATCACTGTGTTTTCTGATGGATGGTTTTGTCACCACAGTAAAACGCATTTACATCCCTAAACCGATGAGTAGTTAAATACAGATCACTTGCATTCTGGGGAACACCTGTAATGCAACCATTTTTGTTTTAGCATAGGGATGATTTTTTTCATCAAATCCAGTGCGGGCATGGAACAAGGCAACATGGATATTAGAATAAGAAGAAATATCCTCCCCTCCTCTTGCAGCAGACACAGACAAGCAAAAAGTCCTACTGGTATTATGTTGGATGGGGGAGACACACAGACAGATGCGGGAACAATTAACTGAGCCATTCTTTCTAGGAGAGACAAGGCCACATGACTACAACCCCCTGAGGATGCACCTGGATAATGGGAACAAAACAATGTCACTGTCACAGAAAAGGACAATTCTCTGTGTTTGCTTTGCTAGGGTGGGATCTGTGCAAGTCATTTTAAAATGGCATGAAGTTAATTTACTACAAATTAGAGAAGAGGGAGATGAAAGCCAGCCTGCTGCTTTACTTGAGACTGAAATCAGATCTGACAGGAGGGATGGACTCCGTAGATTATTAAAGAAGAGTTAAAACAAAGGCTCTGCGGCAGCTGTAGTAGCCTCTGTCTTCTTTGAGATGATATAGCCTGGCTCACAATCTATTTCTTTGCCCAGAATTAAAATCAGTTGGTGGAGCAATGAACTGTGCATCACACCCCAGGCCACTTTTTGCCCACTGTCTTGAGCACAAGAAAGAGATGCAATGGTCAGCCACAGACAGTCATCCAGAAAAGTGATAGGTACAAAAATGCAAGCTATATAAATTGAGAGAAATAAACAAGAAATTTCTTCCGATATTAACTGGTACAGAGATTCATAGTATATTAATCAAATTAAGGGGCCCATAATTTCAGGATGTAGAGAATTAAATTAAAAACTATAGTAAGTCAGACAATCCATTTGAAACTACTACCAGTTAATTGAACCAGATTTATCAAACAGCTGTGGCAGAAAAACATCTTCTGGGGATCCTTTCAAAATGACTCGTCATTCTTAATGTCAGTATTAAACATGTATTAAAATTCTACTATTTGAGTCTTTTAATTCAGTATAAAGAATGTAACAAGGAAATAAAAACAGTACCTGTACATGAGGGCATTACATGTCTGACCTCTGCACTCATTTGTTAAGACTGATGACAAAGCAGCAGTAAAGACCCCTGGATTTTAGCTCTGCCAGGGAAGTAGAAAAAACTCTGTGGGGAAAAAGGCTATTTGACTTCAATCATAAAGACTAAGAGGCTTGCCAGGCAAGGGACAGAAAGACAGGTTATACAGAAGAAACAAAACATATAAGGACACAGGGAGAAAAACACATATATGAGACGATGAAGATATGGCAACTAAATGCAATGTGGGTTCTAGACTGGATCCCAGAAGAGAAAAATAAAAGTACTAGAAAAATGCGTAACATCCAAATAAGTTTTGTGTTAACAGTATTCTACTGAGGTTAATTTAGTTTCAATAAATGTTCTGTGGTTATGTAAGATGCTAACATAAGGAGAAGTTGGGTGAAGGGTATATGGGAATTTTCTGTACTATTTTTGCAACTCTTCTAACTGAAAAAACAACTGTTTTAAAAAAGTACAGGTGTAGTTAGACAACTATATGTAGTTCAGTGTGGCTAAATAATGTGATTTTTTTTTTTTTTTAGGACCAAAAAAGGCTTGTGACTACTCTGAACTTCTTAAAGGAGGAAAACTCGAGCTGATTCTGATATCTGTCTCTGGTTTAAATTTCTTGAAGAACCACCAAGGAGGAGGCAGTGACTGGTCATGAAACCACGTGTTTAGGCTGTGAGGTAAAGTGTGAGCAGTCAAGAAAAACTGAAGGTTTCAATTCACCACAGGAGAGGATGGAGATGGAATTAAAAAATTCAGTTTTGGACAAGCCGAGTTAAAAGGTACCTCTGGCAGATCCCACTGAAGATGCTCAGTAGGCTGGTAAAAGCCTGAACTATAAACCCAGATCTGGACATCATCAGCAGAGACGTAGCAAATTAACCCACAGAAGTGGGTGAGATGGTTCCAGAGTACAGAAGACACAGATAAGGTCCAAAAATTAAATTCATGATAACACTAACATTTAAGATGCAGATAAGATGCATACTAGTATATACAGGAAGGATAAACAACAAAGTCCTACTGTATAGCACAGGGAACTATATTCAACATACTGTGATAAGCCATAATGGAAAAGAATATGAAAAAGAAGATATATGTGTATAGCTGAGTCATTTTGCAGTACAGCAGTAATTAACACAATGTTTCTAAGTTAACTATACTTCACTAGGGGGTTCCCAGGTGGCACTAGTGGTAAGAATCCATCTGCCAATGCAGGAGACAAGAGACAGAGGTTCAGTTCCTGAGACACAAGAGACTCAGGTTCGATCCCTGGAGTGGCAAGATCTTCTGCAGCAGGGAATGGCAACCCACTGCATTATTCTTGCATGGGAAATTTCATGCAAAGAGCCTGGCAGGCTACCGTTAATGGGGCCACAAAGAGTTGGACATGACTGAGTGACTGAGCACATGCAACAAAAACATACTTTACTAAAGAATTTCTTTTTAAATACAGATAAGAGAGAAGAGTACTCAAAGGAGTAGAAGGATCAGACTCAGGAGAACACTGTCAGACCACGAAATGTGGGATTTTCAAGAAGGGTAATCAATAGTAGTACATGTTATAGGGAAGTCAAGTAAAGGAAGATCTAGGAAGTGTCTAGAAGGTTGGACACTGTGTAGGTGCTAGTGACCTTGAGGGGAAAACTTCATTTGAGCTTCGAGGACAGAAAGTAGCCCAAGGGACAAATGGGATGGAGGGAAGTAGAGACAGTGAGTGAAGACCAGCCTTTTCTGCAGGTGGCTCAGATGGGACAGGAAGAGACAGTGTGGTAGCTATTACAATGTAGTTTGTCTTTAAAGAAAAAGGGCTAGTAGAAGGAAAGAAATTATAAAAACTAGGGCAGAAATAAATGCAAAAGAAACAAAAGAGACCGTAGCAAAAATCAACAAAGCTAAAAGCTGGTTCTTTGAAAAGATATATAAAATTAACAAACCATTAGCCAGACTCATCAAGAAACAAAGGGAAAAGAATCAAATAACAAAATTAGAAATGAAAATGAAGAGATCACAACAGAAAGCACAGAAATACAAAGGATCATAAGAGACTACTATCAGCAACTATATGCCAATAAAATGGACAACTTAGAAGAAATGGACAAATTTTTAGAAAAGTATAACTTTCCAAAACTGAACCAGGAAGAAATAGAATATCTTAATACGCCCATCACAAGCACAGAAATCGAAACTGTAATCAGAAATCTTCCAGCAAACAAAAGCCCAGGAACAATGGCTTCACAGCTGAATTCTACCCAAAATTTAGAGAAGAGTAAACACCTATCCTACTCAAACTCTTCCAGAAAATTGCAGAGGAAGGTAAACTGCCAAATTCATTCTATGAGGCCACCATCACCCTAATACCAAAACCTGACAAAGATGCCACAAAAAAAGAAAACTACAGGCCAATATCACTGATGAACATAGATGCAAAAATCCTTAACAAAATTCTAGCAATCAGAATCCAACAACACATTAAAAAGATCATACACCATGACCAAGTGGGCATTATCCCAGGGATGCAAGGATTCTTCAATATCTGCAAATCAATCAATGTAATACACTACACACATTAACAAACTGAAAGGTAAAAAACATATGATTATCTCAATAGATGCAGAGAAGGTCTTTGACAAAATTCAACATCCATTTATGATAAAAAAAACTCTCCAGAAAGCAGGAATAGAAGGAACATACCTCAACATAATAAAAGCTATATATGACAAATCCACAGCAAACATTATCCTCAATGGTGAAAAATTGAAAGCATTTCCCCTAAAGTCAGGAACAAGATAAGGGTGCCCACCCTCACCACTACTATTCAACATAGTTTTGGAAGCTTTAGCCACAGCAATCAGAAAAGAAAAAGAAATAAAAGGAATCCAGATTGGAAAAGAAGAAGTAAAACGCTCACCATTTGCAGATGACATGATCCTCTACATAGAAAACCCTAAAGACTCCACCAGAAAATTATTAGAGCTAATCAATGAATATAGTAAAGTTGCAGGATATAAAATTAACACACCAAAGTCCCTTGCATTCCTATACACTAACAATGAGAAAACAGAAAGAGAAATTAAGGAAACAATACCATTCACCATTGCAATGAAAAGAATAAAATACTTAGGAATAAATCTACCTAAAGAAACAAAAGACCTATATATAGAAAACTATAAAACACTGATGAAAGAAATCAAAAAGGACAAATAGATGGAGAAATAAACCATGTTCATGGATTGGAAGAATCAATATAGTGAAGATGAGTATACCACCCAAAGCAATCTATAGATTCAATGCAATCCCTATCAAGCTACTAACAGTATTTTTCACTAGAACTAGAACAAATAATTTCACAATTTGTATGGAAATACAAAAAAACCTCGAATAGCCAAAGTAATCTTGAGAAAGAAGAATGGACCTGGAAGAATCAACCTGCCTGACTTCAGGCTCCTGTACAAAGCCACAGTCATCAAGACAATATGGTACTGGCACAAAGACAGAAATATAGATCAATGGAACAAAATAGAAAGTCCAGAGATAAATCCATGCACCTATGGACACCTTATCTTTGACAAAGGAGGCAAGAATATACAATGGAGAAAAGACAATCTCTTTAACAAGTGGTGCTGGGAAAACCGGTCAACCACTTGTAAAAGAATGAAACTAGAACACTTTCTAACACCATACACAAAAATAAACTCAAAATGGACTAAAGATCTAAATGTAAGACCAGAAACTATAAAACTCCTAGAGGAAAACATAGGCAAAACACTCTGACATAAATCACAGCAGGATCCTCTATGACCCACCTCCCAGAGTAATGGAAATAAAAGCAAAAATAAACAAATGGGATTTAATTAAACTTAAAAGCTTTTGCACAATAAAGGAAAATATAAGCAAGGTGAAAAGACAGCCTTCAGAATAGGAGAAAACAATAGCAAACGAAGCAACTGAAAAAGAATTAATCTCAAAAATATACAAGCAACTCCTGCAGCTCAATTCCAGAAAAATAAATGACCAAATCAAAAAATGGGACAAAGAACTAAACAGACATTTACAGATGGCTAACAAACACATGAAAAGATGCTCAACATCACTCATTATCAGATAAATGTAAATCAAAACCACAATGAGGTACCATCTCACGCTGGTCAGAATGGCTGTTATCCAAAAGTCTACAAACAATAAATGCTGGAGAGGGTGTGGAGAAAAGGAGACCCTCTTACACTGTTGGTGGGAATGCAAATTAGTACAGCTACTATGGAGAATAGTGTGGAGATTCCTTAAAAAACTGGAAATAGAACTGCCATATGACCCAGCAATCCCACTGATCGATATACACACTGAGGAAACCAGAAGTGAAAGAGACACGTGTACCCCAATGTTCATCGCAGCACTGTTTATAATAGCCAGGACATGGAAGCAACCGAGATGTCCATCGGCAGATGAATGGATAAGAAAACTCTGGTACATATATACAATGGAATATTACTCAGCTGTTAAAAAGAATACATTTGAATCAGTTCTAATGAGGTAGATGAAACTGGAGCCTATTATACAGAGTGAAGGAAGTCAGAACGAAAAACACCAATACAGTATACTAACGCATATATACGGAATTTAGAAAGATGGTAACAATGATCCTATATGCAAGATAGCAAAAGAGACTCAGATATATAGAACAGTCTTTTGTACTCTGTGGGAGAAGGTGAGGGTGGGATGATTTGAGAGAACAGCATTGAAACATGTATGTTATCATATGTGAAACAGATCGCCAACCAGGTTCGACGCATGAGACAAGGTGCTCAGGGCTGGTGCACTGGGATGACCCTGAGGGATGGGATGGGGAGGGAGGTGGGAGGGGGGTTCAGGATGGGGGACATGTATACAACCATGGCTGATTCATGTCAATGTATGGCAAAACCCACTACAATATTATAAAGTTATTAGCCTCTAATTAAAATAAATAAATTAAAAGAAAAAAAAAAGGTTTGAGTATTAAAAATCTGATAACACTGCCAAAAGAGAGGAAACACGAGGGAATGCTAAGAGAAGCAAGGTCCCAGGGGAGCCAGGAGACGATGAAGATCCTGAGAGAAGCAGGTGGAAGCATTAGCCTTGAAGGGAAGGAGTCTTGCTCCACCCCTGAGACAGGAAGCAGGAAGGAAAGGAAGGAGGCAGATAAGTGTGCAGGTGGCAAAGGAGAGAACACATGGATTTAAGGAAGTTCTTGTCTGATGGCTTCTGTTTTCTCTGTTAAGGACAGGGGAAGTGGTGAGGCAGGCAGAGTGGTAAAGTCTTGTCAGTAGTTGTTATGAGGATTAAGAAGGGAACTATGGACAGAGGTTTGTAACACCATACAGGAGTCAGTTACCAAACCATCCCCAAGGAAAAGAAATGCAAGAAGACAAAGTGGTTGTCTAAGGAAGCTTTACAAATAGCCAAGGAAAAAAGAGAAACAAAAGTCAAGGGACAGAGGGAAAGATATGCCCAAATGAATGCAGAGCTCTAGAAAACAGCAAGGAGAGATAAGAAAGACTTCTTAAATGAACAATGCAAAGAAATAGAGGAAAGTAATAGAATGGGAAAGACTAGAGATCTCTTCAAGAAAATTGGAGACAACAAGGGAACATGTCATGTAAGGATGAGCATGATAAAGGACAGAAAGAGCAAGGACTTAACAGAAGCAGAGGAGATTAAGAAGAGGTGGCAAGAATACACAGAAGAACTATATAGAAAAGTCTTAATGACCCAGATAATTTTGATGGTATGGTCACTCACCTAGAGCCAGACATCCTGGAGTGTGAAGTCAAGTAGGCCTTAGGAAGCATTACTCTGGACAAGTTAGTGGAGATGATGGAATTCCAGCTGAGCTATTTCAAATCCTAAGAGATGATGCTGTTAAAGGGCTGCACTCAATATATCAGCAAAGTTGGAAAACCAAGCAGTGGCCACAGGACTGGAAAAAGTCAGTTTTCATTCCAGTTCCAAAGAAGGGCAGTGCCAAAGAACGTTCAAACTACTGTACAACTGCACTCATTTCACATACTAGCAAGGTAATGCTCAAAATCCTTCAAGCTAGGCTTCAACAGTATGTGGACTGAGAACTTCCAGGTATACAAGCTGGATTTAGAAAAGGCAGAGGAAGCAGAGATCAAATTGCCAACATTAGTTGGATCACAGAAAAAGTAACATAATTCCAGAAAAACATTTACTTCTGCTTCGCTGACTATGCTAAAGCCTTTGACTGTGTGGATCACAACAAACTGCAGAAAAATTCTTAAAGAGATGGGAATACCAGACCACCTTACCTGTCTCCTGAGAAATCTGTATGCAGGTCAAGACACAACAGTTAGAACTGGATGTAGAACAACAGACTGGTTCAAACTGGGAAAGGAGTACATCGAGTCTGTATATTGTCACCCTGCTTATTTAACTTCCATGCAGAGTACATCACATGAAATGCCAGGCTGGATAAATCATAAGGTGCAATCAAGATTGCTGGGAGAAATATCAATAACCTCAGACACACAGATGATATCACTTCACTGGCAGAAAGTGAAGAACTAAAGATCGTCTCAATAAAGGTAAAGGAAGAGAGTGAAAAAGCTGACTTGAAACTCAACATTCAAAAAACTAAGATTATGGCATCTGGTGCCATCACTTCATGGCAAACAGAAAGGGAAAAAGTGGAAGCATTGACAGATTTGGTTTTCTTGGGCTCCAAATCACTTCGGACAGTGACTGCAGCCATGAAATTAAAAGACACTTGCTCCCTGAAAGGAAAGCTATGACAAACCTAGAGAGCATATTAAAAAAGCACAGACATCTCTTTGCTGACATAAAGAGTTGGATCATAAAGAAGGCTGAGTGCTAAAGAATTGATGCCTTCAAAATGTGGTATTGGAGCAGACTCTTGAGAGTCCCTTAGACAGCAAGGAGATCAAACCAGTCAATCCTAAAGGAAATCAACCCTGAATAATCACTGGAAGGACTGTTGCTAAAGCTGAAGTTCTATTACTTTGGCCACCTGATGCGAGGAGCCAACTCACTGGAAAATGCCCTGATGCTGGGAAAAGACTGAAGGCAAAAGGAGAACAGGGCGACAGAGGATGAGATGGTTAGATCGCATCACAGACTCAATGGAATTTGAGCAAACTCTAGGAGATAGTGGAGGACAGAGGAGCCTGGTGTGCTCAATCTATGTGGTCACAAAGATTTGGACGTGATTTAGAAACTGAACAATGAAGACAGTAACCAGGACAGGTAGAAAGTTGCCATGTTGTATGGAATAAGCCTTATAGAGAAAGGGCATGGAAACTCTTTACAAAAGGATGGAGAATGGTATCTTTACATGCACTGGGGCATTTAAAGAGATCTAGAGTCAGGACTTCAGAAGAGGAGCTTTCTCTACTCCAGAGGCCACAAAAGATGCTCTCTCAGCAGGAGAGCCAGAGATCAGCAGAGGCAGAGATTTTAAAAGATTGTGTAATGGTATTAACTACTCAGAATGAAAGCACTTTCTACCCACCACATTAGCAGCCTTCAGGGCTGAGATCAAGTCCACATATTAAGTTATCTTAGCTTTTTTTCCTTTCTTTTTCTTTGCTTGATTTAGCCTGTGTTAGACTGTGTTAGTTGCTCAGTCACGTCTGACTCTTTGCCACTCCACAGACTGTAGCCTGCCAGGCTTCTCTGTCCATGGAATTCTCCTGGAATACTGGAGTGGATTGCCATCTCCTTCTCCAGACGAACTTCCCAACCCAGGGATCGAACCCTGGTCTCCTGACTCGCAGGCAGATTCTTTACCATTTGAGCTACAGAGAAGTCTGGTTTGGCTTACTTTTATGCTAAAGTTTTCCAGGCTACTTACATTGAAATTTAATTTTGCAGGTGTAGGCTTCTTAATTTCTCTCACAGTCTGTAACAAAACAAGAGTTATATGACCAGTGCTCCTATGTCTAAGCCAAGGGTGGACAGATATGTTTTGTGCTTGTATATGCAGAGGTGGCAAGAATACACAGAAGAACTATACAGAAAAGATCTTCACAACCAAGATAATCACGATGGTGTGATCACCCATCTAGAGCCAGACATCCTGGAATGTGAACTCAAGTGGGCCTTAGAAAGCATCACTACAAACAAAGCTAGTGGAGGTGATGGAATTCCAGTAGAGCTATTTCAAATCCTGAAAGATGATGCTGTGAAAGTGCTGCACTCAATACGCCAGCAAATTTGGAAAACTCAGCAGTGACCACAGGACTGGAAAAGGTCAGTTTTCATTCCAATCCCAAAGAAAGGCAATGCCAAAGAATGCTCAAACTACCACACAATTGCACTCATCTCACACGCTAGTAAAGTAATGCTCAAAATTCTCCAAGCCAGGCTTCAGCAATACATAAACTGTGAACTTCCTTAAGTTCAAGCTGGTTTTAGAAAAGGCAGAGGAACCAGATATCAAATGGCCAACATCCGCTGGATCATGGAAAAAGCAAGAGAGTTCCAGAAAAACATCCATTTCTGCTTTATTGACTATGCCAAAGCCTTTGACTGTGTGGATCACGATAAACTGTGGAAAATTCTGAGAGAGATGGGAATACCAGACCACCTGACCTGACTCTTGAGAAATCTGTATACAGGTCAGGAAGCAACAGTTAGAACTGGACATGGAACAACAGACTGGTTTCAAATAGGAAAAGGAGTACGTCAAGGCTGTATATTGTCACCCTGCTTATTTAACTTCTATGCAGAGTACATCATGAGAAACGCTGGGCTGGAAGCAGCACAAGCTGGCATCAAGATTGCCAGGAGAAATATCAATTACCTCAGATATGCAGATGACACCACCCTTATGGCAGAAAGTAAAGAGGAACTCAAAAGCCTCTTGATGAAAGTGAAAGAGGAGAGTGAAAAAGTTGGCTTAAAGCTCAACATTCAGAAAACGAAGATCATGGCATCTGGTCCCATCACTTCATGGGAAATAGATGGGGAAACAGTGGAAACAGTGTCAGACTTTCTTTTTTTGGGCTCCAAAATCACTGCAGATGGTGATCGCAGCCATGAAATTAAAAGACACTCCTTGGAAGAAAAGTTATGATCAACCTAGATAGCATATTCAAAAGCAGAGACATTACTTTGCCGACTAAGGTCCATCTAGCCAAGGCTATGGTTTTTCCAGTGGTCATGTGTGGATGTGAGAGTTGGACTGTGAAGAAGGCTGAGCGCCGAAGAATTGATGCGTTTGAACTGTGGTGTTGGAGAAGACTCTTGAGAGTCCCTTGGACTGCAAGGAGATCCAACCAGTCCATTCTGAAGGAGATCAGCCCTGGGATTTCTTTGGAAGGAATGATGCTAAAGCTGAAACTCCAGTACTTTGGCCACCTCATGTGAAGAGTTGACTCATTGGAAAAGATTCTGATGCTGGGAGGGATTGGAGGCAGGAGGAAAAGGGGACGACAGAGGATGAGATGGCTGGATGGCATCACTGACTTGATGGACGTGAATCTGAGTGAACTCCAGGAGTTGGTGATGGACAGGGAGGCCTGGCGTGCTGCGATTCATGGGGTTGCAAAGAGTTGGACACGACTGAGTGACTGAACTGAACTGAAGATTTATTGCTCATGATTATAGGGGTGTCCTTGTGGGGTTCCCTTGTGACTCAGCTGGTAAAGAATCTGCCTGCAATGCAGGAGAACTGGGTTCAATCCCTGGGTTGGGAAGATCCCATGGAGAAGGGAAAGGCTACTCACTCCAGTATTCTGGCCTGGAGAATTCCTTGGGCTATGTAGTCCAGGGGGTCGCAAAGAGTTGGACATGACTGAGTGACTTTCACTTACAGCAGTGTCTCTTTCAGAATCGCTGGAGAAGTATGTAGAGTTTTCTGCACAGCAAGATGGGTGGCAACCTATCAGTCTATCAAATTTATCAGCCTCATGTCATTTTTTCATTTTAGTTATAAATACAAACATCATATAGGAAAGGATAAGTGGAAAGTAACCCAATCTGAGAAATTCACCTCAAAGATGGTAACTAGTGCAGAGGGGCTATGCTGGACTTTCAGGGACCAGGGTGGGAATCTGGAGTATAGCAGAAGAAACTGAAACATTGCAGGGAAAAAATGAGACACAAAGCATTTATGAACAAACTTCTAGGGAGCAAAAATGAAATGAATTCATCAAAGACTCTTGCAATCTAGGCCATACATTAAACTAATCCCTTTCCAACCAGGATACATGATCATGCTCTATTTAACTGATTTCTTATCTGGCCCTTCTCTTGCTCAGAAGCAATAAATCCCACCCTAAGGAATCAGATTCTCTACCAAGTAAATCCCCAGTCTGACTGAGTTGGGTCACTTGAGTCATAGTGGTGTTAATTAACATAATGAATTTGCAAAATCCCAATTTCTTTAAAAGTAGACTATATTATTAGCTGTTTATTTATACATACAAACTAGACCCAAGAGTATTTTAGCATGTACTTCAAAGAAATAAAAATCCTTCACTAGAATAGGTCAGAATGGATACTTGAGTACACAGTTAATAAACTTCCTATCCTTTTTTGGACCTTCATATTATTATCCTTAACAGACTTGACTCTTGGAAAATGAATTTTCTTAAGCTTATTATTTCAATCTCTTTTCTTAACTTTGCTTTCCAGCAGGTAGCTGGCAAGGAGTAGCCAAAAATATCTCTACAAATTTAAGGAAGACAACAAACCTAGCAGAATGCAGCAAAAGAACAAAACTTAGCAAGAAAAAGTGCTGCTACAATCAACTTAGGAATTCCAAAGGTAAGTTTTGGACTTAGCCATCAACTACTTGGAGATATGACTGATATCCTCAGAGGTGAAAAGGGACCCTGGAAAAACAAAATCTTTAATGACGACTAATCAAGTTCTTTTACTTCCCTTTCTAAAGCTATAATATTTGGATTTTTGTAGATTTCAGAGATTATCTCCATGGAGTACCACTGCAAACATACTGTCAATTATGTAAAGGTAAAAATGACTTTGAAAGGGAGCTTTGCCCTCAGAATTCTTTAGCTCCTGCCCTAAAGGATGAGTCCAGGTTCTTGCCAGACCACTGACTGATAACAACTTTGTCACAATGATTTCCTTAAAACACACTCAGAAGTCCAGTCACTATCACAAGGTGAAACTATTATCTCTTTCATAAATTTTAGGCCCAAATTAGGCTATTAAACAGTTTTCAACATACTTTTTTATTTTCTTAGTTCACTGCAGAAATGAATCTTCTAAACCAGAAACTTACATGAGGAGGAAAGTAGATTTTATATATCCTACTATGAGGGATTCCCTGATGGCTCAGCTGGTAAAGAGTCTGCCTGAAATGTGGGAGACTGGGTTTGATCCCTGGGTTGGGAAGATCCCCTGGAGAAGGAAATAGCAACCCACTCCTGGAAAATCCCATGGACAGACAAGCCTAGCAGGCTACAGTCCATATGATCTTATAAATAAATCAGTTTTAAACTTTATGTAGCTAAATTTATACATTTTAGGGGTACCTAATTTCTAATATTGAAGAGGCATCATTAGAAAGGCCCTCCTTCCCTTAACTTTCTAAAAATTTTCACTCATATTATAAAGGCTCTTAAAGTTTGATTTTTTACATTTAATTGGAATTTGCTTTGGTATAAGAAGCAAGGTAGGAATCCAGAGCTTAATTTTTCCCTGCAGCACCTATCATGGCCATCTCAATTATCTCAACATCACTTATTAAATGGGCTATTTTTTTTACCAAGTAATTTGAAATCCATTCCTCTTCCTAGCTTTCTTTTTCATTCAAATTTTAAATTAATAAATTCAAGCCTGTAATCATCAGCAGGGTGTGAGACTGCCCATCATGGCAGAGGATGAATAACATTATGCTCATAATATGGTTTTATAATCATAACCCACAAATGCCCTTAAGTAGAAATTGAACTTCTTGGCTCAGTACTATGAAAAAGAAAACCATGGCATCAACTAGATAAAAAAAACAAAAGATGTTATGCTTGGCAGGTATTCCAGTTCTCTTTAAGCAACACTGAATATTCCTAATCATAAGACTCAGCTACTTAGGGTTGTTCTGCGGAGCTAATGCTTCCTCATGGGTCTACACAATGTAGGCCTGCCCCGCATGAGATGATCGACAGATACCATCATGAGCCTCCTTTGTGATGGAGGAAGATCACTGGGAAGAGCTGCTCTTTACACTGTTGATGCTCAAATAAATTTTCTTATGTTTTCCGGATCAGAATTCTGTGTATTCATTGAAAATTTGTGCAAGGGCTTGAGATGATTCAAAGCTCCACTTTTGAGAAAAATGGTGGTTCTGTCAAAGGCATCCTGACAGACCCCAGGTAATGGAGTAGAATGAGCCTATGCCTGGGAACCAATATCAGGTGGACTGCTCAATGCTCACATGGAGAAGCAAACCTTGCTACCTGTCCTCGTGGCATTTTAAGCACATGGGTGTCTCTAATCAGCAACTAAGAGTCTTAATATTATTTATACTTCTTTAGAGGAAGTCAACCCAGACTTGACTGGAAAGTTAGTACCTGCCACTCAAAAACACACTCCAATCCACAAGTGAGAGAGCCTACAGTGTGAAATGTCATATTCGCTCATTCATGTCTGACTCTCTTCAACCCTGTGGACTGTAGCTCACCAGGCTCCTCTGTCCATGGGATTTTCCAGGCAAGACTACTAGAGTGGGTTGCCATTTCCTCCTCCAGGGGATTTTCCCAACCCAGGGATCAAACCCACGTTTCTTGCATCTCCTATATCGGTGGGTGGATCCTTTACCACTGTGCCACTTGGCAAGCCTTGTGAAATGTCATGAAGAAGCGATTTATTCTTCTAGATATTATTAGGAAATTAATAATTACCTTAGCCCTGCCTTTTTAGTGTGAAGATTTAATGGTACATAGAGTCAAGATCACAAACATTCACATCAAGTACCACTTATGTCTTTTGAAAAACTGTAGCTGAAGACACAGCCTGTTATATTACCCATCTCACATAAAGGGCCGCAGACCTTTATTTATATAAGTACATCGTCTCATGCGTCTCGTGCATTTAGCTCCTCTGTGGGCCTTAGTGTTACTCTACTTGAAAATATTTTTTCTCTGTATTTTAACATCACAAATTCCTTTAAGCCACTTTTGAAGTCTACAGAATGTATGTGTCAGAAATGGAGGCACTTTAATGGTCTTATTCACCACTATATTCCCAGTTGCTAGAAGAATGTCTGCCCCATGGTCTGTGGTAGTCAATGTGCTGAACAAACAACCAGAAAATGAATGATTCAAGAAATATGCACATACATACCAATGTACAAACAAAAATTACCCAGTGTCTTGTGCATGGGCACTCATTTTACCAGCAACAATCCAAATGTAAAGGAAGTCTCTGTCATATCCTTCCTTCACTCAGTGTATCTTCACTGCACGTCTGCCACATGGCAGAACCCCTCTGACTCAGCTGATGCTCCTGAAGGGCTCCTAAACCTACCATGGTGAGTTGAGGGGTCATCAGACAACCATTTGACAATGTAATGAGGACAATGGTAAGAGGTTTGTGCAGATACCCAGGGAACTCATGGGCGGGCACATAGTCAGCTGGGAACACAGACAGTAGGAACTAGGGTGTGGGGACCGTTTTCCCAAAGGTTCAGGCCCAGGTGAGCCTCTGCAGGTGAGGAGGAGCCAACTGTTGGGAGACAGGGGAAGCATGATTGCAGGAATATCAAGTGGACCTGGGGGAACCAGCAGACAGGAAGTGACTGGAGCATTAGGTAGAGGACTGGAAATGGGATGACATGAGGCATAAGGGAGGAGGCAGCCCAGCATACCTGAAAGCCTGCCATTTCCACTGTTGGCAATGGGAAGCTTTTCCATGGGTTGAAGTCAGGCAGGGGCCTGGTAAGATCTGCACCTTAGACAGGTCACCCTAATGGCTGACTGGAAAATGGGCTAAAGGGAGAGAAGGCCCAGGTGGGCAGGACTAGTGAGCCCAGGTGAGAGCTGACAAGAGCCTGGAAGAGCGTGTGGTTACAGAAATGGAGAAATGCAAAGAAGAAATATTTTGGAGAAAATCGTATACTTTAGTGCTTGATTTCACGGTTGCAACTGCTTCTGTTCTGTATTTCATTATTACTAGTATTCTCTGATAATTCCTAAGGATCTCTTTTTAGGTGAATTTTCTTTTTATTGCCTACTACACTATATTTTTCTCCCCAAATGTTTGCATGCCAATTCTTGTGACAAAAAAATAGAGTAACAACCACTGAAGCTGTCATAACAAGGAACAGCTACTTACTTTTCCCTTGCTTCCTGAGAGCAGCAAATGAGACAAATGGAAAGGTGACCTTGCAAAATTTGCTTCTGGGATATACAGATAAGAAAGCAAGTATTGGGGATATTTTAAAAATATTAATATATTAAAACTTTAAAAACCTTATTTGTAAGGTTTATCTAATCCTATCACAGTCATGGATAGGATTTCAAGGTCACCCTATAGACTTAGCCAAATACCGTTATTTCAACTAAATTTAAAAAAAATCTTTAAAATACGTGTCAGAATATGACAGAATCTAGAGATACTACTCTCAAAAATGCACTCTCTCTGCCAGCAATCATCCAAAAGAGTATCTTTGCAGCCCGTTTTTTCTCTTTTCCAGAGTGAGGATAAGACTGTGAGTTAGTACTTCTGCCCTGTTTTTCACAACTGCCCCCAACCTCTGACTGATGTTACCTTATGCACAATGAGCTCATGCGTGCCATCTGGAAGTGTCCTACCATCTTCCTGCATCAGGGGAACAAAGGAGAAGCCAAACAATTTCTTCTCTCCTTTCTCCTTTGCTGTAGAAGGAAAAAAAAGAAAAGAATCAGTCAGTCATTTCAGTGTATGATTACACACTGTGTTCAGACACACAGATTGTGGAGATGAGTGATCATGAAGAAATAGAACACGCCCCTCCTGCCCAACACACACACCCGCTCCCTTTACACAATGAAGAGCAGCTCTTATGATGGGACTTCTGTCTACAGCGGCCACCCTCTAACCTTATAGTCCTGCCTCGTAACCATAAGTTATATTTCTTGACTAATTTTCTTCAAGGGATTCACTATTTGAAATTATGTGTTTTGTTTGTTTGTTTTTTGAAGTCGTAGATTTCCTGTTTCTTCTCCTCACAACCCAACCTCTACTCCTTAACATAAGCACCACAGAAGGCAAGACTCTTGTCTGCTTTATTTTACTCTATGCTTGGTATCTCAAAGAATGCCAAGAACATAGTAGGTTCTCAACAAATGTATAGAACATAAATGAATGAGTGAATGAATGAACTCTCCCTACAGCCACATGTATAAAAGAGACCTCTGAAAGCCACCTCCTTGGAATCAGGCAAGTAGACAAACATAAACTGCAATCAATAGTTAGATAAGAGTTGACTGCAGTAGTATTTGTATGCCAGAAATGAGGCAATGAGGTTTTCAGATGTCCAACTGAATTACAATGGCTAGAACAAGGGTCATTGGCAACTGTTTACAAATAAGGAAACTGAGAGGTCTATCACAGTGTTACCTGCCCCAGACCTCTTGTGTGCCAGTCTAGTACCTTCCATCCAGCTTCAGCTTCTCCAAAAATGAAGGACCACAAGAAAGAGAATCTGGTTTGTTCAACTGGACTCTGCCCTTGTATTTAGATGTGCAGAGAAGAGTTGCAGGCTGGCACACATCATGGGCTGGCCTGTTATTCTTGCCCATACAACTGTAAAAGTAGAGGTTTTACCTGACAGAGAAGTCCAGCTTTGGGATACAGTAAGCCCCATGCTAGAGGAGTCAGATATGGAGATCCTGAGGATCGGACAAGAGACTCTGATAATAAACACATTATCCTCTTTTAATCGTTTCTAGTATTTAACCACAGGGATGTGGAACCCTGTGCACAGAGTAATTCTAGCTGGCTGGCTTAGGTTCCTAGCATGAGGGAAGCCCTGAATTGTGATTACAGTGAAGGATTTTCATTTTAAATCATTAATTTCAAGCCTACAGAGAAAATGGGGAAATACCAACACTCTTCAAACAAAAGTCACAGCAAAGATCTCTGGAAAGAGATTTCTACGTCAGTGAGTGTGCTGGGTATGGAACTTGTGATTTAGGGGGCAAGACTTATTTAGAAATAATTTCTTAAGCTGCTTTGACTCTCTTTTTGGTGTGGTTTTTGGTATTCAATTAGGAAAGATAAAAAAATTCCAAGATGCATAAAATTAGCAAAGGTAAGGAACAAAGCAATAGCTTCCCTAAATTTGCCCTTGGTTATAAAATAAAAATAAACACCAAGTAAAGTTTAAAGTACATAGCCTTTTTCCCTAAGCTATTAGATCAGGATTAATGAACTAAATAGACTGTTATATATAATATGTATAATACAATCCCCTTTTATTAATAAAACCCCTTAATCTATGGATTCCACCTCTTGAGTTTCCAATATATTTCTTCTTTTAGCTCAACTTGAACAATTCTGCCCCCTGGCACCTCCAATATATCGACTCACCACTCCTTACCCCTTCACTCCCACCTCCCATTTCTATGGCCCATCATTCTAATCACCTCAGTGAAAATACCCTCAACACTCCCCCTTCCACATGTCCACTCATAACACTACACCTTGGCAGAATCCAATTTGTGGCTTATTCTATGCCTAACCTAAGCTTAATTAATGCACACTAACTACAAAAGCGTCCTGGGATAGGCAAACTTTCTACATTTACCTAATCAGCACACTCCTCTACTTTTCTAGACAATAATTTCATCCACTCTCCTTGTCTCTCAAGCCTCCAATACCTTGATACTTTCACTTTCAGCTCATGGAGAGAGAACTCCCTCACACCCTCACATTCACCTCTCACTCACCTGCATCTGCCCTCCTAGCCCTGTACTGCCCACGCTCCCACCCAAGGCTAATTTTTATCCTTGAGTCCTAGGTCCTGTGCTCCTTCCCCAACTCAAGGACACTGCTCCTACAGGTGTCCCCACTCCCTACATCATCAGGTTCTCCTCTCTACTGAATGATTTCTCCCCAACAAACATCCTTTAAAAGTTCCATTTTAAAAAAGAAACAACAGCAAAAACTTCCTATGACCTACTTGTTTTATAGCTACGATCTCACTTCTCTGCTCGCCAGCATTCTTTATAGTAAAGCTTCTTAAAATATCTGTCTGTACTCACTGCCTGCCCTTCCTTTTCTCCATCTTACTCTTTGACTGACTCCAGTCAGCTTTCAACTCCACAAATCCAAGAGAAATGACTTCCATGATGCCGAATCAGGAGATCATTTCCGGGTCCTTATTCTGTTTATCACTGGCACCTGACCCATGATCAACCTCCTTGTGAAAAGCTTTCCTCATTTAGTCTCCTAGGTTCTATTTTCCTTTGATTCTCCTTCAACCTCACTGGCTATTCCTTGTTAATCTACTTAATGACTACTTCTCACTCTCCCCAAATCGAAATGTGTCAATGACCCAAGGATCCACCCTTGGACTTCCCTTTGCTATCTAAACTTTTTACGTAGACATCTCGTCCAGTCTCACGGCTTTGAAAACCACGTTTATCTGTGATATCCTGGAGCTAACCTGGACTGGTTCATAAGAACTGACAGTATGCATCTTCCCTCAACTACAAGATCAGTGACATCATGTTGGCAGCTTAAAATTGACCACGGTGGGAATATTTACCCCATGGAAATCAGCAAATGCTATAAGTTAGGGCTTCCCCTCCCCTCTCCATCACTCTGAGTGCTGGTTAAATATTTACAGCACACCAATGAACTACATGTTCTCATTATCAAGTTTAAGTCTCCAGTTTGGATCTCATTCAAATATCTACTTGATGCCTTGAATATCTAATAGACTTCTCAGACTTAGCATATTTAAAATGGGATGTTTGATTTTTTCTCTCCAAACAGCTTCTTCCTGTTGTCTTCCCCACTTCATTAAATGACCCCTTCACTCTGAGGCCAAAATCTTGAGATCAACCTTGAATTTTCTCTGCCTTTCAGATCCAATCTGTCAATAAATCGGTATAAAAGAATCAAACCACTTAAATCTCATACTTGGAATTCTGCAAAAGCCTCCTGAATGGCTTTTCTGTTCCCATCTGGCCCACCTTCAATCTATCATCCATACAGTGGGCAGACTTAACCAATCTAAAACCTGTAATGCATCTTTCTCACTCCAAATAAAGTTCAAAGTCCTCCTTCCCATGACCTAAAACACAGCAGAGGATCTGGTTCTGCTGCTCCCTCTCTGGTTCTCACCTCCAACTCTCTCACTTGCTCATTCTGGCCTCCTTGCTATTCCTGTAAAGTGCCAATCATGTTTGAGAATGCACAGTGATATATATATATATGCAAATCAAATATGAATCTGAGCCAATCAGAGGCTTTCCTGGTAACTTCACATGCCTAGGAAAGTCCCCGAGGGTTCCCTTGAGCTGTCTAAGGGCTGGATCAGCTCCTGGCTGAAAAGACAGCACATGGGTCAGGGGTGCCTAAGACCACACAAGCTAGTCAGGCCTTTAATAATGCATCTCCTCTTTCTGTTTAGTTTTCCTAGGCTGTGAAAGTGATGAATTGATTTTTATGAAAGTGATCACCTTAAGAAAAACCTTGTAGATTTCTACAGCTACTTCATTTCCTCCTTCTCTTTCATCTCTTTCCATAGAGGTTATTGGTTTTTTGAAAATGACACCCATTCGCCTCCCAGGATTCCATTCACCTCCATTTTTCTCTCATGGAGGTCTCTGGTTTGTGACACACTTTCTACAGACTATCCCACACTGTTGTTTCAGCTTAGTAAGCAGTACCCAACATAACAAGGCCATAGAGACACTCCATCCACTTACTGGAACAATGCCGAAACTCGAAGCGGATATGTGCACCCCTGAATTTATCCACGGGGATAGGAAGTTTCAGCAGCTCGGACCACCTGGGGCTGTTGTTATGATAAAGCACAAAGGAGTGGTACTCGCTAGCCGGTGGCTCTCCAGAGCCGAAGGATATAAAATCCTGACAAAGGAAACATGCAGGTTAAAGACAGCTTCATTTCAAGATGATTTTGGAACGAGCAGAACAATTGCTTTGCTGTGTCTGTGTGCTCCCAAAACAGCACTTAATGTGAAATCACTTCCTCAGTCCTCTTCAGGGCTGTTTTTGCACCTGCTTCTGTGGGCAGGCTGTGTTTGGTTCATCCTGAGGCTGGTCTCCCAGGACCTAATTGCTCAAAGGTGGACCTCAGTGACATATGCTAGCTGGGCAACTGCGTGCCCAACTTGGAGTTAACTACAAAGCAAAATTCTCAACCAGCTACAGCCAAAAGCCTTCTGTGCCTTCCTATAAAACACAGTAAGCCCCGGGGCTCCCATGAAATACTTCTTCCACAAAGGAATCTGATATGATCACCCTGATTAGCAATACTCTAATCTCCACGTCCTATTTTGGTCATAATGAAAACACATAGGATTAAACATGGGCTCAGACACTAAAGAATGCCTGCAATGTGGGAAACCTGGGTTCAATCCCTGGGTAGGGAAGGTTTCCTGGAGAAGGAAATGGCCACCCACTCCAGTATTTTTGCCTGGAGAATCCGATGGACAGAAGAGCCTGGAGAGCTACAGTCCATGGGGTTGCATAGAGTCAGACATGACTGAGCAACTAAAAAAAAAAAAAAAAAAAAAAAACCAACTCCACAAAGAAAAAGTATACCTCTCGGATTCATGTTGATATATGGCAAAACAAATACAATAGTGTAAAGTCATTAACCTCCAATTAAAATAAATAAATTTATATTTAAAACAAAATAAAATAAAACACACAGCAAAAAAAAAAAAAAAAAAAAGAAAGAAAGAAAGAAAAAGTACACCTCTCCAAAACTATAACAGATGAAAGGGAAAAAAGTGAAATGGGATAAAAACATGGCATTTAAGGAGTAGCTGCTATGAGGATGTTTTTGACATGTTAATTAAACAAACTGAAAGCTTATTTCCCCTCTTTTCACGATTAAAAACAAACAAACAAACTACACGGGTGTGGAGGAGAAAAATAAGATTGAAAATACTGCAAATCATAAGTTAACCGATCGCACGAAAGATGAACCCAAGGCAAGGATGTGAAATTGTTTTACCAAAAAGAATTCAGCATTAACGTACCTTCAGGGTCTGGCCACTACTCTCTACAATGAACATCGTAACTTCCACGTTTCTGGCCACACTCTTTCCTCCTTTCTCAAATTCTCCCCTTTCTATAGTGATATATAAATCATTCCGCATTTCACCTAGCAGGAGAGGGAAATTGAAATGGCATTATATATATAGGAAGTATAATAGAGTGTTCTATCAAGGAAAAGTTTAGTTCATAAAAAACAGTGTTCTAGCATACAACATACATTATTTATACCTCTATAATAAGATCCTCACCCTTACTGCCAACATCCAAGAAAAGCAAAGGCCAGCCTCTGCTAGCTTGAAATTAGCAATACTGAAAACGTACATTTAGGAGGGAAATAAAGGACCTGGGTAGAAAGGTGCTGTCAAGTTTCACCATTTTTCAATATTTCCTTCATTTCATTTATGAGGTGCGATAACAGAATGACAGCTGAGCAGGGGTGGTTCAAAGAAACTAGTCTCAATACTTTATAGTCAAGGCACTTAGAGAAGAAGAAATACTTAAGTGGAAGAAAATGATAGGACTGCAAAGGGTACAGTTACAATTTAAATCTTCTAAAATCCATGGATGAAATGATCTCACCCCTGGAAGAATCCAGATTAGTGCTTTACAAACACAGACGTAGAATAATTCAGTCATACAGAGACACTTGGCTTAATATTTCTTGCCATCAAGCAATAAAACAAATGAGAAAGGCCCTGGATTCAAACTGACCTAGTCTATGTACACATATATCATCTATTTTTTCTCCATTGGCTATTTATGAAACTTGAATGCTTTTTCATTCTGCTCCTTTCTTACTACTGCAAGAAAAAAAAAAAAGAAATTGTATGCCAACTAGCAAAGAGAGGCAAACACACTTGACAACCTGCTTTTATTTCTCCTGTAAGAATTAAATTAGGGGTAGGCAATAAGTGGGTACGGACATGAGAAGTAAGTCAACAACGTGACTAGAAAGTTTTTGAGGGTAAATATTGGTGAGGTCAGCAAGGTTGAATATACTTTTACTTAACACAGCTTCCAAACATTTAAACACTCAAAAGCAATAATGCTTTGTTCTAATTAAAAAAAAAACAAAACAAAAACAAAACAAACAAACAAAAAAAAAACCTCTCCTTAAGAAAGCAAATCACCCGAAGAACAATAACCATACAAATGTACCCACATTTGGGAAATTTATCAGACTTCCTGACCGAAATGTACATAAGAAAGCACCCTAGCTTTCAAAACCATGGGGGAATACCAGTGTGCACGGCCGCCTTCCTCCACAAAGGCCGACTTTTAATAAGAGCATCATCTGCAAATGACCTTGCCTGACCAGGAAACAGATGGGCCACAAAAGGGAGACACTGAATAAGTTCTAAAAAAGATGAAATCTCAGGCCCTCTTTAGAAAGTGTATGTAAGGCATACATTAATGGAAACAATAGATACAGTGGTCTCTGTCTTATGAATTTCTCAGTACTCTCATGTAGCTCCTACAAATCAGCTTGAGAAGGCAATGAACTTGGAACTCCAGGAGAAAAGCAACATATTTCAACACACACATTTGCATGCTCTGAAAGTTTTCTTGTTTAACCATCTCAATTTTTTTAAAAATTAGGAAAATATTACCCCACAAATTTCACAAATTCTCTACAGTTTTATAAACTGATTCATTTAATTACTATATATTTATCTTTAAGTTTCTAATACTTATTATATATATATTCATACATACACACACACATTCTCAACACTATTTATTTTAACAATTCCAATGCAGAATAAATAAGCTCAAACACTGTCTCCAAATTCACCAGTTTCAACTCAAAACAGGCCTGCAATGCTAATGGTCTGCACATGTGCTATTTCAACTGTCTGAGGGGAAATTCTTGACAATACTGTTCCCATGAACAGATTTGCCAGGTAAAAAAACAATACAAAAATTAAGGTACTTTAGAACACACACCCACACACACAACAGTAGGAAAATTCCTTTGCTTCTGGAGCAGGTGACATATGATGAGTGGCTGAGGTGACGCACAGCCTATAAAACACACACTGATTAATGGGAAGTGTAGCTACAGGGGCTTTTACCTTAGAAATTTCTCATAATGAGTGATTAGCTTGTCCAAACCACATGGGGATTAACTGTCCTGCAAAATGAAGAGTAAGTGTTTCTTGGGAGGGGGACTTCCAACTCTCATCTATTGGCAGGGCCAGTAATTCTGGCTTAAGCAAAGTGGAGGGAGGGAGGTCTGCAGTCTGTTTCTCCCTGTGTGCAGGCTGGGCCCTGCAGACGAACAGGGATGGAGGGAGAGTAAAATACCACCAGGGCCAGGAAATTCTTTCTCCATGTATTCATTTAGCAAATAGGCTGTGAGCACCTACTATGTGTCAGATGTTAAGTCCAGCAGACTCAGCAATGGACAAAGCAAAAATGCCTTTGCAGCAGAGCTTAGATTCTAGTGGGAAAAGATTTTGAACAAAGAAGTAAGACACAGAGGACACTGAATAATGCTAACGGCCATGGATCCAAGTGAGACAGAGAAGGGGACAGGGTGCTGAATGAGGCAGAGGCACTGTCCCACGAGAGAAGCCCTCATTAAGAGGAGGAGACATCCGTGGAAGCGAGGCTGTCTTTCCGAAGGGAGGCTTAACATGGCCTTCGCTTCCCAAATGGACCCCTGCAGCTGGTTTAGCTTATAACTGAGCTGGATTCTTCTCTCTCTTCTGAGTTCAAATAAGCCTAAAGACTGTAGGGTCTCGGGAAGACTGGAGTAAGGAGATCTGATTCCAACTTTCCCTGCCAGTCTCTCCTGTCTGTGACATTAGTCTAGACAGGGCAAGATAAACCTTGGGCCTCACGTGTTTGCGTCACTCAAGTGGGATGCGGTAAAGGCAGAGGTAGGGGTGGGAGAGCCAGCAGGAGGGACAAGGCTACTTTATTAGGTTATGTCTCTTTTTCTGTAGAATTTCTAGAATACAACACATTCATAAATAAACACACCTTATACACACATTTTACTTTCCTGTTCTTTACCTGTCACCATCCCTGAAACCCTCTTTATCTTCCCCCAAACTTTTTTTTTAATTTTATTTTTTTTTTCACAAAGTTTTTAGACTGAAGTAAGATTTCTCTGAAAAGAAAAAACATGACAAGAACATTTCTCCTGGATGACATTCTACATGTGTCCACCCTCCTCAGGAATCCATAGCTTGCTGTGTTCTAATTCTGCAAGGTGCCATGTTTTGCCAAAATATGTCGAAGGATAAAGTTGAAACAAGTGTTAATTACAGTCACTACACTTGAGGTTGACTCTAGAGAAAGCCAACCTAAAGAAAACTAATAAGCTCAAACGGTGTTAAGAAAGCAAATCCCTGGTAATTAAGAGAGAAATCATTAGGTGAGTATGAAATGGAGTCATGGCACCAATCATGAAAAGCTGCTTGCCTGACAATGTTTATTAACACCTTGCACCTCTTAAATTTATTACTCTGCAAATTTGACGGGCTTGACACTTTCCTGTTTCATAGGCCCTGTTTTGCTGGGAAGCCTTCAAAATATTACTGTAGACAAGATAAAGATAAGGCCACAGCAGTAGGAACAAATTCAAAAAGAGTTCAGTAACTACAATCAAATGGGGTTGATTTGTGGCTTATCCTCAGTGGACAACAGGCTTTTATCAGTTCTGTAAACCTTGATTCTGTCCTATGAATGCCTTGGATAAAGTCACAGAGGACAAGCTCATCACACCAAGTAAAACACTGTCCCCAGCCATAGGGGCTAGTCTAGTGCCTCTTCTGTGATAGACAATTATTGTCGCTTTTGAAGCTGGAAAATAAAAGTTTCTGTACTTCTTAAAAACAAAAGACCATATGTAAATGACTAGGATTTTTGTGAACTTAGATTAGTGCTTAGTGGTAGATAGATAGTAGTCAGGTACTTTGCCAAATGCTGTAAGTAGAATATCTCATTAAGTCCTCACATAAACCTTGAGCTGCTGCTGCTAAGTCGCTTCAGTCGTGTCTGACTCTGTTTGACCCCATAGACGGCAGCCCACCAGGCTCCCCCGTCCCTGGGATTCTCCAGGCAAGAACACTGGAGTGGGTTGCCATTTCCTTCTCCAATGCATGAAAGTGAAAAGAGAAAGTGAAGTCGCTCAGTCACGTCCAACTCTTCGCAACCCCATGGACTGTAGCCCACCAGGCTCCTCCGTCCATGGGATTTTCCAGGCAAGAGTACTGGAGTGGGGTGCCACTGCCTTCTCCGAAACCTTAAAACAAGGTCCTATTTTTTCCATTTTGCAGGTGAGGAAACTGAAGTACAGAGATTAAGAAACATGTCTAATGTATTATCAGTATCTCTTCTTTACCCACGAAAATGTAATTCAAGAGATAAGAACATTCATCAAATAAGCTAGTGCAATTCAGCCTTTGCCTCCAAAAGACCTAAACAAGGAAGATATTAGTCCCACCCTAATTGGCCAGACCAGTTGTCAAGCAATGATTTCACTTCTAGGAACAAGACAGAACATGTATGCTTCAGACCATAAACAATACAGAGAAGGCACTCATCACTGGAGAGATGAGGGTGACAAGAAATTAACTGAACTTTGAAATGTTGAGGTTACAAGCAGAAAAACTCAACCCAGTGGATAGAAGGTAAAAGGAAACTAGTTCAACATGAAAGAAGTCATTTTGAGAGATGACATGAGATGTGATGATGTGATCTTGGCCATTTAAGTACTCAAGTACAGCCAGGAAACCATCCCCAGGGATCCGAGGAAGAAATTCGTGCACTGGACATGTAGTTGAGCCGGATGGCCCTTTGTGTGTGTAGCAGGCACTTCCTTACCTCCCCAATGATGTCCAGGTCCTAATTCCATGAACCTGTGAATAGGTTACCTTACATGACAAAAGGGGTTTTGCAGACATGATTAAGCTGAGACTCTTGTGATGGGAATATTTTCTTTGACTATGAGAATGGGCTCAATTTAATTTCAAAGATCCTTATAAGAGAGAGGCAAAAAGTCAGAGTCAGAGAAGGAGATACGATGAGAGAATCAGAGGTTGGATGATGTGGGGCCATGAGCAGAGGAGTACAGGCCACCTCCAGAAGCTAGAAAAGGCAAGGAAATAGATTCTCCTTCAGAATCATCAGAAGAAATACAGCCCTGCTGATACTGTGATATTAGCCCAGAGAGACCCGTGCAAACTTCTCATCCCCAGAACTGCGGTCCATTTGCATTGTTTTAAGCCACTCCATTTGTGCTGATCTGTTACAGCAGTCATAGGAAATGAATACAATATGCCATGCACACTTTAACTTCCATTACCTCAGGACATCTTCAAGGAGGGGACAGAGCAAGGGGCAGGGGCAAGCTTCCCAGGTAATTGAAATCAAAGCAAACCACATACATGGAAAATTTATGCATGGGATGAAAAATTAACTTTGGATTTCTCACATGGAGTACGCTTGAGTAAAACATACCTGGTGTTCTTGTTTCTGTTTTATTTTAAAAGAATACTTTAAGATGTTGAACTTTTGACGGGGTAGATTTTTAATTTTTTTCTTTTTGATGACTATCAAACAAGCAGTGGCAAATGATAGCAACAGCAGTCATGAGGGGCTTTCCAGGCAGTGGTGCAGAGAAAAAGGAGCAGGAACAGGGTGCCCTTTACACTCTAGGACAACACATGCATCTTTGATAGTAGCAGTTGGGCAAAGTCCTACACCCATGGGCAGTGGGGTATGTCAGCTTCCTAATCTGGGGGCACCAGCCTCTCCCCCAATGTGAACTTGGGCGGGGATCCACCCTTAGGGTGACACAATAGACTCTTAGCCTCTCTCTCTCCTTGGTCACTGAGGCATTCGTTGGTTAAGAGACCACTGTCCCCTTGGTAAGGGCATGATCAGGGGGTTCAGATTTAAGCAGACCAGTTGCAACTGTGTGATGTAGAGGTACATGACTTGGCCTGGGGGGTGGTGAATTTTAGTTAGATTTAGGATATATTTTTTTAGAGAAGACCAAGTCAAGTAGGTTCCCACCTCTTTCTCTAAAAGAATGATTATTTGAGGCAATTCCATCTGGTGATGTACATATCTCTTCCAGTAAGTGGTAAATAATACTAATAATATATATATTTAAAAGAATAAAACTATATATCTTCTTAAATGGGAGGCAAATATACCTACAACATTTTTCTTTACCCAGTCTTGTAAATCATTGTCTAGTCAACTTTGACCAAATACAAGTTTGACTTACCTGAACTACTGCCTGAAAAACAAAAAGGAGGCTTACTCTTGAAGATACCTGGAAAATAAACTTCAATCTTGAAATCACTATCATAGCTACTATTGGTGTCAACCATTTGAAATATAGGCTCTGTTAATAATTTTTAGCAAGGTCTTCTAGTCTCCAAATCTCAACTCTTCATGACCCCATCATTCTACAACTTCCCCATAATTCCTTGTAGGATTAGGAACTTTGAAGATGTACTAAAAGTGAATGCACTGGAAGGTACTAATTAGAGTGGCTCAGTGGTAAAGAGTCCACCTAGCAATGCAAGGGATTCAGGAGATGTGGGTTTGATCCCTAGGTCAGGAAGATCCCCTGGAGGAGGAAATGGCAACCCACTCCAGTATTCTTGCCTGGAGAATCTCATGGTCAGAAGAGTCAGATGGCCTACAGTCCATGGGGTTACAAAGAGCTGGACGCAGCTCAGCCACTGAGCACACACACAACAAACAGGGACAGTTTTACTGGTTGATATGTGAGTATCCCATGGACAGAGGAGCCTGGTGGACCTAGTCCACGGGGTTGCAAAGAGTTGGACGTGACTAAGCGACTAACACACACACACACACACACACACACACACACACACACACACGAGAATGAGTCTCCAGAAGAGTGTGTACAGGTAGGGAAGGTAAAGTATAGAAACCAGGATGACTGCCTAGAATCATAAACTCAGAATAAGAGTGGACCCTTAGGGCGGGAGGAGGGCACGGCCTGATCACCCTGACATGCCTGACACATCAGCCAACTTTGTTCTAAAATGTCTGGTGGGTGGAAAATTAGTCCTTCCTGATATTCAGCAAAGGCTCAGATCTGCCTGTACAGTCTGTTAAGACATTTAGAGCTTGGCTGTTCAATCCTGTAACTACTGCCACACATGGCAACTGAGTCCTTGAAATGGGACTTGGCTGAAAAGAGATGTGTTGTAAATTATAACAGTTACCAGCCTTCAAAGACTTAAGTTGAAATAGTGTAAAATAACTCATTACAAAATTTTTATGTGGACTATCTATTAAAAGGATATTTGGATGCATTGGGTTAAATAAAATATAGTTAAAATTAATTTCATCTCTTTCTTCCTATCTTTTTTTCAAGTGGCTACTGGAAAAGTTAAAGTTACATTTGTGGCTTGTATTGCATTTCTACTGGAGAGCGCTGACTGAAACATTTTCAGCACCCTCCCTCTCAAAAGCTCAGAGACCAGACCATGGAACTTTCTGTAGGGTTATTTGGTTTATAGGTGGCAGTAATGGAGCTTCACAGAGGGAAACTTTTCTTCTTTGGAAATTCGGAAGGGCTAAGAAATAAAGTGCTGAATGACTGGCCCTTAGTAACAGAGGACTTCGTGACAAGGCAAAACCATAGGGGCAGATTGCCTCTTTATACCAGGTGACATTCCAGAGACCAACCCGTGTAAATGACAGACCAAGAAAATGAATCTCTATTTCCATGTTTTTCCCATTCCGAAAAGAGTCTGGCACTGATGACATTCTGTGACCCTCAAGAAAAGTTGTGTGTATGTCCCCATTAGTGTCAGGACCACAGATAATTCATTCTGCAGAAAGGCAGTGACTAAATTAATGAAGGTCCTGTAGGTATAAACACATGCCTCACCCATCCTGACCTCTATCAGAACACAAATTAACCCTGGAGGACAAGTATAGAGAAAGAAAAAGAGAAAAAAAAAAAACCCATCACAGTAGCAGACTGTCAGTACAACACTGGGATCAGAAATGCTGTTCACATACATTTTTCTCATTGAAAACTCAGCTCAAGTTTTCATCAAAGCCACAAGTAAGAGAGCGAAAATTAATTGGCAAGTCAAAATTCTGAAAATAAAGGAAAACAAAACAACAGTTGTTATGTTTGCCAATGTAAAACATTCCATTGAGTTGTAAAGCTGCTATCTTTTCAGCTGTTTAAGTTTATACACACACCTCTCCCTTCTCCATCCAATTTGTAAGACTCAGAAGCCATAGAAGAAAAAAAAATGAAAGAAGAAAAAGAAAATGCTTTTAAAAAAAAATCTCTTGCAGTCTCAGGCACTACAGACATGTGTCCGGGGAAGATTGAGTCCCTGGTCAGCATCAACCCTGCCATTATAACGTGGTGCAGGGAAGGGACAGAAGCAAGCCTGATTCCACAGTAAGTTTATTTCCATCATTAAAGCCAGACAAGAGCTGCGTGAGCACAGCACATCCCAGACAATTATTCAGCCAGTGAAGTGTCATGTTGCTTGATATTTTTTCCATTTCTCAATGATACTGCTCAGAGACCAAGCTGAGGAATTCTTCCAGCAGCTGGCTGCATTCTGTTCTAAAATATGTTTTTTATATTAGATTTACCCATCAATTTGCTTCCCAGTGGGATGAAATTTTTTTTCTTTTCTGCTAAAGAGGAAATACTAGCTATTTATAGCAACTGAAGGAAATAATGAATGGTTCCAAGAGCCAATGGATAACATGCCATCAAGTAAACAGTGTTATAAACAGTCATTTTTGACAATAGTAACAGGAGATGCTCAGGCAGACTTGGTGTTTAAGCTGGGTCAGGTCATCTCAGCAAACTTCTCAGGCTGTTCTCTTAGCCATCCCTGTGTGAGTGATTTCCATCAGGAGATCAAATGCCATAGCGATCAATGCCAGTCAGTTTCTGCAACATGTTAGGTCTTTATGGATAACAAACCCACCACTAAGTCTTACAGCTGTAACAGGGGCCTCGTCCGAAGCAACATTCACGGTTTGCTTTTTGCACATGGGATTTAAACAGTGACTTAAAAGATCTTGTTTCTAAAAATACTGTCAACAGTTTGAGACTGTTTGGTTTTTCTATTTTTTTTTTTGCTTGGTTGTGTACAGTAGGATGCAGAACCATAAGAAAGACTATTACTTGGCATTTACTTTGATAGTGTGAATCTCCTTAATCTCTACCATTTCCACTCAGAAACACTTTTTTGGATTCTCTTTTGGAATCTCCTTTGGTTGCTAATATAGATCTGATGTATATATACAAATAGAACTAAAAATACATATGGTATTTGTATATGGCTGCTTAGTTACATACACATATACCTCTGGTGGAAAATTCTCCAATAAAGGCTAACCATTGCTTAATAAATGTTCTTATCAAAACTTGTAAGGATTTCCCCTAAGTGACTTCAATAATACTTCCCACCAAAGGGTAAAATATTTTCTGAATTTAACTTCAGTTTTCCTTCTTATTATGAAAAGCAGGCATGGTCCCCATAAGTTATCCATCCGGATGTGAAAAAAATGTAAAGATTAAAAAAAAAAAGAATTAAGTATCTCAATTTATTCTTCAGCATGGCCCATTTGAAGTCTTTGAAGCTGATAGTTTGAAAACTTTCTCAAGTGCCAAAAGCAGACAAAATAGCCATATTTTATCATGTGGTTCATTCTGAGTCACTTACCAGGCATAATAATATTAGAAAAACCCAACTTCCTGGTGATGGATACTCCATGAGAAAATACTGATGAGTATTCCCTTCTGATTTGTTCAATGTCTCCATGCAAGAGTTGTAAAGAAACAGCTAAACCTAAATTAAATGAGACCAGAATTAAAAACAGAGGGACAGAAATAGCATGAACAGAAACTGAAATTATTTCAACAAGTCCAAATCTATGGTATCATTGTTTTAAACTAAAGATTAACATTCAGACAAAACTAACAGAGTCTATAAGACAAATATCTAGAGAACACTTTTCCAACTTGACCACCTTAGTTTATCCACTTACAAAGAAGGTCCCTAGAAGCTGGAAAAAACTTGAACAGAACACTAAGAAGTTTGGCTGCTAGTCCCAACACCCACTTCCCCATTCCCTGCCTGACAGAAACACCCCCACACCAAACTCATCCTTGCAAATGGCAGGGGCATTTCAGCCCTGGAAGACACTGAACTTAAAATGGGAGTTCTAATTTCTTAAAAACTTTATGAAGTCTGTAAATAATTACTTGTCAAATACCATAAAGATGAGCACAAATCTAAAGATGTTAAAATTCAAGGATTTTAAAGATATCCATAGAGCTGTTTCTTTTTTTTTTTTAAGTAAGAAAGATCATTACAATGAAACCAACATTGTATTCTTAATATTATATATGGTACAAACTCATAATCACATTATTTTCCACTGAGCATATATAACAAGATGCAGGCCATTTTGATAAACAAAAGGAAATTTAGTCAATAAAACGGTAAAAATTATCTTTTTTTGTTACCCCAATTATAGTGACATGACCACAGTAGAATATATTCAAGACACTGAATGACACATTTTTCATACCTCATTTTTCCAAACCTCAGACAAGAACTACAGAAAAAAAAATTAATGTCTTATCTTTTTATATATGTTTCCCTATTTTCAACATGCTGCTTCTCTTTTAGTTCCCTATTCCTTTTTCCATCTATTATTTTAAAACAAAGGAAAAAAAGTCCATCACTTACATTAGTAATAGAAAATGAAACCAGTCAAAGGTGACTTATATTTAAAAAAAAACTTTCAATCATCATTAACCTGAACTCAAAATGAATGTGGATGATGGAATCAAAAGGATGATCAAACCGTACTCTAAAAATCCTCCATCTACATTCTTATCACCCTTTTCACTCAATAACACCCTTACTATTGTGCCACTTGTCACTCCCGGTTCCTAACACACAGCACTACAAAGCTAACTGCCAACATACACCGTAAGCCTGGCAACAATCAGGCTGGGATGAAACAATCATAAGGTATTTGCCTGCCATGCCTCTAAATTAGGGTCTTCCTTTCACTCCCCTTCAGCAATAAGAAGCAACAACAACAAAAGCAGGGCTCTGTTGGTTGGTTTGCTTGCTTTTCAGAGTGCATAAAACATCAGAAAAATCTGTCTTTTTTAAAAAAGCATTATGCTCAGAGAGAACATGAAGCCTTTCCTGGGGTGCAAACCCAACCAGGATGAGGCATACTGAAGGGGCAGCGACGTAAGCAAAGAGGGCCAGGATGTGGCTGCATCACCGTGTCCTCTGGTGTGTGGGTCTAATAGAATGTTGGTGTTGGAAAGCTGCTTTGAGAATTAGATCAAATCTTGCAGGCACTCAGGAACTTTAATTAAATCTTCATCTTATTTTTACCTATCTTTTAGCTCACTCCCCACCCTCACCCCACATGAGCTGGGTGACTGAGGCGATAAAATAGAGGCGCATCAGCCCTCCGAAAGCCACATGGACTGAAGCAGGGGAGAATGAGCAGTCTGGATGGTTTGATGGTGACAACTTTGATGTGGTACTATTGGCTCCTTTTAAAACCCAGAGGCAGGCGAATGAAGATAAACTAACACATGTTATAATCCATCTGTCTCAGCAGCTACTTCTTCTTGACTCACGCTCTCCACTACCCCCACCTCATTACTCTTGTCTCTGTTCTCCTACTTCTGTCCTTTCGCCTTCAAAACATTCACCCACACTGTCACCATCATCATGAACATCATCAGGGTCTGGTATTTGTACAATAGCAGTGTGTGCCAGACAGGGTATGTAATAACAGTCCCTCCTGCTGGGCAGAACACCGTTCCAGTCCTGGGGTAATATCAGCAATGCTTTCAAATAGAGAATCACATGCACTAAATTCCTGAGGTCCTGTGATGTTTTACAAAAGCAGGTCATTTTACTAGAAATTCTCATCAAAGGACCTGATCAGAGATACTAGCAACCTTATATGATATGTATAAAGTAAGAAGAGAAAAGAACTAAACAATAATTAAAAAAAAAAAAAAAACAGATCCTGTTATTCAGGGTAGAGGTTGGAGGAAGGAAAAGGGACCAGGATTCTTGTTTGGCTCTACTGGAGCCAGAATTCATTTAACCATCAGTAAATTTATATATATAGGGTTTCCAGGTGACTCAGCAGTAAAGAATCTGCCTGCAATGCAGGAGTGACAGGACATGCAGGATTCAGGTTCTATCCCTGGGCTGGGAAGATCCTCTGGCGGAGGACATGGCAACCCACTCCAGTATCCCTGCCTGGAGAATCCCATGGGCAAAGGAGTCTGGTGGGATACAGTTCAAGGGTTGCAAAGAGTTGGACACGACTGATGTGACTTAGCACTTCTATGTGTATGTGAGTGTGTGTGTATATGTGCTGAAAGGATAAGACAATGAGAAAATAAAGGCATTCAATCAATGTGAACGTTAAAGACAATTGAACATAGGAAACAGAGAAAAAATATGTTTTCAGGAAAGACGTAAATGTAAGCATGAACAAGAAAATGCCTCAATGTTCTCCAGACAGCCAGAGTCATAGAGATGAGAGAATGCAAAAGGATAGAGAGGATCCACGTAGGAGACAATGGACAGAAAGGAGCCAGTGAGGCAACGAGGAAGTGATGAGGGAAAATAAATAGTATAGAGGAAAAATAGTACAAAATAGTATGGAGGAAAAAAAGAAACCAGACATTCTAGAATTGGATGCATCCTAAAACATTTGATTAGAGGACATAGTAGTTCTCAGTCTGAAGGTTTAGAAAGACACAGATAATGATTAGATAAAGCCCAGGGTAATGATTTCATTTGTTTGGCCAACTGATACGAATTTGCAGGGAGGGCAAGGTATTGTTGAAGTGACCCAATTTCTTCAGAATGAAGAACTCACAGAGAATTAAGAACTGGGAAGGTAAGGTGGACCAACAGCTTGACCACAGTGTACTTGGCTCTTCCCAAATCATCTATTCTATTTCCATAAAAAATCACAACACATAACAAATAAACTTCAAAGAGTGGGAAGTGAAAGAAACATGATATAATAGTGAATCCACAGGAACCAGCCCACCAAGAGCCATAGCAATATTATTTATTTTTCATTCAGGGAAACTCCTGATCCTGTTTTTCTAGTGGTTCTTAATTATGCTGACTACAATGAACAGGTTGGACAAATGACTCACTAGATAATAAGAAATACTGTATTAACACAAAGAAACTATTCTTCACTATAAAGGGGAGACTTATCAAATATTCACCCATTCTCATGACCTGAGGATTCATCCTCTCCTTTCAGGAGAGTAGCTCAAGATGTGAGGCATGTTCACAGAGCAGTATTTTCTTCCTATCCTCTTTCCTGTCTCTTTCCTATCCTCACCTTACCCCTCTCTCTAGGGCTGAAGCAACTTCTAAAATTCTATCTGCACACTTTAACTTATTGCTTCCACAATTTAAAAAACTGTCCACTTTGGGCAAGGCAATAACTTCCAGCTTCAGAGGAAAATGAAAGGCAAGATATAAGGATGTATTAATATATGATAGGTTTCTGCTCCATAGAAGCTGATCATCCAATAAGGAAAGACACACACAGGTAAGTAGAATATGAAGCAGTATGAGTTAAATGCATGATAGGAATATTACAGTAAAGAAAAATTATGACTGATGGAATTTGAAATTTCAGGGAAGAATTTTTATGACAACAAATAAAATTAGGTTAAATTTTTAATTTTACAAATAGATTAATAATGTCCCACAATCAGTTTTTTTCTGGCACTTAACATAAATACCAAAAATGAAATTGCTAAGGAAAAAATGTTACTCTTTATAGAAGAAGCATTAAGCTAAACTTTAAAAAATCAGTCTAGATATTTATGACCCAATTATAAAGATTTTTTAACTAATTTTAAACAGAGACTTAGTCATTAATTAATAATGAATCAAGAATCACAAAGAAACATTTTTTCAAGATTAAATAGCTTACGGGACAGAACTACAGGAAAGGCTTAGTATCTGTTAAACCAAATGTGCTTGATTCTTTGGGAACTCTAATTTCTTAGGAATTGAAGCTAACTCACTCTGTGAGATGATTTCTTTTAAATTCATGAAATTCTGCACTTTTACATAAAAAATGGCAAGCACAGCAAGATTTATTAAGTGGCAGGCAAAATTGATTTTAGACTAGATCAGCCATTTTGCCACCAATGAACCAAATATACATAGCAAATGTATAATAATGCAAACATGGAAATTTGTGGCAAATATATATGATAAAGACACAATGTGATTAAGTGTGCAGTTTAAGAAGCCTGTCGTACAGCATCATGACCCTGCCTCAGTGTTAACTTCTCTGTGCTTTCTTTGGTTGTCACATTTGTAAAATAACTCCATAAAATACTTTGGGCAATGCCTGCTATAAAAGAAGTGCTTAAAAATGATAGCAGCTACTACTACAACTACCACTGCTATTATTATCACATGATTGTTTCTCTTTCAGTTGTGCTCATTTGGTATTTAAGCAGTATACTAATTTTTTTTCAATGACTTCTTTAAAATAATTTAAGAAATTCTATTTAGTGCTTTCTCACCAATAAAGCTAATCACCAAGAGGACAGTTCAGTTCAGTTCAGTTGCTCAGTCATGACCGACTCTTTGTGACCCCATGGACTACAAGTAGGCCAAGCTTCCCTGTCCACCACCAACTCCCAGAGCTTGCTCAAACTCAGGTCCATGGAGTCGGTGATGCCATCCGACGATCTCATCCTCTGTCATCCCCTCCTCCTCCTGTCTTCAGTCCTTCCCAGTACCAGGGTCTTTTCCAGTGAGTCATTCATTACATCAGATGGCCAAAGTATTGGAGCCTCAGCTTTAGCATCAGTTCTTCCAATGAATATTAAGAACTGATTTCCTTTAGGATTGACTGGTTGGATCTCCTTGCAGTCCAAGGGACTCTCAAGAGTCTTCTCCAACACCACAGTTCAAAAGCATCAGTTCTTCGGTGCTCAGCTTTCTTTATAGTCCAACTCTCACATCCATACATGACTACTGGAAAAACTGTAGCTTTGACTAGACGGACCTTTGTCAGCAAAGTAATGTCTTTGCTTTTTAATATGCTGTCTAGGTTGGTCACAGCTTTTCTTCCAAGGAACAAGTGCCTTTTAATTTCACAGCTGCAGTCACCATCTACAAAGATTTTGGAGCCCAAGAAAATAAAATCTGTCACTGTTTCCATTGTTTCTCCATTTATTTGCCATGGAGTGATGGGAACGGATGGCATAATCTTAGTTTTTTGAATGCTGAGTTTTAAGCCAGCGTTTTCACTCTCCTCTTTTACTTTCCTCAAGAGGCTCTTTAGTTCCTCTTGATTAGATTAGAGATGCTTAGATTAGATTACTGCTACTGCTAAATTGCTTCAGTCCTGTCCGACTCTGTGCGACCCCATAGACGGAAGCCCACCAGGCTCCCCCGTCCCTGGGATTCTCCAGGCAAGAAAACTGGAATGGGTTGCCATTTCCTTCTCCAAGGCATAAAAGTGAAAAGTTAAAGGGAAGTCGCTTAGTCGTGTCCAACTCTTAGCGACCCCATGGACTACAGCCTACCAGGCTCCTCCATCCATGGGATTTTCCAGGCAAGAGTACTGGAGTTGGGTGCCATTGCCTTCTCTGTAGATTAGAGATGCTTAATATTTTTTGATGAATGGATTAAAAAACTCTCCCTATTCATTGCTTCCTATTTTCTTTTTCATTATGAACCCATTTTTCTACCTTTTATTTAGTCTTTTCCTGATAGTTTATTATCTAAACTTCTAGGAGACATGGTTTAGGGAATACACAAGTGATGCTTAGAAATGAGTCCTCTAATACTGGGCTTGAAAGAACTGTTCTCTGTTTTAAAAAGGTGATGAGAGGAGATGATTCCCCAATGAGACAGAAAAATCTAAGCTTAAGCCACTGAATTTAAATTAACTCAGCAGTCTGGAAAAATCCATAGCAATGAAATCCAGGGTAAGTACCCAGTCCCAGGGGAGGAGCCTGAAAAAAGGAAATGTATAATCATCCCACACTATCATGTTCACTCCCAGAGCTCATGGGATTCCTGTGGATAAAGCAACACCCACTGAAAATGGGTCACAGTAAAACAACAACAGCAACCATGCATCACAAAATAATCAGCAATGAGGGAAAGGGAGCAGGTATAACAAATCATGTCTTGACTTCTATGGAATATTTAAAACTTAAACTTCCAACTGTCAGGACCTATCTTCACACCCTTCCTCCCTGTTGGAGCACAGACTGGAGTGTTTACCCCTCCAGTTTGGACCTCCCTATACAAATTAGCAGGGCTTCCCTCATAGCTCAGTTGGTAAAGAATCTGCCTGTAATGCAGGAGACCAGGGCTCAATTCCTGAGTCCGGAAGATCCTCTGGAGAAGGAAATGGCAACCCACTCCGGAACCCTCGCCTGGAGAATCCCATGGACAGAGGAGCCTGGCAGGCTACAGTCCAGGGATCACAAGAGTCTGATATGACTTAGCGACTAAACCACCAGTACCACCATACAAGTCAGCAAGATGTCCCTTCCTTTCTTTGAAGCTTTGTTTTCTATTTCTTACCACATCTTGGTTATAATTTATCCAGCATTTTTATGTGTTTGTAGTTGAAGAGGAAGTTATAAGAGGCAGTCTACCATGTTTCAAAAGCCAATTTATTTAAAAATCTTTGCAATCCCTATTGCTTCCCAATAACACAAGCAGTCTGTGAAGAATATAGAATAGTGTGCCTTCAATGCATAATTAAATTGTGGTAAGTTAATTAAGTGAGCAAAAGTTTACTCTACTTATATAGTATTTAAGAACTATCAATCTCACAAATATTTAATTCAAAGACTGCCCTTTGCTTCAAAAAATGTACAAATGTGCCAAATTAAAGTATGAAATAAAATCATAATAGATTAAGTAACTGACTTAAAAAATGCAACAAGTACTTGACACCACACAATTACATTTTTCTTTTTATTTCCCCTGAGTTTCTATATAAGTATAGAAGAAAAATGATAGCATATTAAAGTATATGTTCTGCAAATACATATGCTAAAAACATCTGAGCTAAGAACAGATGTGATAATAGTGCAAAAATATCATCACAAGTGGGGTATCCAAAGATCACATTACAAACCCAAACTAATAACAAACAAATTTCTGAAGTGACCTATAGGGGAGGAAATGAAGAACATAGTTGGCATATATCTATTAATCCTGAGTCATTTAATTTTCTCAGTTAGAAATCTCATGAAGTTTTATGACCAAACTGAAATGGTCTTTTCATTTTCAGCATTTAAAAACATCCACATGCCAAGAGAAGGCCAAAAAACTTGCTTTGTTTACTTTTTCTCAAAATAAAGTGTGGCAAATAGAGAACCATGAATTAGGTTTTTATCTCAATACAGGCAGAATATTGTAAAATTAAAAGAAACTCATTTTGGAAGATAAGACTAACTGAACAAGCTTAAAAGATTTGAAAAAAAAATCATCATATATAACATAGCAAAATCTAAATGAAAAAAGTCAGGGAATAATTTATCAAAGGAGGTGTTTTATTTATTTATTCTTTTAGAATGGAGTAAAGAGAGGACATAAAATACAGCAGGGAGTTGTGAGCAAAGACAGAAAAACATAGAATGGGTAAAAAAATGCCTTCACCTGGTTTTGTTCTGAAATCACTGAGGTCTTCTGGTTCCTAGTAAAATTATTGAAGGCTATATCACTAGTTCAATTTCTAATACTATCATAATGGCATACATTTCTGGGGCATGAACATTTATAGTACTGTAACTCTATGTGGCTACTAATTCCAAAATCCAAAGAAGGGTATATTGGGTTGAAGGTAGAATGTAGGGTGAGACATGAAAGAGAGGCTGAGCCAGGGACTGAAAGCCTGCCTTACAAACCGCACAGGAAGGAGTCACGCTGGCATCACAAGGGATGAACCAATACAACTTGAAATGGGAAATGAGATACAGAAAAGTTTTTATATGACAAAGAGGATTCTGGCAGCACAACAGAAGAAGACCTGGCAGGATACAAGTCATGGCTAAATTTAACAGTCTAGCTGAGAACTAAGGAGGGATTAAAATTAATATCATTGGTTATCATAGAGGATAGGCATTACCTTCAACAACTGTTTTGAGCACACAGAGACCGTGAAAGTAAACCTACGTCCGAAACCAGTCTCTTCCACTCAGTCTCCAATTTCTTCTTTTTTCCACTCTTATGAATGAATACTGCAATCCTGGATCTACAGGTTCCAAACTTTTCAAAAATCTCTGACATCTGTCTTTGATGTCCTCAAAAACCTGCCCCAGGTTTTATTTATTCCAAAATGACCATCCAAGCTGCTGTTTATCTTGTTAATGCAGCAAAATTCATCAAAAATCTCATATTCTTCCGTAATAATCCCATTTCTAAGGCTTTATTTTAAAGTCATATTCTGAAATATAGGAGATGTTCCTCACATTATTACTTACAAATGTGAAAAAACTTGAAAGCATTTGAGTTCAACAAGCAGGGTTGGATACAGAAATTAGGGCCTTAAATCTCAAAGCTAGAAAAGACAACACAACCTCCTTAGAGCTCAGTAAATTATTTTTTATTTTTAATGTTTTCCTATTTGGTACTAGGAAACCAAAGAAACAAACTTAAGGCAAACATCTGATAACTGTGTCTTTGATTCATTCATGAAACAGATGCTGTCTGATAGTCATTAAAGAATTGGGCATTTTAAAATTCAACTAGATTAAAAAAAATTTAAGTAGTACATGCATACGTCAGACTGTACTAAAGGTTCTGTTATGGAAGGAAATGTACTTCCTTACCTCAGTTACTGAGTTCTGTTTACTAGAATTAATCCATGTTTAACAACTTCTTGAGTATCCTACCACAATTTTTCTTTTTTAACTGTGATAATTGTCATAAAGAAATCAAACCACAAGTTGAGATAAAAATAATAAAAGATAAATGGTTTTAGAAGTCATTTCTGAAAGAGTAACATTCAAGCTTGGAAAGAGAAACAAACAGCAATGCAAAAAATGGGGAGACAGTGCTCTGGACAGAGAAAAGAGCATGTGTAAAGATCCTGCAACAGGAAAGAGCTTGGGGTGATGGAGAAGATGGAAGAAGGCCACTGTGTCTGAGCAGAGTCAAACAAGGCTGCAGGGGAGGCCACAAGATGAGCAGCAGTCATGGAAGCCATGGTTAATTACTTTTATTCTAAATGCAACAAGGGGATCCCTCCTGGTGGCTGAGATAGCAATCTACCTGCAATTCAGGAGACTAGGGTTCAGTCCCTGGGTCCAGAAGATCCCCTGGAGAAGGAAACGGCTGGGAAATCCCATGGACAGAAGAGCCTGGTGGGCTCAAAGAGGCAGACATGACTGAGCGACTAACACTTAAACGCAACAAGAAGTCACTGGAGAATTTTAAATAAAGGAAACATGATTCAATTTGTGTTTTAAGAAAGTATTCTTAGTGTAGTCTGGAAAATGGGATCAGAAGGAGGAAGAGTAAAACTGATGAGTCACTGAGCTTCCTGGATGTGAACATCAGCTTTTTATCATAGATATACTCTATCTTTATCTACATCTCCTCTTTTCTGGATTTTCTTACCATTTAGGTCTCCACAGAGCACTGAGTAGTTCCCTGAGCTCTACAGTAAGTTCCAGTATTTTATACATAGTATCAATAGTGTATATATGTCAATTCCAATCTCCCAATTCATCCCACAGCCCCTTCTTTCCTTGGTATTCATACATTTGTTCTCTACATCTGTATCTCTATTTTAGCTTTGCAAATAAGTTCATCTGTATCATTTTTCTAGATTCCCCTTTTAAGTGATGTTATAGGATATTAATTTTTCTATTTCTGATTTAATTCACTCTATATCAGAATCTCTAGGTTCAGCCATGTCTCTGCAAATGGCACAGTTTTGCTCCTTTTTATGGATGAGTAATATTCTGTTGTATACATGTACCAAATCTTCTTTATCTGTTTCTCTGTTGATGGACATTTAGGTTGCTTCCTCGTCCTGGCTATTGTAAATAGTGCTGCAGTGAACACTGGGGTGCGTGTATCATTTTGAATGATGGTTTTCTCCCAGTATATGCCCAGGGGTGGGATTGCTGGGTCATATGGTAAATCTATTTTCAGTTTTTTAAGGAAACTCCAAACTGTTCTCTACAGTGGATGTTATCAATTTACATTCTCACCAACAGTAAGAGGGTTACCTTTCAAAATCCATACCCTCTCCAGCAATTTTTGTTTGTAGATTTTTTTGTTAATGGCCAATCTAACTGGTATTTTGATTTGCATTTAGCTAATAATTAGTGATGTTGAGCATCTTCTTTTCATATGCTTTTTGGCCATCTGCATGTTTCCTATGGAGAAATGTCTACTTAGGTCTTCCATCCATTTTTAATTGGGTTGTTTATTTTTTTGATATTGAACTGCATGAGTTGTTTGTGCACTTTAAAAATTAATTTCTTGTTAGTTGCTTCATTTAAAACTATTTTCTCATATTCTGAGGGTTTTCATCTTATTTATAGTTTTATTTGTTGTATAAAAGCTTTTAAGTTTAATTAGGTCCCATTTGTTTACTTTTATTTTAGTTTTCAAAATTAAGTATTAAATTTTATTCTTCAGTAAGTATTTCTTCATTTGCTGTACACAGTCAAGAAAATTTTCAGACTTTAATGCTTTTTAAAAAAAATGATTATTACTAGTTATAGTTTAGAGTGAGTCCATGCAGCGCCTTATGCTGCCATTCTAGGGCACGACTCTGAAAATATTATTTATTGATAGTACTTACATACTTTGTGTTTGGTAGGCAGGGGCCAAAGGGTAAAACCTAGTTGTCAGGATTTCTCAACATGAATGATAATTACTAACATCATCTGGTGTCAGAAAACCTTCCTAAAGGTGATTATCATTAGATCCTTCCATAAATTCACCTTCAGTAAAATCTATTAATTTCTGAAATCCTAAGCCCTCATTATTATCAGAGCAAGAATTTTTACTTCTATTCCCTTCTTTGTGCTTGATTTACGAAATCCGGATCTGAGTCTTGCTTTGGATCCTACAGTATTCTATGTTGTGTCTGTAAGGTAAGCAAATTGACTTTTAAAGTAAAACATCAGAAGCATATATAACTTTCAGGGATACATCCTGGTTGCATCAAGCCGTAAAACCCTGACAGGATCAGGCGAGGTGTTCACACAGCAAAGTCAGCCACAGAGTCTCAGGGCCTCTGGAACACAGGGAAGAAAGGAAGCCAAATGTCTGCTAGGAGTGGTGTCAAGTGAGACAACACTGCTGGAAAGTGAGTCAGCAGAGGAAAAACCAAGAAGCATTAGAAAGAGATTAGAGTGTAGAAATGGACCAGGTTCAGTTCAGTTCAGTTGCTCATGTCTGACTCCTTGCGACCCCGTGGACTGCAGCACGCCAGGCCTCCCTGTCCATCGCCATCTCCTGGAGTTAACTCAAACTCATGTCCCTTGAGTCGGTGATGCCATCCAACCGTCGCATCCTCTGTCGTCCCCTTCTCCTCCTGCTTTCAATCTTTCCCAGCATCAGGGTCTTTTCAAATGAGTCAGTTCTTCGCATCAGGTGACCAAAGTATTGGAGTTTCAGTGTCAGCATCAGTCCTTCCAATGAATATCCAGGACTGATTTCCTTTAGGATGGACTGGCTGGATCTCCTTGCAGTCCAAGGGACTCTCAAGAGTATTCTGCAACACCACAGTTCAAAAGCACCAATTCCTTGGCATTCAGCTTTCTTTACAGTCCAACTCTCACATCCACACAGGACTACTGGATAAACCATAGCTTGGACAAGGTTAGTTGAAGGATTAAAATGGGAGCCATGACAGCACTGCAGGCCTTCTGAAATGTGTGTTCACTGCACGACTGAGGACGCCAAGCTGCTCAAAGCCTCCCACCAGCAAGACCACATTACCCAAAGGACACATATCCTTTAACGTTTCCATACTGAAAACTAGACACTTATGTCTTTAATGCTGCAAAGCTCAAATCTCCTCTTTCAGATGTACTTTCAAAGCCATACAAAGTAAACAAAACAAAAAATCACTCCTCTTTCTAAAGGGTCATATCTTGATTTCTGACTTTCAGCCTGTATTATTCAGTCTGTGAATAAGAAAGCTAACAGCAATAGGTATAAACTGCCTGATGAAATAAAGATTCATATTTCAAGGCAAGACAAGAAAATTTTAAACATAAAATTTTTCTATGCCTTTTTGGGCCTTTCTCCTCTCCTGCGTGCATTGTGCATCTGTATTATAATGTATTAATCAGGCCTCCCCAATGGCAGAAACACCTGATCAACCATAAATTAGATTAGTTTTTCTTCTTGTGGTGCCAGTCATGTAACTCCTTGGAAGATAAAATTCCCTTCTTAATCCTGTAAGGTATCTACCACTCACCTTATATGAGTGGTAGGTACTTTACACCTACCTTACCTATCTTACCTCACCTTTATGTACAATTTCTTTTAAAGACAGCAACTGGTGCAGAATAGACCGCTCAGATAATCTGAGCTGAACCTAATTGAAATTCTTAGTATAAATACTCACTTATGACCTGATTAATGTTACTAGCTATACTACTTGTTGGGCCTCCCAGGTAGTTCAGTGGGTAAAGAATCTGCCTGCAATTCAGGAGACCTGGGTTCGATCCCTGGGTTGGGAAGAACCCCTGGAGGAGGGCATGGCAACCCACTCCAGTATTCCTGCCTGGAGAATCCCATGGACAGAGGAGCCTGGTGGACTACAGTCCATGGGGTTGCAAAGTCAGACACGACAGAAGCGACTGAGCGCACATACAACTTGTATTTTCCCTATTTTATAAGATTATTATTTCTTGATCACCAAGTGGATGACTGAGCTAATAATCAGCAGACTTGAAGCAACTGACCAAATATATAATTCCATTAAAACCAATGATTTTAAGAGTGTGAGTGTAGATACCAGAACAAGCAACAAAAAGGAACCATTCCCTAGACCATAAGAGAGTAATAAGGCAGGTGGCTGAGAAGTTTTGGTTACTGTGAACAGGACTTGGTCCAGAAATAGCACACTGAGTGGCCCCCAACAAAATCCTTGCCTGTCCCGGGAATGAGCATTCCTAGCTCAACTGGACAAACTGGTCATAAAATGCCTCCAAAACCTTGCTCAAAATGAAGACAGAAAGGGAAAAAATAAAGCACGCTGCCCATCATTCAGTTACCTAAGAATCAAGTCACTGCAACTGTTGACTTACAGTACAGGGCAAAGATCAGGATGAGGTACTCGTGCTCGGGGAAGACTGGCAGAACTAGTCCTCACAGATTATTTTCAGGAGAAAATTTTATGAACCCAGTTTCCTGCATCTTCCCATACTTAGAAAAGCACCAGTAACTATGATACTTATACCTCAAGAGTAGCAGTAACCTTCTACCAAGATGTTTGATTGCACATACCCCTTTGTCTAGATCACACGTACACTGTTCCCTCCATCCCCCAACCTTTACTTCTTCAGACAGTTCTCAGAGCTCTCTGAGAGATGGTCTTCTGGGTTACAATTCTCAGGTTGTCCCAAATAAAATTTTCCATTTTTTTGGTAGTATGACATAGTCTGTTTCTTTTAATTTATTATTAATTTGAAGATCATCATTTTACAATATTGTGCTTGTTTCTGCCATACAACATCATCATTTCTCTTTTAGATTACTATGAATTAATTTTTTTGTTGATATATTTAAGTCTGGTGTGTGTCTGTTAGTCGCTCAGTCGTGTCTGACTCTTTGCAACCCTGCGGACTGTAGCCCACCAGGCTCCTCTGTCCATTGCATTCTCCAGGCAAGAATACTGGAGTGGGTAGCCATTTCCTTCTCCAGGATTTAAGTCATAAAGGACGCAACTCTAAAGGAGGATGAACAACAGGCTGACCTTCAGAAAATCATTGCCCTGATATATCTGCATAGGTAACACTATTCATCGGGATGCTGACTTCCTAACAGGTAAAAGGTATGAGAAGTATGGGTATAAAATCTCGTGATCTTAACTGCTAGCCCACAGATCTGCTATTTCCAAGTACTGGGAAGGCTTTTATATTTTTCTGCAAGAAGTAGTTAGCCCATGACTAACAATTATTGAGAAAACATGACTGAAGTAACACATAATAAGTCATGGAATGTCAAGCTAAGGCATATAAGCAACATCTGGAATTGTTTAGCTTCATCAAGCCTTAACCAGAAAAGAAATTTATTGACCAGAAATGAAAGACAAAGACCATTGGCTTATAGTGGAAGCTATAATTGTAGGGGCGGATGAGACCATTCAGAGGGAATTAACATTTTTTAACAAAGAACTTTCACTTTAAAGTTTCCATACTTATTTTTAAAGGCAAACACTGAGGATTAGGTTAATGGATAAAAGGTTGTTTATTTGCTTTCTACTGTAACTATTACTACTTATTTGTAATTTTTTCAAAGCACACAGTAAGCCACTGGCTAAAAATAACTTTTTAAAAGTATATATAGAGCATGGCATAAATGAGTGCATGTATCTGATGTATTTAATTTATTGAAATACTTGTTATAAACTACATTTTTTCTATGTTGTGTATTTTTCCTATGCAGTATAGAAGATAAGACGGTTGGATGGCATCATTGATTCAATGGACATGAGTTTAAGCAAACTCTAGGAAATAGAGAAGGACAGGGAAGCCTGGCATGCTGCAGTCCATGGGGTTGCAAATTTGGACATGACTGAGCGATTGAACAGAAATATCTAAATTGGCAAAATATAAGTAATTCAGAGAATAAAACAAGGCTCTAATCACTACTTCCATTACCTTATAATTTGAGTTTGTGTTGGTGGTTTTTTTAAAGTACTACATAAAGTTTTACAAATCCCTTCAGTAGGTAGGTCTGATCACTAAGTCATGTCCTACTCTTGTGACCCCATGGACTGTAGCCCCCCAGGCTCCTCTATCCATGGGATTCTCCAGGCAAGAATACTGGAGTGGGTTGCCATTCCCTTCTCCAGGGGATCTTCCTGACAGGTATCCTGCACTGCAGGCAGACTCTTTATCAACTAAGCCACCAGAGAAGCATATTTTAATATATTTTGAACTCCATCCTTTTTCTTCACTGTCATGAAAAGAGAATAGCTTAAAGGAAACTAAAAAGATATGACAACTGCATGCAATACAGCCTGAGTTCCTTTTGTTATAAAGGACATTGAGAAAATTGTCAAAAGCTGAATAAGATCTACAGGTTAGGTAAGACTACTGTATCAATGTTCAATTTCTGATTTTGATTACTGTACTGTGGTTATGTTGCCATGTTCTGAGTAAGTAGAGATAAAGAGGCACAGTTCCTATAATTTGTTCTGAAACAGTTCAGGTGGGAAAAACATATGTAAGTGTGATATATATGCATGTACATAAACATGTTTTTGTGTGTATGTATAAACATCGGGGCATTAATGCAATCCTTAAGAATTACATCAATTCAGTAATAGTAAATTACTATCTATAGAGAGAGTCTATATAAGATACACACAAATATATGTGTGTATATATATGTATAAACACATAAATATATATATATAAGTATGAATAAAGTGCCTGTGTATAGAGAGAAAGAAAGCAAGAGAAGGATAATGCAAATATAGCGAAATGTTAAACTTTGAGAAGTTACATATTTGCTGTACTATTCTTAAAACTTTTCTGAAAGTAAAATTAATTGAAAGCTAAAAACTCAAAAAGAATAAAAATAAAGCATGATTTAATAATTGTATGTGTGAGCTCAGTAATGTCTGACTCTCTGTGAACTTACGGGCTATATGCTGCCAGGCTCCTCTACCCATGGAATATTCCCAGAAAGAATAGTGGAGTGGGTTGCCATTTCCTCCTCCAAGATATCTTTTAGACCCAGGGATCGAACCTAGGTCTCTCGAATCTCCTGCATTATAGGCAGATTCTTTTATCTCTGAGCCACCAGGGGTGCCTGCATTTAATAATTAGGAAATTCCAAAAGTGAGCCAAAAGGCCATATACTATACGTCTGGCCAATAGGTGGAGCCAATGAGTACCAGTTTTCTTTAAACAATATTAGAAAGCAAAGTTTCTAAGTGCAGTGTTCAAAAGTCAGGAGTATTGACACAATCTTTAAGAATTACACCAGTTCAATACTATTGAATTAAACAACTACCTGTCTATGTGAGAACAGGATGCTCAACTCCCCCAAATACAGTCTAACTCTCTCAAAAGCCTCCTTTCACTTCAGTTAAATGAGGAACACCATTTACTTCCTGCACAGGGTTAAACTGCCCTCCTTGTACAAGTAAGTGGGTAATTCTGGGTAATTCTGAAGGAGTTTCGCCTTCTGTGGGGGTTAAAATGTATAACTGGCAGGAATGCAGTCACAGTGCTCATCTGGCTAAGGCAAAAAGCAGATTGTAGAAACTGACCTGATTAGCAAATATGATTTCTTCTAATTGTAAGTTACATGTACAAACCACAGGAAATAGGATTTCATAAACACATAGATAACATTAAAAGATTTTGAATTTTCTCTTAGGACATACTGAACAGGAGCCAAGGATTTTTACACAATTTATTTCAAATCATAGAACTGAATGTGTCTCAGGAAATCATATTGGCCCAGTCTTATTTCACATTCCTAGAATTCAATGGCTAATGTCTATCGGAGGTGATGTTAATAATAACCATTTGCTCAACAAACTTCAACCAGGCTGATTCTAATGACTATTTTTGGAAGTTCAAATTCTCACAATACGATTTTTGGATTTAAAAATTCTCACAGAGTACAACTTTGGAAACTTTGAATTACTGCAATGAACTAAATCTAACCATACAGATATGTTAATTCAATTATATTTTTACCTTTAAAAGTTAAATGGATCACCTGAAATTTTCTTCCAGTTTCTAAACCATAAAGATAGTGGTTAATGTACCTTAGCAACACAGGTCTTAGGTTAGAGGGGGAGAAAAAACCCAGTTATCTAGACAAATCCTTTTACCTATTAAATAGACAAGATTACAACTCCAAAAGATAGAAGCACGTCAATGAAGCATAAAAGGCCTAAAAATTAGGTGGTAGAATTTGATTCTAAAACTAATTTCGAAGTTATTCTTTTTTTCTCTTTTTAGTATAATGACCAAGGAATAGCAGGAGGAAAGCAGGGACTAAAACCACACTTTGTCAAGTGAACTAAATTCTCTTGAAAACATCTGACTGCACTGCTTCCATTATCAACTACTCCATGGTCCAAGGAGAAAAAGTCAACATTTCACTGCGATAATTCAATCATGAGGCACCCCAATTTCCAACTTCAATTTCCTATACTCTTGTTTCCCCCTTAAGTAAGCTATCAGATGCTTCCCTTTCAATAATAAAGCCAAACAGCTCCTGAAACTTTATCCATCATTTTTATAATTGCCTTCCCTCAAGACAGGTGACAGCAGAACAATGTTCCACGCTCCAAAAGTGGAAACTTAAATGGAAAGAAAGAGTAAAGAGTTCATTGACTGATTTTTAAAAGTTTCTGTCTGAGCTTTTTCTCTCTGCAGCAGTATTTTGGAGTGACAAGGCTTAGGGCTGGGTTTGCCTTGCTGTGAGAGAGCCAGAAGGAGCCAGAAGGAGACCAAAGGAATAGAAGGCAAGTTGATGCTGGCTGGGTGCAGCTGGCTGGGACTCAGGCTTGAAAGAAGGGGGAAGGAGAGGAGTGGGCTATAAGGACAGGAGAGCAGGCAGGGCTTTGCAGCAAAAGCCAAGCATAAAGAGTATATATTCAGCTATCTAGGAATCTCAGCATCAAGATAGGCAGCAAAATGCAGGGCTGATTCTGCCAAAGCAGAGAAAACCTGCTAGGCCGGGCTGTATGGTAAAATGGTTTCTTTTACTCTTTCCAAAGATGCAACAAGTAGTTTTTCATTTCAGTACTATGTATGTAAACAGGTAACACCCACTGAGCATCACTTCAGTCAGGACAATGATAAATTCAAAGGGCCCAACAACAGAAGAATTGTAAGGCACACTGGAAAGAGGAAAGACTTGGGAGTTGACAAGGAGTTTGGAAACAAGCATATTGGAACAGATCAACACACTTTGCTTAGTCAACACTGCATCTGTGATGGTAAGGAGGGAAGGGACTACATGGGAAAAATCAGGTCAGGGTTAGTTTTATATTTATTTATTCACATAGGAGGCAAATGCAAGCAAATTAAAAATAATGGGACTCTGGGAGAGAAAGAAAAAGATACACAATGCTACAAACTTCTCCACCCAAAGTTAGGGGGCAGAAGCAAAGGAGTAGGGCATAATGAATGTGAGGAGTCAAAAGAGCTCAAAAAGGAAATTCTTTAAATCAAGTCTAGAGCAGCACTTTCTAACAGAACTATGATATGAGCCACCTATGGGGCTAGTAACCACTTAAAAAATAGAAACAAAATTAACTTTTGTAATATATTATGCTTAAACCAATATATCCACAATGTTACCTTTGAACATATAATCAATATAAAAATTATTAAAGGGCTGTTTCATATTCATTATATATATGTATCAAGTCTTCAAAATCAAGTATGTATTTTACAAGTACTATACACTGTAATGACATCCCCAGTGGCTCAGCAGTAAAGAGACTGCCTGCAGTGCAGGAGACCCAGGGAGACACGGTTTCAATCCCTGGGTCAGGAAGATCCCCTGGAGAAGGAAATGGCAACCCAATCCAGTATTCTTGCTGCAAAAATCTCATGGACAGAGGAGCCTGGCGGGCGACAGTCCATAGGGTCGCAAAGAGTCGGACACAACTGATCAACTGAGCATGCATGCTCACACTTCAATCCCAGTACTATACCAGCCCCATGTCTAAGGCTCAACAGCCACAGGTGGCTGGTACCTATCAAGGTGGATAGCACAGGTACAAAATACATTTAATGATAAAAAATAATCAGTGGTATCAAGAAATACCAAAAAGTCTGTCAAAAGTAATGAATTTGGTTAGAAGTTTGTCAGCGAATTTGGCAAGATAAGTTTTAAAAAAGCACTAGATCTCATGTACACCCGTGGTGGATTCATGTCAATGTATGTCGAAACCAATACAGTATTGTAAAGTAAAATAAAGTAAAAATAAAAAATAAAAATAAAAAAGCACTAGGCCTACCATCTTACTGAAAGTACATTTAAAATAAATCGCTCAGTCTCTACACAATAAGTGCTATTTCAATTCTTTCACAAAAAAATTGAATACAAGTGTACACAGTAGTTTCTGAGGTATTCTTATCTCAAGTTACATTCACTACTAAAATCTCCTGGTCCTTCAGAGACTCTACCTTTAATAGCAAGTGTAAGTATTTTGTTTATTTATTGGTAGATGGAGGATTTTGTGTGGATCAAAAGAAGCCAAGTCGCCTCCCCTGCTCTTGGGAAACTGAAGAGAAAACTGACCTCACCATTCATTACAGCCTGAAGTGCTGCCACATGAATGAGCTGTGAATACTTATGGCTCTCACGTCACCAGACCACAGAGATTCTGTCTGCAGTTATTCTGTGGGTTGTTTTGGGCTGGTGATGTGGGATCGTCATATGCAAAGAGTCCTCTGTTCACGGAAGAATACTGCAGTGGGTAACCATTCCCTTCCCCAAGGGATCTTCCCGACCCAGGGATCAAACCCTGCAGGGTCTCCTGCACTGTAGACAGATTCTTTACTGTCTGAGCAACAGTAGAATCTGCCTGCAATGCGAGGACCTGTGTTCGATCCCTGGATCAGGAAGATCCCCTGGAGAAGGGAATGGCAACCCACTCTAGTAATCTTGCCTGGACAATTTCATGGACAGAGGAGCCTGGCGGGCTACAGTCCATGGGATCGCAAATAACTGGACATGACCGAGTGACTAACGTTTTCACTTAGCCTGGTGAGATGTACACAGGTCTGAAGAAAAGGTGGTCTAAACTTAAATTCAGGTTCCTTCAATTGCCAGGCAAGTTGGACTATAACACAACCATCTATATTCAGGGTACTTTAAAGATCAGCCACAAAAAGCAATGCATTCAGTTCAAACACGAGTTGATTTAGAAGTTTCTTTAATTAAAGCACACAACTGCATAGTTTATTCTGCTTCAGCGTGGGTGTGAAGGTGGGACAGGAACAAATAATATTCACCATGCTTTTGTATACTGATCAAACTTAAAGATGTCATTCAATATATTATATAATCTACATATGCTATAGTGTAAGTCTAGCATATTACTAGTGTAAGAGTATGCGCCACCCGATATATTATATGTGCTTCCCTGGTAGCTCAGCTGGTAAAGAATCCGCCTGCAATGCAGGAGACCCGGGTTTGACTCCTGGATAGGGAAGATCCCCTGGAGAAGGGAAAGGCTACCCGTGTCAGTATTCTAGGCTGGAGAATTCCATGAACTGTACAGTCCATGGGGTCTCAAAGAGTTGGACACAACTGAGTGATTTAAACTACTTGTATTATATATAACTTATAATGCTATATTATATTACAGTTCCTGCCAGATGGCATGCATATGCTTTTCTCTATATAATACTACAGCTATAGGCAGAGTAGCATGTTTTTCTTAGACCTTATTGACCTTATTTCTGTTCATCAAACCCGTTCCACACAACTGTCATGAACCGAGGCATATTTGTCATTTGGTTTTCAGCAATCAGCAACAACCTGGAGATCCCAAGACTAGAGAATAAACTCAGATTCTCTACCTTGACTCAAACCAGGAAAGAATATATCTTTTAGAGTTATAGCTATAAACCTATCATACAATAAGGAGACATACCAGCAGGCTGACCGAGCACTTTTAGGGAGTGAGTCGAGAGAAAAACAAAGGACTGAAAATTTTCTTCTTCACAGACAAATAAAACAAAGCCACTGAAATGAAAAGTGTAGGGAGTCATACAGACCCATATACTCACCTGCATTGGAGCCGGTCAAATTATAACGTGCATTCAACTTCTTGATGATATTCTCGTGGATTTGGTACCACTCACTCTCTGTATTACACCTGTGAAATCATGGTCACTCTGTTAAGCTTTGGTGATGCATGAGATGACCTTCCTACACACCTGCCCCTTTTCATATAACCACTATAATGTACTTCCTTAAACCTCCTTGCAGTTCTCAACACAGAGAACATGGCTTGGCTTGCCTGCCCCAAGATAAGCAGGAATGACCATATCTGGTAATGCATGACCAACTACTTCATGAAGTGGCTGAGATGAACAATTCAGGTTATGAGAAGCTCAGAGAACAATGCATACAGTGGAAGGAAGTATAGGCTAAGATTCTGACTCCCTGGATTTGGATCCTCACTATTAACTGAGCTATGTTCTTTGGGTGAGTTAATTATTCTGTGCCTTGATCTGTTCATTTGTGAAACGCGGGTAATATACTAGAACACTGAACAAGCTTGGGTTTAGGATAATCCCTGACAAAAAGTGAATGCTCAGTAAATGTTATTTCTCGATATTGAATCTCCACCTATCATATCATGACCAAGTGATGGTGTTGGTCATGATATAATAGGCTAGCATCAAAATGCAACTGAGGTTAACAAAACTTGCACTAGCAAAAACCTGGTGGGATTTACTGAAGAGTAATTAAGGTAACTCTTCTGGATTTTCTACTTTTAGGCCAAAAGGCGTTTCTCCATCTCTCACTCTGACAGCCATCTGTACCCTAGTCTTTCAGCTCTTGTCTTTCACCAGCTCATGCTAGAGTTCACCTAGGAGACTCTGAAGATTCTTGAGAACTGGATCTGGGACTGGAGATACCTAGTGTTCCCCTCAGTACTTTGAGCACCGTAGGTGCTTAAAAAAAATACTGGCTACATGAATGACTGAATGGATATCCCTCTGTTACTCCTGATGATTTGTTAATATCTGGGTCTGCTCTATTCTTACTGCTGAGACTCCCCCAGTTAGGTTGGGGAGACCCTCCTTCATCTGAATACATTTGTAAATTCATTAAAATCTTTCACTAGCAACAAAGGCTCTCTCCCAAAGGTCCTGACTATCAAAGATTCTGTAACTATCAATCAAAATATTCCACCCTATAGAGACTTCTTCCTTCTGATCTCACCTGTAGCCAATAATTCACAATGTGCTTACATATTTATTTATTTCACCGCCATAAGCTTTTCCAGGATGAACTTGATAGAGGTTATTTTTGAACCAGTTAACAGTAGGTTAGCAAGTAAGAGCACTGACACTGAGAAGGCTAGAAAATTAAGATGAAATAAAACCATTCCACTTGTCCAGCTGTAAGATACCAAATTGCCACTTAGTACACCCTGCTCCTAGTTTTCTTAGTTCAGCTCAGTGGGGAAGGAAGAAAGATAGCTTGCTTCCTATTAAATAGTTAAGGGACTCCAGAATTCATGCTTTTAACCTACGAAACTCCAAATAAAATAAAAGCTCCTAAAGTATATGACTGAAATATCTTCCAGGCTCAGATGAGGTATTTCTTGCTATTCTCTGTTTGAGTCCCAGGGGCTAAGGATTTGGTCACCTTGCTGCTGCTGCTGCTGCTGCTGCTGCTGCTAAGTTGCTTCAGTCGTGTCCAATTCTGTGAGACCCCATAGATGGCAGCCCACCAGGCTCCCCCGTCCCTGGGATTCTCCAGGCAAGAACACTGGAGTGGGTTGCCATTTCCTTCTCCAGTGGATGAAAGTCAAAAGTGAAAGAGAAGTCGCTCAGTTGTGTCTGACTCTTCGCGACCCCATGGACTGCAGCCCACCAGGCTCCTCCATCCATGGAACTTTCCAGGCAAGAGTACTGGAGTGGGGTGTCACTGCCTTCTCCGTTGGTCACCTTAACAAATACAAATTTCTTCCAAATTGTTTCTAACAGTCACTCCTCTAAAATGTTTTAATAAATTCTAGTTTCTTTTTCATCTATAATAACTGTTTTGACTACCTGGCATTCATCCTGGAATGGATTCATAAATTGCTCAACTGTGATTTTTAAGGGACCTCTCTTGCATCAAGAATAACCCCAAACCTTATTTGATATTTATGAAAAAACAGACAATAACAACCGCAAAGAGCAGTACAACTTAATTTTAGGAGAATGAGTATCTCCCACAGAATTGGAATTCATGGGTCTTCCTTGGATGGTTGCATAATCAAGAGGGATGCAAGCAACTCCAGGTCCCCCAGTTTTCCCATTGACAAGATAAATCTAACACTTCCTACGCATACCTGGAAAGATCACTCAAAGAAACAAAGAGATTGCATTTGTGAAAAACTGTAGTTTTTCTTGAAAAGCAAGGTCAGCTAACAGCGTAATTGTCACATCACTAGACAGTGGTGTGAGAGAACACCCTGAAACGTACGACCTGGTAACATGAGAGCTCAGGTTCTGAGTTAGGCAGTCCTGACTTCACAGCTGGTTCCTGTTCTGATTAGTCAGGTGATTTGGGGTGCTATTTAGCCTCTCTGTCCCCTTAAGTGGAAAACAAAGCCAACAGCATCTGCTTCATGAGTCTGTCATGAAAATAAAGGGACAAGACACATGCAAAGTGCTTATTAACATGGTTCCTTGCAAATAGTAAGCACAAAGTAAATGGTGGCTATTATCATTAGCATTGTTGTAATTAAATTATGTCTTACAATCACCAGTAAAATTTAGAAAGGGGATTATACTGGATTTATGCTCCATCATGGGATAAAAGAGGAGCACGCTTTACTACCCAGTAGTATCACCAAAAGTTTTCAAGTTTAATATCAAGGTCACAGATTTTATCACTCTTAAAAGAGACAAAGAGAGTTTCTAGCCCTAAACCATAGGCTATAAGTGAATCTTTGTCAACTGATCAGCAAACATGTGGTGTAGGTCCCAGGGCCTCCGAGTAGAAGATGGATAGATCCAAGAAACCCTGCAGCTGTTGTCAGAAAGCAACCTGAAGTATATGTCCCAGAGATAGTGGGCCACGTGGGTCCCCTCCACATATGGAAAAACCATTGGCACACGTTGCAATAGCCGGAACAGATAACCAAAGCAAGCTCACTCACAGAGGAGGTCAGTAGTGTGGTCCTCAAATCAGGAATGGGGATCCCAGATCCCCCATCCCCCAGTGCATCTGCTCTGAGGATGTCACTTTGTGTCAATCTCTCCATTGTCAGACCTGTGGGGAGGTGCTCAGGGAAGGGCAATCGAAAATCATGTGCCTTTTTAAAAACTTAGGATGTGGAATACATTAAGTGGATTTTCTTCGTGGAATGTTCAAACTGAACTGTATCTGCTGCCACTGACCCTCAAAAGATCATAAACCACATTCTGAGAATCTTATTTGGAAATAGGGTTTTTAGACAGATAATCAAATTAAAATTAGGTTGTTTAGGGTGAGTCCTAACCCAATATAACTAACTAGGCCCATATAAAAAGGGGAAATGTGGTTCCAGAAACAGACACACACACCTGAAGAAAGTCATGTGATGATGAAGGCATATATCAGGTCATACATCTACAGGACACCAGAAACCAGGAGAGAAGCAGGGAACAGAATCCCCCTCACAGTGCTCAGAAAGATTCAGCGTAGCTAACACTGTGATCTGGGAACGTGGCTTCCATTCCAGAGAGACCGGCTTAAGCCTCCCTGTTTCTGGTGCTTTGTAGGGACGCCCTCAAATGGGCTTCCGTGGTGGCTCAACAGTAAAGAATCCTCCTGCTATGCGGGAGACCTGGATTCCATCTCTGAGCTGAGAAGATCCCCTGCAGGAGGAGATGGCAACCCACTCCAGTACTCTGGCCTGGGAAATCTCATGGACAGAGGACCCTAGCGGAATATAGTCCATGGGGTTGCAAAGCGTCAGACATGACTTAGCGACTAAACCACCACATAATAAACTAATAATACATAAAGTAAGAGGGGAATCACCCAACCTGAACTTCCTTTTTCTTAATTCTAATTAGTTTATGTTAAAAACTATTTCCGTTTTCCAAGAACAAATGAACTTTCTGAGGGTAAAGATATAACAGGCTTTAAATTCTTGGGATTTAAATGCAGTGGATGGTCCACCCAGTGGGTAAGCTATCTGTTCTTTTTGGTTCTCGATTTCATAATCCTCTGAAAGGCAAGTGATGATTTGTAGGCTCAACTGTTGTAGGCCTAGAGATTATTAAGTTTTGAGGAATGGCTCATAAACTCTGCTCATCCCTGGCTCTTCCATTACCCACAGAAAGCAGGATTCACCACACAGGATCCCCATGTACCCCCTTACCCACCCCAGCCCACATTATGTGCAAGCTTCTTACATGTACACTTTCAGGATGAGGTCATCTTTCGTCTCTCCAGTCAGCAGGTCAGCAATGCTAAGAACTGCACAGCCAAAGGGTCTCCGGTACTGGACACTGCAGGCATTCTTTTTTTCTCCTGCCCCCATTCGACCTGTTCAATTACAAAGCACATCTAGTTCAAGGAGCCATTTGATTAATCCAGCTTAAGTCGAGACATATACAGCTATAACATAAGCCATATGAAATGTAATGGGTGATGGTAAAGACATAGATTTGGGGCAACTGTTGCCTCCATTCTGAACTCTCCCCTAAGAGCACATAGTTGTGTGACCTTGGGCATGCAGTGCAAACTCTGGCCATTGGCTGTTAACCTATAAAACATGAAGACTGAAGCTGAGCCCAGGTATGGGTACCCTTTCTGAAGTATTCATGAAGGCACCCCAGGAGAATTGCATCCAAAAAGGCAGTAGGGGTGCCTATTTCATTTTCTACTTGTAAGATTCTCCACATTTCAAAATATGATTTCAAACATTTCACCTCTGAAAAGAAGCGATTTGAGATTACCTGAAGGTATAGCAAGTAAGCACAGGTGAGCAAAAGAGCATGTTCTTTCCTGACTCAGTATGCAGGCTGAGATCTCCAGGGATCCTTTTTTAACTCTGACATGGTTTCTACTTGTTTAAATTGTTAGACATTTAAAAATCTGTGGTTGAGATACTGTTTTAATTTATCGTTGCCTTTAATTACCAATGCGTGATTTTGAAAACTGAAAGCAAAAAGCACACTGGAGCTGAAGCCTAACAAGCTAATGTGAGGAGAAATAATGAAAAAAGCCTGTCAGTCTGCTTCCAGATGCTAGGGAACAGATCTGTACGTTGTTTCCATCTGACTGAAGTCCTCCGTGCATGTCTGCATGGCTCTAGTACCTTCCAAATCCAATGCTAAATAGAAAAAAAAGAAAGGAATGGCAGTATTCAATCTGGCTTTCATTCTTCAGTAATAAAGGAAAATTGCCCCTCTGATATATCAATTTCAGAGTAATATTTATAAATAGAAGCTGGAGTACCACTTAATGGTGGTAAACCACAGAAAAAAAAAAAAACAAAGAAGAGGACTTTCAACAGATTGAAAAGGATTTTTCCCTTTTGAAGTTCCTTTTGAATAATTAATGTGTGACAGCCTTGAAAAGTTCTTTCTTGGATGATGTTTCATTTGCCTTGGTATATTACTAGTATATTGATTAACAGGCCTAATGATAATAAGAATGCTGATTTACAATGGAATCATGTACTAGACTCAACACTAAAAAGAGCTGAGAGGACTCCCCTGAGATCAGGGACCGGTGTTTACTATGTGACATACATGGGTTTGGAGACTCATTAGGTATTACCATGTAGGTACAGGATTTCCCAGGTGGTGCAGTGGTAAGGAATTCACCTGCCAGTGTAGGAGACGCAAGAAATGTGGGTACGATCCCTGGGTCAGAAAGATCCCCAGGAGAAGGAAATGGCAACCCACTCCAGTATTCTTGCCTGGAGAATCCCACGGGCAGAGGAGCCTGGCGGGTTGCAATCCATGGGGTTGCAGAGAGTCAGCTACAACTGAGAGCATATGCAGGCAGCACAGGGGCCCTGTAGGTACAGGCTTATTAGCAGGGTGCACACGCAAACCTGACTTCTGTGAATTCAAGAATACTAAGCAAAACAAGGATAGTAAGTGTAATGAAGGCTGGGGTAGGACTAATAATTATTAGGGCAAAGGTTGTTCCTCCAATTACATGAGTTAGTAGCTGTCCAGCTGTAGTATTAGCTGTTAGTCATATAGCTAGGGCTACTGGTTGGGTGAATATGCAAAGAGTTTCAATAATTACAAATATACTGGTAAGAGGAATGGGTATTCCCTATGGTAGAAAATGCATTAGAGATGCTTTTGTTTTATGGTGAAAGCCTATAGTGATTGTTTACGATAAAAAAGGGATAAATATACCTAAAATTATGAAAAGTTGTGTGGTGGGTATAAACGAATGTGGTAAAAGACCAACTAAGTTTGTTGGGGTGATAAATAAGCAATATAAGTATTTCTGTTCAGGTCTTCCCTTTATAGTTATGAATGGCCATTATCTGTTTTGTCACAAGTTGAACCAATCACTGCTAAATAGAAATCATGCAGTTATTTATGAATCTAGTGTGGGGAAACTCTTTCCCTTTATTTCCTCCTCTTCTTTCCGATCAAAGACCAGGCCTCGAATTCCAGGGCAGGTGCTGTTACTCCAGCTCTTGGCAGCCAGTGCAGGTCAGTGTGCTCTCTTCTTATTAAGTCTATGCAAGGAATATTCTAGAAAAAGTTCTTACTCTTTCTAGAATAATTTTTCTATTCATCCCTGATAGACAAGGATCTTCCACTCCTTCATTTCACTGAAGCAGATTAAATCTTAACTTTTCTGAGTTTCTTGCCTTCATTATTACTGGACTGATCATCAGGAAAGTTTTTGCAGTAATGTCAATATAGAATTAATTTGATCAAAGCTTAGGGAGTGAAGGTAGGTAATTTAGGATTCATGCAGTCCATGGGGTCGCTAAGAGTTGGACACGACTGAGCAACTTCACTTTCACTTTTCACTTTCACGCATTGGAGAAGGCAATGGCAACCCACTCCAGTGTTCTTGCCTGGAGAGTCCCAGGGACCGGGGAGTCTGGTGGGCTGCTGTCTATGGGGTCACACAGAGTCAGACACAACTGAAGCGACTTAGCAACAGCATTCATTCTAATGATTTAATGATCAGAAATAGCTTAGTAAAATATACAGCCACTAATCAAATGTCAGGTATTTGAAAGGCAGCCCTGCGATGGGTAATACTATGCAGTCGTTTCCTCAGCTGTATCCTGGGAGTGAAGGACAGAGATACCCAGCCCATGGGCAAGCAAGACATGTGATCATTTTCTACCACCAAAAGCCTCTAGATACTTTTCTAAAAGTTCTGAAAGCTAAAGTGGTTTACTTTTTATCTCAACCTTGTAGAGGATTATGTTCAAACTGTATCCATGTTTACATGAAGATATCCAAAATCACATTTTACATTAACAATTGCTGTGAAAAATTTGAATAAATTAAAAAAAAAACACAAAGAATTCCATAAACTGCACCCCTGCCATCCTGGGCACAGACAGAGGCTCTATCTCATAAACACACAGAAATACGCATTACAACTTTGCCAGTTTTAAACGACTCTTTCCAATTTCTACACCCCATACTCATGTTTAAAAAGAAAATTAAAACAAAAGCAAAGACAGATCACTTATTTATTTATTTCTACTGTCCCTCAAATATGAAAAGAAGATAAAATTAAATGGGTTTTTCAGAACAGACTTTTATGAGGAAAAAACGCTTAGAAAATCTTTGTTGAAACACCATTTATAGTCTCACTCAATGCAAAATGGGGTCATCATGTGTATAAAATAAAAAAACATAAAAAAAAAACCCACCACCATGCAAGAATGCATGGTGAGATATTACTATTCTGCAGAAGTTTTCCTCAGCAAGTCATGTAACAGTTAGTGAGGAAGGGGAAGCCAGTTCTCAGTATCATTTGGTTAGCTTTCCTAGAGAAATAACAGGTTCCACCATGTATTTCCTCTGACATCAAATGCCTACTTTTGGAGGTCTTATATGCGTAAACGTAGTGACCATATTTTGGTTTTAATGTGCAAGGGCATCAAAGAGCACTGAAAGTGTGTTCTGCAAGAGGTTAGTAAGTGTTACATTATAGAAGTATTTCCACGGTCAATCAAATCTGGAGAGAGCTAGGGTCAACAAAGTTAGAGGAGCAATTTTAGTCTTCCCTGTAGGATTTCTCAAGACTCTTTAATAAGCTGATGAAATTATACGAGTGAAAAATATTCAATTTCCAGCATTCAATTTTCCATATCCTTTTTCTTATAGCACCTTGTCTATAATAATGTTCTGCAGCCTTCCACACTTTGGGAAATGCCAGTTGGTGTAAAGTTTTCATAAATGTATAGAAAATCCAGCTCCTCAAAGTTTAATGTATGCTGTTAACAGAAATTAGAATTTGAGTAGACAAATACCAAGGCTATGAATCCAATATTTTTAGAAAGTCCAATAAAACAAAATGAAATGCAGCAAACTAACTAATGACTTATATGGAGAGAGAACAAACTATTTATGGCAGTGTGAGAGTCTGGGGAGACCAGAATCCCAAATTCTGCGAATACTGGATTCAGATCTTGCTTGGACTTCTTTTTGATCCAGACAGCACATAAATCACAAGTACACAGAAACCTCTCAGCAATTCTCCCCGTCACGCTCCTATCACACCAATAAGTGTCATACCTACCGATTCGGATGATGTGCACAGTGATATAGATGTCCTTTCTGAGCTCGCTGCTACCCAAATCCTACCAAAAAACAAAGTCTGGTCATTGTAGAACTCATCCTTTAGGCAGAATCACTTGAAGGGATAGCACATTGTTTTAACAAATAACAGAAGAAAGACAAATACGAGCATTCTTGATGGATTTTTTTTTGGAGCAGAAGCACATAATCCAAATCCTGTTCTAAAAATACCACTGTGATCAACTTTACTGTAAGCCTACAGATATCAAGTAAGACTTAAAAAAGAAAAGCCCATTCTTTTTTTAGTCTCTAGCTCACTCATTCTTTAAATATTTCTTAAATACATACTAAATACCACGTGCCACTCTGAGCCCTGTCACACTGGGCTTCAGCCATAAAGAACAGGCTCTCATACACACTGAAGGGACAAAGGTGTGATTGTGAAAGCTGGCATTCAGATTTCAGGGCATTACTGTAATTTACACTCTTCCCTAGTGGCTCAGACAGCAAACAATCTCCTGCAATGCAGGAGATCCGGGTTTGATCCTTGTGTCAGGAGGATCCCCTGGAGGAGCAAATGGCAACCTACTCCAGTATTGTCTAGGAAATCCCATGGACAGTGAAGCCTGACGGGCAAAGAGTCAGACACCGCTGAGCAACTAACACTTTCATACCACTTTCACTGTAATTCATGTGTTATTTATAAAGTTTCAGCAAATCGACTACGTTCTCTCATAATAACTTGAATAAGATAAAGTACTTAAGGAAGACTCTGCCTCCTTGATAAAACAAGATCCACTTACCACGAAGAGAGAGCAGTGCCGTTCTGGTTTATCTGGGGCTTTGGGAAGCCCGTTTCTATTTAGCCTCAAGAAAAATCTCTCACTACAAGAGAAAAGAAGTTGAATATTTTTAGAATTAAGTAATATTTAAGGACTCGTCACCTTTCTACCTGCTCTTTGTCCTAAGGGTTAAACTCAAAACATTTTAGGCTTTTCACTGATATCAAAACTGTGTATATAAATTAGAAGAGTACCCAAGACAGTAAACATTTGCTTCAGTTCTGACAAAGCTGGCCAAGCAGAATGTGCAAAAGCAGAAAACATACATATGCAAACAAAAAAAATTAACTTTTAGAAAGTCTCCATATCCATGAAATCATCACTATTACTTTAAAAAGTAGAAACAAGGACACCAAAAGGAAAAAAATCTGACTTAACACGTTCTGTGTATTTGTACCTAAGATTATTTTTCATGCTTTGCATCACAGTATTTACTTCACGTCATACATGAACATTATTCCGAGTGCTAACAATCCATTAGAAGACTTAGTATTTTATGCTCTTATCAACCTAATCCAAAACACAAAAAGAGAAACCAGGTAGTGAAACCTGAATATTGTTTGGTCCACAAAGGAATAGAAGACCTCACAGTGCCTGCAGAACTTGCAATTGAAATTGCAGCAACACCTGGCTTTAAATACAAATAATGCTGTTGATCAGCCACTAATTCAAGTCATCTCAAGGTAATGTGTTACAATATTTATATTAAAAAAAATAAAAGGAGTATCTCCTCTGCCCCCACATTAATGTACCAGCTACCACAAGCTTCTGAATTTAAATATCCTGGTGCCCAGGATAGAATCAAATGGCTAGCTGCCTCAGGCAGAGAACACACAGCTAACATCTCCAAAATGTGAGATTAGCAAACGGCATGGCCTTGGTCAGTAGCTTCCTTCAGTCTAGGGATCAAGCAGAGAAGGGAGAGTAGAGCATTAGGAAGGCTCAGACCCGTCCAAGTGCCCATGCATGTTCATCACTTGGTTCTTGCCATAAATAATGGCGCTGTCTTCCAAACTCCCCCTTCTCCCCTGTAGGGGGGGAAATGAGAACCATGATCAGATCTCTAAGGAAGCATATGGTTTTAAATTTATGGCTGTCTTGGAACATTTTTATTCTCTTTTGCCATCTAAATCAAGACAGATATATTTAACAGATTCAACTACCTGGCTCACCCTGTCCTTTTTTAATGCCTATCCCTGATCTTCCACACAACAAAGTGCAAGCAATACATATGTCTATGGGGTCGCTTCCTGCACCTATTACCTATGTGTTATTCCACAGAGCAGTGGCTGATGAGATCGGATGAAGAAAATATAAATTGCTGCAAGGATTCTCAAATGAAGCATACGAAGTTCCCATATAATTCTGAGGCAGAGGCTGGAAATGACAGATTCTACCAAGACTGCAGAGTTAAATTAATCTTGTTCAATTGTCATTTACTATAATTCATAGCAAAGGACTGCAAGCTCACCTCAGAGTGGAAGAATATTCACTATTATTTCAAATTTAAGATGTACTAAAGGAAATGTACAAAAATTCATCTTGGGGAAAAATGAATTACACTTTAAAATAATCATAGCATTAGGTAATACTACTTCTTTAAGCAAACACTCTTATTTGCGAGTGGGCGCTCTGCTAAGGACTTTACATGGATTAACCCCTTTTATCCTCACAATGCCCTTGGGAAGTGGGTACTCTTATTATGTCATTTTATAGTTGAGAAAACTAAGGAATAGTAAATAGTTTTGTCCAAGATCACAGAGCTGATGTGTGACTGAGTAGGAATTCTATGCCACATAATACCTACCTTCATTGGAATGCTATAAAATAAATTCTTTCTCTGCTTCATAGAATCACTGAGCATATTTACAGAATATTGAGATACGGAAGAAGTCATTCATCTCTAAGGGACACCCACTGACTCGGTAAATTATTTAATGAAGGATTCTTAGAAAAATGATTTTGGAAATAAATTTTACTAAACAAATGTGAAGCTTCAGAAAGATTTAAGTATTTGGTTTTAGTTGGTCAAAACTCCTAAAGTTTAAGACCAGTATTTGGTTTTGCTTCTTGGTCAGCATCTACTGACATATTTACTGATTATATTTTAGCCCAAAATGAAAGCAGTGTGATCATTTTCCCCTCTTCTGATTATAGACAGCATGCTCTATTCTATATTTTTGAGGTGCATTTATGTTTGAGACTACTCTTTATCCAGACTAAAACATTTGAAACAAATGCCACTTTATCTTCTAAAAGATCAGTCAAAATGATAAATAACAATAATATTAATTACAAAAGTCAATACGGCATTCCAGATATTGAGACCTTAACTTTAATGATGATATAAAATACTATTTTATATTCACAAATTTTATCAATATTTTGGTGAAATGCTTTCTAAAGCATTCCATTTCAGAGATTCCTTTTGCTCTGTCACTATTTTAATTTCACTAGTCTAGACAGAATCCTGATTACGCAAGTATTATATCATATCCTGTTTCAGAAAGAATATCAATATTTACTAAGCCATATCCCTTAACTTAAGCATGCCTTCTTTCTAAAAATAGACTGAAGATGGGCACTATGGAGAAAAAAGTCATGTGCAATTTTCTTAAAACAGACTTCTAAGAGGGGGAAAAACTCTCTTATGGTCAATAAAATAAAATCTTTTTTATTCATCTGGTGACAAGTTGTTGGTATACAAATTCAATCTCTTTCAGCTTTGGTGATAGAGCAACCTCTTAATTGGCAAATAGTTTCAGAAGAAAAAAAAAAAGAACTACAGCAACACATTTCAGAATCTTTGAATTACAAATAAATACCCACCCACATGCTCACCAGGTGGTATTAGTGTTAAAGAACCTGTCACCCATTTGCAAGAGAAGTCCTTGGGTTTAGTCGTTGGGTCGGGAATATCCCCTGGAGGAGGGCATAGTAACTCTCTCCAGTTTTCTTGCCTGGGGAATCCCATGGACAGAGGAGGTCACAAAGAGTCAGACAGGACTGAGCAATAAACACTTTCACTCTTTCACACACACACACATTTGGAGAATGCCAACATGTTGTCTTTAAGGCCAGGGAAGAAACTAAGTAAGTCAGTGGCATTCCACTATGGCACATCTAAAATTCTCTCAAAAACTTTTGTGGCGACCGACAAAGATATTTTCAACTTTCTACAGTTGAGTCAAAGAGTGGCAACTCTGATCAGAAAGCAAAATTAGTTTTTATCAATTTAAAAAGTGTCCTATTACCAGCTTGGAAGAGAAGGGGAGGTTGGGAGAGAATGGATACATGTATATGTATGGCTGAGTCCCTTTGCTGTCTACCTACAACTACCACAATATTGTTAACTGGCTATACTCCAAGAAAATACAAAGTTTAAAAACAAAGCAAAAAAAGTGTTCTATTATAAGATGTGCATACTTACTATTTCCATTCCCAGATATCAGCTAATCATTTGGTACCTTCTAGGTATTTAAAGACTGAACAAATACAGTCTTTTAGAAAAAAAATGCAAATTATTGGGTAGCAACATTCACTCTCTTCCATATAACATCTTTTACACTTCATGGTAGTGAAATGCATGAAATTCTCCAGGGACATATCAATCAATGGCACCTTACCATCAGATGTGAGAGTCACCTAATTAACTTCAAGGCCACTCTAGATTCTGGTCCATGCCATGTAACTCTGTCCACCATGCACATTCTAGGTCTTTATTATAACAAATATATTGTAATGGAAGTATCTATGGTGGCATATTTTTAAATGGGAATGCCTCCTTCTTCATCATCAATGAATTAGCACATAGAACACTTTCAGCAGCACTGAAGAAATGGGATTTGATATTATTACTAGCAGAGAAAAATCAACATTTGACTTCCCGTTACAGTGCTATGTGCTCCCAGAGGAAATTTCACTGCCAGAGAAATTTAGTGTCCACCTGAATTCCTTGTGTGAGCCATTATCAATCATTGTGTGATAAATCAACAAGAGTAAATTGTGTCTTTGGAAATAAAGAATGAAAAATCACAATTATTTATTATTTACAATGTGCCTTCTTCTAAAAAGGATTTGAGAAAACCAAGAGAGTGAAGTAACAGTGGGCATATTCATCCCCAGATATCCCAGGGAAAAATAGCACAACTCAAAATACACCCCATTCTGGTGTACATACACTTTACATGGATTTTCTCTAAGTTTCACAATCACCCTATAAGGGAGGAGCCCCTCCCATCCCCATTTTACAAATGAGAAAGCTGGAGCTTGGAGATACTGGGTAAGTTGGCCAAAGTTGCACGGTCAGTCAAGGATGGAGCCAAGAAATTAATTTCCAGGGTCTGATTCCAAAGTCTCGGGTCTTAACCACAAAGCTATCTTCATGAGAACAGAACACCTCATAACAGACACAAAAGAGCAAGTCTAACCATATCATGTGAACCCAGGGTTTTTATTGTGAATATGTACAATAAAATAAAAAAATAATTATTAAAAAACACATGAAGCCAGACAAAAATAAATAAAGCCACAAATGTATCTGTGTTTAGGGAGTTTATGTCTATTTCAACAGCATAGTTGGTAGAAAAGTTCTTACCAATGATGCAAATAATGTGGGCGGCACAGTAGAGATCTGAAGACCCTAACGGCTTCTCTTCTCAGCAGGATAAGATGCTCCTTTCTTCCCACTCCTCCTTCTAACACACAGAAGCAGCTGTCCTCCTAATGGCCCTACCTAGGGTCTTGGAGGCCTTCTGGACAGATGTGGGAGGGTCCTCCCAGCTTTCTGAGTCATCATATTAAGTGGCTCTTCGATACAGCATTCCTAGGACAATCATTTGCTTTCATAGAGCAATGTACCCATAGTTAGGGATGACCAGCATCAAGGACATTTTTGTATTTCTCTATATGGACTTTTGTTTATAACTCTATAGCTCCCCTCTCATAAGAAGCAATGTACCTATAGTTAGGAATGCCTAGTGGTTTAATGAAAGTTGATCCAAATGAAAGTGGTTTGTGAAAGTTACACAATGTATAGCTACCTAGTGGTTTAATGTTTGTAAAGGTTACACAACAAATACTTTATACAATAATTTATGATGATAATATATTAAGGTTGAACTCTGATTAACCCATAAAAACTGCAAAGAATACTTTCAAAATCATTTTGGACAGTTAAAACACTGAAATAAATGTATGTTCTCCAAAAGCAACAGTAACAAAAAAGAGAAAACACTTGGATGGTTGTGTTCTGGTACACAAACTGGAAAAAGAACTCTCTGGTTCTGTTGTGCTTATACTTTATAGAGGGCTTCCCTGGTGGCTCAGCAGTAAAGAATCCATCTGAGATGCAGGAGACACAGGTGTCATTCCTGGGTCGGGAAGAGCCCTGGAGGAGGTCACAGCAGCACACTCCAGTATTCCTGCCTGGAGAACCCCACGGACAGAGGTGCCTGCCAGGCTACAGTCCATGGGGTTGCAGACAGATACAACTGAAGCAACCGAGCACCGAGGCATGCATGTTTTATAAAACAGCTGGACCAAAAAAATGCCCCATGTAGCATCTTTGAAAGAACCAAGTTCCTTGTCTTAAATCTAACTATGCTGTGTGTGAGGAAAATTACTATTTATTGTACACTGAGTAGTCATGCAGGGAGATGTGCCAAGAGCCAATGAGGAAACATTCAGAGCAAGAAGATGGAAGGAGAAGAGGAAGGAGAAAGGCTCTGCTGAGCTCACTCTTGGGCCTCTCCCCAGAAGGCCATAGTATACGATAGCTGTTGCTCTCGGTGCTTCTATTTCACTGTTTCTCCTGCATTTTCTCAAATGCTTTCTGATTGACTAACATTCTAAGCTGCTTCCAACAACCTGCACAAGGAACTGTTACTGTGTTCTTTCCTAGGACAAGTGGCAAAGGACAACCCAAGGAGCATTCTAAATAGTCCCAGTACCAGGAGCTGGTACTGCCCCTGACCAGGCAAGATACCCTAGGGAAGTGAAGGGAAAGTGCGCTAGCTGCCCTGGGGTGGCCACTGGACCAAAAGATTCAGTGTTCACCATGGCACAGAAGAAAGGACTCTCATCCAGGCCATCTCATAATGTGGGTGTGCACAACATTCCCCTGGGGAGCTGTAGAAAGCCCAGGTCCCAGCCTGGGGATCTTGACTTACTGTACTATGGATCTAAAAGCTTCTTGAATGTTTAAAAGCACAGTCGCAGTTAACGGTCAGTTTTGACCCAAATGCTTAAGCCCTAATGAGTCAGAATTGCTGACTGTCCTTTTTGACCATCACATACACCAGGAAACAGGCAACACATGCCCGATATGTTCAGGTCAACGACTTCTCCCCTTTCGTCTCCCAACATATGACGGATGCAAACAAAGTGTTTCCTTGTCAATAAATAAAACCAACTCCTCAAGCAAGTCTTCCTAGACAAAGCTATTAATATGCTTTCTAATTTTAAAAGTAAAGCAACACAAGGGTCATGAGCTCTTCTAACTAAAGGGAAATGAAACAAGAAGGATCACTGATACCAGGATTTCCACATCAGTTTACGTAAACAGCAGACAGATTCTGAGTTTTCTTTTTTAATATTACTGTCCAAACCCAGATTCACTTGGCAAATATTTGAAGTTGAAGGACTAAGCAATCAACTAAAGGGATGCTTTGTAAGGACAACAAAGGATTTTGCTTTAGTTGAACAATGAAAGGGAAGATATTTTTTAAACTATAGTCAATTCTATAGCCAATGCTGAACACCAAACTGATTCTTTCTTACTACTTAGAATGATTTAAAACCATTTCATGATTTTTTTTTTTTCAGTGTATAAAGCTAGTTGAATCAGAACTCTTTTTAGGAAGGTAAAGCTCAAAAAAGGAATGCGGTTTAAAGTTACAAATAAGTGATGTACAGACCACCTGCAGACCAACGCACAGACCAATGAATGAAAGAAAAGGTTTGGGTCAACTGTTGATTGGACAAAATCCATAATGGCAATAAGCTCTAAAAAGCTGGTGTCCTAAAAATCCCATTGTTGAATTCAAGTAAAATCCTTAGAAACAGCTTAACTGTTCAGTTGAGCAACTCAGGAAAATACTTGCTTGTGTCTATCTCTAGAGAACTCATTAAGAATTTCAGTAGAAAAAAGTTCCTCAGAGAGGTAACTAAAAGTAGGTGATGATGCGATCTGGTCAACAGAACCAGGGAATGTGAAATAAGAAAGCTTGTTTATAGGCAGAATGCCATATGCTTATTCTTGGAATTTTCATTAACTTGATTATGGTAAACACTGTATCTATGACATTTCATGAGGGAGGAATTGCTCTGATTTATATACAGTAATTATTTTGACCTTTCTAACAATGGTTCTTTGTTAGGGAAAGCATCTATAATAAGGAATCTTGAAAGTAAAGGAAACCTGAGCTCTTTATAACTACTCTGGGTTGAAGCATGCAGTCCTTTGCAAAGGTAAAGGAAACCTTCATGAAAACAGAATAAATAATAAAAATCCAAGTAATTCAAGCCCTGCAAAAACAGCAAGTAAAATGTCTTTCATACATCTATCATCTCAAAAATATGTCCTAAGTTTTAAAATGAAATAAGCCGAAACCAAATGTCCTTTTCAACAGCTTACTGATACTGACAGATTCTTTATATTCATTATAACTTTGAAAAATGAAAATGTATGGTGGTCACTAAAGGGGAAAGGATAGGGAAGGGGAGAGATAAATTAGAGTACAGGATTAACAGATGTATACCATTATATATAAAAATAGATAAATAATAAAGACTTGCTACAAAGCACAGGGAACTATAATAATCTATAATGGAAAAGAATCTGAGAAAAATATACGTATGTCTGTAACAGAATCAATTTACTGTACATCTGAAACTAATACAATGTTGTAAACCAACTACAATCAAAAAATTTACCAACTATACTTCATCATTAAATACTATTTATTAACTAGATGATGCATGCAATTGGACTTTCTAAAGGTCAAATGCTTTTTCTTTTTAATCAGGGAGCTACAAGGCCTCTACATTGATATGCAAATATTCATGTATATGAGAATAACTACATTATTTTCTGAAGAGCTCTACAGTGTTCATAAGTTGGGAAATGCACTGAGAAGTTTAGGAAGCACTGCTCTAGACACCACAAAACTTTTTTTTTTTTAATGAAAATAGCATATTGATTACCATGCACAGAGAAACTAGCGTTTAAAAATATTTCTTGACTTCAAGTTTAATAGTCTTTTGAAGATCAACAGAATGTAAGTTTTGGGAGGGCAAGAATTTTTAAATTTTTTATTCACTGATGTGTCCCCAGTGTCCAGATCAGTGCCTGGCTCTGAGAAGGAGACCAGTAATTGTTTGCTGAATGAATGAAGATCAGTGATTCAACAACAATAGCACGTAATCTCTGACACTCAACAGAAATAAGATGCAGTCTCTGTTTAGCTTTTTTGTCAAAGATCTCCAAATGGAAGTACTTAGAAGATGCTACACAGATTTTCCTCAGTTTATAGTGTTATGTCCTGATAAACCCACTCAGGTTCAACAGAGTACTATAGCTCACATGGCTAGCCCAGGGAAAGATCAAAATTCCAAGTACAGTTTCCAATGAATGTTCATTGCTTTAACGTTCATCACTGTAAAGTCAAAAAAATGCTATTGAAACACTGTAAGTCGAGGACAGTCTATAAACTTATCTGCCAGCTTTTATTTACTTTTTTTTTCTAGAACAGATTTTGCAAATGATGCTCCCATAAGGACATATCTAAGAGCATAGCTCTGATTAACACAAGAGAACATGAAACAAAACTATCGACTTTTCTGATGCACTCAACCTTGAGTTCTCTCTCTTATCAAGAAACACATCCTCACTGGAGTGGAAGGAAAACAGCAAAAATTAAGACAATAATGACATGATCTTTTCATACTTTGCCTCAACAATAGTGAGAGATTTGTAAATTACTTTTAACTGCTTTAATGCCCAGCCTGTGTAGGGCATTCTGCAAGGTTCTGGGAACAGAAAGACAACAAGAAGGTAGCCTTATCTTCAAAAAAGGAACTAACTAGGGCCACATCATAAACAATTCTTTTGTTGGTGTTGAATCACTTACAAAACAAATGTGAGTGAAGAGCAAAGAAGTCCTGGCGGGGTGGTAAGCATGATTTAGTTGGTAGCGAATTTAGGGAAACTAAATTAATCTGAATTCCCTCTAGGCAGCAGACACAGGGCAGAGGAGGAAAGACACAGCTGATCAGAATTCTGGTGAAAAGAACACCAATCTGGTCATCCTTTAAAACACAGGAATGTGGGTTAAATCTGATCAATTTCTTAAACATTGAATGAAGTACCATGAGACAAATAGGCTGCACAGTGTCTGGAGCTAAAGGGGATGAGAAAGTCAGTCTAAATCCACTTATTCTATGAGTTTTCAGTTTTCTACCCCTTAAAATTCCAGTCGCTTTTTCTTATAACAACGTAATAATTTACAGTTTCAAAAAAAACTGGAATTGTGTGGCTCTTAAAATTCTACAGAGAAAAACAGTGGATCACTTCTATGCTGGGTGTTCTTGCAGCATGAACATAGTTATTCGTTTCTTTTGTTTTAATTTACATCCTCCTCCTGGTCCATTTCTGAAAATCTCTCCTATTAACATCACTACACCTCTAAAGCAATATTTTTTTGTATGCAACATAATATGACCAAAGAATCTGATTAACTTCAAAGTGACAACAATCTCAATTTTTGTGCACCTGCTACAAGAATCAAATGATGGAAAAGATGTGGGAGAGTGGAAAGCACTCATGCCTTTAAACAGGAGGCCCGAGGGAAGGTCACTGTGGGGTCAGTGATGTACAGACACCCACAGAGAAATCTGTGCCAGCACGTCTAGACACAGCAGGAAGCACGCTGGGCCGTATGGAATGGTTGATGTTGCCACAATCCAAAGAGGACCTCTGAACGCCTTCTTCTATTTGTGTTCTCAGTCATGCTCCCTGCACGCATGGCCAGTCAGAAAATTTCCCCTCCATTATTGCTTTACTTTGGGGAGGTTACAATTTCCAGTTAATTTTATAACATAAAACTATAAAAAGAGATCTACACCAACCATCTTTCTACATTCCAAACAACAAATGCTCCTAATTTATGTAAAAACATAGACGCTGAATTCGTCTGATCACACTATAATAAGTTGTAAATGAGGTATGAAACGAGAAATTCTAGCACAGTGCTCAAAGAATTAAATCACATGTGCTCTCTTAACTGTGTTATGTACTATAATATAGACACAAAAATATTAGCATTTTTTTCTAAGAAGGGACTAAATAACTCTTCTCTCCAACAGCTATAAGGGCTTGAAAAAATTTCCCAGTACCTAAGTCTTTTCAAAAGAAGCCTGAGTTCTTTCATTTTCTCTTAAAAATGAAAAGCTTTTAGATGGTATCGACCTCTGAAGAGACCAACTGGAAGTTCTGGCTGTAATTTCTTTAGTTCTCTTCTCATTATGCTAGATTCCCATTCTCAGTTTTATCCAAATGTGATGTCAGGCTCCAGCTCCACCACCTGAGAGCTCTTTCCTGAGCACACCTGGCAAAAGGTAGCTAACTCGGGAGCCAGAAGTCACCACCAATTTCAGACATCTCTCCTGCAGGGGCCTTCCTGAACTGGGCGATTCCATTATTCATCAGTAACTCACTTCCTATCACATTTTTGCTCAAAGGACACTGACCCTGATCGTGCAGTTCACTTTCAGCCCTGAACTCCCTTCCCTTCTCTCTTCTGCTCTCCAACAGCAGTTCATCTTGTTCCTCCACTTTTCTTATAAAAGGTCAAGGCCACAGACCCAGGCCCTGTTTTCCATTTCAACATCTGAAACCCATTTCACTGCGCTCCCTTCCTCCCACATTAGTTGAAGCAGCAACCTTCCTCTTTCTCAAAATACATTTCTTCATGTGTGTCCTGCATCCCTTCTGCCATCTGCTCCAGAAGTCACTGAGTCTCCAGCAGGGTCTCATGCTACTGGCATCCCACCGCTACTTCTATGACTGAATGAACAAGGAAGCGGCGAGAAGTAACGCTATTCACCTACATGTAGAAATTCCTCACCTTTGGGAGGACAAACCTCTATTATTATTATTATCTTTAAAATTTATTTTATTGAACTATAATTGATTTATGATGTGTTAATTTCTGCTGTATAAGCAAAGTGACTAGGTTATACATATATATATATACACATATATACATACCTTCTTTTTCGTATTCTTTTCCATTATGCTTTTTCACAGTATACTGATTTTAGTTCCCTGTGCTATACAGGAGGACCTTGTTGTTTTGGAAAAACCTCTATCAATTCAGAGTTTCTGGGAACTTGATCCTTATATAGACATAGGATTTTGTTCAAGCATATAAGGTGTTTCCGCTCACAGAACATTCATCTTCTAAAATTCGCCTATTTTATATATGAGTCAGACATTACACTTAAAAGACAACATTACTATAATATATTTGTTACTATAATACTGAATGTCCTAGACCTTCAGAAAACATTCTGTTAAGTTCTGCCAAATACAATATCAAAAATATTACTGTCAGTTCATAGGAACCCAGGAATATTATTCCAAGCAGAATGGAATCCAAACCACGTATGGGGCTAGCGACTAGATCAGATTAATAAATCTATCATCTTTCAAAGAAACTGAAAAAAAAGGACTGCCTTCACTGCTTTACTGTTTGTATGCATAAAAAGTTGATAATTTTAAGGAGGTAATTCATTAATCATACACACTATATGCTAAAAGGTAAACCAAGCACCTATAGATCTTATGCACAGGAAATTTACAACCATTCAATTCTGCCACATTGCTCCACCTATTTCTCTTTGTTCCTTCTTTCTTCTCCTTTTTCATTCTCCCTTTCTTCCTTCTCCCTTTTTTGTTCTTTATTTTTTTCTGTTGCTAAAGTATTTAAAACCAAATCATATCCCTGGATGCCGTTCTACATGTTTACTAGTCCCTCTAAATCTTATGCAACTATAATCACATACACCTTAAAATTAATAATAATTACTTAAAATATATGACTTCTTTAAGAATTCAAGACCAAACACGACATATCATTTCTGGATATGTTAAAGTGCATTTCCTAGCTTTTTCTTTTGTTTTGGTTTAAATCATCATAGCTTATAATTAATGACCAATGACCCAGTGTCAAGCATTAGACTAAGAGAAGTATCATCTCATGTAATCCCAAAACAATTCCATGAGACAAGTACTATTCTTATCCTCACGTAGCAGACAACCTACAGCCATAAGAGACATGAATTCATTCGCTCAGGCTGACGGAGCTACTGAATGACAGTGTGGGTCCTCTGACTACAGAGTCTGACCACTTATGTACTATAGAACGGTACCTATAAGATACAAGACATACATCTTGAGTATGGAGAGAATTTCAGATATATTTCATAGTCCAGAATTGGGTCATGTAAAAAAAAAATCTGCGAGCTAGGACACGGAAGCAACCCAGATGTTCATCAACAGATGAATGGATAAAGAAGTTATGGTGTGTGTGTGTGTGTGTATGTATAAATATATATATATATATATATATATATATATATATATAATGAAATGTTCAGTTCAGTCGCTCAGTGGTGTCCGATTCTTTGCGACCCCATGAATTACAGTACGCCAGGCCTCCCTGTCCATCACCAACTCCCGGAGTTCACTCAGACTCATGTCCATCGAGTCGGTGATGCCATCCAGCCATCTCATCCTCGGTCGTCCCCTTCTCCTCCTGCCCCCAATCCCTCCCAGCATCAGAGTCTTTTCCAATGAGTCAACTCTTCGCATGAGGTGGCCAAAGTACTGGAGTTTCAGCTTCAGCATCATTCCTTCCAAAGAAGCAGCAGGGCTGATCTCCTTTAGAATGGACTGGTTGGATCTCCTTGCAGTCCAAGGGACTCTCTAGAGTCTTCTCCAACACCACATTTCAAAAGCATCAATTCTTCGGTGCTCAGCTTTCTTCACAGTCCAACTCTCACATCCATACATGACTAATGGAAAAACCATAGCCTTGACTAGATGGACCTTTGCTGGCAAAGTAATGTCTCTAATTTTGAATATGCTATCTAGGTTGGTCATAACTTTCCTTCCAAGGAGTAAGCATCTTTTAATTTCATGGCTGCAATCACCATCTGCAGTGATTTTAGAGCCCCCCAATATAAAGTCTGACACTGTTTCCACTGTTTCCCCATCTATTTCCCATGAAGTGATGGGACCAGATGCCATGATCCTAGTTTTCTGAATGTTGAGCTTTAAGCCAACTTTTTCACTCTCCACTTTCACTTTCATCGAGGCTTTTTGTTCCTCTTAACTTTCTGCCATAACTCAGCCATAAAAAGGAAAGCATTTGAGTCAGTTCTAGTGAGGTGGATGAAACTAGAGCCTATTAAGCAGAATGAATTTAGTCAGAAAGAGAAAAACAAATATCATACAATTACACATATATATATCGGAGAAGGCAATGGCAACCCACTCCAAAACTCTTGCCTGGAAAATCCCATGGGTGGAGGAGCCTGGTAGGCTGCAGTCCATAAGGTCGCTAAGAGTCGGACACGACTGAGCGACTTCACTTTCACTTTTCACTTTCATGCACTGGAGAAGGAAATGGCAACCCACTCCAGTGTTCTTGCCTGGAGAATCCCAGGGATGGGGCAGCCTTGTGGGCTCTCGTCTATGGGGTCGCGCAGAGTCAGACACGACTGAAGCGACTTAGCAGCAGCAGCAGCAGCAACACATATATATGTAATCTAGAAAGATGCTACTGACGAACCTATTTGCAGGGTAGCAATGCAGACGCAGACATAGAGAAGACTTGTGGACATAGCTGGGGAAGGAGACGGGTGGGACAAATTGAGAGAGTAGCATAGAAACATATACATTACCATAGGCAAAGCAGACAGCAAGTGGGGAATTTGCTGCATGACTCAGGGATCGCAAGCCAGTGCTCTGTGCCCGAGGCGGGTGGGGTAGGAGGTAGGAGGGAGGCTCAAGAGGATGGGGATGTATCTACATCTAGCCTGTTGATATACAGCAGAAACCAACACCATAGTGTAAAGCAATTATCCTCCAAATAAAAATGAAATCTGTGCCTCACCAATAATATTCACCACTTTTTCTTAAATGACAGACTTGAGTATACTGAAAGAGAAGGTAGTTTTAGGCAATATAAAATTCATACAGAAATGAAGCATTTAATAAAAATGGAGAGTTTAACTGTGTGATGGTAGAAAAAACATAAAGCTTTAGTCAAGTAAGTGAGTAAGGCACCAGCAAGAAAGTCAACTTTATCTGAACTTAATTACTATGAAAAGACTTTTTGTATTTAATCACCAGGATAAGGCTTTTTTAGAAGTACTACTCTGCTGCTATTTTCTCAAATAAAAGCCCATGCCAGCAGTTTGCCCACACAAGCAGACCTATAATAAGCTGAGAATCCATTGGCGGCACTTAGTAGTAGGAGTGTTAGTTGCTCAGTTGTGCCCAACTCTCTGCAATCCCATGGACTGTAGCCTGCTAGGCTCCTCTGTCCATGGGATTCTGCAGGCAAGATTAGTTGAGTGGGTTGCCCTTCTCTAGGGGATCGTCCCAACCTAGGGATCAAACCTGGGTCTCCTACACTGAGGGCAGATTCTTCAACATCTGAGCCACCAGGGAAACCCTGGTGGCACTTAGGTCATATTAAATATATTTGCTGCTAAGAATGAAATACAGTAACAGATTAGCCTTAAAGCTTAGAATACAGCAGTAACCAAAGTAGCAAAACTTCTATGGGAAACAGTCAACAAAAGGACAATGCCATTTTCACTAGCCCATGTAACTTACACTCTGTTGTAGACTAACTGACATATTAATATGTAAAAAGGGCTTCCCTGGTGGCTCAGATGGGCAAAGTCAACTGAAAGCCTTCTGAAAGGATTCATCATTCAAGAAGCCATTAAGAACATTTGTGCTTCATGGGAAGATGTCAAAATAACATTAACAGGAGCTCGGAAGAAGTTGATCCAATCCTTATGGGTGAGTTTGAGGAATTCAAAACCTCAGTGGAGATAGTAGTTGTACACGTGGTAGCAATAGCAAGAGAACTGGAATTAGAAGTGGACCTGACAATGTGACTAAATTGCCACAATCTCACATTTCAACCTTGAATGGATGAGAAGTTGCTTCTTAAGGATGAGCAACAAAAGTAGTTTCTTGAGATGAAATCTATTCTGGTGAAGATGCTTGAAATGATAACAAAGGATCTAGAATATGACATAAATGTAGTTGATAAGGCAGAGTTTGAAAGGGTTGACTCCCATTTTGGAAAGAAGCTCTGCTGTGGGTGAAAGACGATAAGACAGCATTGCATACTATAGAGAGATCAATCATGTAAAAAAAACCGAGTTAACGAATAGAGCAAATTTCACTGCTGTCTTAGCTGAAGAAATTGCCACAGCCACCCAAGCCTTCACTAAGCACCATCCAGATCAATCCGTAGCCATCAATATCAAAGCAAGATAGTTCAGTTCAGTTCAGTTCATTTCAGTTGCTCAGCTGTGTCCGACTCTTTGCGACCCCATGAATCTCAGCACGCCAGGCCTCCCTGTCCATCACCAACTACCAGACTTTACCCAAACTCATGTGCATCGAGTCAGTGATGCCATCCAGCCATCCCATCCTCTGTTGTCCCCTTCTCCTCCTGCCCTCAGTCCTTCACAGCATCAGAGTTTTCCAATAAGTCAACTCTTTGCATGAGGTGGCTAAAGTATTGGAGTTTCAGCTTTAGCATCAGTCCTTCCAATGAACACCCAGGGCTGATCTCCTTCAGAATGGACTGGATGGATCTCCTTGCAGCCCAAGGAACTCTCAAGAGTCTTCTCCAACACCACAGTTCAAAAGCATCAATTCTTCTGCACTCAGCTTTCTTCACAGTCCAACTCTCACATCCATACATGACTAATGGAAAAACCATAGCCTTGACTAGATGGACCCTTAGTCGGCAAAGTAATGTCTCTGCTTTTGAATATGCTATCTAGGTTGGTCATAACTTTCCTTCCAAGGAGTAAGCATCTTTTAATTTCATGGCTGCAGTCCCCATCTGCAATGATTTTGGAGCCCAAAAAAATAAAGTCTGACACTGTTTCCACTGTTTCCTCATCTATTTCCCATGAAGTGATGGGACCAGAATCATGATGCGATGATTCAGTTTTCTGAATGTTGAGCTTTAAGCCAACTTTTTCACTCTCCTCTTTCACTTTCATCAGCAGGCTCTTTAGTTCTTCCTCCCTTTCTGCCATAAGGATGGTGTCATCTGTATATCTGATGTTATTGATATTTCTCCCAGCAATCTTGATGCCAGCTCTGCTTCATCCAGCCCAGCATTTCTCATGATGTACTCTGCATAGAAGTTAAATAAGCACGGTGACAATATACAGCCTTGACGTACTCCTTTTCCTATTTGGGACCAGTCTGTTGCTTCATGTTCAGTTCTAACTGTTGCTTCCTGACCTGCATACAGGTTTCTCATGAGGCAGGTCAGGTGGTCTGGTATTCCCATCTCTTTCAGAATTTTCCACAGTTTCTTATGATCCACACAGTCAAAGGCTTTGACATAGTCAATAAAGCAGAAATAGATGTTTTTCTGGAACTCTCTTGCTTTTTGCATGATCCAGCGGATGTTGGCAATTTGATCTCTGGTTCCTCTGCCTTTTCTAAAACTTGCTTGAACATCTGGAAGTTCACAGTTCACGTATTGTTGAAGCCTGGCTTGGAGAATTTTGAGCATTACTTTACTAGCATGTGAGATGAGTGCAATTGTGCGGTAGTTTGAGCATTCTTTGGCATTGCCTTTCTTTGGGACTGGAATGAAAACTGACCTTCTCCAGTCCTGTGGCTACTGCTGAGTTTTCCAAATTTGCTGGCATATTGAGTGCAGCACTTTCACAGCATCATCTTTCAGGATTTGAAATAGCTCAACTGGAATTCCATCACCTCCACTAGCTTTGTCCATAGGGATGCTTTCTAAGGCCCACTTGACTTCACATTCCAGGATATCTGGCTCTAGGTAAGTGATCACATCATCGTGATTATCTGGGTCGTGAAGATCTGTTTTGTACAGTTCTTCCATGTATTCTTGCCACCTCTTCTTAATATCTTCTCCTTCTGCTAGGTCCATACCATTTCTGTCCTTTATCGAGCCCATCTTTGCATGAAATCTTCCCTTGGTATCTCTAATTTTCTTGAAGAAATCTGTAGTCTTTCCCATTCTGTTGTTTTCCTCTATTTCTTTGCAAGATAATCCACCAGCAAAAAAGATGAGGGCTCAGGTAACAGTCAGCATTTTTCAGCAATAAAGTATTTTTTAAATTAAGATATGCACATTCATTTTTTTCTCAGACATAACAGTCCTGTACACTTAAAAAACTATATTATAGTGTAAACATAACTTTTACATGCACTAGGAAACCAAAAAATCCGGGTGACTTCCTTTACTGTGATACTGACTTTATTTCAGTTACCACAGGTTTGATATCTTCACACAAATCCCCTCTCCCTGATATTCCCAGTCCTGTACCCCAGTTTATGCACATCCACACTCTGCCCTTTCTCCCCTTCTCTGGTATTTGACCGGTCTTCCCACCTGCAATTTCAAGCCTGTTTCCTGATACCTCCTAAGGGACCTTGATCTAGACCTCCCCTCTTTGCTGAGTGTAAACTTTCCCATGTTATTGGATTCTTCCTGTCAATTCTTAGTAAGCTCAAGCTTCTTCTACTTCAGTTCCTTAAAAAAAAAAAAAACTTCAGCAGACACCTTGCTACATACTGGTGATTAAAAAACTGGAAGCAAACAGAATACTATTAATATTGAAGTTCATGAGACTGGGTATAGAAAAGTGATTAAGGATACTGATGACTGATCAGACAGCATATTAAAATACGGTCTCACTGTATATATACCAGCTCTGTGGCCTTTGGCAAGTTATTAATCTCTCTGATTAATAAGTTTCCTCATCTATAATAATGAGGATATAGTCATTTCTGCATCTGTAGGCAATATATCTGCAGATTCAACCAACTGTAGACAGAAAATATTCAGGAAAAAAAATTCCAGAAAGTTTTCCAAAAAAGCAACTATTTAAACAGGATTTATATTTTATTAGGTATTCTAAGTAATCTAGAGATGACTAAGAGTATATGGGAGGATGTGCATAGGTTATTTGCAAATACTATGCCATTATATAAAAGGGACTTGAGTATCTGTGGATTTTGGTACCTGAGGGGTGTCCTGAAACCAATTCCCCACAGATACCAAGGAAAGATTATACTAATAGTGTCTACCTCATAGGGTTGTTACAAGGGATATGTAAATTAATATTTTTTAAACAGCTTAGAACAGTGTCTGGCACATGGTAAGCAATATATAAGTGTTAGTTAAATGAAATGAATAGAACTGAGTAAAATAACATTACAGATGCTATCTAGGGAAATGATTCCCGACTTTTCTAGCTATACCCTTACAGCCTTGAGAAATTACAAAGTTTCAACCAGATAGATGCACTCTAAAAATATTTTACTCATATAAAACAATTTAGTCAATTTTTTTAAACTAAGAAATTATCTTTTATGGTGAGAAATTATGTCAAAGACTAGGAAAAACTCACTCAAGAAAAGTATGTTATTTTTCCTTATAACTGAGTCCAGTGTGTAGCTATACCCACCGTGCAGATGCTGTTAAACAAATGAGAAGCGAAAACTGGAAAATAAGCACGGGCTAGGTGTACATAGGCAAGAGGTTGTTAGAATATGTCTGAATCTTTCTGGAGAGGCATCTGCAACATGCATTAGAGGCTTAATATTAGAGGCCATCTTCACGCAGAAACTGTTCGGAAATACAAATGGGCTTTCTAAATATCATCCAACATCAATTTCTAAGTTTCTGTCAGAGAACATACCCCTCCTGATGCTGAGGAAGTACTATGTGCTTCATTGATCCACATGGTGAGCTAGAAGGGAGTAATTTTCACCTGCTGACTCTTTTTGCATTTGACATCTCCAAGTACTGACTCAAGGTTTTCATCACGGGCACATGGCAAGAGTCAGTGCTATTTTGCTATTCTTCAAGTATCTTGAGAAAGACTCAATTTCTACAACAATTTCTATAGTATAGAATATTTCTGAGGCTTTATATTAGTTTCAGTGTTATCATTACCAATAACTTGTAACATTTATTATCAGGGCTACCAGTCTCTGGAGCTCTCACTCTGGCTAATGAAATCTTGCTCAGTGATGGAAATGTCCAGAAGCCCTTGATGAGGCCAGTGGGGTGGTGTTCAGAGGGCAGACTTTAGGCCACATGGCTGGCCTGCCACTCTGCTTCACCTCTTACCAGTTTGGTAAACTCAGGCAAGTTTCCTGACCTTTCTGTGCCTGACGTCCTCACCTATACAATCAGTGCATACAATATATTTCAAGTATTTAAAACAAATTCTGGCAGATGTGCTTAATAAAATGCTGGCCGTTTGATTCTTAGAGGAAAGAAGTTAAATGAATAAATTCTAGCCAGTTGTCTGCCTTATGAAAGGAATAAACTTATTTCTTTCCTAATCAAACCTCTACAGGCTTTATACATGTTGGACACGACTGAGCGACTTCACTTTCACTTTTCACTTTCATGCATTGGAGAAGGAAATGGCAACCCACTCCAGTGTTCCTGCCTAGAGAATCCCAGGGATGGCAGAGCCTGGTGGACTGCCATTTATGGGGTCGCACAGAGTCAGACACAACTGAAGCAACTTAGCAGCAGCAGCAGCATTCCCTGAATTATACCATCTTTTGCCTACTAAATTTCATTGTTTGGATTGGACTTCAAATGCTGAAAAAGAAAGGAAAATCATGATCCAGTCTCTTCAGCAAATAAATTACAAGGAATTTAAAAGAGAGAGAGGGAAAGGGAAACTACATATGAAAGGTGACCCGTGAACTTATCAGCCATGCAATGGGTGGACTTTATTTGGGTCTCATGAATTACAAATTCCTTATTTAGAATCTGTAAAACAATAATCACCAGTCAATAGCAGAACAGAATACTGACCAAAAACAGATATTTGATAATGTTAAGGGAATATTTATTTGGGAGGGTGGCAGGGAAAGACAGTGAAGCCTGGTGTGCTGCAGTCAATGAGGTTGCAAAGAGTCAGACATGACTTAGTGACTGAACAAGAATTTTTTTAGAGTTTTTTTTTTTTTCCAGATAGTTGTACCCTGAAATATTTACATATGAAAATTTGATCTCAGGGATTTGCCTCCGTATAAGCTGGGAGCAAAGAGGAGGACTGGAAAGATATGCGGCTGAAACAAGATCAGCCCTGAGTAGATCACTGTTGTCTCTGGTGGTGGGTCTATGAAGCTTTATGACACTATTCTACTTTTTAATACATCCGAAATTTTTGAAAGTAAGAAGCTTTAAAAAAAAATATGAGTTGACCTTAAAATACTCACACATCCATTACTTTCTCTCTCTAAACCTCATCTGTTACAGGTGATAGTGATGTTATTTACCTCCTTGTTTCTAAGATCACATGCCAGAGCACACTGGAGAGTTTGCCTGATGGCCTGCCACGTGGAAAACCTGCAAATGTGACTCAAGGAGGTGAGAAGCAGTCATAATCTCTGTATGTACGCAAATCAAGAAACGAAAAAAATATACTGTTATACTGAAAGGAGAAACACTGCTAACGAGAAAAAAATAACCCACACATCTCACACTGAATCCACTGTTGGGTATAAGAAGAAATACAACAATGCCTCAAATATCACATTTTGGCTTTACACTACCTTCTTCTGAGAAGATGCAACAATTTGCAATGCTAAGCTCTGCCAGAAGCAATGAAGGAAACAAGACTTGTCACCAGTTTCAAGATGAGGAACTAGACAGAGGTTAAGTTAAAGGGTCAGAGCAGCAGCATCCAATTGCAGAGATAAGAATCAAGCCTGTCCTCAGATCTGTGCATCCCAAGGTCTCTTCAAAAGGTAAGTATGAATCCAAGCTACTCATAGCAAGGTTTTGAACACTCCCTAAAAGAATAACCACCACCATTTGAAACCTCAGAAAGTTAAGAAAAGAAATCTAAAATCCTTCCAAACACCTAGTAATTATGTATTTTCATTCTTCCTCATTCTTTTGTCAATCAACTTCACAGAGATGATGAGTTTAGGAGCTGAGAGCCCATGGCCAAACTCATTAAGTGGAAGCAGGGGAGAGAGATTCAGGCTTGATTTCTCCTAGGGTTATTCTATATCAGGTGTGTCACAGAGGGAAATGGAGACTAGACAGAGAGAGGAAGCAGGAGGGGAGGGGTAAAGGAGGAAGGGGTAAGATGGAGAGAAAGGAAGCCTGGAGGGTGGAGGTGGGAGTCAGGCACAAATATAGCCCAATCACATCACAGGCCCAGCTCCTGGGCGGAACCTAGGAACCGCTGAAACAGTATTTTGGAAATTCTGCATCCAGGTTTTTTTTCCTACTTTCACCAAGTAAACAGGAATAAAAAAGGAGGAATTCTGTCAATCAAAGCCTGAAGGAATGTTTCAGAAAATCTCAAAATGTTTATAACAAGACAAAACTGAAAGACAAGCTAATATCAATCTTCTCTCAATGCCATTTGAAAATTACTGGCAAAGGGGAATGTATATTCCTCAAAAACTTTAGCTGAACAGGAATGAGCAGAAACGTGATCTCCTTTCTCCATTTTACATTCCTTACAGTTCATTAAATATTTTAGAGACCATACAGGTCACAGACAATGTTACGAAGCCATTGGTTAAATTACACTACCTGGAAACCAAGCTTTCTAATACACTTCAATGTGTAAGCAGGTATTATCTCTAAGGAATCTATCACACCTCTAAAATCAGTGCTAACCTGTAACGTGGATCCTTTTTTCAGGCCTTTATCTTCCCTTTTTAGTGGTGTTGATTTGGGAAGGGAAATGGGTCTTTTAACTCACTGACTCATTTCCTGCAACAGTGTATAAAGTAGATTTGAAACTGTATTCCCATCATTACTTCCACACCTCATAAATCTTGCACTTGCTGTATAAACCAACACCTTTAAACTATATGGACACAGTTCACTGTTAGGAAGTAGAAAGTATAATTTCTAGCAGGCAATGAGTAACATATAAGCTAATTCAAATATTTTATGGCTATAAATGCATTAAAAATAAACTTCACACAGATTTCCTTAAAAAAAGATTTTCTTTTTACCAGAAAAGAAATACTCCAGGCTTAGTTTGTGTTTATAAAATAATATGCAGCTCATTGTTGCCTAAAACTGTCAACACTTATTTTAGTATTATTTTTTAAAGTGGGGTACAGTTGGATCATTATGTGTGATTTGTGGTATAATTTTAATTCTAATTTCAAATTAAAATTTTTTCACATAAAAGATGGTGTGGATTGTGCTCAACTTTAAGATTAAAAAATTTTTACACATAAAGAAGTCTCAAAAAAGGTCGAGACTTCTGGATAACAACCAAAACATCCATTGTAAGTTTTTCTTAAATATTGAAAACTCGCCATGAGAGAACTAGAACAGATAAGACAGAGAAAGAAAAGAATGTATGTGAAAACTGTTTATTATTTCCTACCTCTGAAACTCTAATGGAAAGGTTTCCACGTATTTAGTTTTTCCTCAATATCATTTGATGTGAATAGAGTAAGAATAATTTAACTGTTTACTGAAAATTTGAAAAATACAATGTATTGACCTTGAGATGCAAATGAACTTCAGGGTTTGGAGACAGTATGTCTTCTTTGCATTATCAACACAAAACAACTCAAACAAATAACAGAACTGCTATCAATGACATATTTTCATTTAATAATAATTATGGTTCTATGGCCTTTTTGAGTTTTTCAAAACAAACCTTTTCATGCCTCATCTCATTTAATTTTCAGGGAAACCTCCAGAAGGTAGGCAGCTTAGAAATTCATAAAGTTCTAAAGATGAGAAAATAGGCTGATAGAGTAAAAGTGTATAAGGTCACACATCCCAAAGTCTGCCAGTTACAAACACCCACCACTCCACCATTAAGAAATTCAAGTCATACCTCCACATGCATTTACCTGATCGGCCGATTCTCTTTACTGTCAAACAGTGAAAAGATGACCTCAAGCTCCTCTCCCAGATTGGAACACATGAGACTCTTCATCTGCACAAAGAGGTGGTGACTGCTGGCCTGCACTGGGGTATCTTTCTTCCGATGTCGATGCTCCATCTGTATGACATCCACCAAAAAACAAGATCAGCGTGGACCGAATGGAACCCAACAAACTAGTTATCTATGGTGTGATCGTAACGTCCTGTGCTTTTTTTTTTTTGGCTGTGAATTTGGTATCCAGTTGGATGTTAAATTCCAAATTTTCTTTCAACTTCTACTGAAGTCTGCAGACCATCAAGAATCCTGCTTTAAGAAGATTTGTTTCTTAATTATTAACATTAAAATGATACCAACTCACAGACAGCGTGACATGCAAAGGATTCCACTGGTCCCTTGTCAACTCCCAGGGTGAGAACAAATTGTTGGTCATCTTTTAAAACATCAAGCTAAATTAAAAATCTAACTGATCATTTCATTGATGGGAGCTAAACAATGTAGCTATGATTCCACTTTTCTCATAATTAAAAGTTCTTTTAAATTATACTAAAGTTTTGGTAGTTTTCCAAGATAGGCAGTGGCAAATGATATTCAATCATTAGAACAAGCAAATGCTTCTAACCTGATGTGGAGATACAGGGATACCTACAAAACTCAGTGAGTGTCTAAAGGCAGGAATAGTCTCTGTGTCCATCTCTAGTTTCTCTTTTCATACAGCTAGCCTGGGCTACACGTGAGAGGTGGGACCAGAAGTAAGAGTTCCCACATGCTAAGGAAGGAAAGGAATCACCCAGGGTTCCAGGGGTGAGAACATGGAAATGATCATTTATTAGCATATTTGTTATGTGTCTATAACATGCCCAGCACTGGAAATGCAATGATGGGTAAACACAGAAATAGCCTATGCCTTTGTGGAGCTTTTCTACTAGGCGGAACAGCTATCAACAAAACTGTCCCACAAGCAGATAGAAAACTGCGGCTACGATGAATGGAGGATCTGACTCGTGTCTGAGCAGTCAGAAAAGGCATCTTGGGAAAGTAACACTTTAACTAAGAGCTAAAGGGAGAGAAGGAATTATGAACCATCTAGACAGTGCTTCTCAAATTACCTGCAGTCAAGGACCAGGCTGTTTTCCCCTCTAATCTACCGCAGGTTGGTATTTTCATAAAATATAATCAAAATGTCATGGCAATGTCAAAACGTCATAAAGGCTTCTGTACATTTACTCACCATTTTTCTACTTGTATCAGTTACAAACAGTTCATGATTCAGCCAGTTCTTGGACCACACTGAGCAGAACTGGCCCAGGGTGAGAGCACAGGGAAAACATATAGAAAGGCAGTGTGCTAACAGAACAGGTGCTAAGACTGGGACGATTACTGCTTTCATAATGGGCTACTAAAGAGGGCACTTCTTGTGGTTCACTTGACAATTCAAAGGAAGGAAGGAAGAGAGAAAGAAAGAAGGAAAGAAAAAGCTTGGTGCTTAACTCCAAAGAAGTCATATGTTTGCTTGAAGTTAAGGTACAAAACTCTATGTCTACCTCAGCTACCTTTTAATATTTCTAAGTATAGTTCAAAAGCTAATGACTAACTAACCAAGATTTGAATGCAAAACAATGCTATTTACATTTACAGTTATAAATGCAACAACATAAAATCACCAGAATTTTTTTCATGCTTTTATCATTTAATCTGAACTACTTGAAAAGTAAATAGCTTTAAAAAAATGCAATTAACTAAATATATCTATAATTGTTGTATACTCAACAGGTACACTGAACACGCCTCTGTAAAAGTGAGGAGTAAGTGCATTTTCTTTTAAAGTGGACGTCAACATTGTGGTATGTGTTGGCCATAATTATCAGAAAAGGCTTCCTGGAGAGAAAAAGAGCATAATTCTTTCTTCTATGATGGTTGCTCTATTTTGCACTTTAAAAATTCTTTATAACAGGGCAAAGGAAGCATCATACATTCATAAAACTACATCTCTTTATAGTTTCTCAAGTAGTTTTTATTTTCTGAAATCGCTAATTTATTTACTGATTTACTTAAAAGCACAAACTTCTATGAAGAAATGAGTAACTACTAAAGGTTAGAGCTGGAAGAACAGATATAAGAACTAGGATATGTCTGGTCTTTACTTCCAACAGTGCAAAGTTCCCAGCATCCATCATGACATTCACTAAACACTGAAAAGAAGAATTAGCTCCCTTACTCATGCAGAGAATCCAATATATCTAGATCAGTGGTTTTCAACCTTAGCTGCACTTTAGAATCACCAAGAGAGCTTTTAAAAAATACTTATGTCCAGGTCCTATCCCAGAACAATTAAATTAGAATTTCCAGGGGGTGGGGGTCCAGAGAGGAGAAGTTTTAAAAGCTCCCCAGGTGATTCTAATGTGCAGTGAGGGCTGAGAATCACTGATTGAGATCACACCAAAGGAGACGCAAATACTAGCAGATCAAAAGATGTATTGTTACACCTTTTGTATAATTACTGCCTTGAAACATTTGGTCTCTGAAATCACCTCTCTTCCCTCACCTATAATGTTTCCAAGCCTGAGATGGATTTGAACTTGAGTGGGTTATAAGGACTTGTTTATCTTTTGGTAATTTACTACTTTTGGGAACTGCTAAAAATATCTCTGTGAAGATATTATTACAACAGCAAAATGAAAAAGGCAAGTCCATACTTCAAGAGCTATGATTTGATAGTTATAACACACAGACAAAAATCTATCTCTGAAACAGACAAATTTATCTCAAATAATTTACAGTTACAAAGGCACTTAGCAGTTACTCTAAATGTACTTACATTTTAACTAGACCTTTGACTGGGGAAAGAAAGAGATGTATTCCAAAGATTTAATAAAGTGATACAAGTTTTTAATCCTCACCAGTGCATCAATTACTGGGTGAACTGTCTGTATATACCAGGGTTCTCACCTTCAGCACTACTGCTAATTGGGGCTGGTTCTTTCTGTGTTGTGAGAGCTTTGTGGGATCTTTACCATCTTCTGGCATGTACCCACCAGATGCCAGTAGCACCTCTCCTGACCCCCTACTCCACACCATCCCCAATTGTGACAATCAAAACTTGTCTACAGACATTGCCAAATGTACCCTGTTCTATGTTCGATAACTACTGGCCTACCCACTAAGGATCACACAGCAAGCTGCTAATGTGATCTTATAAAAACCAAGAAAGTTTCCTAAAAAGACTCTCCTTATGCACAAATTAACTAGAGAATCCAGCCAATAAGGTCCTCTTTATTTACCGAAGGATCAAGCTCTGGCCATTGGCAGTAAACCAAGTGGACATATGTTAACACTGTGAGGTTTAGCATATTTTACTGCTTAGATGAACACGATTAGGTGAGAAAGATCTGCTAACAGGGCTATCAAAAACTGAAAACAAGCCTTTCTTTTTTTTCTAATGATGCAATATGGAGTTAGTAAGATGCAAACACCTGTGTTCAACTACGACATGGCAAAGACACAGCAAAAGAAGAGACGCAGCAACAATTAATCCAACGTCCTGTGTTGGGGCATTTTATCTCCATGACAGGATCCTTGATGCATGAGTGACAATAAATCACTACCCCCACCCCCAGCCACAAGGGATTTGGTGATGGTGCCTGCCAACTCTCCTCGGTGAAGTCAGCACAGTCAGTCATGTTTACATTGCATAAAGAAAAGGGCCAGTGCTACAGACAACCTGATTACTGCTGCGCCAGGACATAAACAGGAACTTGAAGCTGCCTTAAAGAAAAAACACGTCCTTTTGAAGTTTATAATCATTTGAGGTTTCCTGGAGTATTGTCTTTACTTTAGAAATAGTAAAATGCAAAGGAGGGGGAGAATCCCAATTTCATTTAAAATCACAATGTTTTTCACAAATGAAGACTATGGACTAAGTTCTGAAATATAAAATACAAAAAAATACAGTCATCACAGCCCAGATGAGACCCCAGAATTCTATCAACATAACACTCCTAGCAGCCACAACAAATTGGAATGTCCAAAGAGATGAAATAAACTTCTCATCCTATAGATGACATTAAGTAAAAGGCAGATAGATAAAATTACATGCATACAAAATCAAACTTGGGAAAATAAAATATATTTTTGATACTGTTAGTTGCTTATCAAATATCTGACATCCCTAGCTAAATATGGGGATGTGACAATGCCCTAGGCAAAGAAATACAAGGGCAAATATTGTGTGGCGTTTCCAAAAGGGCTCATTAAAGTAGCTGAGTCAACTGAAAGAAATCATCCTCCTTCCTACTGTTGGAGAGCAATGTAATGGCTAGAGTTCTTACAACCATGTTGTACTGTGAAGTATCCTGGATAAAGGATCCTTATTTTGCTTCTGACATAATGAATCCACAACTAAGCCCAAGACCTGCTGCCTGGGCTTCTGTACTATCAAAGAGAAATAAATTTCTATCATGTCCAAGCTTCTGTTATTTATTTCATTGAACACAGTCAAATCTAATTTTAAGAGGTAGCATAGTGAAATTCACCCAGTCGTGTCTGACTCTTTGTGACCCCACGGTCTATACAGTCCATAGAATTCTCTTCTCCAAGGGATCTTCCCAATCCAGGGATCAAACTCAGTCTCCTGCGTTGCAGGCTGATTCTTTACTAGCTGAGCCACCAGGGAAGCCCAAGAATACTGGAGTGGGTAGCCTATCCCTTCTCCAGGGGATCTTCCCAACTCAGGAATCGAACTGGGGTCTCCTGCACTACAAGTGGCTTCTTTACCAGCTGAGCTACCAGGGAAGCCCCAAAGACACAGCATGTAAGGTAATAATTATTTTTGCCACCATGCCTCTCTTACAAGGATGAAATAAAGATGAGAAAAGAATGAAGACTGACTGGATGCTTAGGTGTTTTGCAAATGTTATCTGTCAAGGAAAGGCATTTCACATGCATGTCTTATTTAATCTCCCAAACAAACATGATAAGAATGATTTCTCCATTTAATAGACGAAGGAACTGAAGTGCTGAAACATTGAGCAATAAGTCCAAGATCAGAGAGCTGGTAGAAGGAAGAGATGAAATTCAAATCTAGTTTTGATCTACAGCCATGGTCTTCTCATAATATCATAATGACTTCAAAACCATTAAGTGATTGCTTATTGAGTGCAAAGCACTGTATGAGATGATTTCAGACGTAACAAAGGGAGATAAGACATGGTGCTCACTCTGAAGAAACTTCAGACTGATTGAGAAATTAAACAAAAGTGAGAGACAAAATTTGATGCCCAATAGTTAAATAAACTACAATACAAATATCCCATTAGAGGATGTGTCTGACAAATTCTAGTGATTTTGCCATATATACATATATATACATACACATAAGCTAAGAGTTAGTGATCACTTTAAACTTTACTTTTAATCACCTCTGCCCTCCTCCCTCCAACCACTCTAACTGTGTTTTTGCTCTGTGCTTGACACTCCACTTAGCACTAATGTCACAGAGGGATACAGCATGAAACACCACTCTCAAGAACCTCAATGTAAAGGAAATTCTTCACAGAAAAAGAATTTATTCCAACTGACATAATGAGTGTTAAATAAACTGAACAGATTGATGACAAAGGAAAAAAACTGAATGCGGTATTAAAAATCACTTTCTCAAATCAGACGTATGCATATTGGATTTATGAATGATTTTTTTCTCATGTTTTTCAGATAATTTCAGGTCAAGAATAATCTGAGATTCTATGAAAAATGTAGTTACCTCCAAAGAGGCAGGATCTTCCAAAAAAAGGAATCCAGTGTTGACCACAGCCATTCCTCCTTGGGACATTATGGAAAGATAGAGCAGTAACTAGAGCAAAGCAAAATTACACCTGGGATGATGACTGAATGTCCTTCCAGCCACATTTTTCTTGGATTTGAGGTTTTAAAAGAGCTTAGTGAATAACAGGGACTTCCCTGGCAGCTCAGTTGGTAAAAAACCCATCTGCAATGAATAAGACCCAGGTCTGATCTCTGGGTCAGGAAGACCCGTAGAGAGGAAATAGCAACCCATTCCAGTATTCTTACCTGGGAAATCCCATGGACAGGGCACCCCTGGCAGACTACAGAGCCTGGGGTTGCAAGAGTGAAAGACGACAGCGACTGAAACATCACACCACCAGGGAATAACACGAGATTAGGTAAACTTTATACAAATATTAAGAATATGAGGCAAAATACAAGACAGATGGATCATTCAGGGAACCTAGATGCCAAGTAAATAACTAGACTGTAACCTATCATGTACCTAGGTAAAAAATTCAAATCATGGGTGATGTCGTGGTGGGAGATATGACCAATTATCTTATGATTATTAATAAGCTTCAGTACTTAGAAATGGTCTCGGAGAGATGGGGGCTAAGACCAGCATTTGGAGACCGAGGAGACACTTTCAGGAGTCTGTGCATGTAGTGATAAGATGGGAGGGAAGGGAGTTAACATGCTGATGAGCACTAACTGGAAACCATTAGTCAAAACGTCTTGATGTATGACAGATAAATACACAACTTGTAAGCATTTCACTAGTCCAGGCAAAGTACAAAGATTTAGGAAAAGAACTTAAAACTTCTCTGGCTCTACTTCCTAGTGTCTGGGAGTTGAGGGCTCAGTAGGAATGTCAGGTAATTCTGAGATGGGTAAATTATCTCGGTTTTGTACTTGGGGCAGGGTCACCTCAGCTCTCAATTCTCTTTACTTGCTCCAAATTAAACCTGGAACATCCTGGTCTTACAAAATCAAGCAAGAATGAAAAGTGTCATGGAAACCACAAAATTAGCAGTGAGACTGTGAGCCACAGATTCCTATACCTACCAATCGGTAGAGCTCAGTAATGCTGATGTCCTCTGGATCCACCATCGCATACTCTTTCCTAGGCACCAGGTCCAGTCCCAGTTGTCTAGAGAACAAATTGCAAATGTTTGGAAGAAAAGTCAGCTCAACAGAATATATTTAAAATAATTATCTTTACTGTATCACTCTAAAAAAAATTCAATACATCACCCTTTGTGCTTCTCTCACCCAAACTTTTTACCTTATGTTAACCTTTTACTGTGCTTGGACTAAGCAAGCAGGCTGAACACTGGGTATAACTTGAGGAACAGAAGATTACAAAGGCGAGGAAACAGGGATGGGGTGGGGATGGGCCGGCCCTCTTGGTGCTGCGCTTTTCCCACTGGGGGCCTTGGTTCTACCGAGTGGGGAGCCTTTAGCACCCTACAAACTATTACCACAGAAACCTTCCTCATTGTGCTGGCCTGGAAACTAGACATAGACATAATTTTGTTCTAGAACACAGAGTTAAGGAGAGGGAAGCCTGGCCCTGAGGATTTGACCTGGCACCAGGGGTTGGTTTTATGGTAACACAGTCACTGAACTGCACTAGGACATCCGGAAGGAAGAATGAATTGATTCTCCCTCCACTATCATCATCACAGGAAAGTCAAAGAACAGCACAGGGCTCTATGGAGAATGGGGAAGCTGCCGTTGCTGTGACTCTGAGGCTTTCAGGCAAGAACACTTCTTCTGATGGCCTTGATAGGGAGTGAGATGACTATCTCCTCCTCCTCCCAAGCTCCCCCCACTTTTGTTTTTCCCTTTCAGTAAGAAAACTATATTTAAAGGAAAACAGTAAATGCACAATCTGTAAACTGTAAGACATTTTACATAAGTTGTCAAACTCAAAGAGAGCAAAATCAGACCTCTGAAAATTCATGAATTTGAGGATGATCTAAATAAATTATATTGCTCATTTTCATACATCCATGTTTTACCAACTTACCATAAATTAGCCATAGAAGTGCCCAAAGCATAAGCTGGAACTTACATGAGTCAAAACTGAGCCATGATTCAGTCATAATTAATGTTTTTCCCTCTTTTCCCTTCCGTATGTCATTATCTTCCTTCCTAAAACTGAAAAAGTATCATCTTCTTGCCTGCTCTATATTTCTAAGCTATTTTTGATAAGCTAACTTCATCCAACTTTCTTCCTATTTACAAACTAGTCTTTTAAAGGAGGATCGGCATGATGACTAAGGGCCAACATGATTCAGAGAACCAAGTTTTTTTCAAAACAAAAAGGAAAAACATTGAAAAACAGTCAAAACATGAAAGATGGGCAGCCTAGGTCATGGTCAAACAGTCTTCAGATCTACCCCTCAAAGGGCCACCCCATCACACACAGTGAGACCGGAGGCTCCCTGCATATGGCTTGCATATCCCATTCTCAGGAAGCGCTCCGTGCTGTGAATCACATTGGTCGGGAGTGGATGGGGCCTTAGATCTCTTTTGGCTCAACTTACTCTTTTGACAAGTGACAAGCGAAGAAACTAAAGTCAAGGAGGGCTCAGGAATTTGCCTCACATCTTAAAAGAGGAGAGTTTCGAGTTCAGCATCTTGCTATATTTCACGCCTGTCCTTGATTCCCCACAAGGAATGAATCTCCCCGAGATTAATGAATTAGGGCTGCTCTCTTGACTGTCTATAAAAGGATGAAGGGCACAGCTCACTCAGCAAAATAACAGAAGGACTCTGGACAAGAGAGAGGTTTAAAATGTGTTATATACTTCATTCCTGTAGTATATGTCTTCGGTTCATTTCAGTTCAGTAGCTCAGTCATGTCCGATTCTTTGAGACCCCATGAATCGCAGCACGCCAGGTCTCCCTGTCCATCACCATCTCCCAGAGTTCACTCAAACTCACGTCCATCGAGTCAGTGATGCCATCCAGCCATTTCATCCTCTGTCGTCCCCTTTTCCTCCTGCCCCCAATCCCTCCCAACATCAGAGTCTTTTCCAATGAGCCAACTCTTCACGTGAGGTGGCCAAAGTATTGGAGTTTCAGCTTTAGCATCAGTCCTTCCAATGAACACCCAGGACTGATCTCCTTTAGAATGGACTGGCTGGATCTCCTTGCAGTCCAAGGGACTCTCAAGAGTCTTCTCCAGCACCACAGTTCAAAAGCATCAATTCTTCGGCACTCAGCTTTCTTCACAGTCCAACTCTCGCATCCATATGTCTTAGCACGAATCAGAACTGCCTTCTGATAAAGTGACATCCTATACTTAAAGAAAGCATTACTCTTTATTGCAAATTGGTTTTTCCAGATTCAGTAAGAGGCAAAATCATCTGTGGTATCTTTTACTGCCTTCTTCTTTCCTATCTGCTTTTTTTTTTTTTTCTTCTGTTGCTCTAAGATGCTCTGATCCACACAGGATCACAATAAACTGTGTGAATCACAATAAATTGTGGAAAATTCTGAAACAGATGGGAATACCAGATCACCTGACCTGCCTCTTGAGAAACCTGTATGCAGGTCAGGAAGCTACAGCTAGAACTGGACATCGAACAACGACTGGTCCCAAATAGGAAAAGGAGTACGTCAAGGCTGTATATTGTCACCGCGCTTATTTAACTTATATGCAGAGTACATCATGAGAAATGCTGGGCTGGATGAAGCAGAGCTGGAATCAAGATTGCTGGGAGAAATATCAATAATCTCAGATATGCAGATGACACCATCCTTATGGCAGAAAGGGAGGAAGAACTAAAGAGGCTGCTGATGAAAGTGAAAGAGGAGAGTGAAAAAGTTGGCTTAAAGCTCAACATTCAGAAAACTGAATCATGGCATCATGATTCTGGTCCCATCACTTCATGGCAAATAGATGGGGAAATGGGGAAACAGCGGCTGACTTTATTTTGGGGGGCTTCAAAATCACTGCAGATGGTGACTGCAGCCATGAAATTAAAAGATGCTTACTCCTTGGAAGGAAAGTTATGACCAACCTAGATAGCATATTCAAAAGAGGAGACATTACTTTGCCAACAAAGGTCCATCTAGTCAAGGCTATGGTTTTTCCAGTGGTCATGTATGGATGTGACAGTTGGACAATAAAGAAAGGTGAGTGCTAAAGAATTGGTGCTTTTGAACTGTGGTGTTGGAGAAGACTCTTGAGAGTCCCTTGGACTCTACGGAGATCCAACCAGTCCATTCTAAAGGAGGTCAGTCCTGGGTGTTCTTTGGAAGGAATGATGCTAAAGCTGAAACTCCAGTACTTTGGCCACCTCATGCAAAGAGTTGACTTATTGGAAAAGATTCTGATGCTGGGAGGGATTGGGGGCAGGAGGAGAAGGGGATGACAGAGGATGAGATGGCTGGATGGCATCACTGACTTGATGGACATGGGTTTGTGTAAACTCCAGGAGTTCGTGATGGACAGGGAGGCCTGGCTTGCTACAGTTCAAGGGGTCACAAAGAGTTGGACACGACTGAGCAACTGAACTGAACTGAAGATGCTCTGAAGGTCCAAACAGTGAATGGGGACTTAGGGAGAGAGGGAGGCCATGACCTTATAGGATACCAAGGGACCACTTATCTTCCTTACACTTGAGCCCACATAAGCCTAACATCATAGTCAAAGTTGGCTTATTCTAATTTCTCATTCATATATTAACATTCATATTTAGCACAATATCAGCCTTGATCACTGCTTTAAATGACTAGATTTAGTATTTAAAGTACTTGGCTAGTATTTTAGAATAGTCAGTTTTGTCTTTTTTCTTTTAAGGGCAAATCTGGGTCAAGATCAGCTTTTTATCAAGTTTTCCCAAGCAGCTCCTCAAAAGACACTAACATATATGCACAGGCAGAGTCAGGGCCGGAAGGAAAGCCACCCCTCACCCTTTCCCCACCACCACCCAGGATACCTGTCCCTAAGACTTTTAACAGAAGGTATCTCCCTCCACATAACATCAATAATCTATCACCACAACAGAAAAGAGGGATATATTTAGAAAGAAAAACACATGTCAAACTGAAAGCCTTTTTGAAACAAGATGTACTCTCAGCGTGGAAAAGGAAATGGCAAGCCACTCCAGTATTCTTGCCTGGAAAAGTCCATGGACAGGGAAGCCTGGTGGGCTTCAGCCCGTGGGGTTGCACAGTCGGACAGGACTGAGCACACAGTAGTAGTACTCTCAGTGGAAGTCATATATCTGACTGACCCCAGTGAACATTATGTATTTCGTGAACACGTGCACACTGTCAGACCACACAGGGCAGCAGACAACTGACAACATCCTGGGACCCAGACCAGCCCTAGAAGATGTGGTGCTCAGCTCCATCAGTGACAGTCTGCACCAAGCCCCCCAAAGGAGAAAACGGGGAAAGCTTCCTCTGGTGTTTCCCAGAGGTACGAGCACACGGTGCCTCATACCCTGTTGCAGTCATGCCCTTGTGCGCACCCACCAACGCTCGTCCCTGCGGTGGCGGGTACTCACTCGTTGCCCCAGTCCAGGCGGGCAGTGATGTGACGCTTCACGTCCTTCATCCGGTCATGGGTGAGGTGCCCCACCAACACCTGCCGCCGCAGATCCAGGATTTCATTCATGATATGCCACAGTCGGTGGAAGAGATCACCTTCATTTCTCTAGGAAACACACAAATGTACAGATTCAGTGGTCAGACACTGAGACACGGGGTAACCACAGAGGAGCAGAGGCCGAGGCCCGTTTACCCCCTCTGTGCTGGGCACTCTGAAGACAGACTTTGCATTAACAAACTCTCTCCTCGGGTCCTGAAACATACTCACTTCTCTGCACCTTCCATCCTGTTTCACAATGCAGCTCTCCTGCCCAAGAATCCAAATCCCACTTCGCTTCTCAGGCTCGCCAAAACACACATCATGTCACAGGATCCTCATGACGTCTCCACACCTGAGTGTGGCCCGATCTCTGACTTTACGTTCTCTACTTCCCTTTCCACCTCAAATCCTCTCTTTCTTTAGCTCCATCCAATTCTACTGTCCTTCAAGGCTACAACTGACTTCCCCCTGCCTCAGGAAATCGGGCTCTTGCTCACATGCTTTTCTCCCTTCTCTGAACCATGGCTGCATGCAATGAAAGCCAATTCAAAGGAAAATCTTGTTTTTCAATTACTCCTTGGGTGTTGGTCTTAACGCTTTACTGTTTCCTGTCAGAAGCTGGGTACATAGAGGACTCTAATGCTCATTCATTGATCAATTTTCACTGCTAGCATCTGGCCAGTATCTAGACTTTAAAGAAATGTTTTCTTTCTTACTTATTAAATTTTCGTGCAAATTCAAGCTAACCTCTTGTGAAATTCATCAAGCGAGGACCCTTAGTGGGAAAGAGGATTGGTTCAACTCCTGGCTTCCAATCTTGGTTTTGCCACGTAACTAGTTTTATAGGCTTTGAGTATGGCTTTTGTCATCTGTGAAACATGCACACGGAAGCTTATTAGAGATAACATTTGTGAAGAGAGCCTGATAAGACAGTGATTAAGAGCACAGACTTGAAACACAAACTACCTCACTCTGCATTCTAATTTTGCCCTTCACTGGCTAAAAAACCTGTGGCAATGTATCAACCTCATGGTGCTTGTTTTCCTATCTGCAGAGTGGCTATCATAGGACCTATCTCATAGGCTTGTTATGAAGATTGATGACTTCGTGTATTAAAACTCTGAGAACGATGTTTGACCCACAATAAATACCATGTTAGTATCAGGTGTTACTAGTGCTGTTATCATTACAGTTTTGATCCAGAATAAACTTATAAACTTAAATCCAGATCCTCTTATAAATACTGCATCTTTATCAAAATCTAGGTGTATGTCTCTTACCCACAGATATTTAGGGTAAGCCTTTGGTAAGTATTTCACCTTTCATTAACTCATCTTTCTTAAGTAGAAACTATGCTTTTACTTTCTATGAAAATTATTAATAGGCTATATGAATTGATGCTTTTGAACTGTGGTGTTGGAAAAGACTCTTGAGAGTCCCTTGGATTGCAAGGAGATCCAACCAGTCCATTCTAAAGGAGATCAACTCTGGGATTTCTTTGGAAGGAATGATGCCAAAGCTGAAACTCCAGTACTTTGGCCACCTCATGCAAAGAGTTAGCTCATTGGAAAAGACTCTGATGCTGGGAGGGATTGGGGGCAGGAGAAGAAGGAGACGACCGAGGGTGAGATGGCTGGATGGCATCACTGACTCGATGGACGCGAGTCTGAGTGAACTTCAGGATTTGGTGATGGACAGGGAGGCCTGGCGTGCTGCGATTCATGGGGTCGCAAAGAGTCGGACACGACTGAGCGACTGAACTGAACTGATATGAATAATGGTATGGAAGTATTGAGATTATCATTTACCAGAAGTCCTCTACACAGGTAAGCTGCCAAAAATATCAAATTCTGTCTAGTCATAACATTCTTTAGGAAAATAAAAAGTAGAGATGGATCTTCTGCTTCATTGATGCTTGGTGACTGCAAGTGTTTTGGGGAACTGAGTAGGTTAGACAATGTGCCAGTTGAGCAAGAAACACTCTCCATGACACCATCCCTGATCCTCTGAGCTAGAAGTAATCTTGCTCTCAACTCCTATAGCACTCTCTTGAGCCTGTTCTTCTACGACCTCTCACTCTTTCCTCATGTTATACACTCCTATACAAGTCATTACAGGAGTGCTGTAATCCAATACTACTGTAAGTCACTGGTCAATGCCTGTGTTTTTCAGCTGATGGAAGCTCCAACCACAGTGGCTGAGATGGCCCTGTGTAGTCCCAGCAGCTGGAGAATGAAGAAACACCTTGATTTAAAGGAGCTTTAGGGAATCTTGAGAGGTGCATTCTGTTTAGATATAAGAGAATAAGCAGGGAAGATCAAGAAAAATTTCAGGAGAATGGACCTAGTGATTATCATATTAAGGAAAGGAAGCCAGATGAAGACAAATATCATATGATATCAATCATACATTCAATCTAAAAAAATGATACAAATGAACTTATTTATAAACAGAAAGACACACACATAGAAAACAAACATTGTTATCAAAAGGGAAAGGGGGGGTAAGTTAGGAGTTTGGGGATAGCAGACACATACTACTATATATAAAACAGATAAACAATAAGGGAACTGTATAGCATAGGGAACTATAGCTGTATAGTGCACAAACCATATTTAGTATCTTGCAATAATCTATAATGGAAAATAATCTGAAAAATAATACACACACATACCCACACATACACATAAACTTCCCTGATGGGGTCAAATGGTAAAGGATCTGCCTGCAATTCAGGACACCTGGGTTCCATTCCTAGGTCAGGAAGATCCCCTGGAGAAGGATATGGCAACCCATTCCAATATTCTTGCCTGGAGAATTCCATGGACACAGGAGCTTGGTGGGCTATAGTCCAAGGGGTTGCAAAGAGTTGGACATGACTGAGAGGCTAACAGTTTCACTTTCATATATACACATACCTAAATATAGACACATACATACATATATATATATAACTGAATCACTCTGCTCTTCACCTAAAACTAACACATTTCAAATCAACTATACTTCAATTAAAAATTAATTTAAAAATTAATACTAAAAAAAAAACTTGAGGAACTCCATGGGCAGAAGGAAGAGTCCACTCAAGTAGTCAAAGAAATTACTTACCTAAGGAAGATATAATGCAAGCCAAATCTCATGTGGCAGGGAGACAGCCAACTCCTGCTTAACATGACCACCACCATGTGAAGGGCACCTGTCTTGCTTTCGGGGAAGGTGTTCTGATATTGTCCAGAGGGATGGGCTTGATTTCCTAATAATGTCACCTCTAGCACTTAAGTTCAAGAGCACATTGAGCTGAGAAGAAGTTGGATTTACAAAAAGAAAAACCAATCGGTCTGCTCTCCCTTTCAGAAAGGGGTGGCCAGAACAGTGACATACTGCAGCACCCTCCCCACTAATGCACGAAAACAGTACATAACTGTTTTGATAGCTAGTCAGTAAATGATGCCTCTTTAAAAACTAGATTTTTAAAAAGCGGATAGTTATGAAGACTCTTCAGGAAACATGAGAAATGCTTTTAATTTAATGTTCGATGAAAGAGGCAGGATACAATATGAAACACTTAAGATAGAAAAATACATAAACATTTTTACAATATATCAGAAAACTTCTGCAGCATTTATCTGCAAAAAATGAACTATAAGTATTTTAGTGTTGTAGAGAATGAGCAAGTTTTGATTTGCCTCAAAATGGAAATAATATAAATTTTGGAGCAGCAGACAATTTACAGCCAGGTTTTCCTACTTAGCATGTGACCCTAGATAGATTATATCTGATGAGATTTGAGAATAAAAACTACCTGGTAAAGTTGCAGGGAAGAGAGCTGTGCAATACCCAGCTGAAGGCCTGCACAAAGGTATTTGGTAGAAGACCTGTATTTCACCTAAAGTTTTTGTTGTTACTGCTATTTTATTAAGTGATACTTTAAAGGACATTATTTAGACCATGACCAATGTACTGAAAAAAAGCAAATAGCACTTCCTGAGCACCTACCATGTGTGTGTGTGTGTGTGTGTGTGTGTGTGTTTAATGCTAAATGTTCTACGTTACACTAAGATACAGTATATTTCATATACTGGTTACCATTGACAACATATGAGTAGCTCATCAAACACCTTCCAGTGGCGACACTAGGAGCCTTAACTTAAAGCTGTTAAGGAAGACCATGGACAGTACCCCGATACACTTATGCATGATGAACTTGAACCAAAACGTTTAACAAAAACATATTAAGAAAAGAGAAACCAAAAGGTCCAACAGACCCAAGTCAGCCAAATTCTCAAGGTTAAAAATCTAGTATCTCCAGGTTAAATTTTATATTTGTTCCTAAGGGAACTATTATTCCAGTATTCAAGGAAACTTTGAAATAATCATTTATCTCCATTACTCAGGATGGTAGGAGGTGAGGAAGTTACTCTTTGAGCTTACAACACGTAGATTTTCAAGCCAATCAAGTAGTCCCCAAAATAGATGCTTGCAGCCTCAAAAGCAGGTAAAAATAGCTAGATAAGGCAGAATCAAGAGGAATTCAACTTTGATCCTCACTAGCAGCTACATAAAAGGGAAAGTGCTCATGTCTTAGCTCAATTAATGGTTCACACTTACACTGTCATTATTTTTATGGTGGGTATTTAGGATGCAGTGATGTGCACATTTCACATAGTTTTAATTTTCATCTTAATGTCGTGCAATATTAAGTGAAATAATACTTGTATTTTATTCTTTCCAAGAAACATTTTAAAATCTAAAAAGGAGATCTGCATTTCCTTTGTACTCTCCCAGTCCAGAGCCTGAGTTCAGCTATACTGACAGTGCATTTGCTGCACCCCAGCAAAGCCTAGATGCCGTGTTTCATTTAAGATCATCTTGTGGATTTTAGTAGTGCGCCCTAAAGCCACCAGCTCCAGGAGAGCATGGTCAGAGAAATCCAACGTCAAATGAGTTTTTATTAGTGACTTTTAAAGATTTTCTTGCCTCAGTGAAATATTCTATTGCATTTTCTATGGAGCAGAAAATAAAAATGGTCATTCTTTGTCCATGTCCCTCACTAATTTGGATTCTTCTCTTTGACAGGCTATTTCAAATAGTGTTGTCAGGATAAGTATACCTTTGTATTTTGAGCACATCCCTTCAAATGACTAAGCTGTTCTCTAAATTCCCTTGAAAATCAAAGAAGAAATAAACTCATCTTTCCCCAAACATCACCCTCAATTCCCCAAGACAGTGGTTCAGTGAGGACGCTAGATTTACATGTGAATCCCAGCTTAGTCACAGTCATTTTTCAACTGCTTGGCCTCCAGTAAGTACTTCTCTGTCATTTTCTTCATTTGTAAGCTAGGGGTGATCATAGTCTTTATTTCCTTGAGTGGTTGTAAGTCTTAAATGAAATACTATATATAGAGTAGTTCTTAAAGGGTTTGCAACATAGAAGGTTCTCAGTAAGTATAATATGTAAATAGGTACGTGTTTGTGTGCATGCTAAGTTGCTTCAGTCGTGTTCGACTGTTTGTGACCCTGTGAACTGTAGCCTGCCAGGCTCCTCTGTCCATGGCATTCTTTAGGCAAGAATACTGGAGTGGATTGCAACGCCCTCCTCCAGGGGATCTTTCTGACCCAGGGATCGAACCTGCAACTTTTATGTCTCCTGCAGTGGCAAGCAGGTTCTTTACCAATAGCACCACCTGGAAAGCCATGCTGCTGCTAAGTCACTCCAGTCGTGTCCGACTCTGTGCGACCCCAGAGACGGCAGCCCACGAGGCTCCCCTGTCCCTGAGATTCTCCAGGTAAGAACACTGGAGTGGGTTGCCATTTCCCTCTCCAATGCATGAAACTGAAAAGTGAAAGTGAAGTTGCTCAGTCGTGTCCGACTCTTAGCGACCCCATGGACTGCAGCCTACCAGGCTCCTCCGTCCATGGGATTTTCCAGGCAAGAGTACTGGAGTGGGGTGCCATTGCCTTCTGGAAAGCCATATATATACATATATACCCAAAATACTGACTCCTTTTTTTCCCAAGAAACATTCCTTTCTCTTGTAGTTCTAGAATCTTCTCATTGATTCTAAATAGCCTATCATTTTTAGTATACCTGAGCAATGTACAGAGAATTGGAGTATAATTGAATCATCATTGTGAAAATTATACTGAAAAATAAGCTTTTTCTCTGTGACAATTAAAATTATTCAGAAAGCCTAAATCTAGGTTCCATGTAAATTATCCTATTTGAATAGATGCCAGGAAAGTAATTTTTTACCTTCGTGCAGCTTGAAAAAGAACTTACAAAATCCATGCTGGATGGACACAGGGATAAAAATCAGACTATGTTGTATTAAGCTCTCTATCTCCAATTCCCCTTAGGAGTGGCCGTGCTCAAATATTAGTTGACACTCACCCCATTCAGATATTTCTTGAAACAATTCTCTACTGAAAAAAGGATGCTATTAAAAACTTACGTACCACATAGAGTTGTTTCCACATAGCTCCCCAGTCTCTTAATGTTGATGTCATTTCTGTGATCACAGAGTCTTCAGTGGGAATAACCATTTCAAATTGTCTGTGAAATTGAACAACAAGTATATATGCAAATGACATAGACAGTAATCTTCTTTTAAATATTCTAAAAGACCAACTACGAAAGGAAGCTGCCTAGTTATTTTTGGTTCTGCAAACAGAAACCAGGATCTGAATATGAACTTGTGTGAGGAATGTGATGTGGGTTATGGCAGTACAACACCAGAATGACCAGCCACTCACCTAGATCAAAGTTTAAGCAGTGCGGTGAAGCAACACTACCAGCGAGGTTGTGCACCACGTACCGTGTGATCTCTCAACAGCAACTCACTTAAATTCTCCAAGCTCAAAAGTCCTTGTATGTAACCTGAGGTTACCAGGCTATCTAGACTGTGAGATGGCTCTTGCCTTCCAAGCGCTATGGCCATTGGGCTCAAAGAAAGTGAAAGGCTCATTCAATGATCATGATATGATGGCTGCAAACATCCAAACTAACTCAGTATTATAAACAACTAGACACTGAGGTACTGACTGAATACTCACTTGATCTCATTAACACCTCATTTTTATTACTTGCAAACAGGACCATGAAAAATTATTACTAGTATCAGTAATGTTGTCACACATCTCAGAACTTATAAAGGATTTAAGACATCACAGGTATTTGAGGATCCATTGCAGAATGCTCCTCTCCATGATTAGGGTAATATATTCCTTCTATTTCTTTTCTATGTGTCAGAAACTATACTTGGAAAATATTCATACCAATATTAGCAGGGTATCTATGGTGGTCCTGATGTTGAGAATATATATAAGGAGATGGAGAGAAAAAACCAGATTGAATTTGTTTTCTGCATCCTATCTTTGACATACAATAACCTTTATTTTTTCATTTCTCATTTCTTTTTTTAAAATTCTTCATTTTTGTGCAGGTTAAAATGGGTAAGTGCCTGTAATTCTACTTGCCAAAAGAATGCTAATTGACTACACTGAGGGGGATTATCTTCTTCATTTGAGTATCTTTTTCTAAGGACAATATTCAGTGTTCAGTGGACACTGAGCCAGGTTATGCAGATGATCAAGGGGAATTTTTATTTCTTATCATGAGGCTATTGACTGTTCTGTGTTCCTTCTTGATGTTAAGTCCAAAGGGTACCTAATTGTCTTTTGTAAAGTTTTCTCGGCAAGTATGGGAATTAAAATCTTGCCTTGATTTCTTCACCAACAAAGCCTCATTTCATACTTCTGCTAAAATACCCTACGAATATTTTAATTCTTTCTAGAGCTTAAACATAGCTGAAGATGTAAAACCAGAAATAAAAGTAAACAGTAATATATGAACTGTGACATACACAGAACCTTTTATCAAGTCTACATAATTGACATTTTTAAATGGAAGTACATTTATTTTGCTTTTCAAGCAGCTGTTGTGATTTAAATGATGAGTATTTGGAGACAGGCATTATAAAATGATGAACAGAAAGTCTGGGAAGGAACACCGAATTCCTAAGAAAACTCAACAACCTACTTAACATTTAAAAACTGACATGACCACAGCAAGAATTAAACAACAAAGAAGTGACCTCACCATTCACAAACTATAATTTAAGGACCCCCACCCCTCACCCCCATCAGTTTTGCACTGCTCTGAGACCCAGGAAAGAATATAAAGGCAATTTAGTCTGTGGGAAATTGGTCTGGGGTTTGCTCAACCAAAATGTACACTTTTAAGAAGCACAAAATTGCCATTTTAGGTGAGCAGCTGTTTCCTCTTAATTATACCAAAATCAACATTCAAACAGTCTGACATAAGTAGCTGCCCCTGAAATTATATTCTGTTGAGTTATTCTGAGATGTACATTGCAGTTATTTCATCCTGGTGGGCCATCAGTCTGCTAATCCCCTTAAAATAAGACAGGCAACATCAAAAGCCTAAAGAGATTGCTCTCTGGGAAAGCAATCATCTGGCAATACGTGTTCTCGAATGTTTTCAGGTTAAAGTTTTTCTTCCAGTTAACAGTCCTAGAACCTAAAGTCTCCATCAATTCTAACATTTTTTTTTTTTTTTTAAGAAACTAAACTTTGGCTCTACCCTGAGGCTCTCTTGCTGTATATAATGCTCATCATGCCCTCTGTCAGGTGTCGACCCCACACCAAGTCTTAAACTAACAGGACCAAATTTTGAGACAATTTTATCCATCTTTAAACTTCCTCAGAATCAAGGGAGCCAGATACTAACCAGTTACAGACTAGGACAAACAAACAAGGTACTTGTTTCAATTAAAACTATGTCCCACCACAACACATTTTCAGAGAGAGAGGCCTTAAACTACACAAAGTGATGCTTGACATCATCTTTGCTAGCATGCTGTCTATTTTCTCTTCTTCAGTCTGCACGTAGGATGGGGGCAGGGTGGCTCTCTGCTCTGGAGGGTTTTTAGGATCAGGGTTGGGTTTGGGGCAAAGGCAGCAAAGAGACTGGCTGCAGGGGTTGGCCCAGGTGGATCCTTTAAGGGACAGGGTAGAAATCCCCACATCACTAGGCCAGAAAGGTAGGAACAAAGTGTAAACATGTGTTTTCTGGACGGTCCCTTGGTTTACTTGAAGAGGGCTGGATAGACACTGGCTGGAGAACTCCAAAAGGACTAATAACTCTGCTTGACTCATTTCTGGTGGGTTATATCTGCACAATATTTCTGAAGGACACACATTCATTAATAGAGTAATAGTAGTGGCAACTGTCAGTATTAGAAATATATTTTCAATCTAATATTTTAAGTACTTACTATTACTACTATCAAAAAAGGTCTTAATGACTGGGATAACCATGATGGTATTGTCACTCACCTAAAGTCAGACATCCTGGAATGTGAAGTCAAGTGGGTATTAGGAAGTATTACTACAAGCAAAGCTAGTAGAGATGATAGAATTCCAGCTGAGCTATTTCAAATCCTAAAAGATGATGCTGTTAGAGTGCTGCATTTAATATGTTAGCAAATTTGGAAAACTCAGCAGTGGCCACAGGACTGGAAATGGTCAGTTTTCATTCGAAACCCAAAGAAGGGAAGTGGCAAAGAATGTTCAAACTACCAGACAATTGCACTTATTTTACATGCTAGCAAGGTTCTACTCAAAATGCTTCAAGCTAGGCTTCAGTAGTATGTGCACTGAGAACTTTCAGATGTACAAGATGGGTTTAGAAAAGGCAGAGGAACCAGAGATCAAATTGTCAACATTCACTGGATCACAGAGAAAGCAAGGGAATTCCAGAAAAACATCTTCTGCCTCACTGACTACACTAAAGCCTTTGACTGTGTGGATCACAGCAAACTGTGGAAAATTCTTCAAGAGATGGGAATACCAGACCACCTTACCTGTCTCCTGAGAAACCTATATGCAGGTCAAGAAGCAACAGTTAGAACCCAACATAGAACAATGGACTGGTTCAAAACTGGGAAAAGAGTACTTCAAGGATGTATATTGTCACCCTGCTTGTTTAACTTATATGCAAAGTACATCAAGCGAAATGCCAGGCTAGATGAGTCACAAGCTGGAATCAAGCCTGCTAGGAGAAATATCAACAACCTCAGACATGTAGATGATACCATTCTAATGGCAGAAAGTGAGGAGGAACTAAAGAGTTTCTTGATAAGAGTGAAAGAGGAGCATGAAAACGCTGGCCTAAAACTCAACACTAAAAAAATACTAAGATCATGACATCTGGTCCTATCACTTCATGGCAAATAGATGGGGAAAAACTGGAAACAGTGACAGATCATATTTTAGGGGGCTCCAAAATCACTGCAGACAGTGACTGGACCCATTAAAAGATGCTTGATCCTTGGAAGGAAAGTTGTGACAAACTTAGACAGTGTATTAAAAAGCAGAGATGCCACTTTGCCAACAGAAGTCAAAACTGTGATTTTTCCAGTAGTGATGTATGGTTGTGAGAGCTGGATCATAAAGACTGAGCACTTTAGAACCTATGCTTTGGAATTATGGTGCTGGAGAAGACTCTTGAGAGTCCCTCGGACTACAAGGAGATCAGACCAGTCAATCTTAAGGGAAATCAATCCTGAATAGTCATTGGAAGGACTGATGCTGAAGCTCAGCATCAGCTGAAGCTCCAATACTTTGGCTACCTGATGCCAAGAGACGACTCATGGGAAAAGACCCTAATTCTGGGAGAGATTGAAGACAAAAGGAGAAGGGGTTGGCAGAGGATGAGATGGTTGGATAGCATCACCCACTCAATGAACATGAATTTGAGCAAACTCTGGGAGATCGTGGGAGACAGAGGAGCCTGGTGTGCTGCAGTTCATGGGGTTGCAAAGAGTCAGACAGGACTTAGCGACTGAACAATAACAATAACACACAAGGATATGTTTTTAAGCCCAATTAGGAAAATAATGGCAGACTCAGCTACTTATGATCAGTAGTGAATCTAGGAAATTCCTGGGTTGAGATATGACTCAGCATTTGATGGCTATGACTACTTGCTTCCCTACACAACAGGAAACCAAGAAGAACCAACTCCTTTTGTTAAAGATTAGGTAGATTCCACCATTTCCAGACAATGAGAGCCCTCCAGTGCCCTAGATTGTCCAACATACAGATGTGGTTCTTTCATTTTCTCCACAAACTGCCTTAATGCCTTCTGTCTTTTATCTAACAACACAAACAATGGCAAGAATAGATTCACTTTTTCAAGACAATAAGTCTTTCAAATTCCAAAATTAGCAATGATTGTGTGAAAACTCTCCATCAATAAAATTTATTTCTTACCCTTTGTTCTTTACACAGGCATTTTTCAAGTGAACGTAGCTGGAAGGAAATATACCCTGGAAGAGAAAATGTGAAGGTTATGTCTATTCCAGCAGAATAACTTTCATAAGTCATATATATATAATATCACCACACAACCATAACAATACCAGGAAGATGGAATCTCTAACACATTCTCTAGGTGAAATCTATTGTAGCTTATAACCAGTCATTTTATTTCGAATGTTTATTAGTTTACAAATTTAGAGATACTTTAAAATAAATATAATCAAAACATTAAATCCTGCTCAAAAATATATTCTATACATAACAGAAATTTTTTGTATTTTCAAGATTTCTATATAGAAAGCATGTTAAATAATTTTTTTTAAATATTGCAGTTTTGAAAAAAGGGGTTTTAATCTGCTTCTTTTGGTTGTAGTTCTTTTTCTTGTCTTCAAACTACTCATGTGTCTATTTGAAAATACATACTAAGAAAATACCACTACTACGAATTTAGAAACAGTATATTACATGTTTAGGAATGATCCTTAATGAAAACATAGCAGCAAATCATCACCAGGCTGCCATTCTGATGGAACAAAAATTAAACAAAAGAAGACACGCCAGCTTAAAGCTCTTTATTGTAGGGAAAGGCTAGGGCAAGGAAATTGTTCCTTTGTTCTAAATGAGAAATTGAAAAAAAAATTTAAAAAAGAGCAATTTTATTATCCATTAAATGACAATATTCTCTGAATGATTTTTTATGCACAATTAAATGGAAAATTCAATTAAATATTTAGGAAAAACAAATGTCATTTGAATACATTATCACCACTGTGGGTCCAAGGATAACATAAAATTTAACTAGCAAGCTCTGTACATACAACAGTAGTAAATAGGCATAGGTTTAAAAAAAAAAAAACACCATTTTTTTTCCTTTGGAATTTAAATTTACCTCAATATGGTAGGAATAGCAAATAAGACTAATTATTAGAATTAACAAGAAGTCAGAAATTGAGTTTCTTTAGAAAAGAAATAAAAAGCACAAAATCTTAACACTTTTTAAAATATGTTCTAAATGAAAAATATTGAAGTTACATATGTATGTGCCTGCAGATGTCCAAAAATAACTTTGAATGAGAGCTAAAGTATAGACTCTCCTTTAGAAAGACCTGAAATAAATGAAATAAAGTAATTAACACAGTTGGATGATCCAGGAAAAAAGGTATACTTAAACAGAAATGCAGGCAAAATAGATTAGATTACTTGTATTTTGGAAATGAGAAATGACACACTTTATCTACAATCCTAAGAAAACCAGAATTAAACCAAAACATGAACATGGCGTGTAAGAAAATATTAGTGAATGTGGATAGCATGGGTAAAGATGGGAAGACAGGAACAAAGTCGAAAAATATAGAAGTAAGGATTAGTGTTAACATCATAAACTACACAAAGGAAAGGTAAAAGAAAACTCATATTACTTCCTACTATAATTCCTTAGGATTTATATAAATATATAAATGATAATGAGTCTTAGTTTCTGTCTGGAATGGTAAGAAAGATGGACTTTTATAATTTGATTTTCCCACATTTCAGCTCCTCACTCCTAAAGGGACTCATAACATACCTAAAATAAACCACTCTCCACACCAACTTTTACAAATGATATCATAGAAAAATAAAGATTAAATACCTCTAGTCATTATGTCTTTTGGAATATATATTTCTGCTGCCTGAATTTTAATTTAGCTTTCTGCAAAACTCACACTTCAAAAAGATTTTGTTTATATATAATAAGCTTATTAAGGTCTTCTCAGTATAAATTTCAAGAGCTACACAGGATTATCACTTGAATAGTATATCTTATGTATAATCTAAGCTCAAAGGAATTTCCAAAATTATGAAGATCTGTATTGCCATTTAGTATTTCAACTAAGAGTCCCAACTGTAATTTCAATTGTATAAAGAAATAAAGTAAATTAACTGTCTTTCTTAAAGATCCCATAATTACAGTTAAAAGTAATTATTTTTACCTTGATATTTGGGTTTTTTAAGGCAAATCCTCTGTACCAGCCTGTGGAGAAATAATCATGGTCATATTTCAATAAATCATTATAATACTTTGAAGAAATCATTAGAAATCAATGTATCTTTTGCTGACAGACTTTACCTTACATGTAGATATTCTAGGTAGAAACGTGGAAATTGGAAGTAGGCTAGACTATAAAAGTCAAGTGACTACAAGTTTAAGTCTTCTATCAATAAAATCACTTGAAAATTGTATTGGAAATGTACATAAAAAAATATAAACATGCATAATGGAAGTAAAGGTTTGATAATCAAAGCACTGGGCTTAAATTCTGGTTTTACTATCAATAAGTATTAGCTGTTGAAATCTTGGGCAAGTTAAGTGACCTCTCTGAGCCTAGTTTCACTCCATTTTATAAAATGTCACACTATATCTCAAAGAAATTCAAGAATCTACACAAGATTTAATATAGTTCCAAACTGCCTTTGCCTGAATACAAAGCCCTGAGTCTACCATCAAAGAACAGTGCTTAGCCAGCAATTCTGTACTGAACTCACACATCGCCTACCATCTTGGGTAAGGATCAGTCTGATAGCATAAGAAGAAAGAAGCCAGGTCTCATCCACTTAGAGCATTAATGGCACTCTTTCATCCAATGTCCCATCAACTGACTCACCATAATTTTTATTCTGCAGAATGTCTATTACTTAACCTCCAAAGTGACTCAGTAAGTTTTACAGCACTGTCTTTAAGGGGGACCATAACTTTTTATAGTTTAAAACAATTACAGAATATACATATATATAAATATGAATTTATATAGCTAATATACATGTGCTGTGTGTGTGCTCAGTTGGTTAGTTTTGTCTTGCCGGGAGCCAGCATGAGGAATTCCACCCGTGACAAGGTCATGCGGCAGAGCTCTGATGGCAAGGCTAATCAGACCTCAGGTTTTCCCCCTGGAATTTCCTGAGCATCCGCCCCCCAAAAAATAAGAATCTGCCTGCTTTTCCACTCTTCTAATATTCCCTGGAAAAAGTCAAATCAGGGCTTTAGTCTTCTGCATTTGAAAGGGATGTTTCAGTTAAAACCCCTCTGATAGCTCTCTAGCTTGCCTAACAGGTTCCCCCGGACCTCTTACAGCTTGTGAATTGCTTACAGCCCCCCAACCACAAGAGGCACAGAGCTTAAAACATCTTAAGATACAGAGCCTTTTCTAAGAGCTGAAAATCATATTGGTGACGGGTTTTCACTGTTGACTCAATGATTGCCGCCAGACCTCCATATTCTTTATCTTTTAGGCACCTGGGAGGATGTTAAACAATGTAAACGGGATATGGAAAAAGATATATAGTAGTTTTGATGTTAGCAACACTAGACTTTTGAGTTAATTACTTTTCTCTTTGTTATATATCACTGCACTCCTCTTGTGTCCTTGCTATGTAAGAATGTAACTTTATTTAGTGCTTTCTGAGAGTGGCACCAGACTTTGGGAAGATCAACACAAATAAGTCTTCTAGTTAACAAACCCTTATCAGAAAAAAGGCTGTAAAATGTTAATTGGCCCTTTTTGGCCAGAAGATGATGTAAATCACCTAAGACTTGTGTATACAATTAGGTATGCAGAGAGAAAAGCCTGGTTTTGACAAGAGTCTGGGCTGCTAACGCTGCATAACTTTGTGTTACCCATTGATCTCCATGTTTTATTGAAAGTATAAAAGGCCTTCTGAACAATAGGGGCCGGAGCCAGTCGCTGGACTGGTTTCCTCCGTGTCTCCTCTTTACTCTAATTTCAGGCTGAATTCCCATCTGGAGCGGGGCAGCTCACCATGTCTACTTGCTTGTCCCGGCTTTTAAGATCCACGCAAGGGGGAGCCCAAGGCAGGGCAGCCCCAGATATTCAAGTGGGCGCCAGTGGCCCAACGTAGATGGTGCAAGCTCCTCGTCTGGAACTTTATTGGCCTTCCCCGTAAGCCAAGTTATTCAGCCCTCTTTTCTCCACCTAATTTTCCTACTACACTATTTCTTCCTAATCTAATCTTATATTTCTATATGAATAAATAAATAAGTTCTCCTCACCAACGCCATCCCCGCTTTGAATTCCCTGGATCCACTAGGGCTGGACCCCGGCAGTGTCTAACTCTTTGTGACCCCTTGGACTGCAGCCCTCCAAACTCCTCTGTCCATGGAATTTTCCAAGAAAGAATACTTGAGTGGGTTACCATTTTTTACTCCAGAAGCTAATATACAGCCTCCTAAAAATGTATTATTTTCAACTTATTGTTTCTTCAACTATAGAAACCATTTTGCTTATTGGAATAAATTATTTTATCATAAAACCAATGTTCTATTGAATTGAATCTTTTTGATTAATTGAACTTTTAGAAAGAAGTATTTGAGTTTTGTATTTAAATATTTTTGTTCCTCATGAGTTTTCTTAAAAAAATATTTTGTAAAACACCATTTTACAATCAGCCTGGAAAAAGTAGAATGAATTGAGAATTGCAATCTATAATGTCAGGATTTATTAGATTCTTTAAAGACATCCACCCAAGAAATATATCCATTCTTAAATAATTAATAGTAACCAAAACTTGAGAATTGCAGAAATGTCACAGTGAGGTCTCTGTCCAACTACACCATACAGAAAGATGTTTACATTACAAAACAGCTCCCATTAAGTATATTTTCACCCATTCATAACAGATTTTATATTTATCTGTAAACGAAGTGGAAACAGACAAAATATATCTGGAAATGACAGAGAAAAACCTTATATTTTTAAATATATCAGCGACACTGGATAAAATAAATGTCCATGTAACACCACCATTTAATGACAGGCTCTAAATAAAAGTAATAGTTCTATTTGGGAGAACACAATTTTATCAATAATGAATCTTAATTTGATAGAGTCTTACCATATTATAAATTTCTAATAAGGACATGTATTGAGAGGAAAATCATATCTTTGGATACGCTGATGGGACTTTACAATATGGCCATTTTGTTAAGAAAACAAAGTAGTCATTTTATCTGGGATCTTTTTAAGGACTCGCATTTAAGGATGTTTTGTTACAAGGAATAGAAGCATTTGAGAACATACTAGGTTGATTTAATGAGGTACCTCTTATATAAATTAATCATACAAGTTCACCTAAGATTTCAAATGGAGGAAATAACTTCACTCCAAATTTGGGGGAGGTGAGGAGGAAGAGTTTATAGGACTAGAGCAGAGCTGGCCAGGGCAGGAGTCCCACCCCAAGGAATCTGGTTATGCAATCTTGGTTAAAGCATTTCTGCTCTGGACCTCTGTTTCTTTCTGTCCTGGGGAGCCCACCAGACTCTTGACATTCCAAGAAAGGCCCTCAAGTTTGGCCCTGAGTCATGAACTCTCAGAAATTCAACAGTCTCAATTGCATCTAGTGAATATAAATAAATAATATTAGGAAAAAATATAATCAGTTTAAAAATACCAAACAATGTTTTCCCATAAGCCAAACATTGAACATGCAAGAAAATAGTTTTGTAAAAAATGGTTCATTGTGACTAAGGGGAAAATTCCGGAGATTAATAGAAGTATGAAAAGAATTTGTAAATTTTATGAGCTGCCCAATGCTGAGGAGATCGTTTACCCAACTGCAAACGATCAATACTAGTCTACTTACCATCACACTTCTCCAGGATCTGAACTGTATCTCCAATTTCCAATGACAGACCATATGGCACAGTTCCTCGAAAACTGGCAATAACTGTAAGAAATGACACAGAATATATGGGGATAATCATGTCAGTAATGGCCAGTTACACTGCTTCCTATGGCATGTTACTGACCAGGAAAAATGAACGTAAGCAGGAAATACACACTGATAGTTAGAACTGGCTGTCATATTTTAACGTGACACCATTCAGAAGAAAACCAAAGTTTACATACTTTGCTAACTGTTTGGTCAAACAAGTGTTATTAATACAAATTTCAAAGGTGTGATAGTTACTAAGATAGTAGACAAAATATCAACATCACTCAATAACATACGTAAACAGATACTGCTTGAAGAGCTGCGCGAGGAGTGTCCCTCTACCTCACTGCTACAATCACTCCCCATTTGGAAGCCCATCCCATGGTAGGGACTCAATAAATACGTGTTCAGTAATAAACGAGGACTATATGTCTTACTCATTAATAAGCTTAGTTGACCTTTCTGCTATGCTGTCTTCAGGATATTTCTTTTCCATACACCATAAGGTCCTCAAGAGAAGGCACTATGTCCTCACTACTCACAGCTCACTACTGTGTCCTCAGGGTCTAGCCCAGCACATGGTGTTAAAGCAGTCTTCTTCTCTGTAGTAATCAATGGTAATGGTTACTTCTCTCCCCTGGGTCTAAACACATGGCCAAAATGACAATTCCCACATGCCTTAGCTCTCAGATCGTTTGAACTAGGGGAAGTAGGGGCACACAGAGAGGAGGCACCGTTTAGCCTTACCTAATGTTTACAGACTGACTGGTTTCTTAAACACGGTGCGGGGCTGGGCAGGACTGGGATATAATACCAGAGATTAACCATCCCTAGGCAATGTGAGGGGTTAAGAGAGAATGAAGGACAGAGATTCTTCCCAGGAAATTAACACCTGAGTCATAAGAGAGACCAGGCTAGAAAGTAAAGAAAAGGACCTCAACACACAGAAAGAGAAGACACATTTCCTGTTAAATATTTCACATGCTGAAATCATCTTGCAAGTCACATCCAAAAAATGATAGTAGGTGCTTTGACCGCCTGATTTTTAAAAGCCCCCAACTTTGGAAGTGAATTTTACAATATTCTATCTTTCAGATCATAAGATTTAGAAACACTGCCAATCCCCCAAGTAAATTATTGTTATTATTGTTAGTGCTATGAATGTATTTTAAAAGCCTGAAGGAACACATGAATCTGTCAAAAATCAAAACATGCCAATAAGTAATGGGCTTTCAGAGAGGTCTAAAGCCATTTTATGATCTTAAAACAAAATTAGCAGTAGCAATCAAAACACAGGACAGAAAACATAGCCCAAAGTATATGAGACAGATAAAAATAACTACAGCGTAACCAAGTTAAAAAATTCTAGATAAGCATTAATCCATGATGTCATTTTCTAACTATAACCATAAATACCCTATGACCTCATGTTGATGGCCTCAACAGTATTTGCTTGAAAAATAATCAAACGTCTGTATCTTGACAGATTACTTCAAATAACTTTCAAGGACCTCTTCTTAAAAGGAATCAACAACCAAATAGACAGTAGATTGAGTACAATTTAAGACTCCAAAGCAAACTGACCCTCAGAATTGCCTTTTTACACTCATGAAGTTACCTTAACCTCTCACAGCCCTAGTGGTTCAGCCCTGCATTACTGATGCTTTTCCTAGAGGTCTAAGTGTGTGGGTGCCCTAACTCAGCTCATTCTCCGAACACGAATGCCCGTGTTAACTCCCAGGCAGCCAGAAACACCTCCCCTACTGCTGGTGGCTCTCTCCTACCCCATCACCTTCTTGAACATGGCAGTCCCACTCATTGGTGTCATTCTTCACCACCCCTTCACGCCTCAGCCCTTCACGCCACTGTGTTCTGAAATTGCTCTCTCCCTCACTGTCACCACATCCATGCTGCCTTTCAGGAGGCCATCCTCTCTTCTACCACTTCTCTCATACCTTCCAGCCTTCTGCTGTAGATCTACTTTCTTAGCCCTCTTTTCAAAAATTTACTTATTTTCAACTGGAGGATAGTTGCTTTACAATATTGTGTTGGTTTCCACCATACATCAGCATGAATCAGCCATAGGTATATACATGTCCCCTCCCTTTTGAAACTTCCTCCTACCTTCCTCCCTATCCCTTCCCTCTATGCAGTCAAATTTTCACTATCTATTTTACCTAAGATAATGTATATTTTCCATGTTACTCTCTCAATTCGTCCCACCCTGTCCTTTCCCTACAGTGTCCACAAGTCTCTATGTCTGCATCTCCACTGCAGCCCTGCCAATAGGTTCATCAATACCATCTTTCTATACTTCATATATATGCATTTATATCCAAGTTAGCTTTCTTCTTAAATGCTGATGTCAAACAGGCTGGGTGTACAGACTTCCCTGGTGGTCCAGTGGTTAAGACTTCAAGCTTGAACTGCAGGGAACACGAGTTCCATCCCTGGTTAGAGAACTAAGACCCCACGTGCTGAGTGGCCAAAAACAAACAGACAAACAAAAAGGCTAGGTGTAGGAAGAGAACATCAAACTTGGTATCATGAGATATGGGTATGAGCCCAGATCTGACCACTTATTAGCTGTGTGATTTGGTCCAAGATCCTAATCTCTCAAGAGTCTCCAATACCTCATCAGGAAAATGGGGTCAATGATAAGGAAACTGCAAAAGGTAGTAAAGGATTAAATAAGGCTTCTCAGAGCAGACTTTCTTGATATACATCCTCTCACCCCAATTCCATGTGCTCATAGCACCATATACCACTTAACCAGCCTCTCTTATTTGTGCAAGTTTTGGAAGGATGTCTCCTGCAACAGACTGAAAATTCCATGGATATAAGAACTAGGTAGGTTTCAGTTCCCAGTTGTCTATATAATTCAATATAGAGCCTGGCACACAAATTGAGCTCAGTAAATAATCACTGAGGGAATGAATGTGGGCAGAGCCATTCCTATTAAGTGTTCTGGTCTTAGGCAGTCAGGTTCCTTTATTACGGGCAATTCTATTTTAAGAGGGCACACAAAATTCTAAGAACCAAACTATATTACCTGTGAAAACTCATTCTTTCACAGGAAATGTTTAAAACTGGGATGACAGGTTGTCTGGGTCATAACTGCACATCATCTCATTTCTTACCCAAGGAGTCTATGTGGGTGAATTCTGACTTCACTCTTCACCTATATAATATCTGATAACTATTAAAGGTGAGCTATTATGTTCTTCACTCTCATTGAGCTTCAGATGCCTCCTCTATAAACGAAGGAGTTGAACAAGGTGAACTGAAAGGTCCCTGCCAGCCTGCAATTCTGAGAGCCTGGAAGAAGTCTTTCAGCTCAGCACTGACAGGGTATAATGTATAACTGAAGCACTCTGTGCCCAAACCAGCCTTGCTTCGGTTTTAGTCACTGCCTGAGTTCTGAAAGAATGGACATTGGTCCCCACCGTCTGACCAAGCAGAAGGGAAGGTCTGCTCTCAGCATCTCCTACAAAGTCCTTTACCACTCCTGTTACTTTCCAGGCTCCCATCCCACCTACCTCTCCACACAATGCCCTCCACACTACCATACCCAAATCCCCATCAGGCTCTTTCATGCAGAACTCAGTGCCTTTATGCGTACTATCCCCCTTAGGGGCAGTTGCCTTCCCCACCTCTTCTACACAGTCACTGCAAAGTAGCCTGAGTTGAAGGTCTAGCTCCAAGGTTAACTCTTTGAATTTCCTGATGCGACCCTTTCTCTTTCCCCATCCTTGGACCCAAATGAAATCAATTTTCTTTTATCTATGCTCCAAGGGGACCATGACCATATCTTAAATCACGCAAGGTATCATATACACTTGACTTATCTTTGTCTTTCTACTTGAAAACTTGAATTGTTTCGAATTCCTCTTCCATACTCCAGCACAGGATTATGTTAGTGCATGAACAGAGAATGAATAAACACACGGAATGAATGAATGAAGCCACTGAAAAACGGTACCCAAGTTTTAACAGAGTCAGAGAATGTCAAAGGCACCGCTCATAACTTAAAACGTCTAAAATATATTAAACCACAGATCACACTGGAGAGTAACACTTTTTAAAGATATAGTTCAAGGCAGGACTTTGATCTTTACCTTCTAAAAAGGCTAGCCATTTTCAGTCTTTGAATTATGCAAGTAATTCTACCTTGCAATGTACTAAGTTCATGAATGGATGGATAAATGCTGTTTTATTTATGCTTCAGGTTATGCAATTGAAAGGGGAAGGCAGTTCTAGGCCAAAGAGCAAAAGATCTGAAAGCATGATTGACTCGGGTTTACTAATGGTAGCATATATTGTATCATAAAGGAAGGAAAACTGGTTTCGCAAAGCAAAGAGTCAAAGAAAACTCAGGCATTCATGAAATCTCAATCTGCATTTCTATCAAATGCACTTGAAACATATGCAATGCTTAGATTCTACTCTGGATACAACTTTTCAAGTAAGCCCCCAAATCCTCCAAGCATTTTTGCATGAAACAAGTCTATAGTTGAAAATTCATCTTGCCACCAATTGTTATAAACTAGCTCTGTCTTCAAATGAAAGTCTTCTTATCCTATCTTTCCAGGGGCATCCCAATAACATTTGGGTTTACTGAACATGACCACATACTGTCTTGATTCCCTTATTTTCTTATAAATTGAAAAAGAGCTACAGAAAAGATCACAGAGAATGAATGCTTCATAGAGCTGGAAACACAAAGGTCCAATGCTATTGTTTCAGTCCTAAGGATCCTGAGAATACAGTTTTAAACAGACATAAAAACTACTGTATGGTATTGTTTTCATCTCTGCTCATTTGCTACTATATAGAAATTTATTTGGATTAACAAACATGTATATAAACATAGCTTATGTTCCAGTCTTTTAAATTTATATGTGGGGAATTCCTTGGCATTCCAACAGCACTCCATGCTTCTAATCCATGGGGCACAGGTTCGATCCCTGGTCAAGGTACTAAGATCCTGCATGCCACGTGGTATGGCCAACCTCCACCACCCCACCGCAAAAAAAAAAAAAAAAAAAAAAAACAACTAGCTAAAATTATGTGTGTAAGCTGAAAGTGTTAATTAAATGTATAGCTTAAGCATCTTGAAAATCAGAAACAGTTGCCTCTTATCACATATTATTCCTTTACAGAATATCAGTTTAGTATCTAGTGACTTTACTAAAAATTAAGTGGTTTTGAAAAGCATCCTATCTGTAAGTCACCAGTGTTTTCTGTGAAGACTGAAAAAAAGCAAAATCATGCTGTGAAGCAGGAACTTATTTCTCAGTTTCAGTGACATTGCTTGCTCTTGTAAAGAACAAATTCATACTTTAAACTTTTAAACTTAGTATGGAGCAATTCAATCACAGAGTTGTGACTTTTAATAGCAAAAACAGAAACAAATTATAAAAACTACTAGAAGACAATCATGTAGCCCTGCATCACAGATGATACCATATTCATCATCGTGATCAAAATAATATTGATGATGATGCTACACACCACAGTTCGAGTCAAGCCTGGCAAACACTGCCCTTGCCCCTTATGGGCTGACAATCTAAGACGAACGGAACATAATGTGGGGAAAAAAAATTATGAAATATTTTGTTCCTGTGACACAAAGGAAGGCAACTCATCCCTCAAAGTCAAAGTTTTGGCTTCATCTTTCTGATAAAAGGATTTCCAACTCAGAAACAGGTTGTGGTCTGAAAGGTCATTTGGAAGTTATTTACAACACAGAACACGATGCATGCTATTGTTCTCGAGTTCTGAGACTATCCCATGGAATCCCATTTAACACAAAATAAATGAAACTCTTGTTTTTCACAACAGAAATGAGCTATGACTGCACCAGAAATTAAATAAACATTTTTATGGGAGTAGCTGTAAAATTCCGAATGCTGGTACTTGAAGCATGTCAGCAACAGTGAGAAGGCAGTGGCAGAAGCAGGGCTCTGTAAAGGAACTCAGAGGACATTTAAAACCGGTTCTTTCCATGTTCACGTGCATTTCATACTACATTTCACTCTGGTTTGTCACGAATGTATATCTACATTCAGGTTTATCAGCTTTATGAGTATCATTGTGTGTGTTGGGGGCACGCACAAATGGAAAAGAGTGGGCAGGAAAAGGTAGAATTTCTGAAGGGTCAGAAGATTTTTTTTTTGGATAAGAGCTGGAGGACACAGTGAAGAGGGAAAGGGGATTAAGCAGAACTAAATTCTTTTTTCAGGGATTTTACTTCATAAAATAGGAAAACAGTGGAAGAAGAGGATAAGGGGTCATCTCCTCTGCACATGCACAAAATTCTCCTGTAGGGAAAGATAAAATACGATGGGGAAATCCAAGTTAATAGTCTTATCAAAGACACCACCTTATTTTTTAAAGAGCTGTCTGGATAGGCCTTGAGGGAAGATGAAATGGAAGTCATCTGGAGATTTCTATTGGTATGATCACAAGTGCAGGACAGAACTGTCTTTGTCCCATAGCCCCTTAACATCTTTCCCCTCCATGAGATGAAGTTAAGACCAAAGGGGTCATTTCTACCTTCAAGGGACTCCCAGCTGGCCATCAGTGTGACAGCAGAGCCCTGGGAGCAGGCGGTCTAGAAAGACTGGAAAAAAAATTTCAAAGGAAACGTGGGAGGGGGCAATGGGATGCCTGCTCCTGAATATGGCTTTGATGCTGAAAACGAACTCCATAGGAAAATCAAAGGAAGGCTCACTATGCTCCAGCTTCTCGTCCTCATAATTGCCATGCATTTGAGATCAGTACCATTCTGTCTATGCAGGCAGGCCCGTGGGGCAGACATATGCATATCGACCAACAGGACTTCATTCTTATGCCACGGGTACCATGGTCAGGCCTTCAGACAGGTCACAGGACTCTCTCGGGCCTAAGCGACTTTGAAAAATCAGAACATGGAATAAAATGTATTCATTTCTGACATTTGACAAGTGCTACTTGAAAATATACTGCTGTCCTTGACTGTTAAGAGGACATTTCTACCAACTGCAGAACTCCATTCTGCCTAAACCACTGCCCTCTGGACTCCAGGCAAACAAAGTAAGGTCATGGTGCAGCCACACCAAGACCCCTCTTCAGAAATGGATGACATATTCTCCCAGCTGCCGAGAGCATTAGGGCGGTCAAGGGGCAGCCTTCTAGGGTTGCCTCAGCTGAAGAGAGCTGACTTGCCCAAGGCCATGTCCTCTTCCCAGGTGGCCTGCGCCCAGTGACCTTGAGGGCCAGGCCCTCCTGCTGCAACTCTGAAAGGCCACTCCAGCTGAAGTTGACAAAGGCTGTCACTGGGCCAGCATCACAGGTGATGCGTTCTCTCTGCCCAGTCCTACTTCTCCCCTGTTCCTTCCACTGGCGTGACACCCAAGAACACTCTCTGATACACACCCTGCAGCTCATCTCTGCATCTCAGAGTCTGCTTTCTGGGGAGGCCTACCTGCTCCAAGCTTACAGTGTCCTGTGTTCAGAACTGACTTCTTGCCACATCCATTTTCAAGGAAGAAGGAAAGTAGCCTTGTTGAAATACTATCTGGTGGTTTTGCTAAGTTCTTTGTTTATTATTTCTGATCTTCTATGATGGGGGTGTTTCTATTCCCATTTTAGAGATAAAGAAGAGGAAAGAGGCCAACAAGGGAATGAGTGAACATCAGGAGGCTACTGCTCCACACGAAGATTTATTTGAAGACACTGTCACTGTGGCAGGAAAGGAACCCATTTTTATTCCCCAAAGAGTCATAAACATACTCTTCCCCTTGGTTTTAATGTTGCAAAGGCACTTTCCTAAGTGGCTACAAGAACAACTGAAGGTCAAACAGTAGAATTCTGAACTGATGACTGCATCCACCCATCAGTACTTCTAAAAACAACTTTCAGATGATAGAAAAGGTTATGGTTTTGGTCAGCTGCCAGGAAAAAGGAGCATCTTGGAAAACACAGAGTTTAAACAATTATCTCAGAAGTATCTCAGCACCAAGGAAAAGGAGACAATAATGAAAGCTCACAGTACTGCTTTTTTGGGGAGGGGGCAGGGGGCGCACAACATGGGGAATCTTAGTAGCCGACCAGGGATTGAATCTGTTCCCCTTGGACTGGAAGTGCAGAGTCTGGATCACCAGGGAGGTCCCCTAAGGGGACAATACTGAATAGGGAGATGAAGGACCTGGGTTTAGCTCCACCACTTACGAACCATGCAGTCTTGAGTCCTATTATTTGCAGGCAGAATGACATCACCTGCCCGGACTACCTCCCAGAAATGTCATGAGGAGCAAACAAATGTATGAGAACTGGATTTGTAACCCTATAAATGTAAGTAAATACGGGCTATTCTTTTTTTCATAGTCACTGTTAACTGGAAGCTTGGAGACTAGGTCTGAATCTGTAACAGACGAAAATAATGTTTCCATTCACAATCATTAAATTAAAAACCCTTGCTTCATTTTGTGATTACAGATTCTCAGAAACCACTTTTAACAAGTTATACTTAGAAAGATTCAGGTTCAACTGCTCCAGAGGGAAAAGAAGGCTGGTACTATTGCTTTTTCTGATAAAACAGGAAAGCGTCTTTGGCAAATGAGACAGATTAAAAAAAAGAAAGAAAGTAACAGGGTTAAGAAAGATTTTCCTAAAATGCTGAAGCAGAGATAGGAAGGGAAGAAGATTCAGCTTTTAATACACACTCTGCCAAATAGTGCATTATTTGTCCTAGGAATACCAGACAGCATCAGGAGTAAAAATTACAATGCAGACTTCATGCCACAGAAAATAATAACTGCTTTCCCCACACTCCAAGGGAAAAATTTTCACTAAGAAGTAAAATACCATTTCCCAAGCAAACATATTAAATCTGCCACCAAATATTTGGTTTAAAAAAATGTATATATAAAATGTATAGACATGTATATAAATAGTTATATAAAATATATTTCCTCTCCCAATGTGTGATGGTTAATGCTAAAATTATATCCTTTAAGAGAATTTTTGAAACACAGGATTAAGTTTCAACACTGTTTTTTTATATTTAATATTTTGCTATAAGGGAAGAGAAAAAAAACAAAACCCTGTTACATCTTTCTGTGCTCTGTTCTGATTTCTCATTCCAAGTGCTAAATACTCAAAGTCACAAAATGGCACATAAGACCTCAAGTGGTACATCTGGGCCTAGCCATCTAGCCATCTCACCCTCTCTGCCTGCACCAGAGGGACTCACAGGTCACCCCCAAATGTGTGTGCTTAGTCGTTCAGTTCGTGGCCAACTCTTTGTGACCCCATGGACTGTAGCCCACTAGGCTCCTCTGTTCATGGGGATTCTCCAGGCAAGAATACTAGAGTAAGTTGCCATGTCCTCCTCCCAGCAATTTTCCCAACCAGGGATTGAACCCAGGTCTCCCGCACTGCAGGCGAATTCTTTACCAGCTGAGCTACCTCCAAATGGGGAGAGGTCAATCTGTTCTTACAGGCTCTTCTAATCTTCTCTCCAACTAAACAGTCAGTTCTGTCTCATCTGGTTATTTGTCTGGCTCACACAATAAAGCACTCTAATTTTTTTTTTCCACTGCTGCAGCTGCTGCTAAGTCACTTCAGTCATGTCCGACTCTGTGCGACCCCATAGACAGCAGCCAACAGGCTCCCCTATCCCTGGGATTCTCCAGGCAAGAACACTGGAGTGGGTTGCCATTTCCTTCTCCAACGCATGAAAGTGAAAAGTGAAAGTGAAGTCGCTCAGTCGTGTCCGACTCTTAGCAGTTCCATGGACTGCAGCCCACCAGACTCCTCCGTCCATGGGATTTTCCAGGCAAGAAGACTGGAGTCGGGTGCCATTGTTTTCTTCCACAGGGTTTTCTTTTTGCAACTTGAATTTGACTTCCATTCCCAATACTCACCTCTCAAGAGGTCCACTGGGATATTACCTGCAAACCATGTAACTTCCACCAGAAGAGAACCAATCCCACGTTCTTATACTTTATTACTCCCTCTTCTCCTTTGATGAATAAGCCAATTTCCAATTTTGAGCAAATACTAGTTCTGACTTGTTTTGACCACTGAAAATCAGTCAAAAGCAATTTCTCTAGAAAATGGGAAGCCAATGAACAGGTCAATGGAGAAAAGGAACAAAGTTCATAGTTCTCTAAGAATCTGGTGCCTGCACATTTGTTTAACCTCAGCCTTTATAAACCAGAGTCAACAGTTACATTGAACCTCTTAGCTGAGTCTTAGCAGGTGCTGTAAATGCTTTTCACTATAGTTGGATCCCCTTTTGCCTATTTCCAACAGATATTCTTCAAATCACCTCCAGCCTCCTTGACTCCATGGTACCCCTCCCATTTACATCTCTCTTAACACTTAACTATATCCAGCATCTCCAGGTTTGCGATCCCCTTAAGTTCCCAACACCACCCAGTGGCTACTCAATAAATACTGTTGAGTTTACTCCTTCATTCACCTTCTATGTGCCAGCACTGTGGCCAGAACTGGAAAGACAATGGTGAAGGAAACACTTTACATCTGCTTCGGGCTTCCCTTGTGGCTCAGATGGTAAAGAATCTGCTTGCAATGAAGGAGAGCTGGCTTTGATCCTTGGGTTGAGAAGATCCCCTGGAGAAGGGAAAGGCTGCCCACTCCAGTATTCTGGCCTGGAGAATTCCATGGACTGTATAGTCCATGGGGTCACAAAGAGTCAGACATGACTGAGTGACTTTCACTTCACTTCACCTAGTTCACAAGTTATGAGAAAGAATGTTTCCCACATCTTTTCGTTCCTAAAAAATTCAACACTGAATTTTATATTTCCAGTGATTTATTAATTGCAAAATTGTTTTTATACAAAACCAAATTTATAATTCTATCATTCTGGTGTGGAAGAAAAAATTAAGTCTATTGTCCATTTTCTTAACTTTTAAATTTTAAATTGCAGATTTATATAAAAAAAACTATGAAAATAGTATAAAAATTGACTCAGCCTTCAGTTAGTTTCAGAAAATGCTAAGATATTAAAAAAAGCACACTTGCCAAAACCAGGGCTTCCCTCATAGCTCAGTTGGTAATGAATCTGCCTGCAATGCAGGAGACCCCAATTTGATTCCTGGGTTGGGAAGATCCCCTGGAGAAAGGATAGGGTACCCACTCCAGTATTCCTGGGTTTCCCTTGTGGCTCAGCTGGTAAAGAATCTGCCTGCAATGCAGGAGACCTGGGTTTGATTCCTGGCTTCGGAAGATCCCCTGGAGAAGGGAAAGGCTACCCACTCCATTATTCTGGCCTGGAGAATTCCATGGGCTGTATAGTCCATGGGGTCACAAAGAGTCAAACACGAGTGAGCGACTTTCACTTTCACTCACTTGCCAAAACCAAGAAATTAATGTTGATATAATATTCTTAACTATCCTACAGATCGTATGCAGATTTTCCCAACTGCCCAACCAATGTCCTTTGGTTAAGGGTTCAATCTTGGATTCCACATTACATTCAGTTGCTTTATTTCTTTAGTCTTCTCTCATTTAACGGGTTCTCAGTCTTTGTCTTTCATGACCTTGATGCTTTCCAGAATACTGTCCAACTATTTTGCAGAAAATCTCTGAATTTAGTTTTGTCTGATGTTTCCTCCTGATTAAGTGTAGGTATGCACTCATGCGAAGAGTTGACTCGTTGGAAAAGACTCTGATGCTGGGAAGGATTGGGGGCAGGAGGAGAAGGGGACGACCCAGGATGAGATGGCTGGATGGCATCACGGACTCGACGGACATGAATCTGAGTGAACTCCAGGAGTTGGTGATGGACAGGGAGGCCTGGAGTGCTGTGATTCATGGGGTCGCAAAGAGTCGGACACAACTGAGCGACTGAACTGAACTGAACTGATGCAATTTTGGCAAGAACACCACAGAAGTGATCACGTGTACCTGCTCGGTGTACCTTACCAGAAGATATACGATGGCAATGTGTCTCATTGCTGGTGATGTTAACCTTGATCACTTGGTTAAGGTGGTTTCTCCACTGCAGAGTTACTACCTTTTTCTTTGCAGTTAACTATAGTATCTTGTGGGGACATACTTTGAGACTATGCAAATATACCCTTTTTTTCACCGTATTTTATAGCATCCATTGATGATTCTTGTCTGGAACCCTAGCAAATTTAACTCTGGTGTTTTTTCATAGGGTTATCCAGACACAACTGGTTTATTTCAATTGCAGTTAAAACCTATAATGCGTCCATGTTGAAGCTGGCACAACATCCTGACTTCAGCCATGATGCCTTGATTTCCTAAGCAGAAAGCGTAGAATTAACACAGGTATTAACACAGGTATTAACATAGGTATTCTTGACATGACCTACTCATCATATCAAATAAAATCTCAACCATAACATTTCATTCATTTCAGAAAGTGAACAGACTTAACATTTCTGCTTAATTTTCAGTATACTACTTGGTCTCCTTAAGTACTTCTTTCTTAACCAAAGAATGGATATGCACATTTGGTAAAAGATAGCTTTTGAACTATTTCAGCTAATTTTCAAGAAAGATTGAATGGGCTTGTCATTAACTATAATCGTTCACAGGTTTGAATTAAGCCTTTCAGTCTTTACTTATAGGTCACTGATAGGGAACTGTGGGAAAATCTTCAATTTCTTTTATTTCAGTAAGAGAATCTAGTCTTCTGTGATGGCTAATTTTATGTGTCAACTTGACTGGGACATACAGTCAAAGCATTATTTCTGGGTGTGCCTGTGAGGGTGTTTCTGGAAGAGATTAGCATTTGAATAGGTGGGCTGAGTAAAGTAGACTACCTTCTCCAAGATGGGTAAACATCATCCAACCTGCTGGAGGGCCTGAATACAACAAAAAGGTAGGAGGAGGAATTTGAGTTCTCTGCCTGTTTGAGCTGGGACCTCAAATTTCTCTTATCCTGCCTAGGACTTAAGTCATTGGCCCTCCAGTTCTCACAACATCATCACTGGCTTTCCTGGGTCTCTGCTACTATAATCATGAGATAATTCTTTATAGGAAGTCATATACATACATAAATATATCCATATACTTCTGCACATGTATATCTTATAGGGGTTTCCCTGTCTACAATCTGTCTGCAATGCAGGAGACACAGGTTTAATCCCTGGATCAGGAAGATCTCCTGGAGAAGGGAATGCCTACCCACTCCACAATTCTTGCCTAGAAAATTCCATGGACAGAGGAGCCTGGAAAGCTACAGTTCATGGGTTTGCAACAGGGTCAGACACAATTGAGCGACTAAACAATATCATGTATGTATTCTCTGGAGAACCCTGACCTAATACACCCTCCTAATGACTCTGTACAATAATACTTTACTGATGTTCCCAACAGCTCCTTAAGTTATTAATTCTGGCATACTATATTAGAACTGATTATAAAAATCTTAAACTAAGATATTGACTACAAACTAGAATGTCTAACTTATAAGTGATTTGTGTTCTGAAAATTTTATAAAGCTGCTTATTTAAAATGAATGGATTCTCAAGCTACCACGTAATAGTCTATCTGATTGATGAAGCAACTGAAACAATCATTCCACACGCAATGAAACTTCAGGGATGGGAGGGGTTTATAATCTGGGAGACACACTATGCGCAGAGGTAGAGAGGTACTGGTTAACGTGGAGAGAGAGTGGGTATACTCTTAATTCCTTCCCAGTAGCATAATTCTCACCCTGGACTCCTATAAAACCCTATGCATGGGGAGCACCACCATACTTCAACTCTGCAGTGACCTGGTGATCCATCTACACCCCTCAGCACCCTCAATACAGACTATAGTTATGAATCCATCTTGGCCTTCCTTCATTATTTCCTTTTCTCCAGGGAAACACAGCTGTATTAGAATATCTCGTTCAACCTCTCTCCCACCCCTATCCACAGGGCAGATCCAGTAGCCATCTGACCAGTGAGACAGGAAGGAGTGAACGTCCAGGTCCTCTGGAATCTAGCAAGAGCCCAGCCCAATCATTCTTTAGACTTACAGTATTAGAACTGGAAGGACTTTACAGAAGTAATGACATTATTATATATGTGGTATTTGTAAACCTGGTACTCATGTGGCTTATAGTATCCAGGAAATTCATTGAACCCTGCTATTTCTACTTTATAAATTCTCCATGAAATCTTTCTGCTTCCCCTCAATGACTATTTTTAAAATTAAAAGATATTAAGAAAAGAAATGTTGCCAGTTTATCACTGAGATTTTAACGATAAGTTAAGGCAAAATTCATGAAACTGTAAGAGCCAAATCAGGGAACCAGGATAAAAACTGAACATTACCGACTCAGCACTTATCAATTATAAATGAACTTTTAAATCCTTCCTTGGGTTTTTTAGAGGGTGTCAGGTTCTCTGGGGATCATGCCCTCTGTTCTTTGACTCTTCCAATTTTATGAACTAATGAAGCAGTTGCTTCCCACATCTTTCTTCTCATTGTAAATTTCAGCTAACTTGGTTCCAGGTGTTGTCTACAGTAATTGAAATCTGCACTCTTTGTTAGCAAATTGATGTGCTATTGAAAAGAAACTTTTAAAAACTACCCCCTTAAACAGACTTTTTTTTAAATAGAGATTAAAAATCACTGTGCTTGGTTAAAATCTTCGTAATTATTTGTCCTTTCTCCCCTCTACAATGAAAGTTGCCAAGAAAATTTGATACGTTTTCCAAAATATCTTCAAAAACAGACAACAGGTCTGATGTTAGGGCCAAACCCAGTCATTTGTTTCACAATATGTTAATTAGGAACAATCCATCTATTGCAATTCTTTGGTTTGAAGGATAATTCTGCATTTGTTTTTATTTTTCTGAGCACCACTGGAGGTGACTCAGTCTGCTCGTGAACTAAATCTGACAACGTGAATGCCCTTGAGGTTATGTACAAAGTGAGTGACTTTAATATTCCAGCCAACACAGACTGAAATAACAAATGCCCAAAGATGATAAGATTAAAAAGAGAAAAACACTTCAAACAACATAGAAATTTCTATTTGGGGGAAGATAACTCTAATTCCCCAAAATAATCTCAATATAAAAAAATTAAATTGAAAATGTGATGGATTCTTCCACAGGTATGTGGGAATTTGAGAATAATTCCATTTAACAAAGAAAAATGAGGAGGTCAAATTCCTAAGCTTACTAGAGAAGTACATCTACATGAAATGTACATATAAGAAAGTATGGCTATTTCTTCTTTTATTCATGACTATAATTAAAAACACCTTATTTTAGAACCGCTGGGAATAGCCATATGTTAGTTATGTTTTATAAAGCATTGACAATTTACTGAAAGTTTCACTATTACTAATAAATGTAGGTGAGTATAATGAATTCTTAAAGTTAAAAAGCTATATATTGCATTTTCATTTATATAAATGAATAATTTAGCTATTTCTAATACAAATACATTGATCTAAAGCTGATTAGGACCCCCATAGGCTATCAAGTCTCCCATAATAATATGCTTAAAAATCCTGAATCTATCAACTTCTTATAAAATTCAAATACAAAAGAGTAAATAAATACATAAATGTTCCTGCCATCTCTCTTAACTCTAGTTTTGACAGCTGAGTGAAATATTAGCAAAAGATACTTTTTCAAAGATTTTTCAATCATTGAGTTTTAAGGTCTTTGGGTTCCAAATATTTGTGCATTTAAACATTTTCAGTGAATCCAGAGTAGTATGTCCACCTAAAACACAGAATTTTAAGAAATTCTGCATTTTTCTTTGAGTTCGTCCTAAAAACATTCACAACAAGGTCAACTTTTTTTGTTTATTTGTATATATAGGAGAAATTTGTAGTTCTAAATAATTTCATGCCACGAAATCTCAAATTTACAGTTAGAACTACACAGTTAAAAATAATAAACCTTACAGGGAAAAACTTCCCTACACTGTATTTGAAGCTGTGTGACAGATGTCTTAGGTTTTCTCAATCATTTCATCCCTGCCACCCACCCCAATTCTGACAGACACTTATAGTAAGCAAATAAAACATATTAACCAAAATCTCATCAAAATAGGAAAAGTGGATCTTTTCTTACCTCCATCAAGCTAATATTTTCATTCTTTTCCATAAGATTGAAACTTTTTTAGTTCCTGGCACATACAGAAAAAATAAATCATCCTGTCAGTTTCCCAAAGACTAGTGAGGTCCTGCTAGAAGTGACATACGTCAAGCTACTTAATGTGCATGCATCTCAAAGCCCCAAGGTGAAAAAGTCCAGCTTCATAAAATTCCCCATTTATGGCAGGTCCTCCTGTTTGTTAAAAAACAAAAAACCATCTCCGATGCCCTTCATTTGGTCTGCAGCTTGCACCTACTGGCCTTATGAGAAACAAACGTCTGGTTTACATTTGTTTCTTGGAAAATGAATACATATCAATCATTTCCGGAAAACGAGTCTTTGGCTTAAATGATCAAACCTGCAGTATCCCAAATCCGAGGGCCTTATAAGATCATATGGCATAGAAATGGGTTTTGTTTTCTATGCCAAAGAGCCACTGGTAGCCTACAAGTAAAAACTTTAAAAATTTAATGAATGGGCAAAAGCTGGGCAGGAGGGTTAGGGAGCTAGAAATAATGACAGGGTGTGGTAGCTCCTAATCACAATGGCCTGGCTCAAGGTGAACATTCTCTCTGGAGATCAGTTCCTAAAGACTTTCAGGATCTACACAATAGTGTAGTTTAACACTCTTAGGGAATTCGCTGGTTGCCCAGTGGTTAGGACTCCTCCACACTCTCACTATGGAGGGTCCAGGTTCAATCCCTGGCTGCAGAATTAAAATTCCACGTGTCAAGCTGCGCAGCTAAAAGGGAAAACTATGAAAAGAGTTTACATAGTGAAAGTTAAAGAAAAATAAAAAATCCTGTGAGTCTCACCTAACACTCAATGCAGCCATATAAATAAATAAATATTTTAAAATAATAAAATTGAAAGCAAAAAAATTAAAACTTGCCATCGACTCATGTAATCAAAAAGAGAACTTTCCTCACTCTGTATTTCTGCTCTCTCTACTCTCCACTCCTACTACTCAAACAGAATACTGTCATTGATAAGTTTCAGCATCCAGAAATCTGGGAGGGTAGGTCTTGGATTTACCAGCCCACACTGGATTCTCTAGCTGAACAGTATGTTTACAAATTACCATTTGTATTTTTCCTTCCCAGTAATTTCCTTTTTTTCCTTCCCAATAATTTCCTGTGCTCCTTAGCCCTCCTCCCACTGAGGCAGTTGAATTGTTTCTTGGGGACAACAAAACAAAGGAGACATGCTCGGTCTTCCACTTCCCAAACAGACATGGCTCATTTCCCAGTCAATAGTTGTGAAAGTCAAGGCTTCTATTTGCCAAGGCTTTCATTAACAAGGGCCTGGCTTTACTGGGAGAAGTGTACTCTAAATTCCTAAGGCTGTCTTTAAAAATCTATATTAGAATCTAGAGATCTCAGAGTTCTGCTATAAACCACAGAGCATGAAAGATGCAGGATGGTTTCCCAAAATGGAAGGAGAAACTCTCTACCAATCTAGGAAGGGAGAGAAGAGGGAGAGGGAAGAAAGAGGTATTTGGGGTGTTGTACACAAGCATAGGGCCTACTTGCTATCCAGGACCCAGGAACGGGGGGAAAGGTTGAATAGATTCCCTGATGAAATCTGGAAATTGCAAAGCAAAGAGGTCTGTGTTCCCTGCTCTGTGGAACTTTGCAAAGGTACCACAATAAGAACAGTAACCAAAGAATAGCAGAGTTGGATCTGAATAAGCTAACCTCCCTCCCTCCCCTCAAGACAATGTCTCCCAGTTCAGAGGACAGTAGAAGGCAATTGAGAACACAAATCATGTTCCTGCCAGGAATCCAGAGTCAACAGCCCAGAGTCTGCATTGAATGAAGTTTGCAAACTGAGGCCTGAAGGGTCCACAGCATCTGCTAGACCTAAGGTGGAGGCTTAGTGAGGATGGGAAATGGCCCATCACCATGTCCCACCCCTGGCCCAGCCCTGACCCATCACCATGTCCCAAACATAGATGGTACACAGAGGGCAAGGGCCGATACCCAAAGTCACTGTAATTTTTCTCCTCTAAATTATTTTGGCCCAGAAATCAGCCCTTTTGATTTAGCATGAAAGAAAATCAATCAGCTGCTACAATGAGTATCATGAGCTTCAGAGTATAGACTTCAGCAAACCTATCCTGTTAGTTCAGGAAACTCCTTGTTAGTTCTTGGCCATGTGGTATAAAGGTGTGGTAAGTCCCAGAAACATGGGATCTTACAGACACCTAAGACGAGGCACCTGTCTTCAAAGTGCCTATACCTCGGTAAAGAAAAACGGCAGATACAAATGAAAAATAGGTAAAAAAGCAATCCTGTCAATCCTTTGACCAGCTTATTAGAAAAAGAAAGGAGTGCATGAATGTCATACATAGTTCTCTGGTATAAACTGAATTAAAAAAAAAGAAACTCCCTAGGCTACTTGGCAGTTCAGGAGGAAGTGTAACATCTTCCATCAGGCAAGTTACGCTGATCCAGCTCTGTGAGTCTGAGTGGCAGCTTAAGCATTTTTATCATCTGCAAAGGATCTCATCATCATTTCCATAAATTCACCCACATCTACTCAGTAAGCTACTTTCCTTGCATCCTTCCACAGCTTCTTTAAAATCTGTGTCTTTTCATTGACTTACTGCACAAAGTGCTCTGGTCTAAAACTTCCTCAAAAAAAAATAAATAAAACTTCCTCGAACAATTCTAGAACCGTTCCTATCTGCCAAACACAGCTATGCACAAATGGACCACAGCTCGTCTTCACAGGTGTACTGCTAAGCACCTTCTCCCTGACTTCCTAGTTTAAATAAGCCAGTCGGTCCCCACCACCCACAAACTACAGGGCGGACGTCTGGAACAGTCTTCAGAAAACCCAACATCATGTTAAGGGCATATAAAATGTGGTTTTTATAAAATATTCACTTGATTATTTAAGCTAATTACTATCCAAAAGGTAAGCTGAGAAAGACCAGGTGTTAACAGCAGGAGTGCAGTTTCCTTGGTGCTGGTCTGTATCATGATGATGTGAGAAACACCTAGAATGGAAGTTTCACCCTTCCCTCCACACATGTGATCTCCTTTATCCCCACCTGGGTTTCCCCCAGAGGAAGCTATGGTATGAGTTTAGAATCAGTAAATGTTTATTAAAGATCTACCACAAAACAAAATGATCTACCAATGATCTGCTCTCGGTACTGAGCCAGGAAAAAGTGAGTCACCCAGTCGTGTCCGACTCTTTGAGACCCCATGGACTACACAGTCCACGGAATTCTCCAAACCAGAATACTGGAGTGGGTAGCCTTTCCTTCTCCAGGGGATCTTGCCAACCCAGGTCTTCTGCACTGCAGGCAGATTCTTTACCAGCTGAGCCACAGGGGTAACCCTTCCCTCTACTGAGCCAGGAGCAGCCACAAATGCACTGTAATGACACCTCTCAGCAACTCTCTGCAACAGCTACTTCTGTCTCTTCCTCACAGAGGAGGAAGGCTGGGCTTAGACAAGCGAAGTCATTTGCTTAAGGTCACAAAGCTCAAACGTGGTACCCAAGAGAGTTCAAACCTCAGTTGGCTGAAGGATGTCCCAGCTGCAATCACTGTTGCTTGAGTGGAGTACAGGTACCACAGCCATGGTGAAGAACACCACTGGACTTCTGCATAGATGAGGCTGTATATTGTCACCCTGCTTATTTAACTTATAGGCAGAGTACATCATGAGAAATGCTGGGCTGGATGAAGCACAAGCTGGAATCAAGACTGCCGGGAGAAATATCAATAACCTCAGATATGCAGATGCCACCACCCTTATGGCAGAAAGTGAAGAAGAACTAAAGGGCCTCTTGATGAAAGTGAAAGTGGAGAGTCAAAAAGTTAGCTTAAAACTTGAAATTCAAAAAACTAAGATCATGGCATCCGGTCCCATCAGTTCAGTTCAGTTCAGTCACTCAGTCGTGTCTGACTCTTTGCAACCCCATGAATCGCAGCACGCCAGGCCTCCCTGTCCATCACCAACTCCTCGAGTTCACTCAGATTCACATCCATCGAGTCAGTGATGCCATCCAGCCATCTCATCCTCTGTCGTCCCCTTCTCCTCCTGCCCCCAACCCCTCCCAGCATCAGAGTCTTTTCCAATGAGTCAACTCTTCGCATAAGGTGGCCAAAGTACTGGAGTTTCAGCTTTAGCATCACTTCATAGCAAATAGATGGGGAAACAATGCAAACAGTGAGAGACTTTATTTGTTTGGGCTCCAAAATCACTGCAGGTGGTGACTACAGCCATGAAATTAAAAGACGCTTGCTCCTTGGAAGAAAAGCTATGACCAACCTAGACAGCATATTAAAATGCAGAGACATCACTTTACCAGCAAAGGTCCATCTAGTCAAAGCTATGGTTTTTCCAGTAGTCATGTACAGATGTGAGAGTTGGACTATAAAGAAAGCTGAGCACTGAAGAATTGTTGCTTTTGAACCGTGGTGTTGGAGAAGACTTGAGAGTCCCTTGGACTGCAAGGAGATCCAACCAGTCAATCCTAAAGGAGATCAGTCCTGAATATTCACTGGAAGGACTGATGCTAAAGCTGACACTCCAGTACTCTGGCCACCTGATGTCATGAACTAACTCACTGGAAAAGACCCTGATGCTGGGAAAGATTGAAGGCAGGAGGAGAAGGGGACAACAGAGGATGAGATGGTTGGATGGAACCACCAGTGTGATGGACATGAGTTTGAGTAGGCTCCAGGAGTTGGTAATGGACAGGGAAGCCTAGCGTGCTGCAGTCCATGGGGTCGCAAAGAGTTAGACACAACTCAGCTACTGAACTGAACTGACAGATGAGCTCAAATCCCATTTCTACTACTTATTCACCAAGTGCTCTCATCAAGCTATTATTCTTATTGTGCCTTGGTGTCCTCAAACTGTGCAAGTGAGGTGATAACAGTACCTGCCTCACAGGGTCATATGTCCGTGGAGAACAGGGAAGGCACTCAGCACAGTGACCGGTATACATGTGCAGTCAGTACCCGTGAGCTGTGACCATTGCTTCCCTTCTACCACCATGACTACTATCACCTGGCTAGTAGTTAACACCAAGGAATGTTTCCTTGATAAAATACTTCCAGTACTTCCTTCATTTCCCACCTGTGATTTACTGGCTATAATTTTCTATTAAAAATAAGCACATGAAGTTAAAGGTCCATAAACTGTCCCAGAAATAAAGTACAACTTCTAATCTCAGGGAAGCCTTTTCTAAGGAGCCACCCTGATGGGACTTCCAGAGTTACTGCAAGAAGTGAGGAAGGCATGTGGAAGCAGCAACCCAGAAGCTGACGGGTACTACGACACGGTGTTAAGTTTCTTCAGGGCACATGGCAAAGGCCTCTGGTTCCCACCTAAAGATTTGGCATCGACTCCCATTCAGGCTGTAAAGAGCATCGAAGAAAATCAGGCCAGGATACAGGGCAAAGCTGCATTTCTCACTCATCCAGATATATCACCTGCTTATCATGAACCAAAAATCTCAGTAAGAAAACTATTAGATAACATCATGCCTTCTCATTCCAAGAACAGAGATTTTAGGTTATTGTGCTTACTGTTTTTAAAATCAGTAATGGCAAAGGCTTTTTTCTCCCCCTAAACTTTGTTCTTCGAATCGAACTCGAATTTTCCTAGAATACTAATGAGAGAGAGATGGGCATTTTGTACTCCGTCCCCTGAAAGATGGTTGGGTGCATTATGTCTGCAACTTGAAAATCTACAAAGAAAACCCTCAACTTGTCAATTCATGACTTGCCTTTGAGGAATTAACAAAAATAAGTCTCAAAGACAGGCTTCTTATTTAATTTACATTCTAGTTCTTTTCATGTCATTACAAAATAAAACTTTGATATTTAGTGTTGCTAACTGCTAGCCAGGAGACCAAGTGATACCAATACATAAAAGTGTTTCTATTCTTTGGTTTGTTAGCCATGTGCTGGTCAATAGCTTTCCCTCTTAAGCTGCTTTGCTTATGCCCTTCAAAGTCAAGAAAATGTTTATCAGGTACATTTTGGTTCATCTTCAAGAAAGATTGCTTATGTGCACATCTTTTAGAAGACACGATTAAGGATACAATGTTTTCAATGTTCTAATTTTTAAAAAGCTTCATAAAAATAATCAATTTGCCCTAAAAACTTATAAGTATATAATCCAATGTTTCCAGAGATCTTTGTCAGCCTCCTGGCTTTATACATCATCTAAAGGCTAATGATTCCCACACTGACCTATCAACATGGGACCTTCTTGAATACCAGATTAGTATATTCAACTTTCTGCCTGGTTTCTCCATTAAACTGAACTCTTCATCTCTCCTTCCCACATAACCTATCTCCACACTCCAAAGCCTGTTCTACTCTCAGCCATCCATCTCAGGAAATAGGACTGCCATCTCCCAGCTGCTCAAGATCAAACCTAAAAGTCAGCCTTGTCTCTCTTCTCTTATACCCTTTAACCAACCCATCAACAAATCCTGTCCTCTACTTGTAAAGCATATATCGAATATGGTCACTTCTTACGCTCTCTAACAATAACTACCATCATCTCTAACCTGGATTATTACATTCAATCTCCTAAAACCCTTGCAGCTTCCAAAACCTTGACTTTCAAATGGTGAATTTTCCACATTGCAGCCAGGCTGATTTTTCTAAAACTGAAGACAAATCATGCCATGTCTCTGTGCAAAATAAACACAACCTCTTCCTCGACTGCCCATTGACATTGGTTATTTTCATCTATTTTGCTCTTCTGAACCAGTGCTGCCATCAAGACCCGTATTTTTAGCCATGCATAAAGTCAAATTAGCAAAGTGATACAAAATCTTTCACAAAATTAGCAAAGTGAGACAACTCCTTCCTTAGTATTTCATGCTACTAAATACATTTACAAAATAACCAAATTTCCAAGTTTAGAAACTTGGTTTGCATAACACAGCTGGTCACTGAGAAAGCACTAATCAACAGAAATATAGAAGATCAACCTTAAGTACTCACTGATGATAGTACAGATGTCTTCCAAATGCTGACACAGCCAAATCCTCAACATTCACTCAGCACCACCCATATGTTGGCACTGTGCTGGGGGCGAGGGAGCCGGCGATGTTTTCTCTTTTTTTTTTAAAGCTGCTGTTTCTACCTTACCCTCACTGAGTTCCCTAAGCTCTCACGGAGCTTCCAGTTCAGCTCTATTCTATGCACACGAACTCACCACCAGCTTAGAGACACCCTGGGCGAAGACAAGGATGAAAAACAGATCCAGCTTCTGATCTAAATTGTGGATGGTAATGGCACACTGTTTAGAGCTGTTTTGAATATGTCTTGGCCTTCTGTCTCAGTTCTAACTGCTGAGTTATCAGACCAGCCAAGGAGAGGACAACCTACTCTCCCAGGATGATCCACTCCTTTTTCGGCCATCCTTACGCTGCCTTCTGCCTCAGTACCTCAGACGCTGCCCCCATTCCAGTGACAGTGTAATCTACCCCCAGCTGAGCTGATCAGGTCTCTCGCCCACAAAACCCTTCGATGGCCCCCCTGTAACTGCTAAGATAACAGTCTTATCCTCAGTGGCCTGGCCCCACTGCCTACCTTACTTGAGGACCTCCTCTCTCATCATCCTTTACCTTCCATCAGTTCCTTGTAGTTCTGCTCACTCACAATGCTGTTTCTTAACTCTTACTGGCTCACGTGGGCCCGGGTGCTGGGAATAGCCTTCAGCTTTTCACTGCTTGTTTCATTCTAAATCATTTCAAATTCAGCGGAGTGTTACCTCCACCCAGGCAGTCTCCCCTGCCCACTCCTGTACACAGGCAGAGCAATCTCCTCATTTGCTTAGGCTTAACAACCTAATAGGTGACCGCACAGACAAGAAATGGATTCCCATCTTCCTAGAATGCTGTGAAAACATTCTACTTTTCCAAGAGCAAAAGCACTTTGTTGGCAGAGTCCAGGCCAGAGGGTGTGTCCAAAGGATCAATCAGTGTATGTCTGAAAACTTCTACCCCACTGTTCCTAACAGAGAACAATTTCATCTCACTAGTAGGGGCTCAGCATTACTTGGCTGCATTGCAATTGCCTGATTATACCTTTAAAAGATCTAGTTAACCTCTTCTCTTAAAGAATCAGCACATGGCTGAAATCAAGCGGGAACAATTTTAACCCAGAAGGAAAGCTTTCTGCAAGAACCTGGATCAAGTGAAATGAAAACTTGGAAAAGAATGAACATCTCTAATGACCCTCTGCACAGCAAATCACAGCAGCACTCTAAGTCTAATTGCCTCCCCAGGCTCCTTTAGTCCATTTCTCTCTCAGCATGGACAACACACATTTCACACTGAATCATACCACAACTCTAATCATTTAAAAATAATAATGCTAGAGCTAGCATTTTCCAGCTGACTACCCAAAATGTAAATCAGATACCGAGCCCAGCTGTTCTGGTGATATTATGATACAAAGGCAAGGATACATTCTGAGTTTTTCCTCCTTTCTCTAAGCACCCAGCTCCTTTCAGCTGCCCTTGAAGGATCTGTCACTGAGCTGGTGGCCCCCAAATCAGAAATGTTTCTTTTCATTCCTTAGTTCTGTGTCCCATCACTGTACGCACAAGATTCAAACCAAATCCGGTAACTTAATCGTGAATGCACAACTACAGAAAGGCTAACCAGTTGCTCCTGGGGCACAGAGGCACTTCAACCATAACCTCTCAGCTGAAGGACATTCACCTACTCTCCCATCTGACCACAGCTGACTTCGTGGGCACCCACAGGAGCCTTTTGGACCTGTCAAATTATGTAGCATAGGACCTCTTCTTTCATACGGAGTTCTGGATATAAATCTGCTCTGTCAAAATGAAAATCCTAAGCAGCCTCAAGGGTCAAGAATGGGGAAATACAATTCATAAAATGTCACCATTCATTTTCCTCCCAGGACAAATGGTTAGTGCTGGCAACATCTCCTGCGAAGTCAAACTGACATTGGATGAGAACGCTTATTAACCCCTGAACTTCCATGCTAATGTGGACAAAACTTGTCATTTGGGTTTGGATAATCTAAAATGTCAGCCAGCAGTCACTCTTGAACTTAGGTGGAAATTCATTAGTTCCAACAGACAGCAATGTTAATGAAGACGATAACTGTATTCAATGGGTGGTTTATTTGCCAGTGTCCATGGAAGGAGATACTCTGATGGATGAATTTGATCCCATGGAATCCTTGGAAGTACAAGGGTAACCTACTGAAGCATTACAGAAGAAGTTATTTGTGGTATGGTTGAACCTAAACAGGATCACAAGTCATTGTTTCCCTAAACATATCTGACAATTAAATAGCTATAATATTTCAAAAAAGATCAAAATGTCTAAAGCACCGAAAAATAAAACTTTCTGGTTTAAAACAACTATTTGCTTTCTTAATATAAGCAAACCAGTTAAGTGTGCAAACCACTATATCTGTAGGAAAAACTTTACTGAGAGCAAAGTCAAGAACTTTGCTGCTAGAGTGCTGTGTCTCTCATTTAAATGCTGGTTTCAGATTCATACTGATCAACCCAAAGTACCAGGACCCTGGTTTAATAGAAAGCAGGTATGATGCCCTTTAAACCTAAACTAGCAGTAGGGCATGGAACAGCAAGTTCTACAGTATCTATTTCCTAAGGAAAACACACAAGATGGCAAAGAGGCCAGCCTGGAAGCCCAGGTTGGGTGGGAATAGCAAATCTTCACATCTGCAACAAACATATTCCACTGTACAAACACAATCGCCATCCAAAGTCAACCACAGAGAAAACATTTGGCAGTGTTAATGCTGCCTCAACTAATGCAGCTAAGTAATGGATTCACACTTCCAAGTGTATCTAAACCACAATGAAATTACAAAAATCATGAAACAGTAAGATAGGAAAAGGAGTACGTCAAGGTTGTATATTGTCACCCTGCTTATTTAACTTATATGCAGAGTACATCAGGAGAATGCTGGGCTGGAAGAAACACAAGCTGGAATCAAGATTGCCCGGAGAAATATCAATCACCTCAGATATGCAGATGACACCACCCTTATGGCAGAAAGTGAATAAGAACTAAAGAGCCTCTTGATGAAAGTGAAAGAGGAGAGTCAAAAAGCTGGCTTAAAGCTCAACATTCAGAAAACGAAGATCATGGCATCTGGTCCCATTACTTCATAGCAAACAGATGGGGAAACAGTGGAAACAGTGGCAGACTTTATTTTGGGGGGCTCCAAAATCACTGCAGATGGTGACTGCAGCCATGAAATTAAAAGACACTTACTCCTTGGAAGGAAAGTTGTGACCAACCTAGATAGCATATTCAAAAGCAGAGAAATTATTTTGTCAACAAAGGTCCGTCCAGTCAAGGCTATGGTTTTTCCTGTGGTTATGTATGGATGTGAGAGTTGGACTGTGAAGAAGGCTGAGCGCCGAAGTATTGATGCTTTTGAACTGTGGTGTTGGAGAAGAATCTTGAAAGTCCCTTGGGCTGCAAGGAGATCCAACCAGTCCATTCTAAAGAAGATCAGTCCTGGGTGTTCACTGGAAGGACTGATGCTGAAGCTGAAACTCCAATACTTTGGCCACCTCATGTGTAGAGCTGACTCATTGGAAAAGACCCTGATGCTGGGAAAGATTGAGGGCAGGAGGAGAAGGGGACAACAGAGGATGAGATGGTTGGATGGCATCACCGACTCAATGGACATGAGTTTGGGTAAACTCCGGGAGTTGGTGATGGACAGGGAGGCCTGGCATACTGCAGTCCATGGGATCTAAAGAGTCGGACACGACTGAGCGACTGAACTGAACTGAACTGTAGATGCAAGACGGCTGGAGGGAACACATTTGCACCATGCGTGCCTCATCTTTTCTAATCACTCTACATGGCACCTGTAGTTTGAGGGGGATGGCTCCGCACATTTGACACCACCCCCAGCCCATCAATGAACAGCAATTAACAGATTCTTTGCTCCGACTTTAGCAAGAGCTGATGAGAAAGAATATCTTCCATTCTTCAGGGACTTGGAGTTCTAAGAGACGTGAAAGGCTAGAGCCACATGGAAAGAGCTTCTAGAAACAGAAGTGTTGCTAGAGGGGTGAAGAGAGCTCTGACGATACAGCGACCTTCTGGATCTAGTAGTTGCTGTTACAAAAGTTAGCACTTCAGATTCCTCAGTTTAATGAATGTTTTTTAAGTTCATTTGGGGGGATTGATGTTTTGTAACTAAGAGTACTGGGCATATACCATGGCAAATACTCAGAGAGATGCAATGAAAGCCAAGGGATGGAGTTTTATAAGGCAGAAGTCATTGATGTGTATTCTCTTATGACTCAGAGCTCATCATGGTAAACACGTGACATGTCGGTGCCCTTCATTTAGTGCCACCAAACCAGAATAGAGCAGAGGGGGAGAGAGCAGGACTATAGAATGAGTAGCAGAGGCACTATACAACCAAGGCCATTACTAATAACAACTAGGCTACAAAATCAGAGCTACCGGCAACCATGAAAAGGCATGTAGGGAGGATACCGGATCCATGGATGCTGAAAAAGGAGCTGGTTCAGATCCTGTCTTAGTCAGTTTGGGCTGCTCTACCAAAGTACCATAGGGACTGGGTGGCTTATAAGCAACAGAAATTTACTTCTCACCGTTCTGGAGGCTGGAAATCTGAGATCAGAGCGTTAGAATCATTTTCCTGGTTTGCAGATGGCCAACCTCTCACTGAATCCTTACCTGGTGAAAAGATAGTCAGCTAGCTCTGGGGATAAGGGCACTAATCTCATTCATGAGGATTCCACTGTCATGATCTAATTACCTCCCAAAGGCCCCAACCTGGAAATACCATCATGCTGGGGTTAGATTTCACCATACAAGTTTGGAGGGAACACAAACATTCAGCAAGTAAGATCCCCAGCAAGTAAGGTTAGCCTTCAACTCAATGCACTGTTGACTCAACTAAGACACCCTCCATTCAGTCAGTCAATGGATTCCCTTCTCGTCTGCTTCTCTTCAATAGAGCTGGAGTATCTCTCTCCCGCCTACTTAAGGTTAGATGCCAGAGAGTTTTTTCTTCCTTTAGGGAACCTTAATTCCATTCTCTTATTCTTCAGTTCTCTTCCCTTCTCCTTCTCTCCCTGCCTCCCTCCCTCTCTTCATTCTCTCTCATCTATCCTTCTTCATGTCAGCTTAATTTTGTCAAAGATTAAATCTTCTTACACACTTCTCAAAAAAGAAAACCAGGCCCGGTTTTTCACAAGCTTTCAGAGTGTGTCCTGCTTTCTAAGCTTCACTCATGTTGGAGCCTCTTACTTCACTCCTCACCCTCCTCCTTTCCCTCTCTTGAGCTGTAACTCATGGACTGACTGTTTCAAAGAGAATTTGCTATGTGTGGTTCATCATTTCAAGCCTCTTCAAATTAATCTCATTGCTACAGGGTGATTTCCTGCTTTACTCCAAGAACATTTTTTAAACCATTAGATTAACCCTTGAAAAATACAGACTTCTGAGTAAAAATGCTGACAAACCAAAATTAAAGTGAGGTGAACACATCATTAAAATGTCTCCAGTCAAAATACCAAAAGACACATACAGGGTACATTAGAAACTCAACTCAACCATATCAAATGATATTGCTTCCTGAGAGTCAAAACACAAAGCATGTCTACCAAAAAAAGAAGGCAGTGGGTTTGCATTACAAACCTGGCCATTATCTCCATAGGAACAAGGCTGGAAAACACAAAGTACAATTGCTGAATCCACTGCAGTCTGCAGCATGCAACTCACCAGAATTTTTAATCTTGTCAGAAGACCCTTAAGTAGGTCACAGCAAGCTTAAAAATTTTTGACAGCAAACAAAGTGTGATGGGTGACAACGTGTACATCATCTTGGAGGGAAAGTCAGTATTTTGTTATTCAGACCAAACCTCAGCAACATTAAAATTATTAAATATTTAGGAAGAGCATGTACAAAAATATCTACTCCAACAGAAACTGAAAGACTATTATACCATCTTAAACTAAAATATTTGCTAACTAATTAGGCTTAAAGTGCTGTTTACCTAAACCTGGAAATTCTAAGTGAATGGCTATAAACATCAAATACAATTAAGAAGTGACCTATGTAAGTGAGTTGATTAAATAAACTTAATCTTTAATGTCTTACTAGGGTCACATCTCATGTAATTACTTGTCCTCGGCACTTTCATGTCTGGGGCTGCTTGCTTTGTTCTTTTATAACAATTTTTATTGAAATACAGTTCTTTAGAATGTTGTGTTAGTTTCCACCATACAGCAAAGTGAATCAGCTATACATACAGTCCCTCTTTTGGATTCTTAAAAATGGCTTTTTGCTGTTTTGGTATTCATCGCAAGGCACCGAAGCATTGAGGAAAGATCTGGCTTAATCTGAATTCCTCCCTACATGATACTGCGTTGCAGTTGAATCCCTCTGAGGTATGTGAATACCATATAAAATAGTAAATAAGGAAGTGGCTGAAAGGCAGACTAGATTTCATCCCATTGCACTGTGACCCTACCTTAGTTACTTTTGTCTCATTTCACCCTCATGTACCACACTCATCTAAAAAGGGAAGATGGGTAGGGAAGGGATGAAAAACAATGTCCAGTCATCACCCAGTACCTATGGAGGACTGGTCCCAGGACTTCCTGCAAATACCAAAACTTGAGGATGCTCAGATCCCTTCTATAAAGTGGAGTAGTCCAGCTGACCATCTGTATCCACAGCAGGTTGAATCCACAGATGTGGAATCCATGGATATAGAGGGTCTACTGCATTGCCTTTTATTTGTAGCTTCAAATTACATTTAAGTATTAATTAATTTTCTCCAACATATTTTTACTTTCCATAAGAATACATTCTAACCTCTGAGGGGAAATTTTTTTTTATTACAACATCCTTAAAGGGAGGTATTAAAACACTCATTTATTTAGCTAACAAATGTAAATAAAATAAAACTCACTGGAATCACCTCTACTCCAATCACTAAATGTATCTTTTTTCAGCTATAAGAGATCTGAACGAACAATGAGACATAAAAGGTATATTTTACCACTTAATTTTAATTTTTAATTAAAATAATTGCAAGTATTTCTGAAAAGTTCAATATAAAGTAAATAATTCCAAAAGAAATAAAGTATTCTAACAGACAGATAAAAGAGAATTTAAAAATAGGCCAAACTCCTTTACCTATCTAGACTAGAAAAAAATTTGCTAAAAAAAGCAAATATAAAAAAATGAGTATTTTCTCTTGTTAGCTATTGTTTGAAACCTGAATGTGCTAAGCTGCTTCAGCCGTATCCGACTCTTTGCAATCCTATCTGCTTGTAGCCCACGAGGCTCCTCTGTCCACGGGATTCTCCAGGCAAGAATACATGAGTGGGTTGCCATTTCCTACTTCAGGGGATCTTCCCGACCCAGAGATCAAACCCTAGTCTTCTGTACTACAGGGAAGTTTTTTACCATCTGAGCTACCAGCAAAGCCCCAACAGGAAGATGAAAAAGCCTAAAACTTCAAATTTATAAATGGAGTTTCAATGCTCCCAACCCCATCCCTTAAAGCAAAAGAAATCCAGACAAAAGTCCCTCTTTGGGAGGGTCTTTTATTCTGATGGCACATGCTACGTCCTACTAACAAGTTTGGCATTTTCAAGGTGTGCCTTAAAATTCTTCCTGAAATTTGTCTATAATGCTTTCTCACCTTCATTCAAAACTTCAAACCTTCCCCTCTTTCAGGCTGTATCACTGCAGCATTATTCTCCTGACCTTATCAGAAGTCCCCAGGATTGGGCTTCTCTTTCAACTCTACCAGTTATGACTGTTGGATCAACGTTAGAGGATACACATTTCTTCAAGCAGTTCTGCAAACAACATGGACAGAGACCCAGTGCTAGATTACAAAGTACATACTCATTGTGCCAAGTAACACAGTCCTTGGAAATATAAACCACTACTTCACTATTGGGAGATAATCTTCTTTATACTTTTAAAGAAATAATCTTAGGGGAACAAGTAAGCTTAACTTAAAACCTGTATCAGCATTAATGTTTCAGTGTTAAATATAGTGTTCAGTCTGGAAAAATCTCTAGAAATAGAAGTCTTAAATGATAGCATCTCAATGGACAAATCCTGCAATAAAGGAGACCATTTTCAATTCATGGGCTAATCTAGTATGCTTTTGATTGGGTTTTGCTCTCAAAGCTCTATTTTTTATTTAAGTGCCTAATATTTCCTCCTGTATACATGTATGGGAAAGAGAAAGCAAGAGAGATTCATGTCTGTTTTTTGGTGGGGGAGAAGAGGATGAGCAAAGAGAGAATATATAATGATGAATCATTTGACCAGCTTTACTTTATAATGAACTGGGTAAAATGTTAGTCACTCAGTTGTATCCGACTCTTTGCAGCCCCATGGACTGTAGACCGCCAGGCTCCTCTGTCCATGGAATTCTCCAGGCAAGAACACTCGAGTGGATTGCCTTTCCCTTCTCCAGGGTATCTTCCTAAACCAGGGATCGAACCCAGGTCTCCTGCAATGCAGGCAGATTCTTTACCATCTGAACCATCAGAGAAGCCCGAACTGGGTAACAGCAGTAGAATCAAACAGGATTACTGAATCTATTTCCTCAAAGGGCTAAGTGGAAATTTAAAAATATCTTTTTAAAGTAACTAAACAAGGAAAAGAAACTATGCATGTGCCTGCCATCTTTTGAAAAGTGCAGCTGAGAGATGGAGCGAGACTCAGAGCTGCATCCAGCATGGCCCTGAGTCCCGTTTGCATATTCGTGCCTCAGAAGTGGTGTTGAGGAAAAGAATAAGCTGATGAAACTCTGAACATTCTTACTCAAATGATCTCAACTGGCAAGAAGCTGATTTGGAATCAGAAGTCTTAAAGGAAAAAAAAAAAAAAAAATCCATGAGACTGGAGTCCTATACTTCCTCAAGTGGCCCAGGATAGCCACGTCCCAGGATACTAAGGAGAACTGGGGTCAAGCTGAACCAGCTGCAGCTACATGGAGTGGACAGGGGCCTAGACTATTTAAAAATTAGTAGAAAAGAAAGTTGATCCAGATAGGGTGACCAGCCTTCCTTGAGACTAAGAGGGTTTCTTGGGATACGGGACTTCCAGCGTGAAATTGGGGGAAGTCCTGAAGCCAGCACGATTGTTAGCCATGCTGGATCCAGGTCCTCCAGCAAAGACTGTACTCATCTGCAGGGGCATTCTCCTCACTCTTCCACCCTTGGGTTATGAGTACTTCAGTGAAACTGACAGCAGCCCCTCAAACTGCAGGCAGGGATTTAGAAGATAATTTACTCCCAGATGAAGCAGAAACAAGATCAAGTAAATTCACTTCTACTTGATGAGAACAAACAGATGATGTGGAGCGTGGCCTCTATCATGCATGAGTGAGAAGAAATAAGAACGATTATAAAACTCTGCTAAGACAAAAATACAAGAAAAGGATCCAGCATGTGAACAACAGATGTGGAACTAAGATGGTAAGGAACACAACCCTAGAAACAGACAACTCTCGGTGAGCGTCTCGCATTCTATTAAAAACTTCCTACGACTATGAATTCTATAAAACAAGGACTCAAAGACTAGAGGACTCAAAGACAGAACAAAAGTTCAAAATGAAAGGAAAATTATCGATATACAGAAATGCACACAAAACCACAGTATTAGGTACTTAATAGACCAATTAGAAACATCAAGGAACAGAACAGAAGAAAAGCCAACTAATGGCCCAGAGTAAAGGTTAGAGATAATCACACTGAATGAGGCAAAACAAAGGAATTAAGGGACCTAGAGAGGAGGTGATACATGGAGACTCTAGGTAAGAAAATTAAGGACGATTGTTGTTCCTGAAGTAACACACACAGGAAAGAGAAAAGAAGGGTTCATATTTAAAAAGTAGAGGCTTACAACACACTTCCCCCAAAAGCTCTTCAAATAAAGGAAGAACTGAAACCGTAAATCAAAAGGACATTCTTATGCCGGGAAAACTTAATACACAGTAAAAAAAAAAAAAAAAAAAAAAAAAGCAATAGCTTCAGTTATTGAACATAAGAATTAAACATTTTTCAGATACCACGTATGAAAAACCAAGTCATCTACTAGAGGGAGAAAGAAAAGAAAACTAGGCTGACTACAGACATCACCACAGTAATATTCAGTGTCGAAGACAGTGTAGTGTCTAAAGACAGGCCATGTCTTTAACCGAGGAAGCTCATAACTGAAGAATATTAGACCCAGCTAATTGACAGTTCAAGTATAAAAGCAAAAGGCAAACATCTGAAAACTCAAGAAACAGGATATCCATGAGTCTTCCTTTAGAATAAACAAACCAAAAAAATTGCTTGACCATAAAATCTGGATAAACAAGAGATGAATCCAAATAAAGAATTCAGAAATGGAAAAACTGTGGCAAATGGACCCGTGGTTCTATTTAAATATAGAACTAAGACTAAACAACTAGGGTATTATGATTGCAAATCAGAGTATGAATGTTGTGAAGCCTGAAAAAAGAAAAACTAATATAAGCAACATAAGGGCAGGTGGGAGGAAGAATAAGTTTGTTAATTCCTCTCGTTTCTGAACAGAAAGACAATCCATAACAGCTCAGAGGTTTAAATTGAGTTTGTTTTTTTAAACGTTTGAGACTTAATTGTATACAATAAAGTACACAGCTCTTAGGTGTACAGTATGATGGGTTTTGACAAATACATACACTCATTTAACCAATATCCCAATTATGATAAAGAATACTGACATCATCCTAGAAAGTTCCTTTCTAGTCTATACTCCATTCATCTCATAGCAACCCCTCTCCTAATTTCTGTCACCAGAGAAACAGTTGTACATGTTCTAGGACATAATATAAATGGGTTTACAGAATATGTACTCTTTCACATCTATCTTCTTGGTTCAACACAATGTCTACAAATCATTCATGTTGTTGCCTGTCTTAACTATGAATGAATGTGAAATGACTATTCTTGCACAAATCTTTTTGTGGACATGGAGTTTCATTTGGGGGAGAAAGTTACAGTGGAATTACCAGATCCTCAGATAGAGGTATATTTAATTTTATAAGAAATACTTTCCCATAGGGTCTATACCATGTTACATTCCCATTAGGAATGTAAGAATAAAGAATCGCAGCTGTTCCACACCCCCATATCTGTGAAAGTGAAAGTGTTAGTTGCTCAGTCATGTCCGACTATTTGTATTCCCATGCATCATGATCTCCATCCATGGAATTCTCCAGGCAAGAATACTGGAGTGGGTTGCCATTCCCTTTTCCAGGGGATCCTCCCAACCCCGGGATCAAACCCAGGTCTCCTGCACTGCAAGGCAAATTCTTCGCTGTCTGAGCCACCAGGAAAGTCCATGTCCCCATATAAACTTTGCATTTTCAGTATTTTTTATTTCAGCCACTCTAAGGGAGCACAGTGGTAAGACTATGATGGCGCCAATCTCCTAGTGGTTCTTCTTAACTCTTTGAATTACTTTGGAGGCATTATTTTAGATATTAATGATTCTTAAATAAAGAAACTTAATCAGAAGTTCAAAAATTCCTCCAGTTTCATTTCATTGAATATAATGCTTTAACTTTTAAAATAACATGTACACACACTATTATAAAATTATTTGTACCCGTCTACCTATATCCACTCATTCATCCTTCTATTTATAAATTTTCAGATGCTGACATTCCCCAAATAATAACATTTTATTTCTGGCAGGTAAGACTTGGAGGTGATTTGTAACTGTCTTCTTTATATTTTTCTATATTTCTTGAATTTTAGAAAAATGAACACATCTCCTATTTTAGAAAAATCGTAAAGCTGTTTTCTGTTTTAGTGGGGACTGGACACCATACAAAGTCACATAGAGAAAGATACGGATATGAAATGTAAATATTTCTGAAAAAATAATTAACAAACATATCAACAGGTCATCTCTATTCTGGGGACTTTGATTCTTCAAAAACTTTGTAGAGAGGAGCAAAAGGAGAGGCCTAGTGGTGAGGAATACTAATGTCATCTTGCCACAGAAATGAATGAAGACTGAAGACCAATATGTCAAGGGAGGTCAGAACAAACAGCTTGGAAGTGGCATAACTGCCATACCAGTGCCATGGCTGGCTGGGGAGCTTCAGCTGCACTCAGGACAGGGCACACCCTACACCATCATTGAGTATGTATCCTGAAAATCAACACCAATAGAACCATGCTTCTCCCCCAGCTGGCAAAGTAACAGAAATATAAAATCCAAGTAGAAGGTGGATAATCCTCAATCAGAGGTATAAGTCAAACCCTGTTTGGTTATATGGCTAGGACCTAACTTTTGGCTAGAGCTAACCAGCTAGAGCTGATTTCAACACTTGCTCCTTAATTACCAGCTCTAATGTTTTTGTGACTATAAAGAGGATCATGTCTGTTTCACTCAGTAGAAACTTATTAGAAAACCAGCATATTGGACCAAAGTCACTCCCTTCTGGACCAAAGAACTGATGCATCAAGTTCACTCACACAGAGGTGTTCACATGACTCTAGACGGGTCCTTGGCTTCTGAGCAATGGTTTAGTCTCTTCACAACAGAGTAAATAACAGGAAAGGGATTTAAATGAGGCAGTCAGAACACGAAAGTAGGAGTGTTTACATTCATATACCATAATATATTGTACTATTTCAGGCTTAGTGAATATCCAAGCTTCCCCAGAATCATCATCCATATTTAAACACAGACTTCAAATGCATTCCACTCCTAAGTATAAGTGAAATCAGAATTATCTCCAGCTCTTACATTATTATTTCACTGGAGATATATTTACTGATTACCCACAGTGTGAGGAACCCTGCCACAATTCCTGCTGATAAGGTTGGATTATCAAGCACTTACTGTGCAACGAAGAAAACTGAAGGTTATAGAGGATTTCATTTGGGCAGCTTCAGTTCAGTTCAGTTCAGTCGCTCAGTCGTGTCCGACTCTTTGCGACCCCATTAGAAATGCATAAATCTAGTTATAAGCTGTTATCTGTTCCTTTTTTCTTTATTTCTTCTTCTTAAGTAATTGCCTACTTGAAATCTTCTGGCTTTAATATTATTATACCTATCTTTTTTTTTTTTTTTAAAGGCTTGATCGTCACTGTTGAGTAAAAATCTAGTTAGCCTTGCAAAGAGATGACTGGACTTGCTGGATTTCCCATCTGTGGGTGAAAGGAGACTTCAAACCTGCGTTTTCTCATTCTCAATCGTGTGCTCTTTCCACTGCCCATTCAGTCCTAGTTTTCATCAACATCTTACTTTGGCCACATGTCATTCATGTTTTCCAAAAAACTGCACAAGCCTGGGGCAGCAGAGATCTAGACATGAAGGCACTCCAGATGACAGGATGTTAAGACAACTGGTTTCCACAACCCCTTCTTGTCTGATGCCTGTTGGCTTCAGGGACATTCCCAACTGCAAAGGTCTCATCTTGGAATAATTGGGAAGCTTCTAGAAAGTGGCACTTGAAGAGGTCTCATCATCTGAATATTTCATCTATCCTTAAAGTTACTCTGAAAAGATGGATATAGGAAGCAAAGCTTTCTCTTTCTGAAGGATCCCCCAATTTCCAGAGAGCTGAGGACTGCCCTAGGGCACCCTCTACACAGACCTGTGGACTAGATTAGATGTCTCCTGTTTCACCTGCACTGTGTTTCCAAACAATTATGACTACTATCAAAATTTGAGAATTAGGAGTCTTTCATAAATAAATTAATTTTCAGTTTTTCTTGAAAAATGAGAAAATCCAGTTAATCAGAGTCCTTATTTCCCATGCTAAAATGTAATTTGATTTAAATAACAGCTGACCTTTTAGATGAGAAAACAGCCTCTGAATATCCCTAGTACTTACCCCGGCCATATCTACTCACGCCTGGCACCAATAAACATTTGAATTTTCAGTCTCTACTACAAATCAAGCGCATTCCACTGGTAACTGCCTTATTCATTCTGCATATATTTTCATTAATAAAACGTGAATGACTCAGGCACGGCCTCAAGCCATCTTATATGTAGCTCACTGGTAGGGAAAAGAAAGACTCTCCACATATGCATGCTGACCCAATTTAAAATTGGGTCAAAATATTTTACAGAGAAAATTTAATCAATATGAAAGAACAATAAGTGATTAAGTGGAAATCCTTCAACAGGGTTCTCAAATGATCAAGATTAAATCTCTGGCTTCTATATTATCAAATCTTATCTAATGATTAGAATACTAAATAGAAAGGCTTTTATACTGAATGACAAAAATATGGGAAATGGTAGACTCTGCACTTTTGCTTTAAAATGTCCAATAATAGGGGTTCGATGAAAGAATTCATAATGTCCACACAGAAGGATACTAGCATTAAGAATGATGTTATATAGAAGGAAATTTAACTACACGAAAAACTGACCAAGATGTTGATAGCTTACGGTGAATGGTGTTGGATTCGTAATCTCAAGAAGATTTAGCTTCTTCGGGACCAGGGACCAGGCTTGATCACTCAAGAGCTTTTGTGCAGCAGAGTTTTATTAAAGTGAAAAGGGACAGAGAACGTTCTGACACAGACATCAGAAGGGGGACAGAGGGTGCCTCCCCTGCTAGTTTTGGAGGCTGTTTTAAGTCTGTTAGAAAGTTATTAATCAGTGAGACATCTCAAGGCTGAAGGAGTTTCACCAGGCCCCTCCCACAATATGCATTGTTGAAATAGGATGGTATGAGGTATGTCATCCCCCAGCCATGAAACAATTGATATGAATACTGGTTTGTTGAGTTATCATTAGCCCAAGGTTTGAGAAAAGGAAAAGTTAGTCTTAGCTTAGCAACCATTTTGAAGAAAGGCAAATTCCAAAGCAAACACGTAGTTTCACTAACCTAGCTTAAGAAAAACATTTCCATAAGACCGCATTGGTCAGCTCAAGGTCTGAGAAGAGTTAAGTTCAGGTGGAACCAGGTGTCATCACAGCAACACAGAATTTTAAGAGACACTTGCAGCCTATTTCCTCTGTTTGGAGACCCCTGGCCTTCCTGCCTGTATCATTGTATCATTCAATGAAAGGATCACATTCTAAAATAGTATGTTTAGTGTAACTCCTTTTAAAAAATGTATGAATTATACATACATGCATTACGAATGTACAGTTATATATGTGAGACTCTTTAAACTTGCAGACAGAAAGTACATATAATGTCTAAAGTAGTTATCTCTGGGTGATGGACTTTGAAGTAGTTACTGTTTTTCTATTATTTTTTTTACATTTTTAACAATAACTAAATATTATTCTTTAGTAAGGCAGTGATAAACATACCAGTTCAGACTGAGATGCAGTCCTAAGTTGAAACCATTAGTTGAGGCATCTTATGAACTATTTTCCTTGGGTTTAACAGGAAAACAGTGATGAACACTGCTGATAAAATCCTTCCAGAGTTTCTAGTACCCATCTATTGTGACAGGAAGGTCAAAGAATGCCCAGTTATTATCTCTCAAGAGAGTTTAGACCGTGAGGTGTAGCTGTCAAAGTAGATAAGAATACACAAGTATAGGAGTTAAAAAATATATTTCCCCTGACCTCAAGGTAATGGGGAAGAAAAGAAAACGAGGTCATAGTGTATTTCCATATTAGTCAACATTTTTCTATCCAGTCACAATCTTGAGCAAATTTTAGGTATCAAACTATGATATAACTCAATGAACAGACAAAATTCAGATGAAAGCAGGGTCACCAACAAATCCACCATTCAATGGATAATGAACAGTGATTGCAGTTAATTACTCTGCATCATAAAACTACTATATAACAACAGACCTGGGCATAAAACCTCCAGTCTTCAAATTGTAAACTTGATACTGTGTCTACTCTATGACTCTGCCTGTTGTTTCATTTCACCATAAGGGTAACACAGGACTACAAAGACTTTTTAGTTATGGTTCCTGTGCTGCTATTAACTCTCATTTTGGCAAAGACACTCCATTTGTAAGTTTCCTTTAAGGAGCAAACTGACATGATATCCATGATCCCTCCAGCCCTAGAATTCTATGATTTGACAGCAGAGAGAAGATATTTGCTTGGGCCCCAGACTGACCTTTTTTGCTCAGAAAAGTCTACTTCTGGAGAGTCAAGCAGTACACGCATTGGTTTAACAGCACCAGTCTGTGGGTTTATAGGGGTGCAGCTGTCAAAGTAAATGTTCTCCAGTCCATAACAGGATGAAAAGAACAACCAGCTGCAAGGTGATAAAGAGTGATAATCTCTGAGGATGTTAACCTATCATTGTAGTGACTCCCCAACTCTGCTCACTGGAACAGACATCACTGTAGTCCAGAGTAGTCAATGATGGGGAGATATTATTCTCATGCCTTATGTGCCCTGGGACAGGAAGATTAGGCCAAAATATGAAGGAGGAAACTGGACCATAGACGAGAAAGGATTAGGCAGTTAGCAAACACAACTGGTAAAACTCATATCCAAGACAGCAAACACTAATAAAATCTATAGTTATATGAGAAAAGACTAGGCCAGTATGTGCTGAGTGATAATTCCTTGAATATCACATGACAAGAATTAGAGCTAATACATCAGGGATGGGGAGGGGAAGGTAGTAGATAATGCACATGCCACACAAAAATACATCTTTGCTGTTCATCTGCTTGCTACAGGAATAACCAATTATCCATGGGCAATAACGACTCTATTCACTCACCTTACCTGACAACCAGCATGTCAGGCAGAAGAGGAAATTAAACAGACATCATTACCGACCGAATGAAACAGAAAGAGACTTTCACATGTCTTGACCAAAATGATGTCATTAAATCTCTTTTAGAATCAAAAAGAACCTAATCAATAATCTCTGAAAAACTTAACACTTTCACTAACAATCATAATCAATTCTTCTACACTGAAGAGACTGCTATAAATCAATTCTTAACCACAAAGGATGGGGGCCTTAAAAACAGGAGCTTACTTGTTTTGATCCATATACAATGATGCATTGATAACATAAAAACACACCAGTGAGAGGTTACAGTGTAGATAACCAAGACATTGTTTAAAATGCTAAAGGCTAGATTAAGATCTCTATTAAAAAGAAATCCATAAAAGCTATCAATGGAGAGAATAAAGTATCACAGAATCATGAATGTTTAATGAAGGGGCAGATAAGCCACTCTCACAGAATACAGTCAATTAAAAGAACAAAATGATGCAAAAGAGCAGAGTTCGTTTCCAACTAATTACCAGCGCCAGGAGATCCAAATGTCAGCAAGAGAACAAACTTGGACAGAAAAGATACGAGAATATCTGAATCCAATAGGGTTTATATGTAGTATTTGAATATTTCCAGATACCTAGCCAATTCTGGATCTCCCAGAAGTTGTAATAAAAGTGCATAGCTTCCAATCTGAAATATGAATCTTAAAGACAATATTTAGCAGAATACATATTTTATACATGAGCCATGGACACTCAGGCTAAAAAACAGACTTACTGAAGATATCCCAACTAGTTACTTAGCATAATAAAAATTAATAATATTATTATTATTACTACTGCTGCAGCTTCACTTGGATAGCACTAACAATCTAAAAGATATTGTTTGAAGTGCTTTATATATATACACACCTGTCAATTAATCTTCCCATTTACTCTATGAGGTAAGTACTATTATTGATCACATTTACAGATATGGAAATTAAAGTGCAGAGAAACTAGGTTATTTATCCAAAGTCACACACAGGGTGAGTGAGAGATCCAGGATTAGAACCCTAGGAAATCTCCAGAATCTGCGCTCTTCAACACTGCCCAACACCACTGCTACCATCCTCAGCTTTTATGTTAGTGGAGCTCCACCTATTCTATTACTACAGCAACGTGGATGGTGAGCTGTGCACGGAGATGGAAATAGTACTGATGGTGGGTTGAGTGACATGGGTGCCACCAAACCTCCTGTGTGTTCTTGGGCATCTCACTCTACTTTTCCAGCTTTAGAGTCTTCATTGGTAAAGAAAATATGTTCTGTGTTAGACAATGCTAAATATTATCTCTTTACTGCTCAGCAATATACATGAATTTGTTTCTTCTCCTTTCATTAGAATATGCCATAAGACATTTATACCTCTTAGTTCCAACTCCTCCCCTCACTTTACATCAATATAGTCAAGTACCTACTTGACATCTCCATTTATGCCTAACCAGTGTATTAAACATACCAGGTCCAAAATCACATTCTTTTTTCCTGTCTCTCCTCCGAAACCCCTCATTCCATCCTAGTTTCAAACTCTCTCCTAAACAGAATTCTCTTCCATCAGTTGTAAAGACCAAAAACATTAGAACCATCTTTGATTCCTTTCCTTTTCCACACCTTACATCCAACCCTTTGGCAAACCCAAGGATGGGTCCTTCAAAATATATCCTGAATTCTTAAACTGACCACTCTCACAACATAACTAACCCCACCTGAGCCAGAGCTTGCGGTACTCTCTCAACCTGGACTAGTGTTTCAATAGCGTCTCACAGCCGCCACCACCTGCAAAGCTCCTTCCCTTGCTTCACAGGACAGCAATCGGCCAGATTCCTTTTAACACCCACGTTCCTCAGATCTCTCCTATACACTGAATCCTTCCCAACTCACTCACATTCTTCCCACCAGGGTAATAAAAGTCAGGTGATCTGGCTCCTCCCGCTACCCTTTCTCTGGGCGAGTGAACTTTCCGCCATTCTCCCCTGCTCATTCCACTGGCCACTCCACTTTCTCTGTGATTCTACAATCCAGGTCAAGCACAGATTCTTTTTCTACTTTTTATACCCATCTCTGTCTAGAACACTCTTTCCTCACGACTGCATGATTGTGCTAATTTTTTTAAGGTTTCTGCTCAAATGTCATTTTACAAAGAAAGACTTTCCTAACCAGTGGAAAATATAGAACTTTCCCTTTATGAAGAACTATCTCTTCACATTAATTCACTTTTATAGCATTTACTAAATACCCTCATCCCAGCAACCCCTCATTGTTACCTCCATGAGACAGAATTTTTTCCTGCTATGAACACACAGACTGTGATAGTATCTGACAAGCAGCAGATTCTCAATATACTTATTAAACAAACAAACCAGTAAGTGATTTTTACAATGTGGTATAACAATCATTTGACACTAAACGTCCTTGGCTGAGGGCAAGGATTAAGTCTTTTTACCCATATGCACCCAAAACTCAGCACTTACCTGAAAGATAATAATTGCTCAGTAATATTTGTCAAACAAGCGAGGGCATTTTCCTCCTGAAATATATTAACTCCTTTCTATGACATGTCAAGGGGTTTCCGTCATAGCTCAGTCGGTAAAGAATCTGCCAGCAATGCAGGAGACCCGGGTTTGACTCCTGGTTGGGGAAGATCCTCTGGGAAAGGAAATGGCAAGCCACTCCAGTATTCTCGCCTGGAGAATCCCATAGACAGAGGAACCTGGCAGGCTACAGTCCATGGGACTGCAAGAGTCAGACACGACTTAGTGACTAAACCACCACCACCACATGACATGTTAATAACTAGTAGATTTAAAAGCCATGCCCCGAAATCTGATAGGCTGGTGAAAGTTTGCCATTTTGTTCAAGAGAGCACTGTTGACTCCCTCCCACACACAAAAAAACTCTAACATATATCAAAGGCACTGCCACTAAGGAGGATACCATTTAAAAGATGAGAGAATATATGTCAATTGCCATTTGGCACCAAAAAATGTATATTAAAATTTATGTTTCATGATGTGAAGAAAAATAATAGTACATTTCCATGGAACAAAAAGCAAGCAAATTCCCCTTAGCTATCATTTATCATTCATAAGTTTATATTCATGGCATATTGAACAACTGCTTAGGGAAATCATTGCTCAGTGCCCTGTTTCTTGCATAACAACGGTATTAAAAAAAAAAAAAAAGACAAACTTGTCAACAGAAAACCTGCATCTGATTTGAGCTTGTTTCTTTGCTGGATATATGTCTTATTTGCTAGATTCTGGGAGCTTTTATTAGTACTAGTGGAAAAAGTAATCCTGGCCAATTATACCTTAAAATCGAGACAAGGCAATATAAAAGGCAATAATCAATCAAACCCATGTAAGCAATCATCATCTGTACAATCTTTGAATTAACCAAAAGAGCATCCATCAGGGAGCACTGGATACCAGTTAGCCTTTTTGTTTAAACCTGGGGCTCATGCCAAAGAACCAAGTTTCTTGTTTGTCCCAGCTAGAGATATTTAAGAAAATTCAGACAGTAGGAAAAATCAATTCAGGGAAATTGTACCCTTGTAATAAAGGATGCATGCATGCATATATGCTAAGTCGCTTCACTCATGTCTGACTCTTTGCGACCCTATGGACTGCAGCCTGCCAAGCTCCTATTGAACCCGCATCTCTTATGTGTCTTGTATGGGCAGGCAAGTTCTTTACCACTAATGCCACCTGGGAAGCCCCGTAATAAAGGATAAAGGTCAGGAATAAAGAAGTAAAAAACAAGGGAAAGGCAAATAGTCTCCCAGAAAGCTCACAAATGGGAAAAGAAAAAAAAAAATCCTTCAGTGAAAATTTACATCTAATACTTCAGTCTCCAACTGAGATGGAGTAATAGGAACTAGATATAATCTACCTGAAACAACCAAAAAACTGAATAAAATAGATGTAACAATAGTTTATAATACAATGGACATGAGACATCAAAGGACAGTGATCCCTGAGAGATGAGATACACATAGGGTTTCCCAGTTTTCTGCCCTGAAAGACAGTCCAGGCCATAAGGCCCTGAGAGGAAGCCTGGATGGAGTCCAGCAGACTCCTTGAGTTATGGAAATAGAGTTGGGGTTCTGGGGAGATCAAGGAAGCTTACAGGAGC